>NC_054406.1:10039825-10688007 GCF_017976425.1 Toxotes jaculatrix
ATGAAAAAAACGCCATAGTATACTATGACGTTTTTTATGACATTTTGAGGTCAAAAAAATTTTTGACTTTTTTTGCCCGAAAAAAACGCCATAGTATACTATGACGTTTTTTTTGACATTTTGAGGTCAAAAAAAATTTTGACTTTTTTTTTCCGATTTTGACGCCTTACTATACTATGACGTTTTTTATGACTTTTTGAGGTCGAAAAAATTTTTGACTTTTTTTACCCGAAAAAAACGCCATAGTATACTATGACGTTTTTTTTGAGTTTTTGAGGTCAAAAAAAATTTTGACTTTTTTTGCCCGAAAAAAACGCCATACTATACTATGACGTTTTTTATGACTTTTTGAGGTCCAAAAAAATTTTGACTTTTTTTGCCCGAAAAAAACGCCATACTATACTATGACGTTTTTTATGACTTTTTGAGGTCGAAAATTTTTTTGACTTTTTTTGTTCGATTTTGACGCCATACTATACTATGACGTTTTTTATGACTTTGTGAGGTCCAAAAAATTTTTGACTTTTTTTGCCCGAAAAAAACGCCATACTATACTATGACGTTTTTTATGACTTTTTGAGGTCGAAAAAATTTTTTGACTTTTTTTGCCCGAAAAAAAACGCCATAGTATACTATGACGTTTTTTATGAGTTTTTGAGGTCCAAAAAAATTTTGACTTTTTTTGCCCGAAAAAAACGCCATACTATACTATGACGTTTTTTTTGACATTTTGAGGTCAAAAAAATTTTGACTTTTTTTGTCCGATTTTGACGCCTTACTATACTATGACGTTTTTTATGAGTTTTTGAGGTCCAAAAAAATTTTGACTTTTTTTGCCTCAAAAAAACGCCATACTATACTATGACGTTTTTTATGACTTTTTGAGGTCGAAAAAAATTTTGACTTTTTTTGCCCGAAAAAAACGCCATACTATACTATGACGTTTTTTTATGACTTTTTGAGGTCAAAAATTTTTTTGACTTTTTTTGTCCGATTTTGACGCCTTACTAAACTATGACGTTTTTTATGACTTTTTGAGGTCGAAAAAAATTTTGACTTTTTTTGCCCGAAAAAAACGCCATACTATACTATGACGTTTTTTATGACTTTTTGAGGTCGAAAAAAATTTTGACTTTTTTTGCCTGAAAAGAACGCCTTACTATACTATGACGTTTTTTATGACTTTTTGAGGTCAAAATTTTTTTGACTTTTTTTGTCCGATTTTGACGCCATACTATACTATGACGTTTTTTATGACTTTTTGAGGTCCAAAAATTTTTTGACTTTTTTTGCCCGAAAAAAACGCCATACTATACTATGACGTTTTTTATGACTTTTTGAGGTCCAAAAAATTTTTGACTTTTTTTGTCCGAAAAAAAACGCCATACTATACTATGACGTTTTTTATGACTTTTTGAGGTCCAAAAAATTTTTGACTTTTTTTGACCGAAAAAAACGCCATACTATACTATGACGTTTTTTATGACTTTTTGAGGTCCAAAAAATTTTTTACTTTTTTTGTCTGAAAAAAACGCCTTACTATACTATGACGTTTTTTATGACTTTTTGAGGTCAAAAAAATTTTTGACTTTTTTTGCCCGAAAAAAACGCCATACTATACTATGACGTTTTTTATGACTTTTTGAGGTCAAAAAAATTTTTGACTTTTTTTGCCCGAAAAAAACGCCATACTATACTATGACGTTTTTTATGACTTTTTGAGGTCCAAAAAATTTTTGACTTTTTTTGTCCGATTTTGACGCCTTACTATACTATGACGTTTTTTATGACATTTTGAGGTTAAAAAATTTTTTGACTTTTTTTGTCCGATTTTGACGCCTTACTATACTATGATGTTTTTTATGACATTTTGAGGTAAAAAAAAAAAAAGACTTTTTTTGCCCGAAAAAAACGCCTTACTATACTATGACGTTTTTTATGACATTTTGAGGTCAAAAAAAAATTTGACTTTTTTTAGCTGATTTTGACGCCTTACTATACTATGATGTTTTTTATGACATTTTGAGGTCAAAAAATTTTTTGACTTTTTTTGTCCGATTTTGACGCCAAAGTATACTATGACGTTTTTTATGACATTTTGAGGTAAAAAAAAAATTTGACTTTTTTTGTCCGAAAAAACGCCATACTATACTATGACGTTTTTTATGACATTTTGAGGTAAAAAAAATTTTTGACTTTTTTTGTCCGATTTTGACGCCACAGTATACTATGACGTTTTTTATGACATTTTGAGGTTAAAAAAAAAATTTGACTTTTTTTGTCCGAAAAAACGCCATACTATACTATGACGTTTTTTATGACATTTTGAGGTCAAAAAAAATTTTTGACTTTTTTGTCCGATTTTGACGCCTTACTATACTATGATGTTTTTTATGACATTTTGAGGTAAAAAAAAAAAAAGACTTTTTTTGCCCGAAAAAAACGCCTTACTATACTATGACGTTTTTTATGACATTTTGAGGTCAAAAAAAAATTTGACTTTTTTTAGCTGATTTTGACGCCTTACTATACTATGACGTTTTTTATGACATTTTGAGGTCAAAAAATTTTTTGACTTTTTTTGTCCGATTTTGACGCCAAAGTATACTATGACGTTTTTTATGACATTTTGAGGTAAAAAAAAAATTTGACTTTTTTTGTCCGAAAAAACGCCATACTATACTATGACGTTTTTTATGACATTTTGAGGTAAAAAAAATTTTTGACTTTTTTTGTCCGATTTTGACGCCACAGTATACTATGACGTTTTTTATGACATTTTGAGGTTAAAAAAAAAATTTGACTTTTTTTGTCCGAAAAAACGCCATACTATACTATGACGTTTTTTATGACTTTTTGAGGTCAAAAAAATTTTTGACTTTTTTTGCCCGAAAAAAACGCCATACTATACTATGACGTTTTTTATGACTTTTTGAGGTCCAAAAAATTTTTGACTTTTTTTGTCCGATTTTGACGCCTTACTATACTATGACGTTTTTTATGACATTTTGAGGTTAAAAATTTTTTTGACTTTTTTTGTCCGATTTTGACGCCTTACTATACTATGATGTTTTTTATGACATTTTGAGGTAAAAAAAAAAAAAGACTTTTTTTGCCCGAAAAAAACGCCTTACTATACTATGACGTTTTTTATGACATTTTGAGGTCAAAAAAAAATTTGACTTTTTTTAGCTGATTTTGACGCCTTACTATACTATGACGTTTTTTATGACATTTTGAGGTCAAAAAATTTTTTGACTTTTTTTGTCCGATTTTGACGCCAAAGTATACTATGACGTTTTTTATGACATTTTGAGGTAAAAAAAAAATTTGACTTTTTTTGTCCGAAAAAACGCCATACTATACTATGACGTTTTTTATGACATTTTGAGGTAAAAAAATTTTTTGACTTTTTTTGTCCGATTTTGACGCCACAGTATACTATGACGTTTTTTATGACATTTTGAGGTTAAAAAAAAAATTTGACTTTTTTTGTCCGAAAAAACGCCATACTATACTATGACGTTTTTTATGACATTTTGAGGTCAAAAAAAATTTTTGACTTTTTTGTCCGATTTTGACGCCATAGTATACTATGACGTTTTTTATGACATTTTGAGGTCAAAAAAAATTTTGACTTTTTTTGCCCGAAAAAAACGCCATACTATACTACGACGTTTTTTATGACATTTTGAGGTCAAAAAAATTTTTGACTTTTTTTGTCCGATTTTGACGCCATACTATACTACGACGTTTTTTATGACATTTTGAGGTCAAAAATTTTTTTGACTTTTTTTGCCCGAAAGAAACGCCTTAGTATACTATGACGTTTTTTATGACATTTTCAGGTCAAAAATTTTTTTGACTTTTTTTGCCCGAAAAAAACGCCTTACTATACTATAACGTTTTTTATGACATTTTCAGGTCAAAAATTTGTTTACTTTTTTTGGCCGATTTTGACGCCTTACTATACTTTCACCATTTTTATGACATTTTGAGGCGAAAAAAAAGGTGACTTTTTTTGTCCGATTTTGACGCTTTACTATACTATGACCATTTTTATGACATTTTGAGGTCAAAAAAATTTTTGACTTTCTTTGGCCGATTTTGACACCTTACTATACTATGACCATTTTTATGACATTTTGAGGCCGTTCAAAAAAAAATGACTTTTTTTGTATATTTTGAAGCCTTACTATACTATGACCATTTTTATAATATTTCGAGGCCATACTATTTAATTTACTATCAACAATAATGCAAAAATATGTACAAAATAAATTACTAATGTATTTTTATTTATACATGTTTATTATATAAATATGCCTTCATTTACTCCACATAAAACATAAATTATAAAAAATACAAAACAATTATTTACAATTCAACTTTTAACAATATTAAACTTTCAGCTTTTTTCTTTTAAACAAATTCTAAACAAACAATTCTCAGGTGCCTGTGCAGGTTGTTTGTGGAGCCAGCTCTATATGAAATTCTTTTCTTGCAGACTCTACACTCTGCCTTTGTATTATCAATATAATTGAAATGGTTCCAGATTTTGCTTCTTTTCCTGGTGTCACTCATTTTCTTAACTATACTTTTCTAATGCGTCGATGCTGTCTTTTCTTATACTGGCTCTCTTTCTCTCTGTCCCTCCTCCTCTCCTGTTCATGTGCTACTGCTGCTGCGAGTGTAACTACCGCCCCTCCCCCCTCTACTCAGTGCAAACACAGGCCGCAAACAGTGAACGACATATTGACCAATCACATGCGTGATTGGTCAATATGTCGTTCACTTCAAAGAGCCGGCTCTAAGAGCCGTTTCATTCGTGACTGACACATCACTACACATCTGTCATTAGGGAGTATTTCGGGTTTGAGGCTGCAGACGTGCACCAGAAACAGGTACTATGCAAAACCTGTTGCGCTAAAGTTGCAACATCCAGCGGAAACACAACCAATTAATACCGGCACTTGAAAAATCACTTGAAATGATACTCAGGCCCGTAGTAGCAAACAGACTACAATTACAGCATCTTTTGCCAGCGTAACTCCATAATAAGAGCAGCCGAAGACACCGGGAGATAACAATTGCCATAACACACTATATTGCCAAGGACATGGTGACTGTTAATGCGGTCACCAAAGACGTATGCTTAATTGTTGAATTTTGTTTTTCTTATCATTACTTAAACATTGTTTTTTTAAATATTGTTTTGTATTTTTTTTTAACTTAACACAGTTATGATTTTTTGTACTATTTTATGTTAAAGTTAAAAGTTAAAATGTCAAAGATGGCTCTTTTAGTTCTTCATTTGTAATAACCAGTGTTGGGACTAACACGTTACAAAAGTAATTAATTACTGTAATGGACTGCTTTTTGCTGTAATGCGGTAATGTAAGGCTTTACCAAAAAAAAGTTGGTAATATTTTACTCAGTACAAATGTCAGTAATGCGCGTTACAATGAATTTTTACCCGGAGTGAAGTGGTGTTTGTTTGTTTGTGTTTTTTTTAATACAAATTTGTCAAAATCACCACGAGATCAGCACAGGAGAAAAGTCCATGCAAAATGTTTCATTTTTTGTTGTTAGCTAGCTTCTAGTTTATTACAGAAGAACAGAAGGGATGAGTGCAGCAGCAGTAGATCCAACGTTGTACAGTTCGCTTATTACTTTCAGTTCGTCAGAAATAAGTACATGAAGAATATCATAGTTAAATGCACTTTGTGTGCGAAACCTAATAATATGAATCGGCCTAAAGTTACAGTATCTCTACCACAATTTACCAGACCTTTTGTCTGTTCTTCAAATTATTGTTCCTTGTATTGCGCCATGAGCCATCACTTTGGCTATTATATTCTACTGTTTTTAGCCTTAAGCCTTAAGCCAATCAGATATCACATCACCTTCCGCTGGATGTGTAATAAGCTAATTGAGCATAATGAACTACATTTAGAATGGCAATTCCATATTTCCAGTAATTTTGGTGAGAGTAACTTAAAAGTAATGCAAAAGTAGTGTAATGCCTTACATTTCAAATACAGTAATATTGTAATGTATTAATGAATTACTTTGAAATGACAGTAACAAGTAACAAATAATAAATAATGCATTACGGTTTTAAAGTAACTTGCCCAACACTGGTAATAACTGCCATTGGTCAAGGACTTTATAGAATGTACATGCATGTTTCTTGTTAATAGATACATTTGAAATCAATTCTTAATTTAGTTTTCATTCTTGCATTAGAGTAATGGCATTTAATGTTTTAATAGTATGGTAATTTTCTGTCATGTTTGTAAATGTTACTGTACATTATGAATCAAAAATTATCTGCCAGAAAAATCGCAATAAGATCTTTTCCTAAAATCATTAAGCCCTATCGCACACGGAAATATAAAAACCTGGGTAACTATTTGCATGGCTAGAGATAAGTGAGAAATTGTGGGTTGGTTTTTTTTTTTTTTTTTTCAAAATTTGGATGAACAGACCCTTTAAGTGATCATAGGCACACAACATTAATAAAGTCCAAATGAGACATGTTTAGTAATTTAGTAGTAGTTTTTAGTAAAAAACTTATTTTACTACGGTGACCTGTGGTAAGTTTTAAAAATAACGCATGTCATAAAGCTGGCAGAAAGCTTCTTTATTTTGGCAAGGACTTGGAAGTTCAAAACACCATCATATATTTATATAGTGAAGAAGTTTCACCAATACATATAAGAATGCACAACAGCACAAGGTATGCTAAAGTATTAGCAAGGTGCATGGCAGGATGCTACCTGAAAGGGACATATGGATGATTTTAGCGGATACTTCTGTATGTCCCCATCACTTATCAGTAACAGGCTCACATGCACAAACACAGAAACAGAACGTTAGAGCACTCACTGAATGATGCCAGACTATTAATGTGCATGTTAAGTCATTCAATCCTAGTATGCTAAAGAAAACTTTTTCAGGATTCAATTAGAATTGAAAACTCAGCAGTGTTTTAAGGCAAGGTCATGTGGCAGTTAGTGCAACCTCAACGTGTTTTCTTTCATATGTTTTTTTTCTTCAATATGAAAGAAATTTGAGAAGGAAGCCAATGTTTGTTATGCATCTGAGTTTGATTTGGCAGCTCTGTATGTTTGTGTGTTTGTGTTTAAATCCAGTCCAGCTCGCCTCAAACCTTCAGCCTGCCTTCCTCACAGTCTTTGCTGGTCTGGTCCTCTTGGTCCACCCTGTCCACCAACGCTGTATCGGGGTGCACCTCCTCTTCATCCAGGGTCACCACCACTGGTGGCCTTCTCCTCCTCCCTCCTCCCCCTGATCCTCCAACACCTCCTCCTCCTCCTCCTCCTTGCTCAGTCTCCTCCTCCTCATCATCCTCATCCTCCTCCCCGGCCTCTGTGTCCTGGCTGGCTGAGTCAGTGCAGGTGGATGAAAGGGAAGAAAGCTTGTGGCGAAGCTCAGCCTGGGTGGGAACCTGGAGACTGATCTCTGTGGTGAAGCCCTCAACATCATGACCTGAGAGGAAGAGGAGTCACTTAGATACCTTCAGACTTTGCTTTAAAATGAAAAATTGGTGGCAGCCTCACTTTATGGTTTGTAAAAGTTTGTGAGGAATTATGCCCTGTTCTCTTAAAACCCACCAAAGAGACAAGCTGTCAGTTAGATGCTGGAGGTTATTCACTGTAACAAGACGTTTCTCAAGCAGATGTGGACAGATGGTGTTGATGCCTTATGTCTAAACATTAGGCTTGTCAATCTTCTGAGTCACATATTCCTGCTTCAGCGCTGTAGAAAGTTATTTTAGTTCTGTAATTACATGTTGTGTGAATTATTATAGTTTAAATGACTGTGGTGTATCTGGTGTGTTATCCTGTGGGTGTGTGTGTCCACCGACCTGTGACAGGTGAAGCAGCGCTGTTGTCCTCTCCCCCAGAGTGCAGAAACACATCCAGGGCCTCGTGGTCGGACATGTCCATCAGATCCATCTGCTCCAGCATGTCCACATTCACCTCCATGGATGACATGCTTCCTATTGGCTCTGGGTACAACACGGTACAACAAGTCATTAGCCTCACACAAGACTGAAGCATTCAGAAGGTAGCAGCAGCAAGGGGCTGAGTCCAGGAAGAAAGGCGCTTTGTTTGTTTGTTTGTTTGTTTGTTACAAAATTTGCCAAGCATAAGCAAATGAACACATTCAAGCTGGATGGCATTTGAAATGGGTTAGCTTGTGCACATGGAACATTTTGGTTACCTTATGATCCAAAGCATTACCACAAATAATGGATTGGCAGGTGTCACTGTGCGTAGAAAGCTGGGTATGAAGGCGACAAACAACACCTACAATATCATTAAAGGATGGGTTCACGTTTTGTTTTTTGTGTTTGTTTTTTCAAGTTTATCTCAACCTTTGAATGACAGAACATACAGTGGGGTCTAAAAAGTCCACACTGAAAAATTTTTGCATTTTCATGTAAATTTGGACATGGCCAGAAAGTTGGAGGATTCAGAAACATTTAAAAAAGTTTCTGTAAAGTTAAAAAGAAATATTAAAGATTCTGAACTATTTCCAAGTCAAATTTACTCAAATTTGGGGCACTGACCAACTTAACTCCTTTGTACAAAAGGTCAGATTTCCTTGAGTTGTATCCCTTCCACTGAAGCAGGAGTTCAGATGATCTGATCTGCTCACAAGAGGCTCGTTCAAGTAACTAAGCTTACAGCCAGTGTTCACCAATAATAAATCAGGCTGTGCCTCAAGTTTCCAGCAGATCTAAGCAGCATTGTGACAGTGGGAAAAATGGCATCAGAACTAAGTGACAGTGTCAGAAAGTCAAATTGTTATTCTAAGAAAGAGGAGCTTTCTCTGCATCAAATCACAGCTAGACTCAAAGTTTATTTGCAGCTCCCTGAGCGATAGAAAATAAACTTCATCACAGATAGAGAATTTTCTAAATAAAGAACTGCAAGACTCCAATCAGCAAGTGTTCTGTCAAAAGAAGGCCTCAGAGGACGAGTAGCACTTTCTAAACTACTTCTCAGGAGGGGAATCAAGGTCAAACGCTTGAGGCAGGATAAGAAATACTAGACTAAATACTAAGATATTCCAAAATTCACATACATTTTGGACCTCACTGTACATTGAAAGAGTAACTAGTCACTGTACAGTACTCGTTTTGCATAGAAAATACACAAAAGACTAACTTTGGAAGATACTAGATTTGACTAACTTAGAGTTCTGATTCATTTTGCCTCTGGAAGAACTTTGTAATACATATTTGCACAGAATGAGCACTGTCCTTCATCACGTACATTGATGCTGCATTAGAAAGGGACAGTTTCACAGCCAGTACAGAGAGGAACAATCGCAGTAAACAATACATTTCTTGATGTACTTGATGGGCAAGCTGAGCATTTCTTTAAGACAGACAGGAAAAAACATGAACCTATCCTTTAAGTGGACAGATTTCAGTGGCTCAGATGCAAAGAGCCTTTTGAAAAAAAGAATTCAAATCTTGACCCCGCTGTAAATTTCAATATCGTAAATTCAGAAATCAGACTCAACACACTTCAAACAGTCTCTTATTTTGTCTACTACTTGTGTTGATGTTTTGTATGAATGTGGCTGAACCAAAAAAGTATTATTAAACTATTAGCTTGTTGATTTCTAAGCAGCATATCACAAAATCACTGGAAACTCCTCTTTCACACTAACTAATACATAAACTACTACAGTCCTGGATTCACCACCTTGCGGGAGCACAAACACCCCTGTTTACTATCATGATGTGCTGCATGCATCACAAACAACCAGCCAGTGCACTGTGGGGATGGAAGGAGGGGAGCGCGGGGGGTAGGGGGCACATTTGCAAGCACAAGAGGAAGAAGGGAGATGATTGGCCGGTGCACAGCAGTGAGAAAAGATTGCATTGGCTACCGTACCTCAAGGAAATGAGGAGAGCAGAGGAGGGCAGCACAGGGAGGAAGAGCAGAATAAAGAGTGAAGAAAGACAGAAAGAAGGGGAATATTATTTCCCATTGAGACTGCCCCGAAAGTCTCCCTGTCCTTAAAACAGCAACACACATCATCACAAAAATCATCACACACACACACAATACTGTAGACCCACAAATGAGTGTCATATTTTCAGATGCCTCAACTTTGGCTGTTCATCTGAATGCCCATAAATGCATTTCACACACATATATAAACTCATTCTAAATGCATGAACACAAAAACCTAAATGCATATACTCGAACAAAAGGAGATGTCTATTTAACTTACACACATGCAAAATCACTACCGCACACTCATTTTTCTCCCTCTCTCTCTCTCCCTCTGTGGAGACAGCAGTGGTGTTTCCTGTGACACATCTTAGAGGAACTAGGGTCTAATGCTTGCTAATGACTTCTCAGTATGCAGCCTCTTCTCATGTGTATTTCCATATCTCTCCTGTCAGCTATGCAATTACCACCACATAGCAGCTATTCAGCCTCATAAAAACATAGTATGGAGGATGTTGATTCAGTTTTCTGTCCCAAATGGAGCTGTGTTTCCAGCATGTGAATAAAAATAAATAAATGTGCACACTCATACACACACACACACACACACACACACACACACACACACACACACACACACACACACACACACACACACACACACACACACACACACACACACACACACACACACACACGCAGCCCTAACCCAGCACTATGGTTGTGTTGTGATAGTCTTGGTCCGGAAAGCACTGCATTGAGAACATCATTTCCATGTGACTGCCTCAAACATGTTCTTCTTTTAGCCCCACTGTGACCTTCCCTAAAAGGCTCTCCTGCTGGGAAGGACTGTTTTTTCCTGCAGTGAAATTGTGGAGAGTATATGAGTGTGTGTGTGCAAGAATGTGTATAAGACCCTTGAGACTGCCTTTTGATGGCTCAGTGGCTTATGACATCCGCAGCCCTTCCTCTCTTTTCCTGAAAGGAAAAGACAGTCTCCTTTCAGTTTATTTTCTGTCTCTGTCTCAGTCTTTCTCAGTGTCCCCCCAGCTGTATTTTTTTCCCCCTCTGTGGCGCCGCCCTGCTGTAGAGATTGGTGGCTGCATGAAGGATGAGTCGCAGTGTACAGCATTATTTAGCTCTCACACAGAAGCCTTAATTTCAAATGTGTTTCACCGGGAACAATAATGTAAGCCTCCTCTGTAAATTATTACAAACACTTATAGAAATTATGACATGTTAGATTTTTGTCAAGCAACCCATGTTTGCCTCTATATTGTGAATCACATCATTTCAAGTGTGAAATCTAAACGTAAACATCTCCTTTGTCTTTTTTTTTTATCATGAACGAATGGTGCCCACACATGATTCTGAAGTCTTTGGATGATGAACTGTGAATATTTCACTCACTGCACCTGGCTTTGCTGGTTGTTTTGTCATGGGGGTTCATTGCCAAAAAAAAAAAAAAAAACACTGATTGAAAAAAAGCCCTTTGAAGACATAAGTCTCTTGCATTCTCTCCCTCTCCGTCTGTCTTTCCCTTTCTCTCCATCTCTCCTGCTTCCTTACTGCTCCACAATCCTCTCTAATAAGCCATTTCCAGAGGATTAAGGGTGGAGGATAGTTGAATAAAAGAAGAAGAAATATCACATTACAAATGCTGGGCCCGTTAGAGTCCAATACATCTTTCAGTGCAGGGTATATCTTTCATGCAGTCCCTCATTTCAACACATCCTTTGGGTATTTCAGCACAGACTTTTGGCAGTAGTGCATTGGGTAAACTGAAGAAGGATTCTATTTCAATCCCAGTGGAAGACTACATCTTTATGGAGTGGAGGCATTTTTCAAAGTAATGGCCCTGCTTGTGTGTCTTGTGCGACAGGCACTTGGAGTGTGGAGCCTCTCTGCAGAAAGCTATTATAGCTCAATCTTGTGATATGCTGTTGAAATATGAAGGTTTCAGTTGATAGTATCAGGACTCAGAATTAATTTATCTGAATGCTGGATGGCTTTGCATTCACCTTTGAATAAATTGCAGATACAATTACCTAAACCTCAACCTTCTAAACATTTGCCTTTTTGCAGGCATCGGATCACATGAAATGCTGAAATGAAAGCTGCTTGAATATCATCAAAGAACATGACTAGGATCTCTGTGAAGAGCAGCTGATCTCCACACTCCTCCTTCTCACCTCTCCTCTCTGCGATCTGCAGGTAGCCAGTAGACAGGTACTGCTCCATGTCTTGCTGAAAGGCCTCCTCAAAGAACTTCTGCCTCTCTTTCAGCTTGACTTGGGGGGGCGGGACCCCACCGTGTTCTGCCCCAGGGACTCTCTGTGGGTGCTCCGCATCCAGCTCCACTACAAAGCACAACAGAAGAAAATTTTTAAAGCGCAAGTATGAAACTTTTGCCTAACAGCAGCCAATGTGGTCACAAGTGATTTTTACAAGATTAAGGTAAATGTTGTAACACAGTGAACCAGCAGCACAAGTAGAAAAGAGTCACAAAACAGTGTCTATTTTACAATATTTAATCTAAAGTTGCTTGTGGTCATACCAGACCAAGTAAGGCTGTGGCAGCAAAAGTCCTGAGTGTGTTTATTGAGCAATGGTGTGTTTTATTGCTCATGAATTCAACATGTCATTTCTAAAAAGAAGAATATGTTATTTCTTCTTTCAAAAATGGCTTAGTGTTGCTTTAAAATAAAAGTTGATTCTTGGAGAGGAATAAATTCATAGTTAAAAATTACACACCTGGACAAACCTGGTTTAGTAAAATCTTTCCTTAGCTCATGGTCTAGAAAATGTTTTAAGGAAAGAAAAAACAATGCACTTTAACTGAGAGATTAATTAAGACCCAGCTTAATTTACCTAACTTACTTTTATACAACTGACCCATATGTTGCTTCTATCAAATGCATCAGGATCTGACATTAATGACTCCTACATCAGACAGGAGGAGGTCAAACTCATCCTCCACAGACTTTACTGAAGTCGAACGATATTGAGCTCATATATTCATATTCTGACATTCTCTTTGCCCTCAGTAACTCAGTCTCTTGTGGGTTGCACAGGAGGAACCATGCTCACTGAAGTCTCACTCCTACAATCCCCCCTCTGCTGCACACACTTCTGCAAACCAAGCCTTATCTCCTGTTGTCGATGTCTTCAGTCATGCTGTGGCATTGAAGGGGCGGTTCTGGAAGAAAATCACTGCTGTCGAGAAAAACAACTGACTTCTATTTTTGCTTTTAATCTATCTTTAATTTGAAGATTGCAAGCTCATTCAGTCATTAGTTACTCACTGAGTTTGTCCTGCAGTGGAGAAAAATGGTTTATTGGATACCGAAAGTTTGGCTTTGCATTGTTTTAATGGCCTTGTATTTTCTCCTATTTAAAACATGCAATTATTTTTCAGACCTTCTGCAAAACATCCGTTTGTAGCATAGAAAAATAAGGGGATGGTTTAACATGCAGAACAGCGATTCTTAGATGCGAATGGCCTTGACAAGGCATTTACTGCAGTCTGATTGGTCTAGACAGGACTCAGGGAAAGACTGTGATTGGTCTGATCACTGCCCAAGACGTCTGGACAGTCTGTGTGGGCAGAGGGAGGGAGGAGCATTTTTATAAGAGGGGGTGATAGAAAGCATGACCCGGAAGATAGAACAACACTCACTGTTTGTGTGCGTGTTCATGTTTGTGCAAGACCACTCACTGACACTAAGTACTATAGCAAGAACCAAGCCACAACATATAAAATGTCTGATGTGACCTGTATCTTTGATCTAGAGAATCAAGACATACTTCCAAAGTTCAAAGCTCACTGAAAGTCTGTAAAGCTGCTCAGAGGCATTGCTGGTTTTTCAAAAACTGACCACTGTGAGTCAATTTGCTGCATTTCCTGTAGCTAAGGTATCCCCTGAGAGCTGCACACTCTTCAAGTTTGACATATATTTACGCCTGCTCAGGCAGAAGTAAATATATGTTGCCACTGCCACACTGACAAGACTTGCTAGGTTTTCAGAGGAAAACCGTAGAACACACAGAGCAATGAAAACAGACAACTTAAACTTCTGAGGTGCACTGCTGTGAAAATAATATGCCAAAAGTGATGGAGATGATTCCATGTGGGAGGTATGAGCTAAACCAATTAACTGCTGTGTCTTCTTGATGCCAACACAGAATGTGAGATGGTACTTACACATGAATGCTTTAAAATGTACCTTTTTAACCTGGCAAGACTTTGGCCATAACATTTGAAGTACATGTCACAGCTAAAATTTAAATCAACCAAACAACTTGCAATAACCTGATCTTCTTCATACTGTATAATGTTATTTTAACCAACAGGAATGTCAGTGATGGTACATTGTTTTATCACTGATTTAGATCCAAAAGTGTTTGAAGACTAGCAGAGGACAGAGCCACAAAGGTCATTGGTTCCTTATGACCGTTTGAATTTACATGCTAGGATAAGTTGTGCTGCCTGTCTTACACAGCTCTGCACCATTCTCTGCTTCACCTCCATGTACACCAGCCCCCCTAAAATCAATACGCTGCTTGAGGAGTGTTAACTCTACTGCAGGGTCAGAGAATGGGCACATAACAGAGTCCTGATAAAATAGCCTGGGCCCTAAAGGGGCTTGCAGCAGATGGACACACACCCACCCACACACACACATACAAAGAACAGAACAATGAGGTCCCAGAAGAGCTCACTCATGATGAACATCACACCAACAGCCTTTGGAGACTTGGAAAAGAAAAGTGCTCTCCCTCTTGCTCTCTCTTTCTGTCATTCCTCACTCAGAGTCCAATTTATCTCCTTAATCTGACTACCCATCTTTTTCTCCTTCACTCCCTCATGTTTCCCCCCTATGTCCTTTCCTTGCAGTTGCCTGGTGTGTGTGTATGTGTGTATGTGGGTGTGTGTATGTGGGTGTGTGTATGTGGATGTCTTGTAGAGACTGCTCTATTAGATTACGGGCCCTCAGGGAAGCTTTGTTCAGCTCGTCAAGCATTGTGTGGGGTTAGTAACAGGGGGTAGAGAGGGAGTGAGGGAGAAAGGGAGAAAGAGGGCAGTGTGTTTAGTTATAATTAGGGCTTGTGGACAGACATGATTAACGACAGAGCTAGATCCTGTCTTTTTTATCTCTTTGTCTCTAATCTAATTCTCCATCCATTATTAGTCTGCACTGTGTATTTATTTAGATTATGTACCCACTGAATGCCTGTGCCCATCTGTCTGTCTGTCTGTCCCAATATGCAAACCTGTCCTTCCTTTCTCCATCAAATCTACATACAAAGAGATCTGACAGTTGCCAAAAAGTCACAAGCACCACGGTTCAAATATGAAAACAACTGAACAAAAATTCAGTTTTCAAATATAAATACCACATTATAGTAAAACAAAAAAAACTTCTTAACCTAACAAGATATTAAGCATCACCTAGTATAAACTTATCTTCTTATGCTACCTCTTCTTTTACCAATCTCTCCTTCTTGTTACGCATGTTACTGTAGCTACAGGAACTATTTTTAGATCTTGCTCATATTTAGCCCGCAGGATTAAGTTTGTGCTGAGGACTTAAGTGTCAAAGCACAAGTCATTAAGTCCAACAATTTCAGCCCTTACAAGCCAGGCTGCAAGTACTGCTTTGTAGATTCACGTGTAGAGGTGTAAAGACACTAAACTGTCGCACAAATACTCACACAAACTGACAAAACAATCCATTTCATGCTACAATCTACATCATTCATATGTACGATTGAGAACACACGCTCACACAGATATACACATCTGGCGATGATTCATAGCCGCTAAGGCAGTTACATTGTTAGTCACAAAGATGATGCCAAATGAAATAACATTTTATTCAATTACAAAGGCGAATGATTTTTAATGGCACTTGAGTAGAATAAATAGCTCCTACGACAGTCTAAAACTGAACCACCTCTTCTAAACGGAACGAGAGCAAGAGAAAAATCAATACATGAATGAATGTCTCTAACAATGAATTTCCTGTCACGGGTTCTGCTGTCAAAAGGAAAATGAAAAATTGCGAAAACCTTTACAGGAAAAACATGAACTGAAAAATTCTGGTGTAATACCTGAGCTTGTACTTGCAGTTTTACTTGACGCGTCTGTTCCAGTAATCATCATGTAGGCCAAAAAAAAGTGATAGTGTCCCTTCACCGTTTTTTTTTTCTCCCCACACACTATGTCCTTACAAAGCGTTGTCTGCTCTCCTCCTCACCTCTCCACTGTGTGACCCAAAACCCCAGGAGAAATAAAAAGAACATAAATAACATTAAATAATCTTGTTATGCTTGTTCAGACAGCTATTTGGGCAGACGGATCAATACAAAATGAGACTCTTAATGTAATTACACCCATATCTGTTTTCAGCGGTAGAGAAACATCTGATATGTGCTCTGCAAATACTAGAGGCAGAACCCACAGGAAAGGGGCTGGTATATCAGGGTCTGTGACAGCATGCACGTGGGTTTGCCTGATGTGTGGGTGATCATGCACCTGTGTGTGCATTTTTTAAATAGCAATTTCATATAAAGTCATAATAAACAAGCAGAGAACCATTTACCTGCTCATGAACTTTGGCCTATACCATCACAAACTTTTAGTCTATTTTATTTACTTTGTGTTTACAAGAGAGTGAGTTTATATATCGAGGAAGACTAAAGTAGAACTGTGAATGTTCTTTTATGTGCCATGTAAATGTGTGTCTATATATAGAAGCGCAGAGACCAAACCTGAAAGAACTGTCTGCAGCTGAAAAGTAGAGAGGAAACTCACCATTAAGGGCAATTCAAGTCTTCAGGATTCAACTCAAGCTTTAGATTTGATTAAATGGAGTCAAACTCTCACAGCTTGGCTCTCAGAGCGAAAATGCAAATCTTAAAGTTGAGTGCTCATCATACAAGATTGGTCACCACATGTCTTTTGTATGGGCTACGCTAATTTGGGCTTACTTGCAAGAGGAACTAATTTTATTTACTTTCAATAGGAAGTGCTGAGCTTAATTAGAGCTCTTAAAGAATTTCATTTAGTAAGATTCCTTAGGTATAAAGAATATTTCTTTTAGAGCAATGACAGACTCGCATTTAAGAGATTGTAAATAACAAGTAACACCAACAGCCTCCTTTTCAAACTGAAATATACCTTTTTAGACGTCATCAACAGCCAATTCAAGTCACTGCAAAGCTGGTCCAGAGTCATCTACACACTTTGTAGTGTACTTCACTTATCAGGTGCAGCCATAATTGGTGCCAATGGAGAAAAGGTTATGTCTGAAGCCTTGATGGACAAATGGAGGAATGGATAGATGGATGGATGAAAGTGTCAGTGGACTTCCTGGACAGTTTGCCTCTAATGGCCCGCCAAAGGCCTGGGACTAGAGCCAGTGTTTGTGCGCCTGTGTGTTCAGACAGTATTAGACATGTAATGGTCCTCTGAGACTGTTTGTATATGTGAGAGCGAACGACAGAGCAGTACACAGAAAGACAGATTGAGAGTGGGATGGCCGGTTACATGGACATGAAGGTCGTGTGAGGGGGGGCGAGGGAGGGTAAGTGTTTTTATCTATGTGCTATTCTTGAAAGAGATGACAAGAGGACAGGGACATGGTCAAAAGGCGTGACCTCGAAGTCAAGGCTGAAGGTGTCAGAAAATTTTAAGGACTCAACAAACTGTTCAGCATTTTAATTATTTTTAATTTGTCAACAGAAAAATATCCATGGCACTTTTCAAGCATGGATGAAATTCTAATACTCATTCCTCATGAGCCCAAATTATCTTTTTTTTTTCTATTTTCATTAACGTTCAAACAATTCATCTGCAATCTCATTATAGCTGTTTCATACACTTTACATCACACTGACTCACCAAACGGATCAAACATTCAGTATCTGATATAAAACCCCCCTTGTTCTAGCCGTCACTTTAAATTAGCTGTCTGGTCTCAGATGGATTTGTTTCCGTTTGCTTATAAAGGCCTAATATTTCATTCTGAGACAGCAGCGTGCAGCCTGAAGACCAAGAGGCAGGCTTGACAGTGGAGACAGCCACTGCTGCTGCTTCTTAAGCCCTGCTCGCTCAGCCGTGGTATTTTTAGATTCTGTCCGCCTCGCTATATCTCTCAAGTGTTCAGGTTTCCGCCAAAGGCAGCCCCCGTGCTGTAAATAACACACACAATCGCTTCTTTCTCTCTGTCACATACACACACCCATTACAGTTAGTGGCATGTTAAGTGACAAATATGCATGATATAGAAACTTCCAGGGGAACTGAATGAGCTTTGTGTATATAAATGAAACATACCATCTATCGAGTGTGCACCAGTGACCAGGCACATTACACATAAAAACAAAGAAGGAGTGAGTCATTATTGTGGCTGAAGTGTGACTTAGCAGTGTTTTCTCTTATTCTCTAGAATGAACCATCCAGTCATTTATCTCTATCCATAAGAATTATCATGTACTGACTTTTAATGTATGTTGAGAGTCACAAGAGTCACTTTGCTGAATAAACTAAATGAGCATGTTTGCACACACTCTGTTGGCCTTACAATGACTTCACACTCATGAGTGCCACTTTTTTCTGTTCTCACTGCACAGTCTCTCTTCTTTCTCATCAGTAACACCTGTTTATCATCACTGTCTGTTGAGCTGCAGCAGCAGCAGTGTCATGAGGTGTCTGTCCAGTCTTTGCAGCCTGCAATGCATCAGATTTCAAGATTTCAAGAACTCACAAAATCACTCACAGACTCCTGTGATGCAGGAGCAAGACAGGACGCAGCAAGACATTGTTTGTTCTCACTATTTATAAAAAAAAAAAAAAAACAACAACCCAAAAACACAGTACAACACCTGAATTAATATCTAGCTCAAGAAACCAAAATCATTATGTTATCATATGTATTAGTTGTGCACACTAGCACATTTGAAATCTAATTTTAAGCCCCCACAGAGCCTTCCAGCATTCCACTGTTATTGTTCTACTTTGTAGTATACATTTGTTTTCCTAAAGACTCTTGCCTTGAGGATCCCAGATTTAAACTACAACTACAATTATTTCTCTCTTTGTTAAATAAGGCAACATTTTCAAGAACAAAACCTATGCAGTAGCTTTCTGAAATATCTGAAAGGTGTTGTTCTAAATGTTCCACACTAGCTGCTGGCTTCACTTTGTTCTAATTTACACTGAAACAATACATTTTTGATTTTGAATATGTGCTTTGGAAATACTTTGCAAGCTATGTTTTAGACTGCAACAACTAATATACAATAAAGGGCTGTGTTGATGAGGCTACAGAGTGTCCACTACAGGCAGTGTGAGTTTACAACACACTTTGTGTTCCAACTTACAACAATAGATGGCAATTGATTTTTTTGTGGTTTGGGGTTTTTATTCATTTCTTTTCCCTACCTTGCGAAAAGCATTTTACCTTCAGATCGAATATACTGGTGTTTTAGAAGGTACATTTATAATTGTTAGTGTGTACAAACAATAAACATGACTGTGGATCATAATACAGATTAATTATAAGATATTATTGACTCATATATCTCTCTGTAATTGTGATAGGTTAGAAATGGTGACCGGTGATGCTTGTTAAATGTTTTCTTGGTCCACATGATTCCTGACTGCAAACATCCAGGTTTCTCTCTCTTTCTCTGTCAGTAACCATGATCTAATTTTAATGGGAGTCAAAACACACATTAAACCAGTTTTGCTAACTACACAGGTAACCAGGCAACTGTACCAACATGTAATGCAAAGCTCAGTAGGAAGGCTTCTTGTTTCCTGCTAAGTGAACACCACGAGAGGATGGAACATTTTTCATCCCAATTTAGGACTTATTATGTGTTAAAAGATATCATACAGCTTAAGAGGCTCCACACAAGAGGAAATGGCCCATTACACAGCTCTGAGTGACATGATAAATTCCTTTTGACCGATTCCACATATGAAGGCCTTCCAGCTAAAGTGTCAAAACAACAAGCTGCCAGTGTTATTTACCTGGTTTGCTGTCTGTCAATTAGTCACACAAAAAGAACAGATGGACAGAAAGACATAAATTGCTTAGACAGGCTGGAACAGTACGCCCACACATACTCACACACACATTAATAGACAGAGCGGATGGGTCACGACCAGGCCTTGCAGCAAATCAGAGGTGTCAGCTAGCAGCCCGAACATTAAGAGTAGACCACTGTACAGTGGGATTAGGAATGTACCAATTAGATGTGAGAGGAGGGAAGGTCACATCAGTAAGTGTGAGGCTAGTAACCTCAGTGAGAATGTTCAAGTTACAACTTTGTGTGATTTGATGTTATGTTATGTTAGCTGATATTAATTAAACTATTATTATTAATAATTATTAAATGAAAATGCATAACAGTAACTCTTTAAAGCTGAACGCAATGCAAAATCACTGAAATGTGTGCCACTAATGAATAATTCTAGCAATTCCTAGAAATGTAAATGGGTTAAGAAGTACTCGTGCTTGCCATTACAGACCCTTCTTTATTGAGCCACTGTTAAAACACTTGAGGTTAAAACATTTGTCCTGCCCTCATCTCAGCCAGTGTTGCTGATGCTTGAATCCTGGGGAGATTCGGGCAATTTTACAGTGAATGCACTGCAGGGGATTTAAATGCAGCCTCAGTCTGTATCATCTAAAGAGCTTAAAGCTAGATTTGATAAAAACCCAGGCGGCTAACAGAGTATTTCTGCTTTAAAGTAATCAAGGAACCAGCAGTATCGAGTGTTGGGCCTTATGAGGCAGCAAATAAATACAGCACAGGTGAGAGAAACAGCCAGTCATGACTTGAGACCAAAATGAGCACAGGCAACTTCAAAGAAAACGTAATATGATTTAATATGTGTGCGATTATTTTAATGACTTTTTGTTAAAAAGGTGAAAGACCAGATTCACTGATGTACATGGAGAAAGCAAAACAACTAAGAAAGACGTATAACTCAGTCAGTCGAATGCAAACATTAGAATCCCACACAGTACCACATGCAGCACAGTTACATAATATGACACAATATGATGACAGCAGCTGCATACTGGATCTCAAGGTGCATTTATTATTTTTAAATCTGATCAGGCACAGCCGTGAAGCCAGTAAACTGTCTTATACTTTCAAAATGGTGTGAGATATTTATCCTTGTTCAACCAAAACTAATCAGAGCTGTCTAGTTGTGGCACAGGGACACAGTGAGCAGCTGCACATGTACTTTTCAGCTCTGGGATATGGAGCCATCATCAGAGATGATGGAGGGGAATGCAAGCAAATGTCTCTGTGGAGGGAATGTAAATTTATATGTATATATATATGTGTGTGTGTGTGTGTGTGTATTTTTCAGCTTTTTGCTTCTCTCTGCCAGCTGACATTTACCTCAAAACACTGCTGCCAGGCATCTGGCCTTTTCAAATGTATATTCAAGCGTACATTACATGTGCATGTTAGCATGCAGTCACACAACAGACAGACTGGGAGAAGCAAGTTTAAACCAGCAGGGGCCATATGGTTAGAAAGGTCAGCAGCAGAGGAAATAAAGGGTAAGGAACATATCCAGGTTGTGCATTTTCAGGCTTTATTAGCGTACATTAACACCTAGCATTAAACTCAGGTTAGCAAAAAGGTTGCACATTTAATGTTTGACAAAAAAAATGACTTGGAATTTGAATCAGCGCATCAGAGACTGATGGTGAAACCTTTTTTGCTTGGAAGGCAAACACTGACATTTCAGTGTTTAGAAATTGCAGGCCAAAGTCTGTCTGAAATATGAAATATCTACTCATCTGCACACCAACACTAATGGTCAAAAAATAAATTTCAACAACAAATATTATCATTAACATGTACATTGTGTCTGAGATGTTTAGAGATGTTCTGCATATTCAATTTTCAATAAATTTTCGATGTAAATAAACACACTTAGTAGCCTTGAGTTACAAGCAAACCATTGAACGTAATATTGTGTCTAATACCGTTCTGTGGCCTTGAACCAGTATCTTGATCACTGGCGACAGAGAAAGGTGGTGAGAGAGAGATAGAGAGTTGGCTGTTTCATCTGACAGCACCTGACAGTACATTGTCAAACAGAGGGTCCATCCATCAAAGAGAGAGAGGAGGAAAGGGGAGGTCTACGTGTTCTCAGTGGTCTCCCAGCTCTTCACAAGCCTGTCATACTGCCCACCTTGCACAATGTGCTCAAAAACAACCTTCTCGTTTGCCAACAAAATGTACTGCCCACGTGAACCCTCTTCGTGTTCCTTGATGCCGTTTTAGCTGACTGCATTTGGCTATGCTTTGGATACTAAATATATCATACACTTTTATACTGTGAAACCAGTGTAACTAATGTTTGAGGCATGGGTGATAAATGATGTTACCTAATATGTGGAAACTGAATTCTTGGGCGAATCAAAATTTTGCAGTTCCAGTCCTGCTTCATTTGCCATTCAAATGCAGCTAAACCCATCCTTTCAGACAGGGATTAAATGTGTCTTAATGAATAATGAAAAATTAAATTTCCCATACTCTTCTGTGTGCTCAGAGATAAATATGGGAGAAAAAGAATCCCTGAGCTGCCAAATAAATCAGTATTCAGCCAATGGGCTCTAAGCACCTGACAACGAGGAATCGAACTATAGCGGAGCTGGATACAATTTATTATCTCCACAAAGGCCTTAACCATATGCACATATAGTACAGCTGTGTCATGCTGTACTACTGGAAACAGATTTAAAGAATTACCCTGCTCCCCAGGAGACAATTAAAAATGCTTAAATCACCAAAGCCTCTGTGAACTGTTAATAGAAGCTTAATAGAAGAGGTGAAAGGAGGAGGAGAGGGAGAAAAAGTGAGGATAAGAGGCATTTTCTAACAGGTTAATTGCATGCCTTGAAGGGAGCTTTACTCACACCGATAAGGGTGATGTCTTGTTTAACGACGGGTAACATAGTAATGACTCTGCATTAGCCTCTAAATTAGGAAACCTGGCCAAACCGATCCTCACAACAGGGAAGGCAGTTAAAAATCTCTAGAAGGTCCCGGTGACTCAGATACACAACAAAAACAGTTGGAAAAAGGAAACTAGAGTGCACACATGCCCTCCGGCGTTTTGTTCAATCTAACTCAAGCAGCTGGGATATTCTGGACAGGCAAAAGCTCTCCACAACAGACATTACTGTTGCACTGCAGAGGGGTTAAAATGGTCATTTTCAAGTGTTTAAAAACATGTAGATTATTTGTAAGTGAACATGATGTGTACAAGTGAGGAGATGCATGCATGCAGACATTCACATCCAATATGCACATGTATTTTAGAGAGGCACACACTTTCTTTGTTTTCGGGAATAAAAATTTGTGAATATTTTAGATTTGATATTTTAGATCACACAGGCTCTGATGCATTATGCAGGGATCTCCTCTTTTCTCCCCACCGCAACAAAAACAGCCTTACATCAGCAAAACCCACAGCAGGTCCTTAGTGAAGATGTCTCTCAAGAATGACTTGTTCACTCTTTTTCTAATTTTTTTTTAAAAATTTTCCTAAGCATAGGAGAGCGAAGAGAGAAATACAGGCAACAGACAACGTCGGATAACAAGCATCAAAGGCTGGGAGTTGAACCTGAACTTCCAACACCGTAGAAACTCAGCTCCCTTGCTTTTATATTGACATGAGTAGACCAGAGTTGCACAGTGTACCGTATGTGGTAAATAACACTATTCTGTGGCACATCACCTTGTTGGAATCCTCTGTTATAGGGGTTCTGTTAAGGGTTAAAAGTGACTAGTTCCTTGTACTGCAACACAAGTTTTATACCAACCAAGTGAGAGACAGTGGAGCACTGTGGGGTTACACAAGCATGCAAACACAGAGCATAAGCACAGTGAAGCGTGTGCCCATTGTGGGACGACAAAAGCATAAAAATGTAATAATCTCTTTGGTAAAAGTGGAGTCAAAAGTCTCAAGCAGTTCATATTTTAATAACCTTGACAAAGTTAAATGTTTCCAGTCTTTAGGCATATGTCTACATGATGAGGGCTTTCATTTAATAATCTTTGTCTTCATCTATGAAACATTTACCAGAAGAAGATCTGCATTGCACTGAATTTTGAGTGTGCATGAACATCCCATGATCCCAGCAACGAACATGTGTTTTTATACATAGTAAAGTAACCACGCCGCCAATAACAGGCCCACACATGTCAGCTTTGATCAATTTTTCATCAGTACTCATGTTGAAGTGAGAGCCAAAATGTGTGCACAAGCACTGTATGCAGGTCCTTTTCATTTAGGGAAGCTGATAAATGATAGATTAGTTTACATGGAAGATATCTTGCCGAACCAGAGTGAAAATCTCAAGCAGATGTTCTGACATACGTGTGACAGGGTTGTTTTATGATTTAAAGATAATTTAATCAGGTAAGTTGGTTGCCAACAAATGTATTATGTAGAGATCACCTGGAATGAGTCAAAAGGCCTTTTGGGGAGGGGTGGGAATTCACGCTGCAATCTGTAGTTACAGTACTGTGGGTTCTGTTGTTTGTTTGAGGTTTGAGTGACAGTATGGGAAATTTCTTTAGCTATATTTTAAAGCCTTTACAGGTTGAGCGAGGAGACAACAAACCGAAGATGACAAGTTGACAAACCACAGATTGATCCAAGGTTTAACTGAGGTTAGATGTAGTTTAAATGCATGGTTGCTGATATTACTGCTTATAGTGAACAATTATTTATTATTTTGGTCCACCAACCACAAAGAATTAGGATAAGCGGTATAGCTGACACTCAGTGAGATTCTGTAACAGAGCTGACACATTGAGGCAAAAACCATTCACACATTCACACCTACAGGCAATTTAGAGCTACCTATTAAACCAGCCTGCATGTTTTTGCACTGTGGGAGGAAACCAGAGCATCTAGAAACCCATGCAGGAGAAGGGAGAACATGCAAACTCCACACAGAAAGGCACAAACCAGGTGGCAGGTTCAAAACCAGAATCTTCTTGAAGTGAGGCAAGAGCACTAACCACTGCACCACTGTGCTACGTATTGCCTTTTACTTCTCAGGCTTGCACTGTGGAATGCTGCTCTTCATGCCTTCTCTGCTCTCGCAGCAGAATCATCTGATTTCGTCTCTTTCTTGGACCGATGCCATCCCCCAACCTTTGCCTTTATTTAGCAGCCTCATTTCCTTATTGCACAGCTCAACAACAACAATAGAGGAGCCTCCAGCTACAGGGGCTGGTGGGAATGTGTGTGTATAGACTTAGGTTAAGAGGCAGCCAAGTGAGATAATGGAACTATTGTACGAATCTACAAATATGATTCTTTCACATCCCCAAGAGCTGGCCTACTGTCATCCTGTAGTGACCGAGCAAACGGGAAGGAGAGTGTGAGATGTTCTATCAGTGTGGAGCCGCAGCATGCAAGTGGTTACAACCCTCATTTTTCAAACTTCTAGTCCTTGGCCTTGATAAATCCACTTTCCTATGAAGTTTACAAATCTGAGTTTGTGCTGACAGCTCCTCCCTCTCCTTCTTCATTCACTATTCTCCTGTTTCTGTTCAAGGAAATATCACGGTAGTCACGCTGAACAAATTAAATTACTACTCCTATACTGAAATGTGACGTCATTCAACTTTAGAGTTTTAAAATTTGCCAAAAACACAATCAAACAAACAAACAAACAATCAATCAATCAATCAAACAAACAAACAAACAAACAAAACAAACGGCTGAACAGATCCATTCTGCTGCAGTTCTGTTGGTGAAAAATGTCTCGAGGCAGGGCAAAGAATACTAAACAGAGCTGCTGATGATAAGTTGAATGAAGGCTGCCAGACAGTAAATAACACTAAGCACAACAGCTGACAACAAAAAAATTGAGGCTACAGCAGTTACATAATTATCAAAATTGAATGGCCAAAGTCTAAGAAAAAAAAAAGTTATTACCTCATATACACCCTAGATTGGTTTTGTCATGTCAAGGGGAAGCCAGAAGCTGGAGTAAACGGCTTGGATCAAGCCACACTGATGTGAAATGCACAGAATGTCATCAGTGCCACGGTAAAACTAAAAATTGTTCCTGATCACGTGCATCATTTAATGAGACACTGGGTACCTACTAAACTAGGCAACATACTCTGGAGGAGTTGTGAGATGTAAATGTCAGGTAGTGAAGTTGTGTCGCTCTCCAAACGCTTTGGTAAAGAGCTGTACTCTACTGTAGAAAACCAGCTTCTGTACACATCACTGCAACTTGTGTATCAGTGACATTTTGCTGTCACTGCAAACAGGCCATGCTAGCAGGCCCATTAGTAAATAAATGAAAGCTGTTCAGCCTGAGGGACTGTTATTCTTGACATAGTTATACAGTACATTTCAGTTGTTGACATGAAGGTGTCACGGTAATGATGTGAACATAAAAAGGGAGTCGTACAAACTCTGCCAAGCCGATTTGTTTTCTGAAAACTGAACACTCTCAGCTCTCTGGATGAACTATTGGGCAAAGAGCTTGTTCTTCTCATGTGCACTGAAGTCTCACGCTAAATATTTCAAGAGTGTTTTTGTTAGTCCCTGACAGAGATATCAAAAGCTATCAGCAACATCTCTTTGTTTTTGTCAAGCCCTAGTTCTCTGCGTATTTCTCACATACTCTCTTCTTCATCCCTCTTTTGTTGCTCTTCTCCCTCTTTCACTCCCTCATCTATCTGCAGTCATAGTGCGCCCTCATGTTAGCCCCGGCATGAATTGTTAAAAGCCTAATCTTGGCCGCGGGAGAGAAATGTTACAAAGAGCATTTGCACAGAGATGAGGCAACATCACACACAAGTGTGCATGCATGCACACACAAGCTCCCTCACACTCACACACAGAATCCCCACCCCCTCCCTCCCAGGACTCTATTCTTTGATATCATATCATATCTTCCCTGTATTGTTTCACTATTTCTCTCTCTTTCTCCAAAGCCACAGTGCACACCCAGTACTGTATGTCCTGGAGCATTATGGACAGCTGCTACATTATGATCAGGTGGTTCAATACTGTTGTACAAAACATGTTTACATATGCCCTTGTAGCTCCATGTTGTGTACACTACAAGATTTTTCACAGGGTTTCACCTCAGAATATTTTGCACAGTCAAAACCCTGAAGCAAGAGTTCAAGAAAGAAATGTGGCAACTAGACAAATTTCTTATGAAGAATTATATATCACAAATTTACAGTTAGATTGTGTCAATGTGATTTTCAATAATTATCTTAGCATCCTTCACATAGGGGCGTTAAAATCTTTTGTTCAATATTTTAAATATTTAACATAATAATATTTAACATGAGGTAATGTGTGTGTTTTCTTTCCCCCAGGCACATAGGTTTTATCTTTAGTATCACATCTTGGGGGGAAAACACTTGATTAGTGGCCCAGTGATGATGCAGTATTGTCAATCCATCTGTTGTTTTGTTTTATCTGACTTCTAGTTGGGCCACACACAGTCACCTGGCACACAGCAGGAAAGCCTTCCCTATCCCATGGCAACCTGTCTCGCAGTCTCCTTTTGTTTTGCGTGATGCACTGACACACATACGCGCCTCTTACAAATTTGTAAATACACAACAGCTGAAAAAAGAACCAAGAATGGGCCCGTTCACTGATATTCACATTTACATGCCACGCAGACACATACTCGGTCCCTCACATAGATGTGCACATGGTCAAACACTTTTCTTTCTGCTGAGTGAGGTACACAGAGTCACAGAGACAGGGAGAAAAATGAGGAGAGAGAGGAGGGAAAGGATGGGTTCTATAACCCCGAGCCAGATGAAAGGTCCTTGAGGGGTTTATCTGTCTGTGCCTGACCTGAGTGACATATCCTTACATAAGGCCACAGGCAGAGGTTTCAGAGGACAGAGGGAGAGTGCAGGCGAAGCCTTGGAAAGAAAGCTATAGGTACGTGAACAGCAAGACATAGAAGCACCAATGGCCTCAGCATGCACACGAGCACAGAAAAACTCCCTTTACAGTACACGCAGCAGAAATACAGATAGACATGCAGTATGATGATGATGGACACACACACGCAAAAGTGTGTCCAGGCAAAGGCATTAAACTCACAGGAACTGACAGTAGTAACTCTGTCCCAAACTCTCTCTCTGTCTGAGTCTGTAAATACTGTCTGTTCAACCATGGACCTAATTAGAGCAAATCTCTGGCTGTCTGACCACACTATTACTTTCCTCTCGATCCTCTTTTTCTCCATTTCCCAGAGGAGTGGGAGGAGAGGAGAGAAAAAAAAGCGATAACCCACCTGCTGAGGCACATCACACAGGGATGGAAAATGCAGTTTCTAAACCATCTGTGACCAGGACTTGAGACAAAAACACATGATTATATCTTCTTGTTTTCTGACTAGAAAATAGTTTTTGCATTTTGATAGATAGATGTGTGTATGAAAATACAGTGTTGTCTTTGTTCATCTATGTTTGTGTAACTTAAGGCAGTCTGTTATCTCAGTCCTATAGTATCACATCATCCCGGGCACATTTGGGAGGGAGGTGGGGGGGTGTTTGAAATCATCTGACATCTTAAGTTCAGATTCATTCCTCTCACTCTTACTTTGCCACTGAAATAACCGGGGCACACCATTACAACAAAACAACTGCCATAACGCTGTGTGTGAAATTATACACCAGTCACTACTGTCCTTTTAATTACTATCATTAGGCTCTTTGTTGATCTGTCGAAGTATTTATTCCTTTGTCATGCCACACAAGTCCGAGCATAATTTCTCAGCATGATGAGCAGTGGGAGCTTATTTGTGGCTGTGATACTGAAAAAAGGTAGCACACAAAACGAAATCAACAGGAATCCCACTAAGGTGTTTAGATGCATCAGTTTTTCTAATGACTGAGCAGGAATCCTGGTGAGCTGAGTTATACCTGACCCTGACTATGACCTTATTCTGATTATGATAATCGGAAAAAAGACAGTTCGCTCAGTTTACCCCCTTAGATACTGTTGCCATGCGTGTAAAGCTTCCCGTTTTCACACGTCAAACACACTACGCAGTTTACAATGACAGCAGGTGGCAGATTCACCACTCGGAATTCTAAGTAATGTTTCAAACAATGGATCCTTGATTTCAGACAACAGTAGCCAAAAGCATGCTTCTCATTTTGAGCCCGGGACCACCAACTTCACAGGCTGAAATAAGAATTCTTGCTTTCAGACTTTCTTTGCTGTAGCTGGATAGCTAGTTAAGCGGCCTGCTGTGCCTAGTTACAGCTGCTAAGCTATGATTGGACAATTGTCATTTAGGAGAGGGGGTTAGTCAGCAGTTGGTTCCAGTAGTTGCATTTATCTGGTTTGAGACTATATGCAATTGCATCACTATATACATGTCTGATAGATGATACTGATTAAAACTGCAGTCAACCAAAAAAAAAAGTAATAATTGCTATTATAACAAATGTCAAATGTCCTGTCAAATTAAATGTGACAATCTCACCAAATTAAACTTAATAAGATAATAATGTGTAGGGCCTCTCTTTGCTGTCAGAACAGCTTCAGCTTTTTGTGAGATGGATTCCACAAGACGCTGGAAACAATCCTCTGATTTTTGAAGTGAACATTAACTGAAGCTCCTGATCTGCATCTGTCCTGCAGTTAGTTCATTGACACACAATTGGCTGATTGCATAACTACATGAATTAACAGGTGTGCAGGGGTTCCTAATAAATTGCTTAGTGAGTAAGTGGTGAAACAATTAGAGCACTTACTCGATGTGACAAGGTCCTAGCTTTTTGAGTTTCCACTGTCATTAATTTTTAAGAAGAATGAAACATCCTGTCCTCCAGATAGTAGAAGTGAGAGATTCTCCATTCCTGCAGGCTGTGATCTCTGTGCAACCTCCGTACCACCACCACAATCAGCACCAATTAGCAGACACCCAGACAGAGTGGAGGCCTGTGTTACTCTCCTACGTTCCTTTTATTATTCCTTTTCATTATCCGTAATGTGTTTTTTGGTTTGGCTCAGTGTTTTTTATTCCTCCTCTTTACCAATGTTCTCTTTCTATTATTTGAGTCACTTTTGTTCTCTGTCTTGTCACCCACTCTCCTTCATCCTTCACCTGTTATCTTTGCCTTCTCAATTATACCCCTCCTCAGCTGCGGTCCTCTCCTGTCTTCTTCATCTGCTGCCTTTTCTTCACTCTGTCATCCTCTTTCCCTGCTCATTGTTCATCTCATCTCATTTTTGGTGGCCTCTTTTTCCACTCTCTCTTCTTTCTTCCACCCAACCATCTCTTCTACCTCCCCCTTCCTCTGTATCTCCCCCCTCTTTCGGTCTTTTATCGTTCCTCCTCTTCCTCCCTTTGTCTCCTCTCTTCCTTTTTCCTTCTATGGCACTCTTTGTAACATGCTCAATCTGAAAAGCATCTCTGCTGTGAGACTGTTACTCCTAACCTAATTGAACAAAGATGACCTTAGGGTAAAGATTGCTGGGAAAACCAGGCAGTGGTACAGTTGAGTAAACAATGTGAGTTTTAAGAGGGGAAACAACATGCTCAGGGTTTGCCAACAACACCTGTTAAGCCAGGTGGACACTGCTTGCAAAACAGAATGAAAAGAAAGGATGAGGGAAGAGGCAAGAGAGGGAGAGGACACAAAAGGGAAAGGAGGATAAGCAAACCTGGAGAAGTAGAGTGAGAAATAATGTGTCATCCATCGCACAACAGTGTAAATTCCTAACTGACGGCTGACATGTCTGTGACCCTGAAGAATAAGTGGATAACAAATACAAATAGATGGATGATTAGCATCATTACAGCCACTGCACTGAAAAATATTGTATTCATGATTAATGTACTTGCATGTGTGTGTGTGCATGTGTGCGCAACTGTGTGCATATTTATGGGCATGTGCATGAGAAGACTCAACACTTATGCAACTGCACATATGCATCAGTTATGCAACATTGGGAGCATGTTATACAAAGGCTAGATTTTCACAAGGAACTGAAATAATAAATTACATATATAAATGCCTCAGCCAACTTATCTAATTACTTTCTCATGTCACTTGCAATGGGAAAAAAAAACCAAAGTGGAGTCAGTCAAGGTTAAAACGTGATTATTATTATGTCTTATGAAAAGCCAGCCATGCTGTGTCCTTGACTTTATCCTTTGACAGCACAGATTCTTTCATCTTTAGAACAAAATCCATCTTTAAAGGACAATTAATACCATCATTCCCTGTCTTAACCTCCTTCAGTGGCTTCAAAGGGAGCATGACCTCCTTGAAAATGAACAGACAAATTAAGACGCATCTGTCTGTGTACACAGCGTCTGTGTTTACATGCTATGAGAGTTATGTTTCAATGCGCTAATTAGCAGGCTAATTGCGTTTTAGTTACATGAGATTGAGGTGCATGGAGAAAAGTGTGCACACACAGATGAAAGCATGCAAGTATGCATGCACACATGTATACAGTGTCTGATGCACGGGAGACACTGGTTAAAAAGTCGACACAGGATTTAAAAGTTTTCACTTGGCAGCAACCATGTCGCTTCCAGTAGGTGTTTAAACTGTCGAGCAAATACTTAGTTGAGCATAAAAAAAAAACTTAAGCACCTTCTGTGCTGTTGCCTGCTAAATGTCAAGTCTCTGAAACTCCTTCTACCTTTCCTATTAATCCAATATTTGCCAATTTGCGATCAGAATGACTAGACTGCATACTAATTACCATTTTAAAATGTCAGCCAAACACAATTCTCTGACATATCATCATTAAGTTGCCAATATAAGCATATGTGCTGTATGCTGATATTGTTGTAATGAGCACTTTTCAAACCCATTAAACACTGTTTTCTGAATAGAGCTGAATATTTATACACATTTTTATGTAGTGAAGAGAGCGGCACAACCAATAAACTTTCAAGAGTGAACACATTCAAAATGATCAGCGATCCTCTCAGTAATTTTTTTTTCTACCAGTATTAGAAGTTTAATTTGCCTGTGGCTTTAGCCATCAGAGACATAGCAGGAGCCAGCTACTGTACCATATTTCAATAGTCCAGACTCCACTCATTAAAGCCGCACAAAAGCCTAATCACATCTGCAGCGCTTTGATTTACATGCAATTAAAGTTTCATGTGAACCCAGATAAACCAGACAGGAGGAGAGGGGAGGAGAGAGGAGGAGAGGAGCAGTGAGGAGAAAAGAGGGGTGAGGAGGAGTGCTATGGGATACAGAGAAGAAGGAACAGATGAGACACCGGCAGAGAAGACAGCAGATGTGTACAGCGACCAGGAATAAAGAAAGAAAGGTGGGGACAGAGAGAGGGGGCGGGGAGGGGAGAATAGATGGGGAGAGGAGCAGGATGGAGAGGAGAGGTGAGGCAAGCCATCATTTGGCAGGAGAAGTGATGACACAGCACATCCATCTCAGTGGCAGGTGCCTGCTGTTGCTTCTTTATAGAGGACACAAGCTAACAGGGAGAGCGAGCTCTGCACCAGCATTACACTGTGATAATACCACACTGAGTCTGGGACAGAGATTATAAAAAAAAAAAAAAAGGAAAATGCTATTGATTGTCTTATCTAAAAATATTACCGCCTTACAAAAAAAGAGCTTAGTCCATAAATAGTACATAGCTATGCTCTATTTTTGTCTTAATTGGTGTAGTATTATGCAATTACACTTCTACGCTTATCTTATTTTTTTGCCATTTTTAATCAGTGAAATAGGCACACTGAGCCTTTTATTTGATGTTTTAATGAGTTTATATCATAAATTATCCTGGCTAATCTGGCGTCGCTTGGCCATGATCTTTTGATATTTACACCAAAGCAACTCAAGAAATGGTACTATGATTCAAAACACATTTAATAAAAGATTCAGTATTCAACTAATCTCCATTTTCTTTTCTTAAAAGCTGTTGTTTAGCTGCAACTACTTATTTTCCTCAGATGCTGCATTTGGTTATGTAACATTATGGTTAGTAAATCAGTAATCAGTGCCCGCAGCCACTTGATATTTCCATTTGAAGGCACGGCTCTACAAGAAGGCAATGTGATGGATATATCTTGACAAGGAACAAACTGGTCAAGTACAAAGCAGGACAGAACTGAAGCTAATTGGGTGAAATGGGAGTTATACAACAACAAGCTATCATTCAATGATGTAATTATTATAAAAAAAAAAAAGTCATGAACACAACAATAGCCATTTACTGCGGGTGGGCGTGTCAGTGTGTGATCATTAACACATCTCCCAGGCACACAAAAAGGTTTGCAGGCGAGTTATATGAAAGGTAGGGCAGTAAATAACATCCTGAAAATGACGGGGGGGAGAAGGGGAATGAAAGCAAGAAGAGGGGGATGGTGCAATAATAATGAAAGCAATAAAAGGAGACCCATTTTCCTAGATGTGATCTGTGCCTCAGTCATAGCAGTCAGTGTGTGTGTGTGTATGTGTGTGTGTGTGTGGATGCTTGTGGATGTGTTGTGCAAGAAAGAGAATTTCTGTATGTATGTTCCTACTGAGTTCTCAGAGGAGTCAAAATGAGTCACATCATCTTATCAATCACCCACTTACGGTACAGCAGTTCTTTGGTTTTGTGTGTGTGTGTGTGTGTGTGTGTGTGTGTGTGTGCACTGCTTGAGGCCAGAATGAAGTCAAGCATTAAAACTGCAGAGCGGTCCCACACACTTTCACCCACTGAATAACTGATTGTCTTCACACTATAGCCACGTTCCACATGATAATAATTCTTTCCACTGTCCAGCAAAGGGTTACAAACATTTAGGAGATACACACGCTTTAAAAGGCAGCAAATACAATATTTCACTCACTAAATAATTAATTCAGCTGAACAGAAACATGAAAACTGGAAAACTGAAATAAAGATGTAGGACCGTAACCTACCATTACCATTGTTGTTGTTTTTCTATAGTTTTTTCTTCCTCTGATTTCAGTCTATGTTATTAAAATTGAAATACCCATCAGTTTGACAGTAGTGACTAACATTAGCATGTCATCTGCTCGTTTCCTCTTACTGAAAAGATACAGCTGGCATGGCTGTCAATTGATGCACAGCACCTTTCCAATAGATCGACAGCTGGAGGCACTCCAGAGACTATGTAAACACACTCATGCATGCTCCCACACACTCCCACATTACACACCTCCTCAAGATCTCTTTCCTGCATGTAAACATGTGAAAGCGGGCACACAGAAGCACACGTTATCCTCCTGTACTTTTACTACTCTGCATATCATTTATTTTCCCTTATACAAATTGTACAGTGTTACACAATCACAATTCTTGGCATCTTCTCTCCTACTCACGATCTTTCTGCCACACACACACAAACACACACTCTTTATTCACTTGAAATATCTATATGTATTTGCTGTTACTTTGCCTTGAACTACATGCCCTGCTTCTGTATTGGTCAGGTTTTTCTTCAAAATAAATACTCTATTTGATTGGACAAACAGAAGGTTGATTTCAAACAAAACCTACGCCACACAGAACTGAAACTGAAACACACACAGACAACCACTCCCAATCACAAAAGAAGAAGAAGAAGAAGAAAAAAAAGTCACTTACAGGAGTTCCTTTGGCTCCCGTCTGTTGCACCAGGCGAGGTGGACATCCCAGCAGGATGCTATTTGCCCTCACAAGATAACCAAATGGGAGGGAGGGGGAGGCAGACAGCACGACGATAGTACACCGAAAAATCCACCGATCACAACAACACCTGCCCACCACGCATCCTCACACTGTCTCTCACTCTGCACACATGCTCCTCCACACAAAAGATGCTCCAGAGATGCTCACACGCTCATTCTCATGCAGATCAACTCTCACACACTCAAATACTAAGCTCAAGAATCCAGCACCCAAGAAACACACAAGTGCACGTATGGCTCAGCGCTGAACCAGTGTCTAGCTCTGGTGTGGAGACTGCCGAGGCTGACAGTGGAGAGAGAGAGAGAGAGAGAGAGAGAGAGAGAGAGAGAGAGAGAGAGAGAGAGAGAGAGAGGGGAGCGAAGATGAGTGGAGCATACCACTAGCTGGTGCTGAGCGAGGGAGGAGGGGGACCAGAGGAGAGGAGAGAGGATGAAGTGGGGGTGGGAAAGAGGGTGTGTGCATAAGGATGAAGGGAAATAAGGAGCACAGATGATCGTGAGTTTGTGTGTGTTTGTGGCTGGGCATGTTTCTACAACACAGGAACATATTTACAACTGACCTTTGAACACACAGCAATGCCTCTTAACCCAGTCTGCATACTTTATACTCCTCCTTTGTTTATATGACTCAGTGGCTGAAAGAGCAAGTTATTTTCATAAATAGGGATGTGTAATAAAGTGGATACACAGTAAAACAAAATCACTTTCAAATGATTGTTTCTCTTTGCTGCTTTTATCATGCACATACACAAACACACAAACAGACACAGCCTTACACACAAGTCACACAGTCAAAAGTGAAACAGGCTTGTGCCCACACCCACTCTGTCTGCCTCCACTGCCTGAGGGGGGGATAATAATCCTCCTCATTAGCATGATGCTGTGAAGCGCATCACAGTTCCACCTAGCTTTGTCTCCTTCTTTCATGTCCTTCACTAACTCCTCCCCTTTCTTTTTACCCCTGAGATGCCCCCTCTTTTCCAATGCATGTTAAGTGCAATTGATGGGAAGACACATTTGCAAGTACAGCTCCTGCAACCATGCTAGAGCCAGTGATTAGAGCAATGTGGATTTTCAAATTATTGTATTTAAAAATAAAGTTTGACTGTTTCCTATTTCAATTCTGTAATTGTTAGAATCAGTTCAGTAGAGAAACATTATATAGATTTGAAACTAGGCCTGAAGAATGCATATCTACCATCAAACAACATGTGATGAAGAGTCAAAAAAGGGTAGTGAGTCATTCTGAAGAGAAATTAAACCCTCAAGCTTAAACAGACAGACAGACACAGACACACACACACACACACACACACACACACACACACACACAAAATCCACATAATGTCAACCCTAGCCTTCATCTTTATGACACATCATAGCCCTCAATGCCCAAGGGGCCGTTGTGCAGGAAAAATAAGATACAAACACCAGCAGCCACAATCAATAGCATTTGGATACAGCTGCACAAGTCACACTGCAGGGAGCTCAACAGAAATATCGTAAGCTCCTTAATTAGCTATGGGTGATTATAACTGCGCCACTGAATGGGCTGTGGGAGGGGTGAAAAGTGCAACGGCTGGACTTCAGGATGGACTCCTGGAACATGACATCATGCAAGACAAGAGGACAAATTATTTAACAGATAATTGGAGCCCTCGGTTCACATTAAGAAACTGAAAAAATAAAATAAAATACTGCACAGCTCAACAATGCTACTCCAAGTATGCGTTGCTTAGCAACTACTCTGTTTAGCTGCTGTTCAAAAAGTAATTATTGAATAAAAGTATAACTACTGAACATTAAGAGAACAGTTAAATAATTAACTAATATATCTTTTGCAGTGCAGTGGTGCATTTTAGCATTTTAATGTATTAAAACGTGAAGTCGTGAAAAATACCAAATATCCTGGTACATTACTGTTTTGTTTTTTGAATTTTTCTTTCACTCCTGAAAACGCTAAATTCTGCAGAGCAGAAACAGAGAGAAACATTTCAAGGTTTCAGCTGAGGATTTCTCCCTCTCAAAACCTGATACTTGTGACCATGACACTTTGACACTTTGCCTGAATCCTGCAATGAAATGTGAGAGATGGCAGCATACATTCAAGTCCCTTTATCCACAGCACTTCTAACCACTGACTAATGATAATGCTTTGGGCTGACAAGTACCATGATTGTCCAGTGAGGAAGTGGGTGGCAAATGTCTGATTCATCAGCCATGGGATGGGACCTCAAGGCTCTTTTCTCAGTCTAACAAAACGATTAATCAGATTCATCAAACCATTGTTTGTCATCAAAACACAACACTAGGTGAGAAATGCAATAACTGCAATCACTGGGAGGAAAAAAAGAAGACATTTTTAGACGAGACAGCAGAGGTGCAGTGTGCTCACATTATAGAATTTGTTTCAAGCGGTGTCTGACAATTATGAGGGGAAAGAGAAGCTAATTTCCCAGGAGAGTAACCTTTCATATTTGCTTGCCAAGTGGTCTGAGATTGATAGTAGAGAAATATGGATAGAATCTAGCATCTTCTTCCATATCTCACTGTTTACAATGCAGCCAGGCAGACAGGGGGAAGGACCATAGAGACATTACTCAGATCACCTGATCTGATGCTTTACCAAAACACCCAAAACTGTGAAAATAACCAACCTTGCACAACAATAATTATTTTCCTTCTCACTGGTCACTTGTTTTGATTCCTGATTTTAAATGTCAGTTTTGAAACCTCCATCGTTAATTCAGAGAGCTGCAACGGACAAGTTATTAAACGGCATTGTTTGGCAGATAATGAGATTTTCCAGCAGCCTGCGAACAACTCATACAAAGTAGGAACACAGCATGCAAGCCTATAGACGCACACACACACACACACGCACACAACCACACATACACATACAGCTATCCCTAAACAGGAAGGCAATTAAACGTTTTCTCCTCATCTCTAACCCTTTCAAACACATACACAACACTTCACATTTCAACTTTTCTGACTTCCTGTGCAATCACAGCCTTTGTTAAACACGTTTTTACATTTGACACCGAACCAACCATTACTAAAACTTACAAACACGCAGAGGCCTCAATTGATAAAAAAACTGCCAAGAGAGCTGTGGGAACTGACAGATGAGAATGAGAACAAAGACACAAAAATACAGTTGCCCTGGAAACTGAAATTCTGCAATCCAGTTTTATGTAATCTATGTGGAGACAAGCCAGATTCTCCAGGCCATCCATAAACTTTTCAACTCTTTTGTCCAAAAGCCTCACAAAGTTGGGAGAGGCACATTGCTATTCTCTTTGGCCATATTATTGCCCAGGGAACTGGTCTAATATACTCTCTCAATAGGAAGCAAAAAAAAAAAAAATAATAAGAAGTATATTCATCTATCTAAAGTAAGCATAGTTGCTTTTGGTTCCCTATTCACTTCTATTTTGAGCCTTAGGCTAATTAAAATTCTGTCTCATCTGAACACCTTCCCTTGGTACTGATCAGGAGCTGTATTCACAAAAGATGTAATCTTACAGGAGCTGCTCTAAAAGGTGCTAAAAGTTCCCAGCTAAGAGTTTCCTCTTAAGACCTTTTTTGCAAAACACTTTACTAAGAAAAGGACTGGGGCTGACACTGTTGGTATGAAAGACATCACGTTTTTCTGAATGAACTTACACAGTATGTCCACAGTGACTGTTTGATAGGTGACTGGTCTGTGCCAGTGACTGTGAAATAAAATATTAATCGATACACAAGAACGGGAGACACAAATTACAGAGGATTTATGGATGGATAGTGTATATGATTAGATTTATTTGATAATTTGACAATGACTAAAATCTTAGGAGTCTCACCCAGTTAGGATGTTTTGTTAAATGGCCTCAGACCACAGAACCTAACCACCCTGAATTTCTCCTGTGGATCTGCAAAGATAAGGGATTGCCTTCAGCTTCTATTAAGACTGTTTGCATGTGCTACTTGTAGTATCTGTTTAGGGAGGATGGAATCAGAAAATGAGTGTCCTTGTAAAACTTCACGAAGATGCCATTTGGTTAGTTTGGCACATTACAGGCACAGAATTTTGACAGGCTTAAGAGAGAGCATGAATACTCATGAGTAGCTGTTTTTATAATCCTTCTGAAAAGAAATGACTAGAGGATACTACAGGCGATGGACACAGCACAATAGTCTACTGTACTGCAATACAACAGCCCAACGATAAGAGGTTACATTTACAGTACATATACTCACAATAAACCTTTAGTTTTGTGTTGTGTTGTTGCGGTTGAATTTAATTTTATAGTGTAAAATGTTCATAGTAGTTAACTCCAGTATATAGACAGCTGAAATAACATACTGTGCATGATATACTTGTTTATGCCATGCATTTTTTTTCCACATAAAACCCACATACTTCATAACACTGTATCAGTATTATGTGTGGTTGTGTTCAGAGATTGTGGGTAAATATTTTTCAGACACTTTTGCTCTCATGTGACAACCACACCCAGGGTTTGTCACAACAGCCATGTTTTGTGTGACCTCTACAAAATCTTTTCTCCAGTATTGTCTAGCAGTTCATTAACGACTGGGTTTTGCAGCTGCGTGCGTGGGTGGTTTTTGGAACCAGCCTGAAAAAGGGTCATAATTACAGGAGGACTGCATCAGATATTTCATGCCAGCAATTGCGGGTATCTTTGCACTGTCTGAATGAACTGAAAAGTAGAGGAAATAAAATGATAAAATACTTGTCGACTACCCAACATAATGTCACCTCTTGCCAACAGAATGCAGGTCTATTGTATGAGGATATGCAGATCAGGTGTAAAAATAGCAAACCAGTCATTCACCATAACTGCAGAGAGTCACAATCTGGTTCCAGATATGTCATTTTTTGTGCTCCCCCCCTTTGGTCAGTGACAGGATACTGTAATAGAATACATACTTTCAGTTTAATTAGTTTTGTCAAAATTGGATCAGCAGTGTGTGAGATGGTGAATTGTGAAATGTGGATAAGTGAATTAACAGTGTAGTGCATCCCTATGGCATGATCACTAATTTTTGAAATTATGAGAATCAAGTCCACCCAGTTGTGTCTGATATTGTGTACACAGTGTTGTGCCTAGTGGCACAGCACTTCTAATCCCTCACCAAGCTGGAAAAGAACTAATTTTTCTGGTTCACATTTGAAGATGAAATACAATTATGCCAGGAAAAAAAACTGGAAAGCAAAAGTGCAGAAAAATGAGGATTGAGCCTCTCCCATCCTTAAACCAAGGACCCATGATAAATTGTATGTCTTCCATCCAACCACAAGGCCATGGGGTTGAAGATTTCCCTAGCCTTGTTGATCTACCCAGACTTGGAGGGGAAAGAGGAGAGAAGACGGGAAGAGAAACCAAGATTTGATGTCCTCAAATGAAATTTGACATCTAACTCCCTGATCCCAGCACCCAGGCTCTCCTCCTTCATCACCACAGGAGAAACACTCAGATGCATAACCTGTGCCCTGACAAGCTCTTTGTGGAACTCCATCTAACAGTCACTGACATGATAATGTGAACATCATCAGGGGGACTCTGAGTCTATCTCTGCACTAAAACAGGTCAGAGACTTTTTGGCATCTTAACCTGAAAAGAGACACCTAAGTCTGCCAAGACAGCGTTTCGTGCCCAGTGATCCTGGGTTGACCATCCAGGGACTTTCAACCTTTCATCAAGCTAGAACAGAACTGCCACAGAGGCAGGACAGGGAACAAAGAATACCAACACAAACATATTGAGATGTATAATCGTATATTCACTTTCTTTCAACATTAGGATGAATAATGCCATATGCATTTGCTTAATGCATTGAGATGTATAAACATATATACATTTAGTAAAACAGGAATCTATGTCATTCCTGCATTGAAGACAAACTGATATATTTCTAATATATTTTTTTGGAAAAGGCAGAAAACATCTGAAAGTACTTCATTTTACTACTTTTACAAGCTAGTCAATGCCTCATGTCTAGAGTTGGGCCTGTGACCCCAGTGGGATTGACCCTCTGCCAGCAGTAAACAGGCCGTAAGCCTTGGTAAGCCCTCCGAGCATGAGGAGGTAAAACAGAACCTCCTGGTGGGAGACAAGAAACTACACCAGACAGTCCTTTTGTTGGGACAGCCTGTTGTAGTTTATACACTCATCTGTGAGACTTTAAAAAGGGCACAGTGGAATGCCATGATGCAAAATCCAGTCATATTAATGAAAAACTAAACTGCAAAGAAGTAGACATAAAGGCTGCTGCCAGCTTTGTGGTGTATGCCCAAACCTGACTTTCAAATTTGGTCTCTCCATGTGGCAACACATTATTTTCATTATTTTTCTTATTCTTTTCTCCTAAGCTTTCTCTTTTTCTCCTGTTTCTGTCTCTAACCAATGTGTACAAACCAACTTCTATGCTGGAGTGTTTCTAAATGTCTTTGCTGCAATCTGATGAAGGCCAACTCACACAAATGTGGGAAGTTGTTGCCAGGCAACTCTACACCTCAGGCAGTTCTCTTTATTTTCATTTTTTCCCCTGTTGGATCACACTTTCTTTGACATCACCACAAAATAAGAGCAGTTTTATGCTGGTTCATAGTCCCAGTGAAGTCAAACATAAAAAAGACAGAGGGTTTACAGGGGGGGTAAGCCTGGAAGGTCGGAAAGGACTGAAGGCATTGGATCCAGGGAAAAGTGGGTGGTATAAGATACTGGGGAGAGATAAGAAAGGAGACCGAAAAGTGAATGATAGAAGGAAAAGTCAAAGAGAGAACCTTTATAGACTCTGAAAAAAGTGTTCAAATAAAACAGACGTAAGAATTTATATACACACATTACCATTTAGATCACAGCTGGGTTACAAAATATTATTATTCCATTTGAACACTACTGGATGTGAACACCAAAGTTATGTTTAAAAAAAAAAAAAAGGTGAAACAAGGTCATATTAGATTTAAATTTTCAAATTTTGACAACTTTCCTGAGTTTGACTATGTGGGAAATTAGTTTGTTTCTGCTCTGTGAATGCTAACACCAATCTATCGACATTTTCCTTCCAAGTTCTGCTTTTTGTAATACTATCTAGTGGGAGTTGTATGTGACTAGTATATTTATGTGTACATGCCAGCGTATGCATGCTTGACAGAGAGTTGAAAAAACAGATGCAGAAGGCAACAGACGCCGTCTTCAGATGTCAACATTTTAGCTTCTTTTGTCATCTTGTCTGGCATTTCACATGTCAACCAGTCTCATCTTGGGGCAAATGTGAGCTAGAGGCTAGAATGACACATTGTGCAACACCTGTAACTGTTCCTGCCACAGTTCTGTCAAAAACAGGACAACAACTAGCAACGTGTGAGCAAACGAGCAGAGGAAGCGATGCTGACGGAGACCTTTATGCCTCTTCACTTGCATTTAATGTAGATGGAAAAAAAAAAGGTGCTGACAGGAAGTAAGCCCCCCCCCCCCAACCCCAAACCCAAGGTGAACTCCACAGATATGTTTTAATAGTGGCACGGCATACAGCCATCCAAATAAAAAAAAGAACTCTCAAAACATGAAACAACACACTAGTTTTTCTTATTCTTATGTAACCATTCTGGCTGACTAAGAGCACGTTCTTATTTAGAGCAATGGCCTGCAGGAGTGAATGCTGGAAAAAAAATACAACACACACTGTGAACACACATTCACATTTACACCGATGCTCAGACATAAACTGACACACACACACACGCACACACACACTTGCTTTTCAAAGTTGTCACAGGCACAGTGAGTGTGTCTGGATTCCACTCGTGGGGCCATCTGTTCTTGCACTGGCCAATTTGAGGAGACACAAACTCAGGAATCATTAAGGATGCAATATGGCTCCCATGTTAATCACCAGCCTTCGTCATTTCCAATGAAAATGAGCCACCGGGTGACGGGAAAGTGGGGACAGTTTGTTGCTCACAATCTGTTCAAGACAGCAAAATTTTATAGACCATGTTCAGAACAGTAGGACAGACTGTGAAGACTGTTAGAGATCTTCTACACATTTTCAGGTATTAATAAAATGTAAAAAAACTAAAATCTGTGATCATCAACATAATACTACAACACTGAAACATGTTTAGCTCCCTCAGGAATCTAACATTTGATTCTGAACAGCTCAAATGTATTTCCATTAGAGTTGCGCAGCAATATGAGACTGTCAGCTGATGAAAATTCTCATTAATGTTTGTTTAAGATTAAGGCTAACTCTGATTTTTTTATCTGACACTCAAAGATGTAGACATTATAATTTCCTTTCTCTGGGTGCTATAATTTTGGTTCTTATTCTAAGCACTACTGTGGCCTCATGGTTTGCTAAGAGGACAGACTGGGATGAAAGTTTAAGAATTCTTCTTAGCTGCTCCCACTCAACACCTCCCTACATTACACCGTCTGCCGTGTTCCCTGAAAAACCACATCCTAAACTCAGTCCTACGCGTCTAATTTCTTGCTCTCGTGTTTTTAAAGTACACTGACCCCATCTCTGTTTTCCGCTACCTGACCCAACTGCTACAGGCAATGACTGACCTGTGCCACTACCCTTGTGACCACTTTGAATTTTCTCCATTTCATGCCCCTGGGAGTCTTTTTGATAGACTACATTAGACTTTAAAATGCCAACCTTTTATAACGGGCTGGATTTCCCCCTCCTCCTCTCATGTTTGCTTCCCTTTAAATGTGGCCCAGCAGCTGACATTGTTAATAGCTCCTCCCCTAGCAAAGACTTTTTTGGTGCTGATAATTATTATCTATTGTACTGACATGCAATATACAAATCTGATAAAACACACTAGAAGACACTAATTACTTTTCCCATCTGAACAGAGTCACCAGGGACCAACAATACATCATATCATATTATAATCAAAGTTTTCCTGTAAGTTCAGCTTAGAAAGGTGACTTTCAGCACACAGAGGCAACTTCCCCACAGTGCCTTATCTGAAAGTGATTTAAGGAAGGCAGATCACAACACAGAGAGCTTTCTGTGGTTTACCCCCAATTTATTTCAAGTGTATACAGAAAGAAGTGAAAAATATGGCCCTATAATGTGAGAAAATGATAATAACTCATGTAAAATGCATGAAATGCATTTTGTTATTTACCCTGGCTACGGATAAAAGTGTGAATAGGCAAATTAAATCAGTGCAAATACTGTAATCCAAACAACGTTGTACGATACCTTAAAATTTGCTCTTTGACTCAGGTCCCAGGTGTCTTTGGGAAAGAATGAGAAAAGAAAAAAGAAAAGGATTTGGTAAATATACTCATTGCAAAGCTCACTTCTCTGTGCGAAGACGAGCCCTCAAGCTCTACAGCACAGTTTAAGGTTTCCACTGAAAAACAGAATGTGAGAATTATCTCACTTTATTACTCCACCTTTACTCCACTCTTTCTTCAGAACAATATTCTGACCTCCAGCACACATCTAGTAGCAAACTGGTTTGTTCAGTTTGTTCAGTTTGTTCAGTTTGTTCTTAGGTGCTCACTTTCTCCTCCTCCCTCTTTTAAATTGGTTTCTGCCTTGCACAGCCACCAAACCTGTTCAATTAGAAGTTAATGTCATTAGTTCTGGATGACTTATATGGAAGCCCTAAGTTAATGGCAGTGAGTAGGTAGAAAAGGTGCTGTATTCTGCTCTTCCTATCAGATTTAGTAATATCTCACTGGACCCCCATGCAACAAAGAAGAGCCTGTGTGTGTCTAAGAGGAATGGAAAAGTCCCATGCTGGGGAGATGATGGCATAGGTCTATTTAGTTCACAGATTTGAACAACTGGAGCAGGTGTTTTCTTTGAGAGGACCTCACTGTGTTCTAGGTACAAATACCAAATATGGTAAAATGCAGTATAACAGCACAGTGTGAAAATAAATATGCAGAGACTTGAAGCTTTCTCAAGATAGATAATCCATCACATGTCCACTTTCATTATTGTCAGATGTTATGTAATCATTATGCAGTAACGCGGTGCAGAGCATTAAGATCAGTCATGATTTCTAGCTGCATGACAGTAACGATAAGTTTACTTTTGACAAAAATAAAAGCAGACAGGAACGTTCACAGTTATTAATTTCTGTTTCTGCAAGCCCTTGTGAAGTTCATGCAAGTTGATTTTCAAACTATAATGAATTTAATCAAAACCTTTAGCTGCATGAACTGTCCATCGGTCAAAAATCTGGTCTATGGTGGAAACTGTTGCCAGTGATGTCAAGTCTTAGATAGGCTAAACATGCAAAACATTACTAGGTGAATCAGCTTAAAGGTAGAAACATGTTACCTGGCTATCCTGTGACACCACATGTCAAAGGATAACTCCATCTAGTGTAAGATAAACAAAATACTTTAACCGTAATAATTGGTATGGAGCAACTTTTCTGTTTTGCTTGGACTGGGGCACAAGTATTTTTAAATATACTATGCGATTATTTGAAGTAAATGTTAGCCTAGAAGCTTTACATGCCAAAATACTGAGTATCTATATAAGAGGAAACATCATGCTCAAAGACACAAGGATAACATGTCAACTGTATATAAACTGGATCCCTGAAGATACAATTTTAATGTTTTAAATAAATCCCAAATGCTACATAATGAGCGCTAAATTCAAATTTTACACTGGCTCAGTGGTATAACACACAGACGGCAGATGACAACATCACTGTCATTCAAGCAAAGTTGCCAGTAGCTCAGTCAAAAACAGGATTAGATAATGGCTGGCTTTCTGGCCTCAGAGCATACTGTGGGCACACAGCTGCTCGTCCTTCACTCAGCATTTTCATATTCATTCATTCTGTGGGCTATCTCAACCACTGGGATATACAGTGCATATAGAGTATGTTTGCTCTCTCAGAAAGCATGATGGGAGCTACGCATATCTACAGCACCATGCAGATATTCTGCCCTGACAAGATTCAGTGTTATGTAACATTACTTTTATCTGACATGTAGCAGTAGGTTCATTTAAATTGGAACTGCTATCTTCTGTTTAATATTCAAAGGAATACACCCACTAGTGTTGAGGCGTAGTGTGATCCAATCAGGGATTTCAGGAGAATTGTCTGGAAAGTCTTGAGAGGACAAGTGCATCTCATACTTCCAGTACAAATGACAGAGCAAGAATCAGAGCAAACGGCATACAGCAGTTTCCAGGTGTGGATGGAAACATACATTAAATCCAGGACTGGAGCCAGGTGTTTCCTTCTCTGAATGGAGAAATAACATTGAAATTACATGTCACATCACTCTCCGCTTGTGTTCCTAAACTAGACAGAAGGACATGTTAAATGTATGACACTGTTTATGTGGCATGGCATGGGATGAGAAACCCAGTAAAGCGTCAGATGTGGTGTCAATCACATGTTGCTGGTTAGACCAATTGGTCACATCAAGAAGCCGCATGCCCCCACCACACACAGTGACAGCTGGATTTAATTTCCTCTGGATGCTTTGATAGTCATTCCAATTTGACTCAAGGATAGCATAACTTCCAGAGTTTTATTACCATACGCTGATCAAATGTGGTGAGGTTCCGATTCTCTCCTGGCAAGTTTTTGACTCATTTTGGTCTTTAGACTGAAGGTTTTTTATTTTACATGTCAATTGCTAAAAGTCAGAAATAGCAAGAACTAGGAGACACAGAGTTGTAGCTAAGACAGATACACACTGGCCTTTACTGGTGTAAAGTCAAAGAGTGGCCTGTTAAATCTCACTATTGAAAGTTAGGAGAATATCACACATGTTAACATGAGTAAGAAACACCTCCTCTTGAAGATTCTCTTTGGCAAGGCCCTTGACTCTTAACTGCAGCCAGCAGGAGAAAGCTGCTTTGGACAGGTCTGATTTGAGGATTTGTCCAACTATATACAGTAAGTGTAAAGCTAAATAGTATTGATAAAGAGCAAATGTTTAGTCTACCTGTCTTAAAATATGAATTCCCAATCCATTTCACAAGAATAAATGTGCAAACATAGTTGGAAAAATTAAAATGCAAGAAGAAAAATGGAACAGTGAAACCAAAAAAGCGGAATGTTGGAGGCCTGGAATCTGATCCCCAGATTCGTGTCTTTGGCTTATTGAAGCATTACATCCACAGGCAGCATATTCCCCACTCACCCTGCCTGCTGCTGGAGAAAGCTCATAGGGAAGTCAACTCTTTCCTATTATCATCCCTGTAGACTGCGTGCGAGGAGGCTGTATAAAGATTCACTCAGTCAGATGGGATAAAGTCAGTGTTCAAAGCAGGAGAGATTAGGAAAAGGAGTGTGTGTGTGCGAGTCTTTGAGCACAAGTGTGTCTGTGTTATTCAACAGACTCCGTCAGAGTGTGTGAGCAATATGACGAAGCAAGAAGAAAATGTGAGAAAAGTGAGAGGAGAAAACTGCCCCCCGGGCTCTCCATGCGAGCAGACTCCATCTTTTCTTTAGCCAGAGAGGATCTGTCACAGTGTGTTCCTCCGAGACTGCCCTGCCACAGCCTGAATCAAAAGCCCTGCATGTCTGTTCCACAGGGGAACACACACTATACACCACACACAGACACAGACACAGACACAGACACAGACACACACACACACACACACACACACACTCTAACATGCACAGGTTCTGAGAGAAACAAGGGAAGGTAAAAGGAAGAGCAAGCTTGGGGACACTTTTTGAGACATACGCACGCAAACATCTCTTCCAGCAGAAGAGAGTTAATTCGATCCATAATTCCCCCATCACACTTGAGAAATATATTCTAATGTGACGTTTTAATTGGTGCAATGCAATATCGGTATTGGACACGATAACAGAAAGCTACGTTCTTGCAGGGAAGTACAACTTGATTATATTCTCATATTTTAATTTTGTCTGATATTTTGTGTCAAGCTTGATTCCTGAGTCATCACTCATCTTCTTAATGAAGCTATTAGTTTCCCTATCTTTATTAAACTAAGTAAATAATCCTTAGATGGGATTTCTGTCTGAACTCAAATATGATTAAGGCAGATGCATGAAAAGTTTCAGCTTATATTTGAAGAACTGCACTTAATTTAGAAAGCAACATTTTACTTCATTTACATTTCCATGTCAGCTGGGAATAATGAAAATAAAAACAAGGCAGAGCATATGTGAATAATATTTTTGACACTGCTTATATAAACTAGGACTTAATGCCAAAGTGTTAGTTATCACTTTTCTAGGAGCCTTTTGCAATAGCTCTGAACTCTGGCCACCTAAAACCACAGCAGCTGTGTGAGAAAGTCAGAAACACCTCCACTGGTATTAAATTATGCATTTCAATTTAAAAGCTCAACTCTGTCTTTGAAAGTAGAACTAATAGGTTTTACTGAGAAAAGAGACCCTGTGGGATTGCTGGATTTAAATAGATCAATGTCTCCATCTAGTGGTTTGATGTTGCAGGGGGTTTTTTTTGTCAGGTTTCAGCAGCAAGGGTGTTAAAAGTTCAGAATGTAGAAAAACTATATCATTTATGTTGTCTTACACATCTTATCTACACTCTCAAAAGAGGAGACACTTTGGAGAGCCAGTCCAAATGTAGAAAAAATAAAAACAAGATGCCATAACTGCCTGCACACTAAAGCTAAAGACGGAGGAAAGTACAGAAAAAATACTGGAGACTTCCAAGTGTGTTCCTGTTTTGTGTACACATCTGTGACATGATACACAGTCCTACAAATGCCTTTACCCTTTTCCATTGATCTACAGGCAGGGGTAAAGCTGCAAACTGAACTGCTAAAGCTTCAACATGAGCAAATCAGGTCTCAGCTCTTATTCCCTGATGAGGGCAGTATAGCTTTGTAAAAACGTTCTCTCCAATCACATCGTCAGCCCAGCTCCTCTCTCTTTCACTCTCCTGCCTCCATATATAATATAGGGCTCTAATTCTGAATAAGTAATCCACACACATCTATTTTAGCCCATGTCTGCTTGCATATGAGGATATCAGCTTTGTATAGTAGTACACATGGAGACATCTTCACAGCCTCAGTGTTACATCCTACAGCCTCAATGCAAACATAAAAAGCATTAATAAGTCATGATTTTTTGATCTATAAGGTATTTGGACTTGATCTTTAAATCCACAGGAAATACATATTTAAGCATGAGCTCATTCTGAAGTACAGTGTTTCCTCTGTTCCCTTCCCAGCTAAAAATAGAGTTTATTCTAAATTCCCCATTTATGGAATTAAACATTTACCACTGGCATGTTGGTTTCCCTATCAATAAGAGATGAAACATGAAACAAGGGCAAGATTGCTCCAATGAACTACCAGATAATCCAGCTAAATAAAGCATAACACGCTCTCTCCGTCTCTCAGAGAGGGGTGAAATCTACAGTACATCTGAAATGCATACTACTACTTGTCTGTTTCACTGACCTAGAAATATCCTCCTGACTCACTGAACTCAGATCCAAAGTGAAGCTTACTCCATATCTGTCGGAAGCGACTTGCGTTTGGCGCTCATTCTGGGGAATGTGGAGCAGGTGTAGCTACTCAACTGCAATTACTCATGTTTTGGAAAGAAAACTTTTCTATGGTAATGGTGAGGACGTTTGTGGAGAGGCCCAGTAGATGTGACAGATGCCTTAAAAACAACAAAAAGTGTGGGGGGGGGGGGGGGGGGGGGGGATTTTAAACCACCACTGCTGCTGGAAAAAAGATGTTCATGGCAGTAGCTCAGTTATGGCTTTGTGATGGCGCAGTCTGAACTGCTGCCTCAGTTTAATCTATGCTCAGCGTGTGAATAGTGAGACCAAGGTGTTGTTTTTTTATTTATCAAATTATTACTGCCAGTAGCAACATGTTTTAGCAAGTTAGGTGATATAACTATGTATTCTTTGATGTAAAAACTGAGAGAAAACTAATATGCTTTGCAAATCTGTGGTTATGGTCACACTGAATTTGCTCTTGCCGGTGATGGACAGGCAGAAAATGAAAGGGCAAGTGGCTGCTCCTGGTTCTATTTCAATATTTTAGCCAAAAGTTTTGCCACATTTCCACATTCACAGTCCTCTACTCTGTGTACTAAATATTAAACTGGAAAAAATAGGTTATTGGTGACTTGTTGAAATTATTTATAATGTGAATGTACAATGAGTTTTGTTTCTGCGTTAGCTCTGTGATGGACTCTCGTATCACTAATGTTTCCTGCCATTGTGCCCACTGCACTTAACCGTCATTGGAGACTGTGGGCTCTGAGAAGGATCACAGGCAACATGCATTCTCTGACAAAGCTGATTATCCACTTTATTACATGTGGTAGATGTATGAATAGTTCTTTTGGTTACATATGCATAACTTAGACTGAAACAAGAAATAGCAATTACACCATGGATACAGCAGCTATAAAACGCTGGTTACATAGTCCTCTTAAACTGGAGTCTCTGTCACACACTCTTTATCTTAAATTTATTCTTCCATGGTCTATTTATACATTACTTTTCTATATCTACTTATTCCTTATCAGGGTCACAGCGGCTATCCCAGCATGCACTGGCAAATGACAAATAAACACAGATCACCAGTTTGTTGCATTTCTCCTATAAGTCAGTTATACCTAAACATTTTCTGTTATAAAGCCATCCATCTGAAAATCAAGCAGGGCTCACTATCTATTGCGTTCTGTTTCTTTCATTCATTCTTTAATTGCCAGCTAATCAGCACAGCCTTTCCACTTCAATTTGTAGCTGTGATTTGCCAAACAATAGAGGTCCGTGGAGGAGATGTGCTCTGGGACTTTAACACAATGTGAAAAGAATGATATGCAAGCCTTATGCTTTGTTGAAGTCCTCATTGCATATCACATACTCCTATGGACAGCAGTGTTGGCAGCTGTCACAGTCACCAGGAAGTGTGCCAGTTTGGGCCTAAGCCAACACAACACGTCAGAAAGGCACAGCACAGCATAGTATAGCACTGCACAGATCCCCTATACATCTGGTGGGCCCATTTGAAATATTGACTCACTTATCTGGGACGTAATATTCTCTAATTTCATGGATAAACTATTTTTCTATCCAATAGTATAATTAATTTGCTCTGAGTGCAGAATCAGGCAGATCAGGCTTTCCCCCCTCCTTTTAGAGAAGTCGTAATAATGCAACCGACCTGGGCTTCTAGAGCAATTTTAATTCTTTGATGTTCAAAACACTCTCCAGGAGGCCGAAGAAGACTGTGGAGCTCATTCTTTGAGCACACAGATCAGATATTTTGTTAATTAAAATAACTGTTGGCTCACGCTTTATGAAGATTGGCAGCAGGAGTTCATTTGATAAATGTCAACTATTTTTTATTATTGCACAATATTAGGTTGAACGAATGTGAAGCAGTCATATTTCTAGAACATTTTCATTTACTAAAACTAGACTACAAGTAGACTGCCTTACATGCAGCGGGAATCCTGTTTCCCATCAATTTCCACCTACTGTATTATTGAAACAGCAGTGCCCTAAGCACTAATTTACAAAACAAAACCTTGCCTGCACTTGCATCAACGCACTTTATACTTCCATATTCCTCAAGACACACAGACAGACACACAACTAGGAACAAGAAGAGCCTTTGTGTTTCTATATGCCCTTGATGCCAAACCTAAAAAGACGCACTGCACAAAATTGCAACATTAAAGGATGCTACACTAATACAGCCAGAAACTAAACCCTGTTCATTTCTATTTTAAGGCACTACCATTTAGTGGTTAGCTATACCAGCATTTCTAACAGCAAAGGTTTTGGACAGAAATGAATTCATTTCAGTGGATTTGCTTGTTGAAGAAAGTAAACTTGCCCTGTGCTTCTGCATAGGGTTAAACAGTACCGACCTTTCAGAAGGGGAAAGAACCAGACTCCACAATGGGGGCAGCTATGATCATATCAGCGATGTCAAATCATCTAATTTTATATGACCCTGCTCCACTGGAGTATGAACTGCTTCACAAGAATAATGTGGCATGGTCTGCAGTCAGTCATGATAAGGGAGTGGATATTACAAATGTTTCCTTGAATTAATTGTGTTAACTCATTGACTGGTTAGAGAGTCATCGAGTTAAAGTACTTCCTGGGTCACAAAGCTTCCAGCACCAACTGTGTCACAAAGACACAAATGAATTTTGCTATGCCACGTGCTCAGACTATAATAATTTTACTGTTGTGTCTTTTGTTGCTTACAATCAAAACGTGATGAAATTGTTTGACCAACACATAACCACCAAAAGCACATGTATGGGAACTAATCAGCAAATTAATGTGGTTTCCTGGTTTAAAAACATAAAATGAAAGGGTGTAAGTGTAACACGATTACATTGATGCTTATTAGTCATACATAAAAAATATGTTTTACAGGAGTATGGAGGCTATGTTCTGCCTCTATCAGCCATTTCTAATTCCTGCTCCATTTCTCCCTGATGCTCATCCAGTCATGAATATTTCTCCCTCTCTGTCTCTCTCCCTCTCTGTCCTAAGGCAAGGTGACATAGAATGCACTGAATAAGCTTTAATGTGTATCCAGACACAGCTTGTCAGCTTTGAACTATACTTGTCTGACCATCTTTTCCATGCCCATCAGCCAGTGCTGGAGAACTCTTATCCTAAATTGATTCTGCTCACCAAAGATCTATGGAGAAGGGCGTAGACAACAAAGCACAGACTGACAGCAGACTTGAGAAGTACTTAGGGCATGAGAAAAGAGGATAGAGGGGGTGATAGATAAAATGGGTGAGATATGACAGTGATGTCTTGTTTAGCTTCAGGGCAGAGGTTCACATTATAGATTTTCCCATGCGCCTTTGCACCTTACCCAGTGTGACGACAGCAGTGCTTATGCTGATGTGTGCCTATCTCCTGATCCTGCCGCTGGAAAAGCAAGTGATGATTCTCTCTTGGTTTGAGCCTGTGACTGAAAGTTCTCAAGCTTAATGTCGGCATAAACTAATGTGAAGTGACAAGGTCCTAGAGCAAAACACGGACCTGTTACCTGCTCACAGACTGAACTAACAGTGTCAGCTAAATGGCTAAAAATCTAAAAGTGAAACTCTAAAGTTACTTGAGTGTGCTCTAGCAACAGACTCAAATGAAATCATTCATGTGTAAAGGTTACACTTCACTTTTTGAATCTAAAAAACCATCGAGGATTTCAGAACCATCGAGGTTTAAGTTTATCTTATGTCATAGTTCCTCTATTTGCCGACATGAATAAGTACAACTATACACTTGCTGTCCTTGAAATAGCGGTGAAAACGGGACTGTCTAAAACATACATTTTGAAATTTTTGCAACACAGCTTTTGAGCTATGTTGGCAGTGATGACTTTGTTCCACAATTTGCAATCATCCACACTTGGCTTCAACTATTCCAGCTTTAGCTAATGTGTTTCTATGGATTTCTGTTTATCAATAAACCTCTTTTGAAAAGCAGTTTAAAGGCATCTCTGTCTGGAGATGGAATTAGATGATACTGGTGCAAAACACCCATCGCCACCAACGCTGAGATGCATCATCTGAACTATTTCAAGTGAAAGGACACAACACCTCCAAAAACAAAGCTATACTGGCTGTTAGGCTGCCTGCATTAGACGCTGTGCTGATTTCAAGCATTTAATCACTATTATTTATTGAATGCTGGATAATGGGCATGGTGTTAAATCATTTATATGATAATTACATCACAAGCACATGTTTATTAGTCGCAGCCTCTGCACCGAGTTTGGGTAAATAGGTCACACGTTTATAATCAGGAGATAGAGATGCACATGCATGCAAAGTCATTATCATCCTCCATTTAGCAGGATTTAACATTTATCAGAGACTATGGCCACACACCAGATGTTGTTACATAAGTCATTGATGACATGGTAGTTGTCAGTGTGCCACTGATACCACTTTATCTATCAGGTCTAAAAACACATGGACATACATGAGCAGGATGCAAACATTGCGAAATAATTTAGAATTGATTGCTTTGTTTCTGACCAAAATCCTGATGTGTAGAACTTACAATTTACTTTACATTACAGATTTGAAAGTGACAACACACTTTTTTTTCCATGCTGCTCTTTTAGATCAGTTGCTTTTCAATGTGAACAATACATCAGGATACTCTTTGGTGCTTTGGAGCAGGTGTAGCACAGAACAACATCAGACCTTAAGACTCACTATTCTCCTCACAGGCTGTCTTGTCTTAGTCATGACAGCTCTGCGGGGTAAAGAAGCAATTAGCAAGGAAAATGATTAGTCTGATTGAAGCAAGACAGAGGCAGAGAAGAAAATCGCGTCAGAGTGGGAGAGATAGCAGGAAGAAAAACTTCTGACAATGACTTTGTGACACAGACTTTGCAAACACACATACACACTAGTGACTGATTTTCCCCCCAGAGCCTTCAGGCCTGGACCATGGCTGCCTTTAGAGATAAACCACCGTGCTATCTCTTGGAGATTTCACTTTCTTATAAGTTCCATGAAAGCTGTCGCATGCGGTTTTTGAAGTCAGCATAATGTGTGCCTTACTTTCTCCTGCATGCTTAAATCTGTCTTTGTAGTTCACACAGTTCATTCTTACCTTCTGTACCAGCCAGACTGTCGCTTTTTTCAAAAGTTTAAGCAAAGCTTTCCAATTACTGCACATGTCTAGGCTTCAAATGTGTTACACATGGACAAAAATACATAGGGAACGAGACAAAATATGGATTGATTTGCCTACTTCCTGCATTTCTCTGGCTTGCACTTAATGCTGTTTAGCTGACAGTATCCAACCTGGTGTGGTGACAGCCCATTTATTCTGGTGGCACACAGGTATTTTTCAGATGGTGAATGTACACTAGACATTTTCAGCTGCACACCTGGGTGAGGGAACGTGATTCCTAATAGACTGCATCAGCAAGAAAGTGTTTTGTGCTGATTGTGTGTGTGTGTGTAGGAGAGAGTGTGCGAGCGCAAGCAACACTCTAGCCACATTTATCACTCACATACAATACACTGATGGGGCTAAGGGATGTGCTGTAACTGCTGATAGTGGGAGGATCAAAGTAACAATTGAATTAGTGTGCCTCTACAAGTGGCACCGAGGCTTCTGCAATCTGATATCTTCAATAAAATAAAAAAAATAAAAATGCTGAAATCAACTGCACCACCAATTTGTTTAATGGTTTGCTGTGCAGCCCTTGTCAAGTTGCCAGCTGAAGGAAAATGTGACCTAGTTTTATTTACTATTAGCTAGTTTTCCCGTAGTCGTCTATCACTGGCAAATACATAACATGGACCAAAGAAAAACTCATTTGCAAGTAAATAATGGAACCCAGGCATTAATCCTATCTAAATCCTTTACACATTAAGAAATTAAAAATTATTGTTACTGATGTTATTATTATTATTATTAGCATCATCATCATCATTATTGTGAACATTGGTAACCTGTAACTTCAGACAGAAAGCTTGAGTTTTTTTTAATCTCTCTGTCAGCTGATCGATGGAAACCCTCATGGCAATGGTTTTTGACTATGAGCTGACCAAACCCATCTCTTCCTGAAGCTACAGCATCATTTGGGATATACAAAAGGTACAGGTTAAACCTACTTGTCTAGTTCCGTCTGGCTCCCTGTAGACCACACCTCTGCTGGTCACATCCTTGAACAAGACGGCACATGGAATAAGACAGCTCATGTCTGCCAGGCCATTTGGCCCCATCTGGTCTGTTTTGCTCTCATCACTTGAGGACATCACTCCAGCTCTCCTCTGCCATTTGATCCTTGGTGTCCTAATGAGAAAGACAAGGCATTACACAACTCTGCCTATAAATAATATCCACCCCGTCTCACAAAATTTCAAAGTAAAAGTCATGTTTCTGCTTACGTAATCAGATGAAACATGCATTTTTAATGTTCGTAAACAATATTTATTATTATATAAGGTGGTGTTGGGCCGAATTGGAACAAACTATTATATCATTAGCTCTTACTTCTCACTAAAATAACATATCTCACTCTTATGTTATATTTATAGCTGCTGTTGATGGTGTTCCGCTTGGATGCCAGAATCCCTCTTGGGCAATGCATGTAACATACTTTGAACTATGCACTGTTCACTGAGACGTGCAAAATGAGTACAGTGGTGCAGATGTGAATGTGCAAACAAGCCCCAACTGAATTCAATAGCGATGCAGATACACATGGAAGCATGGGCACAAAGAGGGAAGTAGAAGCATAAACATGCAGATGTGAACATGAGTTCTATACCTGTGAATCTATAGACTTATATGAGTATCGTGTATGGGACAGGCAGAGTTCAAACATATTGACCCTGTGATTCTCTCACATGTAACTTATTTCACTCTCATACGCTATATGACAAGGCAGCCTAGGGCAGTAAAGCACCATAAAGTACAAGCAGACAATTAATGTTTTCTTTTACCTTCTAAGAGGGCAAAATCTATTTAATAGAGAAAAGTTGATAAGATGTGCTGTGCCTCATTTTTCAAATCATTCATGGGTGTCTTCTGTTTACTAAAATTTATTAATGCGAATGAGCCTGTGTAACTTTGATTTAAGAAACAATATTAGTATTATTTATCACAGGAGCTGAATTTCTAAGCAATAAATGTACCCATCCTCATTTCAACATTCTACTGCTTACTGTTTAGTTTACTACTGCAGTTTCACACAGTCAGTATTGTTAGTTAACTGACGTGACTTAAGTTTTCTCTACTTGTACTAACTTACTGCTGTGCTACATTTGTTTCCTGTTTCTGGTCATAAGCCACTCCCTTGGGAAATGTAGGTAAATTCATTATGCTGTTTTCTTGTAAATATCACCAGTTGCTACAGTTCACTGAAAGGTACATAGGCAGGCTTTAAACCCTAGACTATACTTGAATTAGAGTAGAAATAACTGACTATCCTAAGGCCTGTAAACAAAAGCAAATATTTGCTTATAGTCAGTCATTTTTCTCTTTCCTCCTGTCACAGGACAGCTTTCTGCTTATGGACAATACAGCCTTATCACATACAGCGTGCTCACTACGACATAATGTCAGTACTTTGCAAGTGCCATCAAGTAATTAAGTAAACAAAACATGCATCTCCTGGAAATACATATGTAACCAAAAGAACACATACATTCTTAATGTCTCCTCTTCTATTTATTAAGCCGCACTATGTGCAAGTTACGAGTTGCAAGTTAGGTTTGTTTACAGGTGCAAATGTTAAATAGTGAATAATGACTGCTGCATGCTGGGAAACCAAAATGGCCCCCACTCAACTGTATCCAAGGACACAGTTTCCATCCCGGAGATAGAAATTATTCACAGGCCAACACAAAGCTTTACAGGCTCTGCACGATACATTTAACCCAGCACAGACCACTGACCACAAATCTGCAAGTGCTGTCACCATATGGCTGTATAATCTGTAATGATTAACTTTGAATGCTCTATTCTTCACTGACATCTACTTTCATCTTAATCATATCATAAAACAGTGTAAGTTGATGAACTCGGTTGATTCAGGTCTGTCCCAAGATCTGCAATTGCTGTAACATTATGAGAACTGACATCTAACCTGAAACCATTTACTTAACAACTAATCTGCTCTGTACTGACCTCTCTTTTTCATCTTGACCAGTCCACAGTCCATCAACTTAAAATATTTCATGATATAGATAAAAGGGGGTTTATCTGAGGAAAAGGAGAGACTGCAGTCAGCTCAGGAAGGATGTTAGACAGCATCCAAAAACATCAGACACCTAAATTGCTGCAAGGGTTGCTATGACAGCACATTTTCATCTGATTAGCTCTAACTGCAAAAAACTTTTCCTCTGCTCATGTCGTTACTATTCTGTCTGAGCCAATTAAATATAGATCAGTTAAACTTTAAAACAAGGCGCTTATTATGCTTCATGTATTTTGGAGCATTTTTCCAACAGTCCAGTGATGTCTAGCAATGTGTTTCCCCTCTAAAATATGCAATATCACAGTGTAACACAGCTGATTTTTCACTAGCGCTGCTTGTGAAACTGGAAACCCTCTCCAAGGCATTTCTTGAAAAATGCCTTGAGAGGCAGAAATGAAAAACCAGAAACTGATTATCATGGGTTGAATCATGTCACACTGAACCATAAAATAGGATTCCTGCAGGGATTTTTTTGACCCTTAAGAGTAAGAGTAAGAGTAAAGATAAAAATCTTTCATCTTCAACAAAATCTGATGGCTAACATAAGGAGTCATGTATGTAAAATGTGTACATTATAAAAACTTAACTTAAACTTTCCATACTGTATACTAGAAGCACATATGATCTCCTCAAAATGTAGTCATTACACAGATCATGCATTCATCGTGCTGTTCACCCACATAGATTCATTAGTGGTTTCACAGTGGCATTTATATTTAGTTTCCCTCCATGCCCTCTATTTAGCAGCTCTTATTTTTGACTGACCTTAATGACAGACTTAGATCAGTGACTGGTATTTAAGTCTGACTTTGTCACATCAGAACAGCTCAGGCTTCCAGCTCTTTATTGAGACATGAATTAAACATTATTAAAATTACTTAGGTATGAATTTCAATTACTTTTTACACCACTGAACTGGGGACAATTGCATAGTGTCTCACAGGTTTAATTTATGCAGTGTAAATTATTAGAAGAGTATGAGACGTGGCATCTAAGAAATGCATTGGACACACAGTTCCCAAACTGTTTCATGAAATATCTTACAGATTAAATTCATATAAACAATCATGGGTCTAAAAGTATAGGGTTAAACATCAAATAAATCATCCCATCAATCCCAGCTGGCCAGCAGGTTCGAACCCAGAACCTTCTTGCCCTTCTTGCTGTGGCTCTGTGCTGCCCTTAGCAGCATTTAACCCTGCCCAATCATTTGGAAATGAAAATTAAAAGGTTTTTGTCATCTAAAAGGTTTTATTAGTTCCAATGAACAAACTGTGATGAAGCCACACGGATGAGAGGAGAAATCATCTTACAACACAGCAAATTCAGTGGTTTCAGGCTTGCTGGATTTTCTGGGTGACGATGGAGGAGGGGCAATATTAAATGGGAATTATTAGTGGAAATTAGCCATGCCCATCCCTCTCTCAGCAGCAATGTCCCATATAGCTCTGAGGTATATAACACCCCACTCAAGCTTTCCTGCACGAATGTAAGTGAAATTCTGGTAAAGCTCTGTAATGTCAACGAACCAACTCTATGTATCTTCCAAGTATTACAGGGAAAGCAGAAAACGGCCCACTGCACTGCTGTCAAAATGTCTACTGTGCTAGCATGGAGTCACATGAGAGTGCATGTGTGTGCTGGTGACAGCAGGAAGGAATATTGAGGAGTCTCATGATAGTAATCTGTCATATAGCCGAGCCCTGTGCTGTAGTATAACGCTACCTTGGTATTCCATGCAAATGTATGCATTTGAGCACACACACACACACACACACACACACACACACACACACACACACACACACACACACACACACACACACACCTAGAGTCAGCATGAGGCAGAATATGAGCTCAGAAGACCGAACACATCTCATAAGAATCCCAAACAGCCAGTGATGTCACCAGAGTCTGTTGGTGAGAGTGTGCACGTGTGTGTATCCAGAGCTGACTAATCTTGGCCGTTATCACAAATTCCCTACTGGAAGCATCCATCACACTATCCTTTAACCTCCACAGAGTGCACCACACACGCACTATCGATACCCACTCCCATTCATCATCCTGAGTCAAGTGTTCTGCGTGCCAAGTGGTCCCTTTCCTTCTTTGTGCCACTATTGGTATTATTTTACTTCAGCAAGCTCACACCTGAGGCTGAGTCACATCTGCACTCTTTGTGCCTCACAAACAAAGGCAGTGAACACACACACATCCAAATGACAGGATACAGCTATGATTTATAAAGGAAGCAAATTGTGCTGGGATGGAGGGATTAACCTGCCTTTACTGTCACAAAATCCTTGGTTAAAAATACACAGGTACAAATAGGGAATTATCTGCCAGCTATGCACTTCGCTAAATCTATATATCTAATAGTGGGTAATTATTCATCACCACAGGCCTGGTCTGGGAGGAAACCATAGCAAACCAATATGAACACAAACTCAAGTCAGGGAGGACTGGGGCTGGGAATTCAACGTGGGATTTAATTGTTGTGAGGTGACAGTTCCAGCTACTGAGTCACAGTCGTGGCTCCCAAAGAATTGCCTCCTCACTGTGCTGTAATCCTATCTAATTTCCTTGAAGCCTGTCAAGAGGGGCAAAGATCTTCAGTTCTCATTCTACATTCCTTAAGGAGTTAGGATTTCAGCAGAGACCCAGATAAATATTTACAGTATGTAGGTACGTCAGACCAAACTTCTGCTACCTATGGCACGCAATGATGCAAATATCTGGAGATTATGTTAAGATTTTTGTCATTAGAAATCTAAGAGAGGGCATGAAACCTTAATGCAATTGTAAAGTAGCAGTGGGCTTTCATTCGAAGGTAGAGCATAATGGCTATTCTAAAAAGCTTTAAATCTAATAGAATATGACTAAAAAGTCAAGGAGATAAAGCAATTACTGCCTGGCTGGGCTGCTAAGACCACCAAATTCTATGAAGTCACATTTGTCCTTTGGCAACTGGAACGTGTGTCCTCTGCTAGGATTTGCTGTGCATCGCTACGTTATGTAACTATCTTTGGGGACGGTTCCTTCCAGCATAGTTTACAAACACACTTGTATGACAGGGGATGAAACTAGTCGTTCTATAATTTGTCCTCCTCTTGAAGCTCAGAGGAAGATCACTCTTACACTTTTTATGATTGCCAGGGTTTGATGGAGCAATTACAATCTCAAGTGCCTCCTCCCAGAGGAAGTCAGGGTTTTTGATGGTTTCTGATACGACCAGCCAAAGACAAAGTCATGAAAAACTTTATGTTCAGGAGTAAAGGGAGCAGGATGGAGTAGTTGGTGAGTGCTGACAACAGAAAATACCATTTCTGAAAATGTAAAAACCCTGCTTATGGAAGGTGACCACCTGTTTGATGTTGACGTTATCAGATATACATACTTATTAGGCTTGTGCACATTGATTTCTCTTGTTTCATACTTAACTGTCACAATGTAATGCAAAGACAACAAATACTTAATGAAAAAATGATCCTATTTTTACTTTTAATATGAAGCAATCCATTTCGATATTACTGATTTTATAAGGATTTAAAATACATGCTCCTATGCGTTTATGACATTTGTAGCCCTGCCAAATCAAAAAGGAATCCAACTTTCAATATATTTATATCTAGTTTCATTAACTAATTAATCTGGGATGGTATCCAAAATGATTTCCTACACTAAGAAGATTAGATGATTTTAAATTTTTAAATGTTCAGGGCCTTCAGGAACTTGGATTCACTGGTGTTTCACAGCACCAGTGAGGCTAAAAATGTAGAATGATTTCTCCACAGAGATTAATAAAGTATCACTTAAACTGTATATAATTTCAATGGATTTGGCAAAACATGAAAGTAATTAGTAGTAGCCTGAAACAATTTGCATACATCAAATGCATAAATCACATAAAGCTGTTAAACTAATCTTAAGAAGACCCACTGAAGAGTTAATTGGTTTGTTTTAATTGGTTTGTTTTAATTGGTTTGTTTTTGACAGCGTGGGTCATTACAAATCGTCTGGTTGCTATTTTTCTTATTTCAGTACTCTGTAATGACTCAGAGATGAGAAGTCACACATGTAAAGTGATACTTTATTCAAGAGAAATCGAGTTATCATTGAATACTTGCTACAAGACTGTGTCATCATCTGTGGTACATGTATCATTTGCCTAATGAGGCAGTCATTAGCGATGATGGGTTGCCAGTTTTGTTGCTTCAGGGACGAAACTCCTGGCTCACAACAGATGAGGCTAATTTCTTCCCCTTTCCTCATCCCTTGCACATATGCACATATTGCCTTTGCATATATTACCATGGACCACATATGTGCACTATACAAAATGTGCACACACGAAGAATCCAAATTCTCTGCACTTTTCTAAACATATCCTTAGAAATGCCAATAAAGGGCAGGGACAGATACATGAAGTTCACACTTTGTCAGTTGAGTATATGAAGCACAGCCACATCACACGTGCCCCACCCATACTGACAGAAAACGCCACTGATGAACGATGAGTGAAACTAAAGACAGCACACGTAGCTAGGGTTGACTACCTGGTTAACAGTGCCAATTTACTGGCCTCAGACAGGCCCGTGTGTTTAAACTTCTAACTCCTTTCCCCAGCACTCCTCATTACAGTGATGAGGGTGATACAACAGCTACTAGAGGTTACACATATATACAGTAGTACATATTGCTAGCCATACCATTTGCCTAGTCATATTTATGTTATGTAAAAAATGGTTAGCTTGTGTGCAGAAACGCTGAGGGATTCTTCTATTTGGAAAAGCAGCAATAATAATAGCACTTGTCATGTAAAATCAGAATTGAGCATGATATGACCACGTCCTGTACTGTAAGTGCAGTAAATTCTGTATTATAAAATAAATAAAATAAAACCCAAATTACAAAAAAAAGACTTTTATTCATAAACGCATGACATATTCTAGATCTTTCTTGCCTCCCACACATGGAACCAGCCATGTATAAAATGTTTTCTGAGAGACCGAGAAAGACAGAAAAAAATAAACATGAACACTAACTGTGCAGTGCTGTGTTTCTGAAAATAGCATTTCTAATTAGTTAGCTACAGTCACAGCATTTGTATCAGCACAGTTTGTATCAGCACACAGCGGTTTACACAGTCATCATGCAAAACCAATCTTACTGATTAGTCACTGAAATCTAGGCCATTTTTAATTAGCAGTCCCACTAACTAAGATTAGATGATTATAACAACCAAGCCACTAAACCAGTCTAACTTGATGGGTGCATGATATAAAGTCTGTCCCATCAAAGGCAACCAAACCTCTGACTTAACAGGTCAGTCCATCATTTAGTTTGGCTTCGAGAGAGCCAGACACCCTCTGCCAGTTCCTTAGTCCTCTCTGACAGCTTCCATTCTGCCCGGTAGCGTAAATCATCCCTCTCCTCGCCTGAATCCACTAGCTCGATCCTCAGGAACATTTCCCTCTCCAAGATCATTGAAGCTAACACAGAATCTGTAGCTTGTCTGGCTCTTGGCAACCTGGGAGAGGAACGAGAAACCCCACTACGAGGGGCTGGACCACCTTTAACCCCTCTGCTTCTGACTTCCCCTTCCTCGTGTTTCACAAGTGTCACTTCTCTACCATCTGAGGTAGATGTACTTGAGGAGCTCTCATTGGTTGATTCGGAGCTAAGCGACGACTGTGTGTCCTCTGATTGGTCAAGGTCCACTTGGTAGGCTAATTTCCTGTTACTCTGTCTGCTGATGGACAGACAAGGAGGCCATCGGAGGGAGAGGCATCTCGTCATTGCCAGCCATAATTCCTGAGGCCTGAATAAACCTGACCTTGGTGTTTCATCTGTGTCACTCAAGTCTTCCTGTTTCTCCAATTGCATGCACGCTGCTGCTAATTCTGTCTCGACGAGCTCTGAGACAGGTACTCCATTAGAGTTCTTTGGTTCCAGTTCTTCTTCTCTGTCCTCATTCCTTAACTGCTGCAGCTGGTCCTCTCCAAAGCTGAAAGAGTTGCTGAACCTCTGACTCCTCTTCATTGCCCTTTCTGCCACCGCATATGAATCTGACAACGAATCCTCATCTGATGAGCATCCACATGGTGACGGCTGCGCTTTAGAATCCTTTAACCATGGCCGGTGATTCTCTTCAGACTCAGAGGAGCTGCTCACCCTGTGGCCTCTCCTCATACTTGGGCAAATAAGTCCGCTCCCTTCGCTTAATCTGTCAGCTGCCCAGTGCTGCTCTTCTTTCAGCTTATGAGTGAACAGACTGAGAGGAATGAAGCACCGTAATCGAGGCTACCACAACAACAACAACAACAGCCGCAGCAGCTCTGCTAGCATGGCACTTTCTGACATAATCTCTGCTTCAAGAGACACAGCTTTGGCTGGGGAGATGGGCAGTGATGACGCTGTGATGTCATGTGCCCACATACAAGAGCGCGCGCACACACACACACACAGAACCCCCTGCATGGCTATGTGTTTACGCTCCAGTCGAGTGAGCGGTGACTTGCCTCAGAGGGAAGTGATGTCACATTGCATGATGTCATACCTCGCCGCGAACCAGGAGTCTGCAAATGGTCTGCGTCTGTGCGAGAGCCCAGATGGTATTTAAAAAAAAAAAAAAAAAAAAAAGATGCCCTACCCCTAAAATTGACCTAGATGTGCAAAAAGGGAGTCTCAATAGATTAATTTTGATTTTGGTTTTTCCCTATTCATTTTACTCGAGTTCTTACTGCACCAGTATTCAGTTCAAAGTTATTTTCATGTTTATAAAAATGTCTGTTGCTCTTTGTGTTAAAGTATAAAGTTGCACCAAGAAAAAAGTATGAATACCTAAATTTGTAAGAACAGTGTGTATGTTGAAAAAGCATCCACAGCAAATGCTTGTTTCACTGTATCACAGATGACTGTTCATTTATGTGTTTATCTTCTTATTTTTTTGTGTCTGTTATTGTATTTTTGAGCACTGAGGGACAGGGAGAGACAGAGAGAGACAGAGAGAGAAAGTTAGAATGATAAACTCCCACTGGCTGTGTACCTGCAGGTGCTCTGTGTGTAGAATACACAAGTGTACGTATGTGTGTCTGTTGCCTGCGTAGTGAGTACCTCCAGTCCCACGTTGACAATAGATGTTAGGTCACTCGCTATCTTCCTTGCTCTTCCATTTATGGCAATGACGGCTGCTCAGACTGCACGGCTCTCCTCTCATTCAATGTACACCTTCTTACATCACCTCGGGGTAAAAGGGCACTAACCACTGCAGACTCCAGACTGGTTGACCTTATCACACACAGAAAGACACACGTGTCACAGCTGATAAAATCCGTTGAGTCCATTTCTGTGTGTAGGGGGCTGCAAGTCATTGAGACTGAGTGAAAGTCACAGGACTGATCACAGATCTGAGTAGCAGATATGAGAATAGCTTCCTGAACAGTTACATTTAACATACTAATATTAGTGGTAATCAAGAATGTCAGATGCCATACCGCGGTTGAGGCCTGTAAAATTACTTTGTGCTCATTTGACTGGCAGGATTTATCATTAACTGCAGTTCAGTAAAAATTAGATCACTGATGTTTTTAAGATTTTGATGCCTGAACCAGTTGACAAAACAAACACCCAAAAAAAAAAAGACACAGAAACATACACACACACAATATGTTTACACATGCCTAAAGCTGAATCTCATCTCACACCCATTCTGTGTAAATGCTTTAACACAATCAAACCGACAGGAGATCCGTCCTAGTGCTGTTGTATCTATCTATCTACCAATGCTACGTCAGGAATGCAGTGGTGAGAGATTATAAAAATATGGAGAGGCACGCTGCCTCTACTCCAAAATGTCCCCTGGCAGACAAATACAAAGCTTGGCTTAACACCATGCCTCCCTAGTGTAAGTATGAGTGTGTGGCTGCAGTTTTTCGCAGCATCTTCCGGCCCAGGCTGTCTCCCACTGTGGAAATCACAACACTTTTGTTGCTGAATAATGTATAATAAAAGAGTAGCTGTTGTGAAAGTGGCTAAGAATAAATAGTGAATTATTTAATCCCTGAAGCGGTCACTGAAAGGAGACGCTTTAACTTCTGATCACCAAGACAGGAACCAAACAACAAAGCAGTATTTTCAGCAGCCGAGATGAAAACGCCTTTGTTATTCACTTTGATAAGATAGCCTTTAACTTTAACTGAAAAGTTTACACTGTCATCTAAGCAGAGGTGTCTTCCGTTCAAGGACACAAAGCAGTAATTTGGTTCAAGCGTTACACAAGCAAGACTATGCAAAACGTGGGACCGAGTTCGAAACACAACGGGGCTGCTGACATGAAAAATTCAAAAAACCTTTGGACAGAGTCTGCAGAGTAGCAAGGCGGAATGTTTTCCCGTTATCGCAGCTATTTCTGGACTGCATCCCCATACATTATTCACAAGAACCGAGGTGGGGAACCCGTGCACACGCCATTACACTCACCCCAAGGTCTGCTGAAATGTCTAATTCATTGGGAGCAGGTGAGTTGAAAGCCACTTCGCGTCCGTGCAACAGGCGAGAGCCAGCTGAGGGCGCTATGGACTCCTCACACTTCCAGGCACGGGAGGTGAGCCGGAGCCAGAGCAGGCGGATGTAACGCGATTTACGATTGGTTAACGATTTGCAGCGGCTACGTCAAATTGATCATCATTGGACAGCTGCGAGTAGGCGGGGCCGTGAATGGCATTTCATTGATATAGCCTACAGCTGGTGGCCACAGATACGCCACACGGAGTGAAAGGGGCTAAGAAAGTGACGAGGGCTTGATGTAGGGGGCTTTCAAGCGGGATCGAGAATTGTTTTTATTGTTTTCAAGAGTGGCACACCAAAGATTTTACAGAATATACAGCCAAAATGCTCTGCCACGTTACTCGTCCGGATTCAGTGGTGATGGAAGTGGAAGTTGATGCGAAGGCGAACGGTGAAGACTGTCTGAATAAGGTAGGCTGTGGTGGAAGAAGAGAACACGCATCCCGTTTTGTTTTTATGATACCTGTCTTAAAATACATTGTCAGGGACAGGCAAAGCCAGCGGTGCTCTGGCTGACTCGCGAAACTTTGAAATTTTCAATTTTCCCAAACTTTACCTTGTTTGTCTCGCCGATCGTTTGCGACTCGGACGCTCTAGTAAATAAAACGATGGAGGAGGCGGAGGAAACCTTGAAGTTGTTTTCGTTGTTTGCCATAATATCCAGTGTAAACTTCATCTTTTAAACAATAACAACAACAAAACTATCGACACATCTGCTTCATTGTTGTACATGGGGACGGTGGAAACAAAATGTTCTGCTGCCCACGATGTGCAGGGGGGGGGAAAGAAATATTGATTTGTGACAATAAAACCTTATAATTTCACCTTATACAGCTTTAACATACTTGTCATTACATGTAGGAAAGTTTCGATACATCGGTGGGAAATTGCCGACGGTCGCCTCTACCTGCACGGCTTAGTCAGAGGCAGATGGCTTTGTCAAGGTTACTTGAGTTCATTCTTCTGCCTTTGCAAACACCCAGCGTCCTCGCTCCATTCAAACTGAAACTTCAAGTCTGAGCTGAGATGTTGAGATATTCGCCTCTTTCCCCTCTATAATAGCATTGTACATGGTAGCATAAGAACGGGTTTTACTTCCATTTGTTCCATCAAAAAAAATGTAATGGTATTTCGTATGCACGGCATATTCCCAATTTGTAGTGGGTATTAATGAGTTTTATCTCAGCCTCCGGGCTCCCTGCAGACGTTCACCAGCAGTTATGTAATAACCCCCATGGCCGCTGCCGCTCAGGGGGCGTGGGATTGTGGGTTTGATGAGCCCCCCCCTTTTTTTTTTTTTTTTTTTTTTTTTTTACCCCGGGAGAGCCTCCAAGTTTACTTTCACTCTTTCGTGAGCTTTGGAATATTGATGGGTTTTATCTGTGTGAGAGTAGGGTAGCGCAGAAATCCAAATGAAGACAGTGATAAAAAGCACTTTGCTTTCCTAACCCTAATGCAGATAGTCTTTTTAAACTATTGATCACTGTTGCCTGTCCAAAGTCTGTCGATTTTTACCACCTTCCACAGGCGAGAGAAAAGCCACTGTGAACTGTGGTATTCAAGGGCCTCTCAGTCTGCTGACACAACTCAAAACTGAAGATGTTAGGTGGCCCCTCTGCTCATTGTACTGTTGTGCTGTGATTCTGCCAACAGCCCTGTGTAATGATCTTTTCCACATGCAGGTAATCTTGAACAGCTTTGCTTAAAGTTCACTTTTGCGATCCATTTCTTTCTTCTCTCTCTCTCTCTCTCTCTCTCTCTCTCTCTCTCTCTCTCTTCAGGTTTGCCGAAAGTTGGGCATAATTGAGGTGGACTACTTTGGGCTGCAGTTCACTGGCAGCAAAGGAGAGAACCTGTGGCTGAATCTGAGGAATCGCATCTGCCAGCAGATGGATAACGTGACGCCCTGTCGACTGAGGCTGCGGGTCAAGTTCTTTGTTGAGCCCCATCTCATTCTGCAGGAACAGACAAGGTATGTTTACCACCTCACCTTTATGGCACATTTTCTGCTAAGCACACGCAGATCAGCTTGCCACATTTAAATCAATCTAGTCTGTACTAGATTTTTGTTGAAATATTCGTTGAAATATTCTTTTATTTTCTTTATGACTGCATGTGACATGCAACGAGATGCACATGCTGGAGAAAACAAAGCCGTCATTAGTGAGCTTCCAGAGCCTAATCTGATCATATCTGTTTCCAATACAGTAGAATGCCCTGTAGTAACCTCTTCTCTGCGCGCCCTCCCAGGGTTACTATAGGTCATTTTGGTGGAGCGCCAGGCAGGAAATGTGATCCAGCAGCTCTGGGCCTGCATGTTGCTCTGTGGTTGCCCCCAGGGGGACCCTCTGTGTGACAGCCTGGACCTCTGTCACTGCCCCCATTCAGCTCTAAATAACTTTTGTTGTGCTTTTTTTGTCTCGATTGTTTGTGGCCATTTTTGTCTGAACAAAAGCACAGCCCTCGGTTTGACATTTGTGCAGATGCTGTTTGGAAACTGCGACAGGGCCAGTGCAGGGTGTTTTTCTTATAGTTTTCGCCGGAATAGGTCGTCATCATGAGTCACTGTTGGAGCTGGTTTTCACAGTGACGTTTGTATCAGGATATGAATTTCATGTGCGCTTTGTTCAATTTCTAATCACGTCTGAAATTATAGCTATATTTTTATTTTAGAAACAAGGGAAAAAAATACTCACCATAGCAAATAACATCTGGTAGTCACATCTCCCCGTTATCTCTCCTCTCTGCAAAAAATAGTTTAAAAAATGCTGTTTGTCAGAACAACATAACAAGCCTTGACAAGTCTAGATCCTCACTCAGTGTTCCCCAGCCCCAGTTTTGTTTGAAGTTATAATTAGAAAGTGCATTCACACACAGTATCTATCTGGTGTTATACGGTGGATCTTATATTCACTTCAGGCAGTGTCACGAGTGTTTGGTACAGCAGGACTGGAACTATGGTTCCATGTAGCGAGGGCACACAAGAGGGGAAATCTGTTTTGGTGTCTTTTTAAGCTCTGCCACGCTGCCCGTGCCCTCTGTCTCACACACACTCACACAGCATGCCTCTAAAGCTGTTCATTAAACTGACATGTATCTGCCTTGGCCAGGATTTGTGTGACATTCCAGTGAGCTCTCAGTGTCTCCCCAGTTCACCCACTCCCTCCGCCCCCCCCTTCAATGTGCACGATGTGCACAATGTGCAAAAGGAAAGATATCAACTTTGCTTTGTCTTCTATTTTTTTTTTTTGTTTTATCTCTGTCAGATATAAACTTCCCCTGCTCATGCCTCCTCTCTGTCCATCTCTCTCACCCTTCGCTCCTCTCTCCCCCCACTCTGGTCCATATTTGGCAGCCTTTGAAGAAAGTGAAAGGCAGCGGGGGCAGAGAGTTTGAGCATGGAGGACACTTGGCTGCCTGCGCTCTGACCTCCATTAGATTAGCAGGGGTTATCAACAGATGGCTGGCGTAGGGTGAGTGGAGGGTAGGGGTCATGGGGTTGTGAAAAAAGGTGAGATAAAGATGTGAGATGGCAGGCAAGGGTATGCGGGGTTGCTGCTAAAAAATACTCACACATGGCACACACCACCATGCTGTCAAGTTATGTGTTTAATTTTGGCACAGCCCTCATGTCATCCATCTGCTCAGATGTGATATAATTTAAGTGGAGGGGAGAAAACACTGGCATCGTTTTTTCCCTTTTTTTTTTTTTTTTAAAGACATGAGGGCAAGATGCTGTGACAGTGCACACTAGTAGCATTTTTGGGAACCAACACACAGTCCTGGGAAATTACTACAGTGCATTTACAAGGGTAATTAGACATACATTACATTTCTGTGAATTACTCTCATGTATATGTTATGTATTACTTCCATGACTAAAGGTGGAAGTTATAAGTTTTCTTTTTCTTTTTTTTTTGAAATCGAATTAGTGCTTTAAGTACCTGCTAAGGTCCCATTTCACTCATTTCCAGTGCTGTCACCTTTGACCTACTTATGCTGCCACATTGTCCTTTCAGTTTGTTCTGACTGCAGTCATACTCCCTGCTAAGCAACTAGCACACCTCATCATGACATAAACAGAAAACCTTCCTTTGTCACACATTTCTGTTGCTTGCATGCCTGCAGGCATGGGAGAAGATGGGAGGATCTTCATAACTACTTTAGGGAATGTGTGTCCAGCACTTGTGTACAGATTTTTTTTTTTTCATATTTTCCATGCAGCATGTTTGCTATATTTTATTTACAGTGGAAAAATACAGTTGAAGACAATTTTTTAGTAAGTAAATAAGTTAAAGAAGTTACTGAAACTCAGGTTTAGCCACTTGACACATCCTCTCTTCATAACAACTCAGCTTGTTACCGTAGCTCAGTAATTAGCAAGTGTATGTGGGTTGGAATAAATGTTCTCAGCAGTGTACAGGCACAGCAAAAGGGTCCATACGGTACCACAGCGCTCAGTTGAGATGAGGGGTGGGCCTCTTTTACGCCCTTCTTATAGGCTGTATTACATAACCTGCACTGGACTGAGCGTGCACAGAGCTGCTTATATAAGCTGCTGTGTACTCTGCTGCCACGTAAAGCCTAGCAGGTCACTCCAATGTTGTCGCTCACATGCAGCCAACTATTTGGATTCTTTGTGTTAATTCGTTTTCCTCTTTTGTAGGGCCTCCTTGTGCTGGAAAACATCCTATCCAGACTCAAATTCAGATTTTCATTGTAAAGTGACTGCTCATAACACAGTTGTCTGGTCTGATTTCCTACAATCAGTAATAAGTTATCGATAAAACCTTTGGTAGGTTTTTTTTTATTACACATAACCGAAGTACAGGCCATATCTGTTAGAGCTGCAAGGTTTAAGTTTAGCTTGATTCTGTGGCAGCCATATCCCCAGCTTCAAAAACCCATTTTTCTTTCATCTCCTTGCTTAGATCCATTCCAGATCTCCATTTTCCCTTCTCTCCCGGCCTTGTTTCATAAATCTAGATTTTCCCCAGGATGCTTTGCAAATAGAACCCTTTTCGTAAACGTATAAAGTTGCCTCTTAGGGTGGCATCTTCTCATCTCTGAGCTTCTATTTAGGACAGCTGAAGGTGTTGTGTTAAACAAAGACTGAAGCAGAGACTCAAACTATTTTGGTGGTTTGAGACAGTTGGTTTTGCACTGAAAGATCCTTCTAACAACTTGATCTTTTTTGTTTATGTCACTGAAAAACAATCACTTCTTCAAAACGCTGGTGTTTCTAAAACATGATCTGCATTAATCTGAATTTCCATGACGTGTCCACTGATGTGTTGTTACTAGAGGAAAGACACTTTATTGGTTAAGGTGTACTGACCCAGGGGCCTCAGCAACAGTCTGTCTTATCTGCATCATTTAACACTGCTTGCTAGGGGGTGTTTCTGGTTTAATTATGTGAATGTTTCCCCTTCATTAGCCCTCATATTTAGCATTCAGATCAGGCGAACTTTGGATACCCTCAAAGGGTACAGCTATTAGCACAGGCTTTATCAGAGGTCCTGATTGTTAACCTGTTTACCCCCTTTTGGGGCTAAGTTTATCTTTAACCTAAATCCAAACCAAATTCCAAATGAGATTTATTTCAATCATTGTGTCTTTTACTAGTCAGATCGAAGTGTTTTCATCAGAAAATATATTTACATGCTTATGCTTATGCATAGCCTGCCTGTGTGAGGCTTGCGACAGAGTATCAAGCTGTCCAGGGGTTTTCCTTGCCTTTCCTCCAGTACACAGTGGGATAAGCTCCAACCCTATGTTGTGTTTGCAAAATGGATCAACTGAGAAAAGTTTTTACAAAAGAAGACTTCACTTTTAATGGATGTACCAACACATTTACACTAAGTACCATAAAGAAATCACATGAGCGCTACAATTCTTCTGCAGTATAACCTGGCAGTGCATGAAAAAAAGCTTTAACTAGACTTCACTTTATATTCTGCACAATTCCACTTTGTTTTTACAACAGTAGATTTCAGTTTTAACTTGCATTAGTTCGCCCGTGAAAACTGAGACAAGGGGCAAAATCACGACACTACCTCTTCAACTGAATAATCTGCAAAAACAATTAAGGGTAATTTTATTCAGGTCATGCACAAGTCATCATTTTCAGCTCACTGACAGACTACGGATACAAAATCAAGCCAAAAATCACACTGTGATTATTGTTTTTATCAGCTTCCCCCACCACCAGTAATTAGTCCCTTTTACTTTCCCCATGAGTTTCTTTCCTCCTTTTTCTTGTTCACTTGAGTAACCTAGCCCTGGTTTGTCAAAACAGTAGCCTTTGCCCAAGAATAAAAGAATTATTTGTTTGGTGACTGAATTTTGGATTGATGCTGGGCTTTAATCACCATTTTACCATCCAGTACAGAGCAGCAGCCTGTAACCCAAAGCATTAAGTATACAAACAGCTTCTTTGTTTTATTGCTGTATAGCTTTCAGTTCAGCTCAGCACAGAGCAAAGGCGTATGTGTTTATATTTAGCGATAGGAATTATTGTTTCTGCTAAACTGCACGATTAGAACTTCAGTAAGTGTTTTAGTGTCTGACTTTACCTTCAGCCCACACCTTGGGAGATGATGTTCAGCAGAGTTTACTATAGTTCATTGACAGCTAGTAACCTCACACAGCACACAGCTCCTGGCAGTATGTTATTTGACTAGCTCACAAACCGCATTGTTGAGAGCCCAACCGATGAGGTCTGAAACTCCACTGCTGATTGGCTGGATGAGTTACAGTCTCTAGGCAGAGGTGTTAGGTTTCAGTTTGTGGGGACGTTTTGTTCCTCTCAGTAGTGAACCGGTTGACATTTTGCCTTCTGGGGAAATAAACATTGGGTTGGGGGAGAAACTGTTAAAATAAGACTGGTTTTATAGATGGGCGGAACAGACTGGACAGAGTTTATATGACCTGGTAGTCTCTAGTTACTTTAAAAGGTATGCCTATTTTTTCTGTTCCTTTTTTTTTCTCTAGCACCAGAGTACATAAAAAAAATCTCTTATTATTCTCTTATAAAATTGGTTCCAGATGCTTCAGCACCAAGTGGCTAAAAATGCACAAACACTGCATTTTGGGATATTTTCATGTTTTTAAATTTCATAGTTCAAAGACTGGGCAGGAGGAATTGGGTGAAGAACTTGAATTATCTCATCGCCATCCCCTTAGCTCAGCTCTGCAGCCAATGACCTATTTTCAGATATTCTTTCTCAGCATTCAGGCCTGCTTTAATTGAATTATTCCAGCCAGGCAATCAAGTATTCAAACATTCCTACAGCACACCACACAACCACAACCACTGTTTTTGAATAGCGTTTGTTCCTCCTGTGCTCTGTTAGCGTTCGCAGCAGTACTATGGCTGTAAATGAATAAGCCTCTTAAGACTTTGATTATGGGTTATCTGTGAAGGACAAAGCAACAGTGAGGTGTATACAGTGTAATACAGTGAAAGTAGGCCAGGAGACTTTGGTCTCAGCACACACTTCCTGGCATTCAGTCTGCGTGTCTGGTGTGTTGTTGAGGGCCAGTCTAAAGAACAAGGCAGTGCTCTGATGATGGCTGCAGTGTCTTAAGTACACTTCACAGATGACTCTCTAATGATGCATGTGCAAGTGTGTCTGTAATGTCTGTTGGGCCTTGACACGATGAATCAAACAAGCTGAGGCATACAGAGGAGGGGTGTAGTTTCTGATAGTAAGTCTGATGCAGCCCGGCAGTCGGTCGCAGCAAGAGACAGATTTAAGTCCTGTGATTCTGTCTAGCCAAGTCACAGTGAATTAAACTCTCTGTCATCTGATTGGATTCCTATTTGGTTGAGCACGGGGGTCATTTGTACATTCTTTTGTCTCTTGTCTCGTCACCTTGGTCACGGGCCTGTGTAAACCCAATGGGTCTGTGAAGGCCTAACACACACCAGGAAACCTTTCAAAAGAGGAAATTGCACAAGAAATTTGGGGAAGTCTTTTTTTTTTTTAAATTTCATCAAGACCATCTCAAAAACATGGCCTCAAACACCATGTTGGAGATGCTGTTTGTGGATTTATGGAGCCTTGTGTTTCCCCTGCCCTAAGTGTAGGATAGGCCTTGACAGGTGCTGAGGCAGCACTATACTACCTGAGCAGACTGAGCCTTGGACAGCTGTCTGAGAAGCTATCTACTTAATACTGCATAAAGCTGGTTTTTGCCGCACATAGCTGGTTTTCTGGAGCAGAAACAGTTGCAGCATAGCTTCAGAGGGATCTCAGTGGGGGAATTTGTTGCCTTCTGTGTATGAAGCAGCTGTATGTTTGTCAGCGTTAGTCATGTTTTCGCCATGTTTGGCAGAGCGCATATCTGATGCCTCTCATTCACCCTCAGGGCAGTCAGGCAGGAACAGCTATCGATGAACTGTAGTTACCTCTATGGCAGGTCTGTTAACCTGTTCTACTGTACAGTGTACAATAAGTGTTTTCTTCCAAACAACTGGAATTTTGGCCTGAGCTCAGCAAAACACGCACACCTGTTTACACACATGTTGGCACCCACAACACTGGGAATGTTCTGCCAGCAGCCCAGTGGCCAAAAATTACATACCTAAGTCCACATGGTCATAGATGGGTGGTCAAGTCAAACAAGACTGCGGTTAAAGTATCACAACACCAGACTAACAACAGGCCAGGACTTGAAGCTTTAAAGATATTAAATGCCTTGCTCAATGGTACAGTGACCGATAGTAACCTCTCTCCAATCTCCGCCTGAACTAGAGTAACCTCCGCCGCTTGCCCTATAGTGACTCTTTGTCGGCACCCTGTAGTAAACTCCCAGTCATTTCAGCCCTATTGTTTGCGTCAGTCAGGTAGCTAACTAGCAGCGCTCCGTCACATGATGCCTGCTGGGCTTGACACAATAGAGCACAGTGTTTGTGCCTGTGTATTTGTGTGTTGGAGGGAATGGGATGTTAAACACCATATCAAAGCACTGTTTGTTATGCCTGAGGCTAGTCAGCTATGGGGCTCGGTTGTTATGGTCTGGCTTGATCAGGGGCGGTGTAAACTGACTTTGTGTGCCTCCACAGCTGCATTTGCTACTGTTGATACTCATTGGAAGCACTGTGAATGTGTGTTGGGTGAGGTGTGTCTGTGTTGTTGCATACTGAAGCAGTTCCAATACACACGTGCATATTCTGCGACCAGGTGTGAGCTGCTCCCTCAAGAGTCTGGATTTCAGTCCCATAAGATAACAAAGGAAATCTCACCTCCAGCTTGTCCCCACGTCCCCTGTTGTTTCCACGAGACATCTCAGCAAGAGGCACTTTCTACATAAACAAAACACAATATGTTTATTTAAACTTAATAAAAGGGGATGATGTGGGCTACTCTTCCCCCTCCACTCAAAATGTCCCCCTAAATCCTCTCAAATATCCTGAAGTCACAATGTGACCTGATTTCCACGAATGAAAAATGTCCCTCTTTGCATCATGCTTCAAAGAGAAGGGTAGCCCAAGGGAAAATTTTCAGAGGAAATAACGAGCAGTTTCAGGCGCAGTTTGGTTATCAGGATGTGGTGGGCCAAAATATTCACAGCAATGTATTGCTGTTAAATTGTTCTACCTCTTGAACTCTTCTCAGCGCAGGATGCTGAAGTCATAGTTTCAATTTTGGTATTGTCAACTAAGGTCTTTTATCTATAGTGCCTACAAATATAGAGCATACAATGTGTGATCAGGGAGGTTACTTTAGGTCACTGCACACATGGGTGCTATTGCACTGACTATGTAGGTAATTGGTGAGAAGACAGGAAGATGGGGTATTAAGTTTTGTTTTATGCGCAAAGAATTGACAGATGTCAAAGTCAAGATCTTAAAATGAAAAATCTCAAGTTACCAGACACATCAGCAAGAAGAAAGCTGCCCAACTGGTTTGTGGTCAGAGAAGCAGGTGATTCAAAGCAGTCTGGTGCCTGTACAATCTTCTTAAGGTCACTGTGCCATAAGTCATCTCCAGGAAGGATCTGTGTAGGTTACTTCAGTTCAGCGTTCTTCATGATGCAAGGACTGAGTCAGTCAGGGTGTTTCTCCTTTTGACGTCTTGTCTCCTGCTGATAGAAGGAAAGAATTCCTCACATCCTCTGGTCAAAACAATGGAAAGGCCCGAGCCTGCCACGGCTTATTTTTTTGGGGGGAATTTAGCTGTTTTCCTTGGCCACGCCAGAACTGAGTGTTCTCGTTTACCCATTCAGCCCAAACAATAACAATAACTGTTTTTGACCACTATCAATGTCACTTCATAAGCCCACCTCATTTTGAACATGGAGGGTGGGCTCGGAGAATTCCCCCATGTCCAGCAAAACAAGATTATTGGTAACTTGTCTTCAGAAGGGCATACTGAATGAGGTTATTGCCAATAAGACACAGAGCAAGAGACAGGATTCTAGCCACTGTAACTTAATTTTAAGTTCCATCACTGCATTCAATATTCAGACTTATCCCTTTACAGTACACGGTAGTGGTCACACATTTGCCCAGCAAATACGGTACAAGCACAGTTGGCCACCGGGTCAACAGGTTAAACGTCCAAGCACTTCCTCTACTGGATAAAACTTCCCTTCAGTCCCTCAGATTCCACTTTCAGATCCTATTGCAAATTCACACTTAAAGGAAGTTGTAGTAGTGAGTTTTGGGGAAGGGATTATAAAAGAGAAAGTGGAGTCATTGTGACAACTGAACAAATGTCACAGTTGCCATGTTTTTTTCCTACTGCACACACTCACACACACACACACACCTGCTGTCTGTGGTGAAATTCTAGCTTTATAATGACCACCTGCTGTAGCCGTTGTGTGGGCAACAGACGTCGTGACTCCTCAACCATCACATATGGAACTCAGCAGCCCAATAAATATGGACACTGCTTGGAGCGGGGACATGTGACGGGGCATACAAGGGTAGAAAACACTAGACAGAAATTGTCTTAGTGCAATTTAGTTGAAATTAACTCTCTAGTGCCTTTGCCTTAAGAGATGACAATCATAAGAGTGTCATTTTGACCCATGTTCTGTTTCCTTACTGTCCACCAGACACGTTTTCTTCACGCACGTGAAGGAGGACCTCCATAACGGTCACCTACGTATGGGCTCAGAACAAGCAGAGGAGCTGAGCGCACTCCTGGCACAGGCCGAGTTTGGCGACTACAACCAAAACACAGCCCAGTACTGGTACTCAGAGCTGTGTGGAGAGGAGCCCAGCACTGCTACTATCAACAGGTAACATTGTTCATTTGTGAATACAGAATATGTATTCATAGTTTTGCCTTTCCCAAACACTGGCCCAGGAAGTTTTTGTTCTCTCTACTACTATAATAAAAACATTACACTGACCTGAAAACATCATTTATGATGTTGGGCTTTTGCAGTAATTTACACAAGTAAATCAGACTTTGAACTGAATTTTAATAGCCCTTATACATGCAAGTTAACACGTTCTGGCCACTCATTGAAACCTGTTTACCTGTTCACTGTCAGCTCTCCTGAGGCTCTGCCCCCTCACTATCTCTGAGGGAGACAAGAGTCTGCTCTATAAAGACTTGATGAAAAGCAAACAATGGAGCATAGCCGTGAGCCAAGAATGGTATAATATGGCAGCTGGTGTTCAAGGAAAAGAAATGATTTTTAAGGAACCAAATTGCTGTCTTAATCAAAAGAAAATGCTACACTTAGATAGTGCTGTGTTTTACATTTTCCTATATTGTTACGTCTGCTTTAAGCCAGAGTAACTTTTTTTTTAATCTTAGGCAAAAGACTTTATACAAGAGTACATGATACAGCCACTTAAGTGTGTGTAGCCTGTTTGACAGCTAACACACACACACACACTTTGATGAGCCAAACAGAGCAACTGACAGCGATCAGATAGCATGTGTTTGCAGAGTTCCACTGACCAAACCTCCTACTGTCCGCCCTGAATGTTTTCTCTGTAAACAAAAAGAGGGTGATGAATTTTCACTACTGCAAGGTTTTAGAGTCCAGGAGCGTGGATCCCATGGCATAATCAAAATATCTGATAGTTTGACGAACTCCATACTACATTTCAAATGCCCGTCCTGCCTACAACTGTTGGGACTTTATCCAGAAACTTTTGCAGTCTTTCCATTTTGTAGTGAAAGCCTTCGGAGTGCCTTCTGGAGCCATTTGTTGGGCACATGGCACTGTTCGTCAAATGTTCAGCCTCTTAAATTATACATCATCAATCCCAGTCTGCTAAACCTGCTACATTAAACTCTTTATCCACGTGCCATGTTGAGCCAGCAGGCACTGTCGTTCATCACGACACCTACACTTAACCCCAGCCTGCTATGCAGGTGCATGCATTCCCCAACAGCCATTTTCTATTAATTTCATAGAATCATGTTCCAACTGTGGATCAATGTGGTATACATGTGCCATTATGCACTTCCCACTACAGTCTGTAGGAATAAGGGGGCTTCACTGGCTAAAAGAAGCATTCAGCTGTGCTGCCTTAGCATTGATCTCATAAGTATAGTTGTCAGAAACATACCAGTTTAACATCAGAGCTTTCTGCCTGAAGGCTTTCAGCCTTAACAGCTAAAACACTCTTTAGTCTTGCATTTATTCTGCTTGTATAATACACCTGTCACAGTGGGTGTACCTTGATATAAGATCATCTGTCTGATAAAGCATGTGTCAGAAAATGTCATTTAAAGTGAAATCGACTTAAGTGGGTTTTTTTCTTTCCTTCTCTTCTCCACCTTATTCCTCCTGCAGTACCATAGCCAGACATAAAGCTCTAGAAGGTTTGAGCCAAGGCTCAGTGGAGTATCAGGCCCTGCAGCTGGTCTCCTCTCTGGAGCATTACGGTGTGGAGTGGCACTGGGCTCGCGATGCAAATGGTCAACGCTTAGCCATAGGAGTCGGTCCCGAGGGCATTGCCGTTTGCAAGGAGGACTTCAGCTTAGTCAACAGGTATGCAACACCTAGATATACTAATAGGTCATTTTATCTTTCAAAGTGATGGTATGTTTTATGTTGGATTGTGAATAAAAAGAACCAGAAGTTGCATGCAGGTTATTGTCCTTAACAATATTCAGTATGTAACCACTTCTTGTCCCTTTGTCCTATTTTAGAATAAGTTATCCCATCATTCAAATTGCCACCCAGTCGGGGAAAAGTGTGTACTTGACAGTTACCAAGGACACAAACGACAGTGTGGTGCTCCTGTTCAAGCTGATCAGCAACCGGGCAGCCAGTGGTCTGTACCGGGCCATCACAGAGACACATGCCTTCTACAGGTGGGCGCTAAAGACATACACTCCAAGGTCATACACTACACCCCTAAGCCACAGCTTGTTATGACTAAGTAAATCAGTTTATTGCTAAATGCCCTTTGCTAAAGACTATTAGATTATGAGAGAGGTGACCTAATGTGTTCTGTAAAGGTTTACTCTGCTGTACTTGGCAAACAGTGCTTTCTGAGTATGCATTCTCCCACATTTGTGCTCCTGTTCCCTTTTTACGGTATAAATGCATGCAAAGTGGGACACATAGCCACATAAAACAAGCCCTTGACCCGAATGATCGTTGATGGAAACATAGGTTTCACAGGACAATCTTTAGTGGGTAGAAATTGCATTTTTCCTTTCCACAGACTATGTGTGTGTGTGTAAAATTTGCAGTGAGCAGGGACAATTCAAATGGCTGAGCTATGAAATTGTTCTCAGTCAAAAGGTACAAAAGATGGCCCTGTCCTTTTGTTTCTTTGTTTCAGGGATGGGTTTTAGCTCAGACTCTGCAGGGTTTTATTTTTTTTTCTTCATCCTGCTTGCACAGAAACAACACGTGTGCAATGTTTATCTAACTGTGGTGAATGTGGCATCAGAACAGGATGAACATGTCTGAATAGAAATTACAAGGGGAATATTAAATAAACAGACACACTCTCTACATAAGTGAGCGCAAGAAAAACATTTTACAATAACAGTGTTTTAAATCATGGATTCTTATTTCCATTTCCAGGTGTGACACAGTTACAAATGCAGTGATGATGCAGTACAGTAGAGACTTTAAGGGCCACCTGGCTTCACTCTTCCTCAATGAAAACATCAACCTGGGCAAGAAATATGTTTTTGACATCCGGCGTACTTCCAAGGAAGTGTATGACCACGCTCGCCGCGCTCTCTACAACTCTGGTGTCGTGGACCTGGTACCCCGCTCTGGCAGCGGAGAACGCTCCTCTCCTTCACGCTCCCCAAGCAGGGACAACCAGCAGGACGAGGGGCTGGACTGCAGCAGCTGCCAGCAGAGCCGAGCCCTGCAAGAGAGGCTGCAGAAGCTCAGAGAGGCTCTTTTGTGCATGCTGTGCTGCGAGGAGGAGATAGATGCAGCGTTCTGCCCCTGCGGCCATATGGTGTGCTGCCAGACCTGCGCAAATCAGCTTCAGGTGAGACTCTTCTTCTAAATGTCTCTAGACTTTTCTGCAGAAGACTGAATTTATTTGCCACAGAGGGATTTTCTCAGGTCATACACACTGAAAAATGACAGTGCTGCTGGCATTTGCTGTACTGCAAGTGCTGCTGTCAACACTACCTTAGGAATAGTGCTTTATAAAAGTGGATTTGAAAACTAAGCAAGAGCTTGAAAACCAAATAAGTTTCGCTTTGTTGTTTTGTTTTGGTCCTCGACTGAAGGCACCCCAGCGCGTTTTTGAGTTTGCGGCTATAATGGAAGCTCTTTAATTATACTTTAGTTCCAACTTCTCATCCTTTTATAGTCTTTTAAGCAACTTCCAAAGCTTTGCTTACACTCTGCTGACCCGATTGTCCCTTTACTTAATCAGCTAAATGTTGCCCATCTTTGTGGAAGCAGATGGTGTGTGAATGTGTGAGTGTGTGTGTGTGTGTGAGTTTGTCTTTATGAAGGGATTATAGCAGCCAGGCAAATCTCCCTTCCATTAACTCAACTACGAATCGTGACCCAGCTAATAGATGTGTGAATGAGTCAGTAGAAACATAAGACAAGAGAAGGAAAGAAAGTTCCACTGCTTTTAGCAAAGCTATGGTAACAGTTTTCATGTTATAGCATTTTTTCCCCCATGATTAAGCTTGACTTATCCTTTACTGTAAGATATTTGCCAGTGTCCTTGAATCTTAACACTGGTATTTGTCTAATGACCTGAGTGATAACTAATTAGCTGCCTGGCATTTTCTCTTAGCTTGCACCTGTCGTTGCTGGTTTCAAGATTTGTCACAAGTGTGTGATGAACTCTTACTTTATAAGTTCATAACAAGAACGATTCCACGCAAGATTTCCTGGAAAAGCATGACAAAATATATTACCAAAGGGTAAAAGGCCAGTAGAGGGTTCAGTGTTAATACTTTAGTTGGACTGCTTCAAATTTGGCTCACAGCACATTTCCGGCTTTGTATCACATCCAGCCCCTTTAGCCTTTGTTTATTTTCTGATACTGAACTGGTATTCAGATGTCAAAGCACTCACACACACACTGTGCTTAATCCTTTCCTTTCTTTTTCCTCAGTTGTGCCCTGTGTGCCGGTCAGAGGTGGAGCACGTTCAGCACGTCTATCTGCCCACCTGCACCAGCCTACTGAACCTGACGCTGACCGACAACCACCAACACCACACTAGCATCCCAGCACCCATCCACAGAGACATGGCCTCTCCTCACACCTGCTCCACCACCGAGTACGAACACAAGCTCTACCACACATAAAGACAACTCCACCAAACCCACCAACCTCCATTATGGACACTTTGAAGCTATTCCAGCCAGATTATGGTTTCATAAAGAAGGAACATTTTTTTGTCCCTCTGTGTTTCCTGCCTGGAAATACCAAACATATTGAAACTCTGAGCATAATCAAAGATCAACACATTCAAACCACTCCCTCAAATAGTCTGTGCGTGTGTATGTGTGTGTGTGTATGTTTGTTTGTGTGTTTTATTGTTATTTCCTTTTGTCACTTTGGACTGTCAGTTTGTCTGATTGGCTCTTAATATTATTGCGGTTCGTTGTGTATTACTCTGTCCAAATCTTGTTTGTTTTAAACATCATTATCCCCTGCCACAATATGATTTTTAGAATAGGCTCTTATTGTCCTTGTTAATTAAATTATTACATCAGTTGACCTGATACAGAATAGAAACATTCTTTTCTTTGTGAATTATGCTTTTGAATTTGTTGTTTTGGCTGTTTTTTTGTTTGTTTGTTTTTTCTTTTTTGGGGGTCCAAATCAGGCTCCTAGCTCCAGAACCATTCAATGAAGTTTTGTGTTTTATAACAGCTAAACACTGTCTGTAATGGTTGTCTTTTTTTTTCTTTTTTTTCTTTTTAAGCTTCCTTACATTTTAGAATTTATGTTTGATTTGAGAACTGAATTTTATGGTGTAACAGAGTGATTTTTTTTTTTATTCCATGTTTTCCATGCCAATGAGGATGTATTTAGAGGCTAAGCAGCTCTGCTCTGGGTACAGCATTGCATATTAATTAGGCACAGTAGGCGATAAGACCACCATGGTCTTGTTCTTCTAATCTCGGGGTCAAATTGGGGTCTTGAAGGTTCTTTTAGCCCACTGGAACTGTATCTTGCTGACACTCCCTCATCCTCTCTAACCTCGAAACGGGTCTTGATGATTAACTGCCACTTTGTCCAAAACAACAAGCCTTGTTTCACAGATTGCTGCACCTTTACATATGTGTCTCCATGCCAACAGAGAGGTAGAAATGAATCTTAGTAGTCACAGAACCATGATTATTTATGAAAAATAGCAATTTGTCCAGAAGCAGCTGCTTCCTCTGAAAACCTCAGCTATAAATTTCTTCTCTGGGTGTACTGTTGAGTCCCTTTTGATATTTTTAAAGGGTACTAGGAGATCTGCCTGTGCAATACTTGCTTGCTTTTTCAAAAGCTTCTCATTTTCAAGTTTTATTTAATTTCAAAGACTATATTTAAAAAGAAAAAAACAAAAACATTGTCACTTTACCAAGGAAGTTTTCCATGTGTCTGTAGGGGGTTGTTTGGCCTTAATGTAGCAGCAACACTGTGTTTATTATAAAATTTCCACAGACATTTTTCTCTGGCAAGAAAAGGAAAACTTTATTTCTTTTAATGCTGACATGATTACGCTCAGTCACTTCAGGGGAAGGCCTTTTTTTAATTTTTCATTGTACAAGTAGCGAATTGTTTCTGTTTTCTGAAGCAAAAGCCACTATGCTCTGTAAAATAACTCTTAGAGTTAAATCCTTTATATATATATATATATTCTGCTTTTAACAAAAGAGAAAGTATTAATAAAGTTGTTTTTTTAAAAATAAACATCCTGGAGTTGTGGAACTTTTTTGTGCATCTCAAAGCAGATCAAAATGAATTAATTTCAATAATTATAACACATAGACTGCACTGTATGCTGGATTGAACATGGATCGATGAAGTGCACTAACGATTTTAATGGGTAAGTATGCAGTAGGAACACTAAGCAAGTGTCTCATCTTGGAAGCCCACACCCCAGAACTAAACTGCTCACAAATCATGCCCCTTAAATTAATCATCAATCACCAATCGTCAAGGAAAATCGGTAAACTTGCTGTCTCAAAATAATCAGGGCCCAAAGGTCTTTGCAGAGACATGGTGAGAAGCAAGGACAAAACAGTTTTGCTGAGACCTGTAAGTCTGTGTGAATCAAATTCCTGCCATGACTTTTAGTCCTCAGTGTCTACATCACCCCAGGTAGATATAACACTGAAAGGTCAATGCGTCATTTGTCATTGTCAGGCTGGGAAAGGGAGTCGAAAGCTGCACAGTCTGTGGTACAAAGACGCTCTCTGTGTTGATGAGAAATGACAAGCTCCACTGGACTGTGATTATAAAGTCTGGAAACAAGAGTTAAGGACAGCAGCTATTAGATCGACTTCATCCCTCTCTGAATCCCTATGTCCTTCCATGACCTTCTGAATGAAAATGCTTCTCTTGTCTCTCCTCCTCTATCTCTTTTCTCGCTTTCAGGCATCATTACCATTAAATGAACTCTGAGGACACTGATGACCACGGGGGGGTGGGACACATGCAGAAGAATCCTGTGATTTCTAGCTGGCTATGCAGAACTCCAGTGTTATTACAGGTTAAAAAACAACACCATAATAATAGCATTGGGTAGAATACCATCTAATTGCAAGTTAAACTTTAAACCTCAACCTACAAGGAAGTGAAACAAAAAACATCTGTAAGTGGGACATTCACAGGCCTGGCTTCAGAACAGTGACTCGTGTTGGTTTGCTGAAGTCAATAACAACTGCTTTTTGTTCATTCTGTCTGCATCCCTGACACGGATTCACATGAATGCACATGTGGACACAAACAGGGCCATGTCGTGGCTTCTGCACAGCTGAAGCATCAACATACAGCTAAAGCCCAAACAGGAAAACTCCTGTCAGGAAAAAGCTGGATAAGCTTACGGTATTATGATATGTTGCTAGAGAAAGCAGTGGAAAAACATGAAAAGGCTGACGACACATACGCTCTCTGATGTGAAAATGTGAGAATTTGTTCTTTTGTCACACTATTTCAAAACACATCTAATACCACACACAACTGAATTAATCTCTTGTTGAGAAATGTCCAACAAAAAATGGATTTTGCAGTGGGTGGTGGCATGCAGAGCCAAAGTCAGAGGAAAAATAGAAAAAGAAAACTAAAAGGGCTTAGCGGTTTCATTGAAAACTGGTCTTTGATTGGCCTAATCTGTTGCATATTTATGTTCTGTTTGAATTGTGTTTCAATAAAAGGCCTGTGGCATGTAGGGCATCCACAGCCCTTTTAATGATTTGTTTAGACAACTGAAGGATATGTTCACCATTTTAATAGCAAATCTCCCTTTAAAAGAAACAGGAACCCATACTAGATTCAAACATATCTCTAAATGTTCTGCCAAAAAATGTTCACAAACCATCCATTGCACTGTATCGGGTTTTATTGGCTTTATTTTGCAAATATTCCTTGTGTGGATGTGGCCAATAGCAGTAGTCAATGGAACCTAACAGAAGAAGGGTTTGTGACCCATTTTCATCAGTAAAACATGTAGAGATATCTGGTCACACTAATCTGTGAGCTAACATTGTATATTTTCTTACTGGTGGATGAGAAGCTGCAGCAGGATTCCGCTCAAGTAAAGTACCGGTGAGGTTATGTTACGAATTAGTATAAATGATGGGAAACAGCATGATTTAAAGTACGGTGCAGAAATACACAGGAAGGTGTTTACAGTTGGCAGTGATCTGTGGCCAAAAGTAGAATGAAGTAATGACGCAGGCAGTATCAGCCACTTCCTTTAAATAAATCCCCTATTGTAAATGTTTTAATTTATGAAATCCTATTCTATACTTCATGTCATAACAGATCCATATCTAACAATTTTCACTGTTGCCTCCCTGCCTCTGTGTTTATTGGCATGTACACGACATTTCCTTCACGCCCCCTGTCAAACCCTGGCAGAGCGACATTACACAGCGCTAAACCAGCTTGCTAGCACGCTTACTCGGTTCATAGTACTTTTGCTGAAGCAACAACCACAGTCAAATTTTTTTCTTGCAAAATTTTTAACATACTCATCACATACTGCCAACTACTTCTAATGTGCTAGCATCAGTTACTGGTACTCAGTGGAGTGTAGTCCCCCTGCTGACAATGCTGAGTTTAGAAAATCCAAAATACCCTGAGACACATTAATGCAAGTAACTGACAAAGTAGTTTTGTTTTGAGTCCTTATCACTCAGGCTACTATTTGCCTATTGTCACATTTCTCTGTGCCTTTCTGGGAAACATCTACTAAATTCATAGCTTGTTTGGCTGTTCCGCTGGTGTTTACTCCACATGCCAGAACACAATGACAAAGAATGCAAATTCAGTTTGGCACTCTCTGCACTTTAAAGTTTCACTTTAAGTTTTTTACCAGTTCAGAGAGAACTGACTAATGTGAAGTACATGGTGACACAGGCAACTAAAGGCATCTAAAGCTTGTGTCTTAGCCAGCACTAACTGCATGATGTTTGAGGATGAGAGCTTATTAAATAATATTTAATATAATAGACAAGACAATGTTATACTTATAAGGCAAATCTACTCATTTCCTCTGCATGTCAGACCGTGTCTCTGGAGACTAGTCATGCATTTTTGTTTACCCAGAATGGCCTTTGACCTACTTCTCTGGAGTTTGAGCTTGTTATTGTTATTTTTACACTTATGCCTATTTAAGTATAAACCACACAGAAGCCAGGGCCTACTGAGAGAGAAGAAGTGCAGCACATTTAGCTTGATGTTATCTTCTGGATGCAAATTTCTAGTTCATCCCACCAAATTTCACAACACAAAGCTGCGCGCGCATTCCCTGATGGGAAAGATTCTCCTTCATCCTCGTTACCTGAATCACTTAAGATATAAAACAAACAGAATTTTTAAGTTCTTATCATTTCAACTCATGCCAGGAAAGGAACATCAAAGATTCCCACCAACTTCAAGCACACCCACTGCCATGTGGTTTTCACATCTGCTTTGGCCAGTGACACATACTGCCATGGGAAACACAGTTTCCCTGAATGTGTTTGAAATAAGTTCCCTCTGGGCAAACAAAACCCACCTCTAGATGACTTTGTCAGCTGGTAACTGAATACAAGGTAAAGCAGTCTAGTCTGTGCGTGTGTGTGCATGCATCTGTCTTCTTTCAGAAGTTTTAGACAGGTGTAAACAGCCCACTAGTGCCAGGCTACACAATGTTCTCCACGCAGAGAATTTTAAGTGTCACCAGCACGTCCACTTCATATATTGTTCTAGCTGTACTGAAGTCTGGAGCAATATGGACTTCATTCGCTTTGAATTCTCAGCGTACACCAAAAACACAGGCACAGCTAATGACAAGCCATACAAACAAATGCTAGTATGGCAAACACGTTGGAATTTCCCGGCAATGCATCCAATAGTTATTGAGACATTTCACTCAAAACCACAAACCCCATGGTGGTGCTACAGGGAAAGTCAGAGGATCACCAGAGTCATTAGGATGCATCCTCTGGGAACCATGAATGCCTGTACAAAGTTGTGACAATGCATCCTGTAGTTCTTAAGATAATTCAGTCAGATGGACCAACTGACCTACATTTCCATTTCTAGATCCACTCAGCTGAAAACAAATGCGTCATGTCATATGACAACAAATGTCAACATACAGCAAACTGTTATGTAGGACAGTTTCTGGACATTAAATAAAGCATGACAAGGATTTTAGTTCAAACTGTGAGAGTGACTCCTGCCATACAAGCAGTAAAACCTGGACATAGGAGAGGGAGATAACTACTTTCTGCACTTTCACCTACTTCCTGAATCAGCCTTTAACTCAGCCGAACACCTGAGACTCCAGCTGTGACTAAAACAAGCTGACACAGTATTCATGGAGTACACAGAGTAAAAGCCAAACTGTTCTTCTCTTATCAGTTTTATCACTTTAAAAGCATATAAAGGGCAGACCTTAATCATCACCTTCTTATCAATGCAGTTTAGTGTGACGTGTTCAAGAGGTTAAAGAATAGTAGGTTTATAGCAACTGCAGCTACCTTATCTCGTAGCTGTGGATTATTCTGAATCATCAATCAGTTACATATTAATGAGACATGAGGTTATAATATCATTTGGTCCAGTGGCGATCATGATTGAGGTATTATTTTGTTTAAAAAAATACAGTATGAGGTTTGTCATGTTGTACAGCCCTTCTTAACTTCAGTCAATTTACATCCATGCAAAACATAATTTCAGTTGAGTCAGTTTGTTAAATCACTTACTTCTCTCAGTTTATTTATTTTCATAGAAATGCAGACTGAAATGTTCTCAAGAACAAACCCCATTCACTTACCTTACTTCTTTGTTGCAGGCTTGTGGTGCAGGAAATGAGAGTATCTCATGGACAACATTCATTTTCACAGTTTTCATGCTTGTGGGAATAACTGCTTCCTGCACAGAGCGAATACAAAGAAACCCCAGTTAGAAACAATATAACACCGCTGTAAAGCCAGTGACAAATAGACACATAAATATCACAAAGGCTGATCCAGTTGCCAGGAAACACTTTAACAAGAGTTCTGACCCTGGCATTCAGCCTGTGCTTTACTTAGCAGCTGTTTTCTGAAACTATACTGACATCTACTGGTCTGACTTTGTACTAACAGCTCTAAATTTGAATTTTAAAAAAGGACTACTGGGAAGGCTTCTCTTTGATGTGCAAAGATTCTGCACAGTTGCACATTGGAAGGATTTTGTAAAAGCAATTTATAAATGCAAAGACTTGAATACTAAATAACTTGACCACACTCAGTTGATGCTGGTCAGAACCTTTCATTTGTTTACTGATTCTTCTTGGAAATGTTCGCACTGCAAGTATAGCTCTGTCTTTTTTGCATTTGCCTATTTAGAAATTCCTAATTTAGTATATGGCATATAGTAAATATATTGTGATTTTTAAGACATGATGTTTAATACTGAATTAAGATACCCACCAGGCATATTTTAAGACACACAAAAATACTTTGCTTTTGCCTCAAATAATAACAAGAATAGTAATAATTATACATTCTTAAACAAAGATTATACATCTCCTTCTCCCTGATTTAAAAATCCCACATCTATGAATATGCAAATGTTCATTTCAAAAGTTTAACTGCTGTACACAAGATGTCTCCTACTTCACTGAAAAGTCCATTTTCACTGTTATATAAGCTGAATACTGGACCAGGATTGGCATCTCTAGTAATGATTTTGCAAAACCACGCTGGTGTACGTGAGCTGCTTAAACTCAGAGAAACTTTCCCCCCTCAAAAGACGAATTTGAAAACAACACTTTAGTAACAAACACTGCACATTCGTTATTCTGCCCAGTGACAGTGAGAGTGGAAGGAACCTTTAACATATTCCAAAGTACAATAAGAGACCATATGATATGTTTTAAACAAGTTCTTCGACCTGGTTTAAAAGGGGTTGTTGGTGCATCAAAGGGTTAAACCTGGTGCACTAGGCTGAAGTATCTCAAGACCAAAGCATTTCTTTTTCTTTCCTTTGGAATGCGTAGGTGACATGACACTGAAGCAGAACAAAAGGCAGAGCAACAGGAGCATTAACAATTTAAAGGGAACACAATAGATCAAGAAAAGACGGATTTAAAAACATATGTACAAAGAAACAAAGCATTATGTTCCACTCTGTATACTATCCACATGACTAATTAATGACTTTTCCATTTTAGTGTGCTTGGTAATACACAACCTATCTTGCCGCTTTAGTGTGTCCTCCTATGTCTCCACATATCCTCTTGTCCCTCACCCTTCCTCTTCTGTCTTTTTCTGCCCCCCTCCCTCTCTCTGCCCTGTCTGCCGACAGCTCAGGGAGCAATGCCCCAAATGGACAGCAGGTGTGCTCTTAAGCACTGCAGCACGCTGCCCACTGCAGTGCTACCATGTGTATGTGTGTGTGTGTTTAGAGTGTGTGTATGTGCGTCAGCAGCTGGGACAGCCTGGCGTGCCTGCCAGCTCGGCCACTGCTGCTTCTGCCACTCTGTTGAAGGAGAGTGGGGAGAGAGAGGAAGCTGGAGGAGAGGAGGGAGAAAGAGAGCAAGGGGGATAGAGAGACAGAGAGAGAGAGAGAGAGAGAGAGAGAGAGGACTCCAGGCCCAAATAAAGCCATGGGGGCCGGGGCTGGGCTGGGCCCCCCTTTGCTATAAATACGCTGGCCGCCTGGAGGTTCGGGTTTGGTGGCTGGGGCTTGGGACCAGTGACCACCACCACTGCTGCTACTGCTGCTGCTGCCCTGCTCAGGGGAATCTCCTCTGCATACTCATCATCCTCATCCTGGTCATCAGTGCTCTGGGCATCCAAGATGCCTCGCGTGGACGCAGACATCAAGCTGGACTTTAAGGATGTCCTCTTCAGACCCAAGAGGAGTAGCCTGAAGAGTCGCTCAGAGGTTGGTGCAGTTAATGACTTGCTCTCTGATAATCTCATCAAGTACTACAACTACAGTTAAATCAACCAACAGGTCACGATACCTCTCAGGAGAAGTATAATCTGTTTACTGGTGCATTCAGGAAGTACACTTCTGCCTACGCCTCTATAATGGGTGACGTAATAGAGATATGTTAACTATTTATATGAGGGGGTGGATAGTGGGGTGGTGTGCGTGTGTAATTGTGGATGGGGGGGCAGCATTCTGGGGCCTTCTAACCTTGTTTGCTACTCTCATATCATCATGACTGATGAAATGATGTCTCAGTTTAGCTGAAAAGTGTAATTCAGTGCAGTGTAATTCTATCTCGTGTTTCTCCTCATTGTCCTGTTTTGTATGAGCCAGTAGATCTACACTGCCTTTGTACTTTGGTGAACAAAAAAGCTAGCCTGAATGTGCATGTAACAGTGGAGTGACCTTCTTAAAGGACAGAAAATGAGGCTAGCCTGGGCTAGACTGCAGCTATAAACAATAACTGACTACAAACAAGGAAAACAACAGAAGAAAAAAATGGAGATAAAAATTAAGATTTTGACCAGAAAAGACATGATTTTTCAATTATTTTGTCAATTTTTGTCATTTTAAGCAGGTTAAACAGGCCACACTGTATCTAGCACCCACTGATTGGCTCTCTGGGACTAAACAATCCTCTTCTTGTCTATCCTTATAGCTTCCTCAACTTATGTGCTATGTGTCACCAGATCAGGGACTGGTACCGGCCCAAGATCACGATACTGGTGTGGGGGCACTAGATCTGGGGTGGAAGGTGGAAATGGGTGGGAGTTGGCTTCTGAGAGGAGGCAAGCAACATGAGACACGGGAGACTTCTGAGAAAACCTATTTAAAAATAGTACTGTGTGTGGTACAGTCAACCAGAGCACATTCCATACACCACACAAGTATCAGGACAACTGACACAGATAACAGCTCAGAGAACAGCAGGTACTCAAACATGCACTGAGCATGTAATAATAATGTCATTTTATATTTTATCATTTTTGCTGAATATCTTGCCTCATTCTCGATTTTCTATCAAATCATCCTTTCCAACTTTGGCTGATTTGATTCAAAAGATTTGAGATAAATATTGAGGTACATTGTGCATCCTAGAGAAAACACCTAAACTGACTGAAATTATTTCAGATGTCTATAGTTTACACAGGATGACTAATTACAGCTTGCTGGTACTGCAGCCAAACCTAAAGTCCCATGCACTCCAAACGCATCCATCTGTTGTCATTCCGACTGCTGCTTTTTGAATTATTGCTGCATTTAACAGCAGCAGAAATCCACCTGCCGAATGTAAGCTTAGCAGACATCCGCAGAGTTGTTTTTAGAAGAGGCGAGGGGTAAATGAACCTCAGTAACACACAACCACATACATAGTGGTCTGTTATCAGACACGGATGCACCACCACTGAGCAGAAATACATCCCTTCAGCCTGGACTTTGACAAGTTTTTTTTCTTTTTTTGCAGATGCTTGCACATCTGATGCAAATTTTGACTGAATCACTGGAGTTAACAAAAACACCTGCTGCATGTCGATTTCAGTTCACATGATAGCAGAATCTATCCCCAGAATTAATCTGTAAATTAGAATACATCTTCTATTTCTGGAGGTAACACAAAGTAACTCCTGATGAATGTCATTTGTTATCTTTTACTTTCAGTGGTTCAGTTCCAGTTCATAGCATAAACTGCACTGAGGATGTTTTTCTATTGGATCTACCTGTCATACTTAATCATGATTTACTGGAGATGAGACTGGGAAATCCTGCTTAGTCAGTGTGCTGTATACTGAAAGAAGAGGCCTGTATCGATTTGCTGCAGCAAGAAAATGGATACGCATGACTGGAGCCAGTCCCCCCCCCCCCCCCCCCCCCCCCCCCCCACCTCAAATCCATACTTCTTTCACCACTTTCCTCTTTCTGCCGCCATTATGAGTTATAGCCTCATTTTTGCTGTGGCTCTGAAAATTCTTCCTGTGTGAAGGTTATTGCACACTTTGTACTGTTTCAGCCTACCTCAACAGCTGAAGTAGTTTTGCATACAAAATGCCTTCGACAAAAGCATCTGAGACTGCTGGATTTAACTCTGAGGAGTCATTTTGAAGGCTTGAAATTAGTTTTAAACACTTAACAAGTTTTACTCCCCATTATAACCCTCTTTATAAGAACCATTTTACTTTCCCTGTAGCCAATATCTATTTCAAGTTTGGCATAACTTGAAATACTGAGTTCTCAGAGCATATTAATACAGCATTTACATTCTCTAAATTGCTTTGGCTTATTCCTTGTGTAACATTAGCACAAGTAGAAAATAGTCATAAAGTCATTGTACTGACTCAGTAATGTTTGCCTGGCATGCTATTTCGTCTTTGTGTGTTGTGCTAATTCATGTTGTAGAATTCATTGTAACATCTGTAAACTCCACTTTCAGCAGCTAACAGTGTATTTGTTATTAAGTCATGTTAACTCACTGGAATAAGATTTATTTATAGAGGAAGGAATCATAGCTATGACTTGCATCATGACTGCAGACAAATACTTTCCTGTAAAAGGAGCAGCCAGTGTGACACAGTGAGCACCACTTCTTTCATGAAACTTATCACATTACAGGCAGCAGCACTGGCTAAGCTAACCACTGGATCTAAATGATTCATTGTATCCCCATTATGAGCACACAGACTCAGAACATAAGCCACATGAGCTGCTCCCATTTCTTAGAAATCTGCAATGTCCCTTGGCCATCTTCAGAGGAAAAATAATTCATCATTCACAGAAACAATCAAATCTTGCCTAGTTGGCCATGATTAACATTCATAAAACAAGTTTCCAGAATGACTTTTCTCCTCGCCCTCAGGTGGACCTTCAGAGGACCTTCACATTCCGCAACTCCAAACAGACCTACACAGGTATCCCCGTCATCGCCGCCAACATGGACACCACAGGAACGTTTGAGATGGCACAGGTCCTAAGCAAAGTGAGTTCACACAACTGAATGGGTGAAAAATAAATAACAGCATCAGTGTGTTTGTCAGCTTGTCCCTGCCAAGATCTCTCTGCGCCTCTTCCCACTGAGATTTCTTTGCAAAGTATTTGACATAGAATTGCAAAACAAAAAGAAGACAGCTGTGGGGAGCCTTGGAAGGAACATGAATTAGCAACCTTGCCCTAGAAGTAATAAGCATCTGCTTGTTTGTGGGATGTTGCTTGTTTTCCTTGGTAACACAGCTGGATGACTAGGAAATGAAAGTGTCTGTAATTATTACTCAAAAGTCATGAACTGAATGATTTACTGCTAAACATAATTACATTTTTTTGGGGGGATATGGATTCATAAACAATTTTTCCTGGTCCAGCTGAAAATGTCTGAGACAAAACTAGAGATGGGAAACTGTGATGACTTGTACAAAGAAATATCAAAGATAATTAGTGAAATTTTATTCAACTTCGGGCGCTGATTTGGCAGTAATATCTAAGGTGTTCCTGTCTTCCCTGACATGTTGTTTTCCCGTCTTTTCGTCTGTCTCTCTCTGTAGCACACCCTCTTCACAGCCATTCATAAACACTACTCTGTAGAAGACTGGAAAAACTTTGCTGCTAATCATCCGGAATGCTTAGAGGTAAGATGACCAACATCACCAAAATATTTTATTCCTAAAGATCTACTGCCCAAAAGATAATTGCCACTCTTCCCCACAGCATGTAGCTGCCAGTTCAGGCAGCGGCAATGCGGATCTGGAGAAGCTGTGTGCCATCTTGGAAGCCATCCCTGCCCTCAAGTACATCTGTCTGGATGTGGCCAATGGCTACTCCGAGTACTTTGTGGAGTTTGTCAAGACGGTCAGAGAAAAGTTCCCCAAACACACCATCATGGTAAGAGAGAGACGGTACACCACCTCAGCTGGCAGTTGTGGTTAATGTGACGTTATGAATCTAAGACTGTGTATAAACCTTAGCACCCTCTACTTTGCAGGCTGGTAATGTGGTAACAGGGGAGATGGTGGAGGAGCTCATCCTCTCCGGAGCTGACATCATCAAAGTGGGCATCGGGCCAGGTGGGTGGCTGTGTCTGCTAACAGTCTGAAGAGTGTGTTGCCTCTAAGTCAACTCAAACCTAAACAGGCCTCACATGTAAGCACAAAGAGCCTGTGGCTTGGGCTGAGACATGCTGTTTAAGTATTTTAACTTAAACTTGCAGTCAAACTTTAAATAACTAGGTTCCACTTTTCGGTGTAACTCTACTTTTATGTGTGTAGAATATCTGTGGATCTTCTGGTTTCTAGTACTTTTTAAATTTATAGATTCATAAAATGTCTCTAACTGCACATGTAGCGTTGCTACACATCATAGAGTCACTGGGCGCATGCTACCCTTGAAGGATTTGAGTTACAGCTCTCAGGTTTCTATAGAGAGTGGAACATGGTTTTATTATAAGGTACTTAGCCTTTGGTAATGCAGCAGAACTGGATTTAATAAACCATTTAAAAATTACTCAGGGTCCAAGTGAATGCTAGCTACATTTCCTCATGGATTGGCATTTACATGCTTCTAATAAATAGCTTATTCTGCATGAGGGAGACAGTGTTTCAGATCATCTGGTGCTGTTGTTTGCCTTGTGCCTATAGAGTTGCCGCCTAACCTGAAAGCACCAGATCTGAAGGAAGATAGCAGGGGAAGATAGCAGCAATGAAACACAGATGCAGATATTTACATGAAGATGGACTTTTCTAATGTGTGCAGTGTCAACTGTGTGTTGCAGGCTCTGTGTGCACGACAAGGATCAAGACAGGAGTAGGCTACCCACAACTCAGCGCTGTTATAGAGTGTGCAGATTCAGCCCATGGACTCAAAGGACACATTATCTCTGTAAGTCCCATTTAACAGTGCAAAATGTAACCGGTGGTGGAGTAGAGCTCATGTCTCGGTGGACATCAGTCCAACATAAATGTAATTAACTATGATCAAGTTAGGCAAAAAGAAATCCTTCAAAGGTCAGTAAAGGGGCCTCTCATGGACACATCAGACTTAGCAATATCTGTCCATTGTCTCAATGTAGATTTGGTTGTAAAAAACAAATATTAACAAAGGACCCTTATCTAATCCATAGTGCAGATCAATATAATAGCTTGCTTGAGTCATATTAATTTAAATTTTTAAGCTAATAAGTTTATCTGCTGAGATTGTAGTAAATAAAGTGAGCAAACTGTTGTATTTCTAAGGTCATTTTGCAGGTAAATTCCAAAGGAGTCCAGAAGTGCAAGAGTTTGCAATGTTGATGATAATAATACTGGGATGTAGCCAGTAGAGGGCATCCTCAGTCTATCAACACTGGTACAATAAACACTGAAAAAACCTTATTTTGACCTATGATTGAGTATGAGCCCACATGACTGATTAGTATTTGTTCTCTGTTCAGGATGGGGGCTGCAGTTGCCCGGGAGATGTAGCTAAGGCCTTTGGTAAGAACCCCCCTCCCCCCCACAATTTCTGTAGTTTCCACTTACCTCACAGAGTCACTGTTATGGATCCAAGCACCACGACTTCTCTTCCCTTTGCTCGTCAGGTGCTGGGGCTGACTTTGTGATGATGGGGGGAATGCTCGCAGGCCACGACCAGTGCTCCGGGGAGGTCATCGAGAAGAACGGCAAGAAGTACAAACTCTTCTACGGCATGAGCTCCGACACAGCCATGAAGAAATACGTTGGTGGAGTTGCTGAGTATAGGTGAGAGACGATGCATAACAACTACTGTGACACTCCTGATGATTTGTTACCTGATCACAAAGCATTGTACTCACTGGCCAGTTCTGAGTTCTGTTTTAACTAAAAGAATATAGAATATTATTCCTACCTCTTTCTTTCTCTCCTTGGCTTTCAGGGCGTCTGAGGGGAGGACAGTGGAGGTTCCCTACAGGGGGGATGTGGAGAACACCATTCGTGATGTGCTGGGGGGACTACGCTCCACCTGCACCTATGTGGGCGCTGCCAAGCTCAAAGAGCTGAGCAGGCGAACCACCTTTATCCGTGTCACACAACAGTCTAGCCAAATGTTCACTTAGTGGGGTGTACATGCTTCCACACACACACAAACACACATACTCATAGGCTGCATAATATGTATTGTATGTTATGCAGAATATAAATGTGCAATAGTAGGACGGTGGTGTAGCATGCAAATTCAGGAGGAAGACACATACACACACACACATAATCATTTAACCTGTTTCTCTCAGGATATCTGCTGTCAGAAGGCTCTTAGTTTCCTGCAGGTTATGTTTAAAAAAAAAAAAAAAAATCTCAAAGTCTGACTTGAAACATTCTCCCAGAGGCATCACAGCACTCCAGTCACCTGAATCCTACAGCAAGTGCGTTTACATGCTTACAGACATCATAATATGCTATTGATTTCATTTTTGAATGGGAAATGTGCAAACGTTATGTTACAGTTATAACAACATGGGTGACTGGGAATAAGAGAGCCAGACTACGGAGGCATGTGTACTTTAGATCCAATCTTTCTAAATACTCTTTTAACTTGTGTATTTCTACAATAACTACATCAAGAATGTGAGCTATGTGAAACACATTACATGTGAACACACATGCAGCAGGAGGAGTCTGATGCTTGTGCTAAGATCATTTGGGAAATGACGCTGCTCAGCTGTATGTTGGAATGAACGTGCAAATCAATATGCAAAATCCAGAGACGTTTGCCCTTTAATTGTCACTGGAGAAATCGTGTTGCAATAAACCGCATGCAGAACCTTCTGCTAATTTCCTCGCTGGTGTTGATCGTTCTGTGAAGCTTCGCCAAGGTGTGCAAATCATATCCATAATGACGTACAGGTCAGTGGCGTACCTTTCTTTAGATGATGTGTGAGTCATGTCTGTGTGCATGTGTTTTAGGTGTGTCAGGACAGTTCTGCTGAGCCAGGTGAACATTAAGACGAAACTTATGTATTCCAAACATTTGGCGTATGCTTTGTGCGTAAGAGTCACATCTGAGTCTCCTTCATTGTTTCCACTGTGCCTGACATTTTAAATCAAGGGCATCTCAAGATTTGCATCCTCTGCTGCATTAAAGAGTTGCTCTCTTAATCTCTTACTTTAAGCAAGGAACTTCAGGGAAAGGTCATGTGAAGCAATCATACAATTAAACATTAAAAAATTAAAACCTAAAATACATACTGGACTTTAAACAACACAAATTCATTGTTATTGCAATGAAGACCAAAACTGGAGATAATAAAACCAAAAAAAGTCAGCAGATGCTCACTGTGTTTCTTCTGTTTGGACTTCAAACTCCACGCCTGGATGTTGTGATGAGTTGTTGTGTTACTGGTCACCGGCTTTCTCAAAAGGGAATGGACATCCTTGGGTGAGACAACTGAAAGACCAGCAGTTCTGGGGTTTCCTGCTCCAGATGTACGTTGACCTTGCTGCAATAAGAGATGTTCCAAACAAAAAGCAAATTACAATATTGTTGGTATATGCCTGGGGTTTACATATCTGCTGTGTTCAATTTCAAGTTCTATTTTGCCTATGGATATAACATCAGCCTTAAAATCGTCAATTTTCGTATGTCATTACTGTACTGCAAAATAGAGTGGGAAAATGACTGGGTCAATGGGTTTTCTTTGAGCTCTGCAGAAATATAAAACACAGATATGTATGACATTAAAGTGACACAGAATTTCCATGATATTTGAGCTATTCCAACCACTGTTGTCTTCAAAGTGAAGAGCTGAGTGGTAGTGTAGTGTCATGCAACCTAATATACACTAGAGGGGGCTATTATCTGCTCAAATTTAGAACTCTGCCAAACAAAGGAAGAAAAATATAGTTAAAGATAAGGCTTAGAAAGAGAAACAGGGTTTTAAGTGTTTGTGTCGTGCATGAGTATCCATATCAAAAGTGCTGTGTAATGGCATACAGAGTGCGTCTGTTGGTGCTGGCATTCAAATAAATACACAAGTTGTCCATTTATTCCAGATATGTCAAGGTTTCATTTTCTTTTTCAAAGAGGTGCATTTGTACAGATGTCAAATACATACACCAACAGGGTTTCTCCATTGCTTTAGAGGAAAGGGGTGGTGAGACACAGGGACTTGGTGAGTACAATATAGTACAAACAAGTTGGCTGGGAACTGCTGCGGCCCCCTGCAGGCCAGACTGTCCGTGCAGGTCTGTGCTGATGTCCAGTTCTCTGCCACCATCTCATCGGCCAGAAAGTTTCAGTTCAGTACTTGGTGTCACGGGTTAGCAGAGAGACATCTAGACAGACTGGTTGCTAGCCTCAGGGCTGAGTGTTCAGGACAGGGGGAGGAATCAACTGAGCCACAGCTGACAGATAAGCTCCACCCCCTCCGTGGCAGTGGGCAGGGTCAGAGGTCACGGAGCGTACAGCCTGTCCCCTGCTGAAGTGTTTGTCGCCTTGCACAGAGAGGCAGACTAAAGACGTTCAGTACACTGAAGAGAAATCCAAGCCATCTCCAGCATAATACACATAATATAATAATAATAATAATAATAATCCATAGTTAATTGTCAATAATGACATTTGTTAATCATATCAAATTATATGTAATAAATTTACATATCTTATAACCCATATCAAACAGCCCACTATGTAAATTGATTGGGGTGAAACTAAACTGTTAAGTGGGCCTCTACAAGTTTTTTTTTTTTTTTTTCCTTTCTGCCTGAGTTGGTTATCCAGCGCTATGGACATTGACAAGACATCATACAAAAAAAAGAAAAGAAAAGAATGAAAAAAAAAAGGAATCCTGATCGAATTCTGTTCACTTTTAAAACACAACAAAGTGCCAAAAACACATCCTTTTTGCAAAATGAAGGTACAAACATCAAGAAACAAAGAGCACACATGCCTTTTTTTCTGATCGAAAAGTCAAAGCTCACACACCAACATTCATTTATTTGTCAAGTTGTGCAAGAAGCCAATTAACAAAAAAAAAAAAAAAAAAAAAAAGACATTAGCAGTGTTCCTCCAGTGAGGAAGCTTGTCGTAAAAACTCAACAATGACACATTCTCTACATAGTTTTAAGTCCCCTGACATTATATTGAGTGCTACAAGGAGACCAAAAACACAGAAAAAGCTCCTGCACCAAGGATAATGCAAAAAAAAAAAAAAAAAAAGCTAAGGTTTGTACGCACTGTTTTCACACCACACAACCAAACCAAGCTGTGCTGAGCTCCTGACAAACATAGCCGCCAAATTAGGACTCAAAATGTGAACAAAACAAAACCTAATTAACAGCACAGCCTGGTCGGTGTAGGGTGGAAAAGATTCCAAACAAACCTGACACAACAAAAGAAGGGATGCATTCCATGAGAAAAGGTTTTCCTAGTAGAAAAGAACCAAGGAATCACCTAACACCTCGGCCCGTTGGACCCAAGAACGCGCCGGGCGCCAAGCGAGATGGAGCACAGACAGATAAACACAAGGTTACGGCAAGGTGATGTGCAAACTTAAACTGAGCCATCTCTCTTTTTCATCCTTTTTTCACCCCCTTTTTTCATTCTCATTCTCTCTGTCTGTTTCGAATGAATGTTACCCCTAGGGAAGGTATCGGTCTGAGACAGAGGGGTTAGACCAAGTCCATCCTAGGATTAGAAAGTGCTGAAACATTATCAAGTCTTTTACATCTACTTACATGTGCATCTCTGTTGGTTGGTAGTTGGTTTTTTTTTTCCTTTTTTTCTTTTTTCTTTTTTACAAAAAGTGGTCCCCACTAGCAATGAGGTTTCGTTTTTTTTCTGTGGGTCTCACCGTGAACCGTCGAGGGTCAGGGTTTATGATCTCACAGACAATTAGAGGAGAAAACACTCCATTACACACACACGTACACACACAGACACACACTCAAATTTTAACACACTCATACACATTTGAACACCAGTTGTACATTAGCACACATGCTACACACACGACACATGGTGCAGACATACACACACACAGACACACATACAAAAGAGACGTGACGTTGTCTCTCACACACTCGAATTTAGGAAGGCCGCAAGGACAAAAGGGAAACAGAGGTACGGACAAGCTCTCTATTGGTTTTGTTTCTCTTCACAAACATCCTGACTCTTGGGTTACAGATGTGACACACACATCAGCAGACAGTAAAATACACAAGCCATTAACAAGGATGAGACACTGGAGTAGGACTATGCTACATACACTTGGCACAGCAAAGGGGGAAAAACAAAATGTAAGTATTGCACGTTGTGGTACATTTCAAGGGGGACAAAAAGGTTAAACTTGGGATTATCTTAACAAAATTAAAACAACACCAAATCCTCAAAAGCTGTTGCTATGAGGTGCCGTTCCCTCTCCTGCATTCAGAACGTGTCCATGTGTCAGATTGCTTTGTTTCAAAGCTTATTAATAAGCATGCATTTCCACTTAAGTATAAACACAATGACCTGTATAAGCTAGCAGTGAAAAGGAGACCGAATATCAAAAGATGATGCTGTGAGGGGAACAGGCAGTCCAGGCCAGCCCTGCTATATCCAGGCCAGGCCGCACTGAAAGGTAGCTGACGGTTGTTGAGGGTTAATCGATTGCTTTGCCTTAGGAGGAGGTGCTTGTGAGGCTGGCTGGCTATGACTGGGTACCTGAAACGAAGTTAACGAGGTCACTACGGGAGTCGTGGCAAGGAGGCAGGCCTGAGTCCCGAGTCAAAATGTCTGCTGGTTACTGCAGGTGCACGTCACGACATGTGACGCTCGCTCACCTGCAGCGCAACAGCAGAGTTCATGACTCTGACTGCTTGGGACAGAGGAGGTTTTGGGGGTTATGTTCAGTTACTGCATATTTGAGACACTTCCCTGAAAACTAGCAACTGGTGTTGCAACGGCAATTTCTAAAGAACTTTACTTTAGGATAAGGGAAATAGTGTTAACTGAAACAAGTTGTTTCAGGTATATTAGCTTCTAAAAACATTTTCCTGTAAGTGACAAAATTTTATTTTCTATACGGGCAGATAGGAGGAGTTTTGGTTGTAATGCTAGAGGATTATTATTGTTTATTGCAAAGAATTTGAGTGGAGTTACTCGGTGTGTGTGTTCCACTCACACACGAGGAGAGTGCCTGAATATTGTCATACTATTGCTTTCTTAAGTAACCAAAGCAACAACAGCATCACTTGGCTTTGGCTCAATACGTCTTTTTTTTTGTTTGTTTTACCTGACCGACAGTAAGAGTTTTGATGATTTGAGTGGCTGACAGGTTCGTTAAGATGGTGTGGTTTTGCTTTTTCATTTGTTTTTGGGAAGAGGGGTTGGACAAGAAAAAAAAATGGACAAGTACACACATTTACAAAACACACAGCCACACACACTCATGATGTTTCAATAGGAAAAGGAAGAAATAAAAATGCACTACTGTGGTGGTGTTAATCTGAGAAACCCTGTTTTATTATAAAAAAATAAAGCATTTTCAAATCTCATATGGGGTCTACTCATTCACTCACCATCACCACCATCCATCTGCCCATTTCTTCAACCACCACCCATCCATTTCTCATCCATCTGAGCACACTTCCATCCTGCCATCACCCTGGTAAACTCCCACCACCTGAAATGGCGCTGCCCCACACAGTTCGAACTTAGTGCTTAGTGGGATGAAAATACGACTGATCCGCTTCTTCGAGGCAACCAACGACGCCGCCCGTGAAACCTATCTCTGCCTAATAACAATACCTAAATACAGAGGCTGAGTAGAAAGCTCAACAGATATGCCTGCAGGAAGTCACCACTTCTCTGCACACCTTAACAACACTATTGTGATAGCAACCCGTGCATGCTAATCTAACTGCAGTGCATGATCATAGTGTACTGTTACATGCAGTATGAGGGAAACATTTACATGCTACATGGCACCCTACACTCAGAACATACTGAGCACCAGAACACACGTGTCTCACATCACTGATGCATTTAAAAACTGCCAATTTCGTTTTGTTTTTCGCAAATGTATGAATGAAAATATAAAACATCAGTGTATTTGAATTACTCTGAACTGCCAAAGGATCAGTACACACTTCACATTACACCTCAAAAATCAAACTCAGAAAAAGAGCAGGACTTGGGTTTTCATGTGTGAGAAAGAGCCTACGATGATGTTCAGTTCAACAACCTCTGACCTGGTTGCTTACAAAGCTCTACATGTTGGGTCAACCCAGCAAGCACATCTGTTGAGGTAACTGCTACATCTTAGCAAAATAGGGTTTCAGCTGGCTGAAAGCACAGGCCGTGTTCAAAACTGAATCCTAGTCCCTACCACTCCGGACACCCTGGTTTCAACAGCAGGGAGAGGGTCTCCTAGAGACACATTGCAAATGGTTCGTCTTTAAACAAATTCAGTAGGCAGGCACATGTTAAAATTCCGGTTTACAGCTATGCTTGTGTTCGTAAATACTCAAATGTAATTTGACCTTAATTGCACCGATGCAGAAACTCTAATAAGTGATACGTGCCTGTTGAGGAACAAAAACCCTGGTCTCCTCCAGTGTGTTGCACGGTCTAGGGCTCCTTTCAGGACAGGGCTGTCAAAAATCATGTCTCCACCTAACTCCCTCCTCCTGATGTGCAAAGTGCAAGATTCTCTTAAGTAAAAGACTCCAAGTACAAACACTGGACATTTAGCATTGTCTATATATCAAATGAGTATATCCTTTTCCTATACACACTATACACAGACTCATACACAAACGTACACACGTACACAAACACACCACAGAGCACTTCCTGTACATCTCTACTGTTAGCAGTGCACATCAATCCAATGTCTGTCCACTAGTGTCTTTGCAGAAGGGACAGTATGCACCAAAAAGCATCTGCATTCATCTAATTGCTTACCAACAGATATAGTACAAATTATAGGTCACTGGGTTTTAGGGATGGTCTGTACTGTTTTGTGTTTGTGTAAGCGTGTGTGTGTATGGACAGACACAGGCCAGCATCATGCACACTCTAGCATACACACATACATTACAAATATATGACACCCTTCAAAATTCTGTGGCGTGAGCTTCTAATCGTTGCTCTCAGTCTAGTACAGAACATCACTGGGATATTCCAAAGCCTTTTCCTTATCAATCCTTATGCCAGATCCCAAACTTTCACAACACATTCCAATACTTTTCCCTAACTTTTGAATGGCTAGCTGGCTGACGAAGCACACATGCTGAACACCATCATGTTTCTATTTCCATTTATCACCATAAAGTTTTCTGATTACAGGAATTCTCTCCAGTTCCTGTCACATTCATCCTTTTTCTTTGCGATCCCATGGCACATCCACTCCCACGTTACCAAAAAAAAAAAAAGACCCCATCACTTTTCTGAAAGCTTCACCTTTCCAAAGTGCTGTTGCTACTTTCTACCCTTGTCTAAATAAAAAAAATCTAAAAACATACAGTACTGCGTAAATAAAGAGACAACAAAATAATTTGTCGGCTGTATGGTGAGTATGACAGGTGTGTTAAGTGCTTTGAAACATCCCGACCCTCTCAGAACTGACATGCAGATTCTCTCGGTTCCTCTCACACAGCCTTTCTGGATAAAAAAAAAATATAGAGTAATTCATCAAAAAAAAAAAAAAAAAAAGAAAAAGAAAAGAACAATGAGGATTGTATGCAGTCGTCCTCTTAACAATTCCTCAGAGTGAATTTTGCCAACCCAGTGTGTTTGCACTTGTATTAGGTTAGGGTATCTCACATTTATACATTAACATTGACCCACCTAGGTTCAATCTAGAACTAAATGACCCCTGATTAAGGTTTTTGACAATCAATGAAAACAGATAACTGCAGAGACAGAAGACGAGGGGTTGAAGAAAAAAAATATTAAAACAAAAATGCTAAAGATGAAAGTAAAGACTCCACTGTCATTAAACTGAACAGAGTAAGTGTTGTTCCCTCTCTGTTGTGTGGCACCCTGGCACTACTTGATGACATCACACATCAGGTCTGGCACACCCTGATGACACTGTGAATAACACGCGACGCATTTACACTAAAGACATGGAGAACGACATTTAACCCAACTCCCACTCTGAATTAACAAATGAAAAATGTTATGATTTATCCACAAATCCGTCATGCTCAGGATCAGCTGATGTTGTATCACTCCTGCGGCACAGTGTAAAACCACTGGCGTGGCAAGAGATGGTGGGAAAGAGTTTCCATCCAGGCAGCTTCACATGCAGAGCACAGGAGTGAAATCACTGTCAAGAAGCTAACTGTGCACAAATTTAATTTGAAATTTACATAATGTGTAAAGTGCGGCCAGCCGAGCAGAGTCATCAGGCAATGCTCCCGTGTGCCACACAGCCACCGATGAACATTTAGCACACTTCACGAATCCCTCACCGTAAGTCATCTCATGAAAAACCACCAAAACGGCACCGATTGCTTGTGTGATATCAAATATCCACCTATAAAAACGTGTTATAAACTACATGGACTTAATGTAAGGTGATACCATGTAGGGTAAGTTTACCTCTACAGTACAGTATTCAAGATAGAAAAATAAAAACAGAAAACAAAACTTTAAAACCAAGACAAATGAAACATTAATGTGGGCATTCATGTTTTTTTTTCTTTGTAGAATCCTTTTATGTATTTTTTTTCCCCCAAATCCCAAGGGTTATTAACAGTCCTGCTAGCCTTTACTTGCCAATATTTGACCTTCCCTCAATGCTGACTTTCACCTCATGAGGGATGAAGGAAGGTTTGGGCAGGGTCAAAGGTGGCTCTTCTTCTGATTTTTCTACTTTTCGACCTTCAGGGGCAGACCACCTTCGCTTCCTACCACCTGATGGCCTACTGGAGCCAGTTTCTGCACCACTGGCGACCTGACCTTTAGAACCTGACCCAAACATAAGATCCCCATTTTCCACATTGGCGCCCCCTCCACTCCCATTCCCACTTCCACCACTCCCTCGCTGGCTGATCCCGTTTTCCCGCTCGCCGTGCCTGGAGCCTCCTCCACTGCAGCTTTGGGGAGCGTCTAAGATGGCTCTGTGGGGTTTGAGGTGCCCGTGGCTGGAGGCTGGGACAGAGGCAGGGGCGGCCAGCTCCAGGGGCTGTGTCTTCTTCAGAGATCCATTCCTCAGGTTCTTGAGGGTGAGCGAAATACAAACATCCCCCACAGAAAGCTTGGTGCAAGGCAGCTCCAGAAGCTGAGTGGTCCGGTCTGGGCAGCATGAAGACCAGCCTTGGCCAAAGACGAAGAAGGGATACTCCACCAAGACCTCCACACTCACCTGGAGGAGAGGGAAAGAGATAAGGGAAGGGAGGGAAGACATGTTGCATATTAGTCAGTGTTTTTCACTAATGGAGCACTACACCAATGTTATATATCATATGCATTATGATATATAACATTGGTGTAGTGCCCCAATGTTATATATCATAATGCATATGATATATAACATGAGTGTAGTGTAGGGGACTAAACGTATGGATAGTCTGTCCTCTGCTGCTTGATTTCAATCATTCTTTTTTTCTTTAACCTCTATATTTTATGAAAGAGCATTGATGGAGCAAGCTTTTAACATATGATTTTCAATGTCATTTCACGCCTTCATAAAAAAACCCAGAAAGTAGTGAGCTGACAGGAAACAAAGAGAGAAAGACGAATGGAATGGAATGCAACAAAGGTCCCTGGCCACATTCGAGCTGTGGACATCATGATCACATGGACAGCAACCGAAATCCCTGGGCCATGAGGACGCCCCTTAAGAAAGGTTTCAAAGGATTTAAATGTCTAGTAAGGACTAGTCTTGAGAAAAAAATTTGTGGCAAAGGCCATGATAAAGATTTAAGATGGTCTGGAATATTAAAGGTACAAAAAACATGCAGTAGCTGATCAGTATGACAGATACATAAATCTTATAAGTGCCCACAGTTCAAGTCCAGCCAGGCATCTCTGTTTCATGCCACCCCTTCTCGCTCTCTCTCTCTCCCTCTCTCTCATTTCCTGTCATTTCTACAGTGCAACTCTGCCGTCTAATAAAGGCCCTCAAAATGCGTAAAAACCATGATTGCATAATCCTAATCAATCCTGTATGAGAGGCAATCATAACAGAAAGGTTAAAAACATTACAGAAGCATTCTCAAGTCAACGCTCATTTTGGAGCAGTGCCACAGCATGAGAGCTGAAACCCAAAAGTACTGCACGGTAATTTGGAAGCATTTATAATTCTCTCAGTATTATTAAAAGGTTAAATCTCCTTCATTTTGAAATCTTTCTTGAGTGAAAGTCTAGATCAGTATTTCAATATAACATCATATTATATATGATAATATAATATCCAAGAAAACTTTACACAGACAAAGGTCATTGTACAAACAAGGACAGAGAGATGACTGTTTGTTGAGAACTACAAGGGCTTTAGTTTAGTTTAGTCTAAATTTAGCTGAATGAAAGAAGTTTTGGGACATGCAGTTCTTCAAATCAGCGGGACAGTTATGTAATAATAACTCAGATAGTTATACTTAACAGAAAGGCACAGCTGGACATTGTTGGCACAGTACAACAATGTATTTTTTGGTAACTGATATTCAAAGAGAATAATATCAACACAAAAATTAAGCCTGACTCACATTTTCAATGAGAAACAGCATAAGGTAATGTCAAAAGTGACAAGATGTCATTTGTATGTATGACATGATGAGGAGGTGACAGACAGAAGAAGAGGGGGCTTTGAGAAAATGATGGGCAGAGCGAGGGAGAAAATAAACCTGAGGAGATAAAACGATGAAGAGAGGGAAGCTCAGAAATATTGCACAGAGAATGAGAAGGTGGGAATGGAGGAAGTTACTGAGATGGAGATGAAAAGGCAACTTTACAAAGGGAGGGTGGGTTGAACAAGAAGAGGAGTGAGGAAGTGAGTGTGAAAGAGAACAATGTCAAGAACGATACAAGTGTAAGATGCATCAAACGCTCTCAAAGCAAACGTCAGGCAATATTTTCCCTCCCGTATTACACAATTTTTGACTTCTCAGTGTAAGTCTTTTAGAGTGTGGACTCAAAGCTGCAACCACCTTTCAGGAAAAAAAAAAGTAAGAGGAGCCACTGAGGGAGTACAAGAGAGAAGGATAAGTCTTTGAAAGATGGTCAGCTTTTATGGGGTACAGTATCAAAGAGCAGCCGTGGGCGGGAGAGATGGTTAGAGATGTGCTGTGTGGGCGGACGAGTCACAGCACGGACAGATGAAATAGATTAACTGGCTTTAACGCACACCCTCAAAGACAGCAAGAAGTGTGTGCGTGCGTGTGTGTGTGTGTGTGTGTGTGTGTGTGTGTGTGTGTGTGTGTGTGAGCGAGTGCAAGTGCGTTTGAAGGAGCTGGAGAAAACCAGAGAGAAAACAGAAAGATAAACTGTGGCATAGCATTAGATGTTAGGAGATTACTGAGACATCAAAGTTATAACAGAGTGAGAGGTTTATGTGACTTTTCAAACTTTTTAGAATACAAAACATTATCTATAAATCAGGCATTAAACCTAGGCCTAATTTCAAATAAACATTCCTGTTTTTAGTAGTGTGGGTAAAACTCAACCTAGGTATTTTACCAGGAGAACCTTAAGCAACATATCAGAGCATGGCACAAAGAAATGTAATTACTGGTTCCTGGGCTTATGTCAAACATGAAAAAAATTATATGTAGCAGTGAAATGTCACGTTCATATTCCCGGTGAATGAATGCTTAATAGGAAACCCGATGAGTAGATTCTGACACGTAACACTTTGAACTTCAGTAAAGCTCACATTCAGAACATGTTTGCTACATGACTGTCATACTATAACATTGAACTTAATTACAGAGTGAACAGCACAATCCCATAAGATCCAAGATAATAGAATCATTAATATGGGAGCAGCTCAACTCTTGTCACTCAACATGAATAATACCAGCTAAGAATACACATAAAATCCTTCTTACAGATCCTGTGAAAAGTTGTCTTTGACACTCACATGGATTCAGCTTAAGTTTTTGAGAGGATTGTAAACATAAAACATTACTAAAAAGCTAGAGGACTTAGAAGGAAGTTGGGAAGTTGGGAATTATGCTTATTCATGCCATAAGGTTGCCAGGTAACCAGAGGAGATTCCTGAAAGTCTTTATGCTAAGCTAATTGGCTGCTCATTGTAACTTCATACTTAACAGGCAGACTCAGCCAATAAGTGCATGTCCTAAAATGTTAAATTGTACCGCTAAATGAAAAATTGATTTTATAAAATTACTGGAAATTACATTTTTCTCAATTGCCTAATGTATTTATCAACTAAATATTTCAGCACTACTCATAGTGATGAGCCGTGATTGGAATGACCATACTAAATCTGTCATCATGCATTGTGGGATCCACAACAAGAACAGGCTCTAATATGGGTTTATCCTTTTTCTTACCTGTGCACGGTGCTCACCAACAGAAAATTGAACCACAGCAAAGTTGGGTGAGGTGTGGCTCCCTTCGATGCGTTCCACCGTGGAGGAGTCAATCTTCAGCTCACTGCTGATCTCGGCACTCTGGATGAAGTCCTCTGTCTTCAGGTCCTCCACACGTTTCAGCTCCCCGTCAGCCAGCTGGATGATGGAGCCCTTGATAAAATATGGTGGAAGTGAGGGAGGCACCACTGCATTGGACGAGGGAGGCGGAGCTGAGGGAGCAACCAGTCCCGGTGGCGCTGGAACAATGGGGAGATGAAGCTGGGCTTGAACCACTGCACCTGAAGCGGCCTGATGGTATGAGCCACTGGAGGTTTCCAGAGCTTCTCCTTTAGGAGCGGTGGCCGCAATGTATGTGTGTGGGAGTGTGGTGGGAAAAGGTGCAGCTTGGGTAGATGATGTCACGTGGGAGGTTACAGGTTCCAATGTGGTGACTCCACTTCCACTAACAGGGATAATGACTGGTTGGGCGCCAGGAATGAGTAAGTGTTGTTGTAGGCTGGTGTGGTAGCTGATTGGCGTATGCTGGCTTCCACTGCCCCCTGCGATGTAACCAATGATAGGTGCCTGTGGGTAGATACTGGTGGAGGGGAGCCCCATTGACAGTGACTCTGTAGCACTGTGGGTGGTCTGGATAACGGTCTGGGGAGACAGTGTGCTGACAGTAGCTTTCAGACTGTCTACACTAAATGGGGGTGGAAACGTGAAAGAGGACGTGGTGTTGGAGGAGGAGGGTGTGCGATTGACAGGCTTTCCCAGGATGATGCCACCTTTTTCCAGGTGTGCAGGGGCAGAGGTTGTCAGCTTCTCAGGGCTGACTCTGGGTGGTACCAGCTGGTGGTCCCCATGGCTGTTGGGCATTAGCATGACAGAGGTTCTCAGCCCTGAGGGATCATGAGTAGAGTAGTCTGATGGCAGAACCAGCTGGCGGGCCTCATAGGAGGACAAAGAAGAGGTGGCATCCCGTGATTTGCTCCCAGACTTTGAGAGGCTGGACTCCGGGGATGCTCCGATTCGCCGGCCCCTTTCCAGCTCTCCATTGTGGAGCTCTCTGGGTCTGGAGCCACCCTCCTCTTTCCTGGTGGGTCCATCTGTATACTGCACCACAACCTGGGACATTCCATGTCCCAAAGCATGGTGGGGGTGCAGGGACTGGGGAGGAAGGTGTATGCCTCCTTGGTGATGAGGAGACGGAACAGTCCGTGGGGAAGTTGACATCTGAACATGGTGAGGGGCATGGTCTGTAGGAGGTGGAGGCATGGAGGTCCGCCCTGTAGATACTCGGTGCTGGTCATGTTTGGAGGCCTGTGAAGGAGCAGAGGCTGTCTCTGTGTATGAGGGTCTCTGTGCGGCCAAAGAGGAGGAGGAAGAGGAGGAGAGGGGGGGAGGTGGAGGAGGAGGTGGGAGCAGTTGGGGGGAGATGTAGCCTGTGTATGGGGCAGTGTAGGGTGAGGCTATGAACTGTAGGCTGTGAGGCAGTTGGGTGTAATGGACAGTTCCTCCAACTGCGGATTGTGACAAGGGGGATGTATAAACTGTAGGAAGAGATGAGACTAGCCTCAGTGAGGAAGAGGAGGATGAAGAGTCTGATGTGGAGGAGAAGGATTTATACTGTGGCCCATCAGCTTGACTGGAGCTACGGTGCCCATCCACACTGCTCTCATTTCCACCAGCCACACTGGCAAGCCAGGCCATGTTCTCTGTGCGCTGGCTGTCACTGGCAGGTGGCATGGTAACTGAACGATTTTCAGATGGTAATGTTCTGGAGGGGATCTCCCTCTTCTTTGGGGGCAGACATTCATTACTGCGTTCCTGGTTGGACTTCATGATTTCACTTCACGTCCCTCAACTGTACTTGCGTTATCTTTCTACAACTTTTGGGCTTCTCTAGCTTTTTCTTTCTTTTGTGTTCCCTCTCTTTGACTTTCTATTTCACTTTCCTTTCTCTTTTCCAGACTTTTGATGCTCTGTCCTTTGTTTTGCTTTAATTAGCTATAAATTAACCTTCCTAATCTTGTCTCTCTTTCTATCTACCCAGTTCACCCAAGGCCGTTGATTGTCAGGTCTTTTCTTGATAACAAAGAAAATCCAGGCCCTAAGGAACAGGTGAGGAAGGATATGGAGGGGTGGTTAGAGGGGAGGGGTAGGGCGGTCTGTTCGGTCCAGGGGTCTTTAGCGTCTGAAGGGTGAGCTCAGTGTGGTAGGGGAGAGTGTCACGACATCACACCTGCTGCTGCCGCCGAGGACGACGGGGGGCCGAGTGCGTTGCACTTCATGTGGAATCATTTCCCTGCAAAAGCAAGCCTGCCCACACGCAGCACAAACCTGTGGAAGAGAAAGACAGCCAGATTGAAAATGTGCAGGCCACAAACAGATGAATAGGTAAATATATACAGTTTTAAGGCCATTTATATTTTTGTAAAAGTGGTCTGTTTTTCCACCTAGACAGCATCCGTCATGATAAGCGAATCTTCAGAGTTTCTATCTTCTAACATTGCAAGTGCGTCAGCTAAGTGTTTCTCAATGAACATGAGAGACACTGACACACTGTCAGTTACCATATGCAATGCATCACACAGTAAGTAGGCTGTTCCTGGTCTGGGGTGCAATGCCACAAAGGAACACTTCTGTTATTTATTGTACTGTGTTCACACTGTCCCTGAGGCAAAAACAAAAAAACGGACAAATGATTAGGTACTGACCACTGACCCCATATCCTGCTTTGTAACCAGGTAAAAATACAACTCAAGGACTGGGAGATGGAAAATTCTAACAAAAACAGGACATTAAAATAACAAACATGGCTTAGAGGAGCACCATGTGCCAGCAAAATGATGCTCTGCAAAAAGGGATTTAGGAGCACAATGTTAAGGCTCCAAGAAGAGAATCTGTTAAGCAATAAGTATACTGCCATGAAGGTCGACAAACAGGCCATGAGCCAACAAAACGATGTCCAGCATCAACAAACTCAGGAGCTCAACAAACAGCTCCAAAACAAAAACAAGGCCATGGACTAACACAAGGACAACCTGCAACAAGAAATTCAGGAGAGTAAAAAATATTCTTTGGGAACTGACAGCGTTTGAAAGGAACAACAATGTTCTGAATGATGAAGAAGAGGCCATGAGCCTGCATCATGATGCCTGCAACAAGAAAGTCAGGAGGTCAACTAATAGCTTAACAGAACTGTTAAAGAAAAATGTATATTAAATTTGGTTACAATAGCAACAGTTAACAGTTGGTAGCTGGAGTTTATGTAAACTAGGCTTTACACACAAACAATACAATGAAACAATTGTAAACTGTGGGCAAAAATACGCCAATTTTAAAACTCCATTTAATAATTCATATTTGGGACACCGTTATGTGGCAATTACGCTGACAACTGAACTAAAAGCTGTCCAAGGCAAACAAGTCTTGTGCTTCGACAGTGTATGGTATGTAGTTTCACCAGGCGGCTAGTTGATGTTGGTTTTGTCGCCTCAACAGTAAGTGAGAAGTTTGCTTGCTGTGGGGTTTGTAGATCCACATACTTTTAGATCAGAAGAATAATGGAAGCAGAATAAAAATTATTCTAATTCAAGCAGTTCTGATGGAACCGCAGAGGCCCTAATAATAATAAACTGAACAACACTAAGAAGTTTCCAACACCTGCAGTACTCCTATAACAGACCTGTGCTGTATTCAACAAAGTATGTGTGAGTGAGTGTGTACAATGTGTGTGTGCATGTATGTGTGTGTGCCATCTGCTAGCAAGGACCCCCTGCTGCAAAAGATGGAAAGCTTGGTGTGAATCTCATAAATAATGTACAGGCATTTCAAGCACATGCACCCACCCACACACATACACAACCAAGCACACACCATCTTGCTTACTCAAACACCGACACCTGGGCATATTCAATTATGCTGACACATGTTCTTTTCCTGACACAAAGCACAGGTTCGCACGCACGCACGCATACTCTCAACAACTAGCACACAAAAGCACATGCAGAGAGATGCATGTATTTGTCCAACTTAAAGACTCTTTATATTTGCACTCTTGAAAGTGGGCCAAGAAGCAGTTGACTAACACACTACAAACTTGCACTAAATATGCACAGCTAGTAACACACTGACAAATTTTGTCAGTTTATTTCCACAAGTAAGAGGTTGCAAAGTCAGTGAGTTTACATTGTCAGAGGGTGAGTGAGTTTCATGCAACTGTGAAATGTGCATAATTACAAGGCCTAACTGACAAGTGACTGCACAAACCACTAGGAAGGTATGCATATGTTGAATCTATTTAATGAATACAGTAATAAAGGCATACATGAACATTTGACAAAATAAAAGTTCAAGAGTTAATTTTCACTCTCAAAAAAAAAAAAATTACCATATAATGAAAAAACAACAAGGCTCGGCTCTTGAGCTTCTTCTCCCCATTACAGTATGTTACAGCCTATTGTTTACATTGCAAAGCACCTACTGTACAGTATGCCATTCTAAACTTCATCCAAATACCATTAAGAACACAATGATGGACTGAGAAATTTGGAAACTCTACTAAAGCTGATGCCAACACATTCTTATTCTTTCTTTCTTATCTTGGTTAGTCAACTGCTGCTGTAACAAGCAGACGTGAAATTTATCTGCACAGTCAAATTATCTAGACGTAAAAACGATGTCTTGCTTGACACCATTAAACACTTACTATTGTGCATTTGGAGACACCTGAAGACGCTGAGCCGAATGATGTAAAAGCAGGTCACGGACATTTATGCAGGTGGTTTGGTGACACTACTGAATATAAGACTGCAGTTGTTGCTCACTCTACTCACACTGGACCTAATAACACAGCCTCTTGTGTTGGGTGATAAGTCTGACTATCTGATCTCCATAACTCCGTAAGTCACAAAAGATTGAATCTGTCAACCAGAATGACTGGGTCAACACCTCCCTGGTTTCCTAAGGCATATTTGCTAATTCCTGCAGAGTGATGTCAACTGCACCCTCTGTGTGTATGTGTATGGGTGTGTATGGGTGTGTGTGGGTGTGTGTGTATGTGTGTGTGTGTGTGCTCTGTAGGATGAGGACATCTTGCATCTCAAGCAGATTCCTGAGATTTAAGAAGTGTCGCAGTGCTACTACAACAAAACTACAGAGACAGACGTAGGAGTAAACACATGCAAATTCACATGAACATACAGTACAAGAGCACCCGCACACACACACACTCTTAGGAAGGCTTTGTTTTATGGTAGTGAACACACACAGGCACACACTTTCTCATGCGCACACCATCTGTTCAATCAAGCAGGCATGACTCAGAGGTGTGTTGAGAGGTACTGTTGATTGGTGAGCTTTTAGCACTAAGATGGACTCTTCTCTGCTTCTCCCCCCTTTCCTCCTCTCCATCACTCTGCCTCCACTCGACTCCTCTCCTGCCTCAGCCTGCCCACCTCTCTTTCTTCATAACTCCATTCTCAATTATCATTCTTCCATCTAATGGTTTTATGTTCTTAATCTTCTGTCTCTCCGTGCCTTTGCTTCTTCTCTCTTGGCATCCTTTCACTTAAATCTTCTACTCGTCTCTGTCATGCACTGTACCACACCTCATTCACTGTACTGTTCAGTCGGTACACATAGATTAAAAAATAAAATAAAACAAATAAACTGTTCTGCTCGTATTCACCAAGCTCTTCACCAAATTGAAACTTTGAGATAAGGGGAATATTATGTGTGTGAGAGTTTTCAGATCAGAGCCATTTCATTTCAGCTGCCACATCAAACACTGACAGAGAGTCTGTACATCCAGCCACAGATCTGTTCATGCTGCCATCTCATAGATGGTGCTTTTATCTTCAGAGCGAGGCATGTCATTTCTGACAGTTCACTCTGGCATGTGAAAAAACGTTTCTGAAAATTGCAGGAGAAATCTCGTAAGGATTGTGTAATTGAATATATTGTACTACTGTTGCATTCTTCATGGGTAGTAAGTATAGTATACCACTGCAGCAGTTAAACAACTGTTATCACAAAAGTGCTCATCTTGCATTACTGCTGACTGATACATTATAGAAATTATTATAATATAGAAATTATACAACATAGAAATGCAGGAACTTAATAATATATAGGAACAGAGGGTGAGATACACATACACACACATTATTCCTGGGGAAAAACCTTGACTTTTACACTTTCTCTTCTACTTTATCCTGCAGTGTTTGTGAGAGTTAAACAAAGAAAAAGAAACATAGAGAGTTGGATAGAGAAGGAGTGAAATTAAAGAAAAAGACTCACTTTAAACTCCCTTCTAGAATGTAGGGTGGCAAACACTGGTATCTTAAATGACAAAACAAAAAAAAAAAAAAAAAGGAAGGGATGAAGGGACGTAGAAAGGCGAGGACGAAGGTAGAACTGGGGTATAAGAGAGAGGCTTGGGGGATGCATGGGGTAGAGGGAGAGAGAAGAGGGCAGGCCCAATTTGACCTACATTGCAAAAAGAGAGAGTACTGCTTCACTGAAACTGACACTCGAACACACATTCACTGAAAGGCTATGTCACCTGAATCTTGCTGAGTATGCAGCGTCTACGTGTGTGTGTGTGTGTGTGTGTGTGTGTGTGTGTGTGTGTGTGTGTGTGTGTGTGTATGGATATCAGATGACCTGTAACCCAAGCTGTCTGTCCTCCATGTGCTTTAGTCTGTCTCACACACACTCACAAACACAATGATCCTTCTTACCAAAACCTGTGTATGTGTGTTCTCTTTGGGATACTAATGACATAGTGTAAAACACTGTGTGTGTGTGTGTGTGTGTGTGTGTGTGTGTGTGTGTGTGTGTGTGTGTGTGTGTGAGAGAGTCAGTAACCTCAATCATTCACTCATGCACTATACTATTGTCCTTCTATGGTCAAAACAGAGGAGGTGTGTATATGTCACCCTCTTCCTCCTTCACCCTGAAACAGACAGACACACAAACACAGACAGTATATTCACGCTGTACCTGGGTGCTTTGTAGTTATGGCGCCAGCGTTGCATCTGTATCACCAATATTGTAACGATGGTCATTTACAACAATTACAAAATGTTTACAGTAACAACAGACATTCAAAGACACAAACACTGGATTTCACAGTTATACAGTAGCAACTGATATCCTTCCTAACCTTCAGCAAACAGCCTATATATTAAAAGAGTGTAAAAGATACTTTTAGTTTAAAAGCTCTAAGTTTTTCTGCACTAAATGTGTGCAGTTTAGTGCAGTGTCATTTATATAGTAGGTTAAATAAATTCAAAGAATTTATTGTATCTGCCCTAGAGGCTTCTATACAGTCTATTATGAGAAGCGTTATGAGTTGTCATATGGCATTCATGGTTCTGACTGAATCACATTCCATTTGATGAATGTAGTGTTAAACTCTAGTTTTGTTGTTCTATATTGTATTGATAATATCAACTCTGATGCATTCAGCTTTAGTTGTTAGCAGCAACACCATGATCTATAATTATACGCAGGTATGTCCGGTCCATAAACAAAATCCACTTAAACTTCCCTTAAACAAGAACCTTCATTCAACATTGCATTTCAGTTCAGGATGTTAAGAGGAGTTAAAGCATTACGTGACCTTAAAAATTATTGTCTACAAAAGCTTTTAGATAAAGTGGCTTCAGAAAGTAATCAAACCCCTTCACTTTTTGCACACTTTATTGTGTTGTAGATTTAATTTTAAATGGATAAGATTGACATTTTTGGCCCATTAGTTGACACTTAGTGACCTATGATGACAAAGCGAAAACGTGTTTTGAAAAATTTGATGTATCACTCCTTGTGATAATTATCCTTGAGATGTGTCTACAACTTGACTAGAGTTCACCTTTGGCAAACCAGTTGATTGGACAGAGTTTGGAAAGGCACATCCTTGTGTTTATAAGGTTCATACTGCATGTCAGGACAAAAACCAACCATGAAATCCACAGAACTCTCTGTAGACCTTCATGATAAAATCATGGTGAGGCACGGATAAGGGCAAGGGTATGAGTGTTCCCAGGAGTACAGTGGCTTTTATAGTTGTGAAACGGAAGGAGTTTGGAACCATTAGGACTCTTCCTAGAGTTGGCTGTCCAGGCAAACTGAGTAACCATGGAAGAAGGGCCTTGGTACGGGACAGGACCAAGAACCCAACAGTCACTCAGCTTCAGAAGTCAACTGCAGAGATGGGAGAACCAACTGGAAAAACGACCATCTCAGCAGCACTCCATCAGCCAGGCCTTTATGGTAGAGTGGCCAGATAGCAGCCACTTTGAGTAAGAGGCATAATGACAGCCTACTTGGAATTTGCCAATCGGCATATAAACAACTCTGCAAGTATAAGGAAAAAAAATCCTGTGTGACGAGACAAAAATTGAATCCTTTAGGAAGAACTCCAAATACTAGGTCTGACAAACACAAAGCACTGCTCATCACCAGAATGAGGGAAGGATGGATGGATGGATGGATGCAGCCAAATACAGAGAAGTCCTTGAAAGAAAACCTGCTCCATAGTGGACATGAACTTAGGCTGAGGCAACAGCACCACAATGACCCAAAGGACAAAGCCAAGACAACAGTGGTGTGGCTTTGAGACAAGTCTCTGACTGTCCTTCAGTGACCCAGCCAAAGCCCAGACTCAAACCCCAAAGAACATCTGAGGAGAGACCTGAAGATGGAAATTCACAGATGCTTCCCATCCAATCTGATGGGGTTTGAGAGGATCTGCCAGGATGAATGGGATAAACTGCCCAAATCCAGGTGTGCAGAGCTTGTAGAGACTTACCCAAGAAGACTTGAAGCTGTACTTGCCGCTTCTACAAAGCACTGATTTAAGGGTCTGAATACTTTTAGAAATTAGAGATTTCAGTTTCTGACTTTCAATAAATTTTCAAAAATGTCTAAAAACATTTTTTCACTTTGTCATCATAGGTTACTGAGGGGCCAAACAGGCAACTTCATCCATTTATAATTAAATCTAAAACACAATTAAGTGTAGAAAAAGTGAAGGGGCCTGAATAGTTTCTGAATCCACTGTAATTGCCATAGCAATGTAAAAACTGTGTGCACGGGCTACTTACTGCATGTCTGTTCCATTTGTGTCTCTGTGTGTGCGTGATTGCCCAGCCATAATCATAATCATGATCAAAGGGATAAGTCCAACGTGATGTGTTATCTCACTGCTAAATATAGTTCGACTGGAAAGTACAGTTTTGCTGCAGGCTTATACTTCTCAGTCTCTCTCTAATTCTCTATTTCTTCCTTTATGTTAGCTTTTTGTTTATGTGGTTTTTCGTGTGTGTGTGTGTGTGTGTGTGTGTGTGTGTGTGTGTGTGTGTGTGCACATTACACGGACCCTTGCCAGACTGGGAACTCTGACAAGGCTGCCACTTTATTCACTGACACTCTCTCTACTAGTGATTATACACAATCGACAAACGCACACACAGACACAGACACAGACACACACACACACACACAACACACACACAGGGGTATGGTAAGATAGTGAGGGAGTAATGAAGGATCTGCCATTGACAGATGGAGACAGAGTTAGAGAAGCAGGGGAACAGAAGAGGGAGGGGTGAAGTAGAAAAAGAGAAGTAAGAGCAAAAGAGAGAGGGAGAGAGTTATACATACAAAGAGAGACAGAGATGGAGAGAAACAAATGACTGTGAGAGAAAAGAAAGTCTCTTTCAGAAAACAAACACTTAGGCAGCGTTGCATGACTTGCACTTTCTCACCCCTCGACAACCCTGAGGTTGGGTGGGTGACTGTGGGGTTGGGGGGGGTGTAGACAGACAGACAGTCAAGGAGAGCCTGAGAGAGAGCCTGAAAGAAAAGAGCCACCAGAAAGAGAGGAAAGTATATGAGGAGAAAAGAAGAGAAGAGAAAAGAAGAGAAGAGCAGGGAGGGGAAACACAGGACGATCGCAGAATAGGAGAAACAAGCGACGACGATTGTAGGAAAAACTAGGGCAGACGCAGTACGCACTTACAAATGACATACTGTGATACAACGAGACAAGCGTTCAGGACACACACAGACATGCTGACTCTCTTTCTCTCTGCCACACACACTTCATTCAGAGTGAGCGCAAAACTGTATGAAGTGTACTTACCAGGGTAGCAGGAGTAGCCCACTTCTGCAGCATGCTCTCTCTCCCTCTCTCATTCCTTCCCTCCCTTAACTCCTCTCTTCTCCTGCTCTGCCATGTCCCTTGTAAAGCACCCTGAGTCTCACTCCGTCTCCCTCTCTCCCCCTCAAGCGGAAAATCCCAAGCAGATTCAGTGTACTTGTGCTACAAACTGCTCTCAGCCTTTCTCACCCTCCACACACACACACACAGTGCAGACACACACACACACTCACACACAGCCAACAGCCCTCTTCTAAATCTTGACAGCAAGGCAGGAAGCTCCCTCACTACCACCGACACAAAGCACTCAGGTGATCACACACGCACGCACGCACACACGTACACACACACAAAATTGGTAGCACACACTTGCACACGCCCACAGGGAGGGAGTCCCGCATGCAGAGCCCCAACGTGTATTATGCAAGGGGCTGAATGCGAGCCAGAGCTCTCACACTGTCTGCCCTACACACACACACACACACACACACACACACACACACACACACACACACACATACAGCCCCTCCCACGGTTTGCTCGGCCAACTTCATCAGGTATTCATTCAAAAAACACACACACGCCAGCTGGCTGCACGCCCAGAGACCGCTTACAAGCAGAGAAAGAGAGCGAGAGAGAAAAAGAGAGAGAGAGCGTGCGGGTGGGAGGGTGTTACAGTGAGAAGGGCAGAGAGGGGGACTGTGGGAGAGATAAAGAGGGAGGGAGGGAGGACAGGAGGGAGGAAGAGAGTGAGCAGTAGAGATTAGAGACAGAGAGAGTGCATGAAAGAGTGACACATGGAAAACTCATGTACACACACAGATAGGCAGACTTGTATTGAGGGCTTGCAAATATGATCAATCTGTCACTTCTGTCACAATTTATTAATCATGACCTATAAAATGTCAAACAATACTTTAAAATGCCCAACACAATTTCCCAGCGCCCAAAGTGATGTTTTCAAATGGCATCTTTTCTCCAACCAACAGACCAAAAACCCAATATTCAATTTAAAATGATATGAAGCTGCAAGTCTTTGATTTGGAGAAGCTGAAATAAACAAACATTTGGCAGTTTTGCTGGAAAAATTACTTGAACAGTTAATTGTCAAAACAGTTCTTTTCTGTCTGTCCACAAAACAATTAAATGACTGTCTCCAGACTGCATTCATGGACAGAAAAACTGATATGGACATATGTATACCTACATATGTAAAGTGAATACATATGTAGGTATACATATGTATTCACTTACACAAAGACACAGGTTCGGAAAGAATACAGATACAGTAGATGTTATGATCAGATTCAACAAGGCTGCACTTCATCCTCTCGACCACTAGATGTCATGACTGATTACCTCACTGATAGTGTGCAGCAGTCTATTTCCGTTAGTTAGCTGACCTAGTTAAAAGACCATTTGGAAGTAAATATAGATGAAATGTGCTCCTCAATGCTAAGATGTAGCACGCACAGGGAAGAAGTGAGTACTTCTACTACACGTAAGGTGTTAACACACGCACACACACATACACACACACACAAGAAGACCTGTAATGATTCCCACTAGACTCAGTGGGTCTAAACATGCACTAAAAACACATCCTGTTTGTGTTGGTTGGTCTTCCTGTCAGCTTGATATCAATCCTCTGTTAAACTCTGGATATTCGTGGACTCTTTTAACCATTGCGGGGCTGGAGACATTTTCAAAGTTTGCTTTTAATGTTGTTAAAAGGATTAAAAGAACATACAAATTGTACCCAGAAAGGCTTGGCTGGGTAAGAGGATTGGAAAAGTGGTAATCTGGAAGGCCTTTGTGTTCTTTTTAATTTTATTTTAAAAGGTATTTTTGGTGGCAAGCACGAAGAGCCATAATGTTTTTACACGGATATATTCAATATAATTTGTCAATCAAACAGTGTAGCAGTGCTATGATGCTTCTCTTCTTGGAATCTTTGTTGGTGCAGTTAGATTTTCTGTGGGTTCCGCTCTATTTTTGGTTATTTATTAGTTGTTGTTCATGTTAAAGATATAGTTCCTGATTTCTTATTGCAATAAAAACTGCCCACAAATCGCAAAATTTCCTTCCTGTTTTGAAACTAAACCATGCATGTATTTAGAAACATCATTTTTAACATAATTTGGGGGTTTTAGTAGCTCTTTGGAAGTCAAAGGCAAACCTTGTTTCTTACCACCTTGTTGCATCTTTATCACTACTGAGTTATAAAAGAAAATTATCTAAATGAAAAAAGTAATAACTTAAAGTAAGAGACAAGGAGGGAGAGAGACAGAATGACAAGGACATAAGTTAAAAAAAATACAAATAGAGAGACTCAATACACAAAAATAAGTTAGACAGAAAGCCAAATCAACAGAGACTGAGAGAAAACCAGACTAGACTGTGTATTTGCTTCACAGTCCACTCTGTTTTGTCAGGTGACCTCAACCGTACAGAAACATTTGTCTGTTGCCCTGGCAACCAATTGGAGCCTCTCGGTATTTAATCATAATTCATTTGTGTGGGTTTGTTTACAATCTGCCGTCAAGTGAAAGCAGAACGAGGGAAAGTGGGGCTGGAGAACAAGCAGAAAAACATGAGAAAGGAGAGACTGAGTTATGAGAGATTTCAGATTTGTGAGCCAAGTCTTTTCTCTGTCTCTGTCTTTGTTCAGCTGGTCTGTCTCTCCATCTGAAACTTTCTCGGTCTGGTTAAAGTCGTCACACGTCAACGCCCTTTGATCATTTCTGAAAACACACACAACTCTGCCCTCCACCACCAACCCCAAACTCTAGACCCACATAAATATCAGTTTTCTTCAGCTTTTCTCTACTGCCTAACCATGGCCATCTAGCAACCTGTTTTGGTTGGATGTTAGTAACAACTGGAGACCACAGTAAATGTCTAAAATATCACCACTCGATCACAACTTGCAAAGATTGAGTGTCACTCCTTCTGCAAAATCAGTTTTATTGTCCCTGAGCTTCAAATTCTCTTTATAAACCTGTCACCTCTTCATAATTTATGTCTTTTTCTTCATGACTGATGGATTTTATATGTATATCATGAAATGTCCCGTAGCGATTTTAGACAGTTGGATATTGAGAATATTTTTTTTTTACTTCTATTAAGAACAAGGCAGTATGCTGACTGACATACAGTAAAAATAAATGAAAACAAAACTTAATTTTCTCTTTTGCAATGTGTTCATATTCATACTTTTCTGACTTTGGTTTGTCAGGACTGACCGAAGTGAAAGTTTAATATATATGCAAGAAATGCTTCAATACAACTGACTCATAACATGAAAACTCCTCACCACGTAACAAGAATCAATGAAATGTTAAGTGAAATGAAATTTTCCACAGCAAACAGTCCTCTGCTCTCTCCCCATTTTTTTCTTGTCTTTCCGCAGAGAGTCTCAGTCGCAGCCAGTCACTAAGGAAACTGATGAAAAGCTTCTATATATACACACACCCATATACATATCACAGATTTATCTGCTCTCTCTCTCATACACACACACACACACATACAGTGACTCTCGAGCTCTCTCATTCGCCCACACAAACTTCACACACACTGCCGTTATGACAACGGCAACCCCCGCCTTCCTACACTCACTTTACCCATCTATGCCCCCCTTTGTCTCTGTCGGCAAAAGTCTCAGCTCTCTTGTTTATCCACGTCTTTCCATCTGTCTCTGTGTGTATGTGTGACTCTGTGTGTGTGTGTGTGTGTGTGTGTGTGTGTGTGTGTGTGTGTGAGACAGCAGGTGCAGAGCCATCTAATGGTCACATACCAAAACACACACACACACACACACACACACACACACGCACACACACACACACAAATGATCATTGCAAGGCTGGCTTTATGAAGGCACACCCTTATTACAACATCTTAATCATATCATATCAATGTTCTCTTCATAATCTGTCATTCATAACCTTTTCTAATCTTTATATAATCATGTTAGCAGTGCCCTCTGAACCGTGGGCCATTTACACACTTTACAAATACTTTTTTTTCCTATACCCCTTCATCTCTGTCTCCCTCACAAAACCCTCTGCCAGGCTGCGTTAACTTGCTGGCAGTGTAGTGTGCTACTTCAGCCCAAGCCACATCCCATTCACAAACCTACTAATCCACACACACTATTAGATCCCTGCTAGTCACACACACACACACACACACACACACACACACACACACACACACACACACACACACACACACACACACACACACACACACACACACACACACACACACACACACACACACAAAGAAGCATGTGTGTGTGTGTGTGTGTGTGTGTAGGATTAGGGAGGGACTGGAATGGATGGGCAAATCACTGCTAAGCTCCTCTATTGCTCTATAATCCTACTGAGTACACACACACACAAATGCGTAAATATGCAAACATCTATGACGCGGTGCACATGCACACACACAAACATGAACTGATGCTCTCACTCTTTCGTTTTCACACCCGTACAAAAAAATCTATATGCCTACACACCCTCACACAATAAAAGCAGCATTCGCAGACATTCAGACACACAAATACGTAGGCAAAAGTCCAAAACACTCATTCAAAGGCAAAACGCAGACATAAACATTCACATATTATTTCAAAAACAATATATAATCCTGCTCAGAGAAAGAGTGTTACTGCATAAAGGGGAGTAAGAGAGAAATGTGGGAGGAAAGGCAGTTGGAGGGAGAAAAAAGATAAACAAAAGCTAAAATGAATAAAAGAGTCCATTGATGAGAGAGAAGGGAAAAGAGAAAAAAGTGAGAGAAAAGGGACAGATAAGTGTATTTCAAACTTCATTCAACTTCCATTCACTCATTCTACCCACACAACTATCACTCCTTTATTTATTCCATAAGACCTTAACATGCATCACTACAGAATGTCACTCACTTAAAAAAATCAGAATATGGAAAATGTGCTTGAGTATGTTTACTATGAGCTACGATAGCTCAGCTACTGTTTAAACACACTGTTTAAAAATGTCTCTTCAAGCTCTCACAGGGCCAGGACTTTAGCAAGATATGACAAGAGTTTGCAATATGTGGCTCCTCCACTAGCAATATACTTTATTGACTTTATATGCCTGTTGACCGGTAATTTTAAGCATGAAAAGTGAAAAAAACTATAGAAAAATGACAACACAACAGATTGGAGGCTCAAAAGTGGAGGCGCAGTGTTTTCCAGATATTTGACATTTTGCAGATTAGTGATTTTTTTGGATCATTAAGTTAGACTTGAACTTGAACTTTAAACTTAAAACTAGTACATTCTGAATTTTTACAGCAAATATTCACATCTACAAAGCAAAAACCAGTGATTTTTTTGTTTTTGCTTAAAAATTGCATAAATGTCAATCTAAAAATCCAAATCATTTCTACTGATCATTTAATTTAATTAACTGAATCAATGTACTTTTAGCCCATTCATCATCTAATTGTCATCAAGTCAGAACTGTTAGGGAAGCTGAAGGGTAGCAGCATGAAATCATGTTTACCAGTGTATTTGTCCACCACTTGCAGGCACTAAAGTTGGGATTTTTTTTCCTCATGGGGGCCTCATGGCTTTAAATAACAAAATATATCCCACATTAGAAAAACTGTCTTAAAATGAAGCCTTTTCATATATATACCACACCATCCACTCCATACAGTGTGTTAATGACAGAGCATAATGCTCTTTTAAATGTATTTCTTTCCTCGCTATTCACATAAAAAGTCAATTTGTACTGCTAATTTAAAGCAAATCCTCTTTAATGTGTATCACACCTTGCCTTTGTGCCCCCACGATCTTTTCATGTGGGTAGGCTTGAGGACAGGCTGACAGGTGTGTCTGAAGGGCTACAGGGAGCACGGTGCTAAACAGAGCACCTGTGGAGACACACTGTAAGACACACACACTATGGTACACTAATGCCTCTGGATTTGCTTGTCAGCAAACACACACTTTATTTTCTCTAGCACATAAGAATAACTCACACAAACACTTTTTTTTTTTGTGACGGTGCCTGCATGTGTCCACATCTAGGACAGAGAACCATACTGTTGTGTGCGCTGAAGGTGAACTGCCCCGCTGTAACGGGCATAGGGAGGCAGACTGGCACTAATTGGCATGAATGGGCACTGCAGCAGGCATTGTGTGGATAAAGGAGAGGTGGGCGACTGCTCAGCATGTGTCCTTGTCTGTGAATAATGTGTTCCACCTTTTCAAAGGCACACAGACAGGCAGCAGCACTAGTTGAGCATGCAGGCTCGGACACATTCATCAAAGCCCTCTTGCTCTATCCAAACACACATCCAGCACCCGTGAGACTCAACAAGACACACATGCACTACACACCAGAGTCACACAGAACTCAGCCATCATCCAAACAAATTCCACGGCCAGGCACACACACACACACACACAACACAATCACAACACACTCCACAGGTGTCTGAATGCTGCCCAGCAGAGTGTCTCCTCCTGGGGCCAAAAGCTACGTGGTGGACACAATAAGAAACTTTGCTAAAATACACAAACCCATATGCATCTCCATTCATGCTGCTGTATACAGTCAAATGTATATAATCATGTTGAATAGCCATGTTGATTACTCTCAGGTTCCCAGAAAGGAAAATGGTTCCAGTCAATTGAGCTATTTCTACAGAGGGAGGCATGATTTGTTTGTGCTGTGAACAAAGGGACAAGGCTTTATGTTGTAAGTCTGTGGCCAGCTGGAAATACAGCACCATATGACAGAAAATTAAGATGACAGTTTGCCTTAATAATGTTATTGCTATATGAATAACTAAAATACAGACCTCCTGTAGCCAGAGGGTAAACTGTGCGCACTTCTCAAGACTTGCACACACACAGTGTAACAACAATACTGAACTTTATGGGAGTTGTATTCTTTTAATATGATATCTTTTAGGGGCGACAAATACAGGATTTTTGAAACTGATGCCAACATGAGAATATAAAATTCAAATAACAATATATTATAAAAAAATCTGTAACTATCAGATGAAACATAGATCATGTTTGTGCTCAACTCTTCAGTTTTCAGCCTCTTATGACTTTACAAACCAGTCTGCATATGGAGGTTACTGTTCCAGTATACACTCATACTGCACATGCTGGATTTGAGGAAGAACAGCTTTGCAAAAATAGAGAGAGAGAGAGAGAGAGAGAGAGAGAGAGAGAGAGAGAGAGAGAGAGAGAGAGAGAGAGAGAGAGAGAGAGAGAGAGAGAGAGAGAGAGAACTAGATGAAAACAGACAGACTGACCACATAGGCTTCTCACTGCTTGCCTCACTTTTCCGACTAATCACTCACTTTCTTTCAACATCATTATTTTCTGTAGTTTTTTTATGCGCACACACACGCACACACACATATTGTACACACAAACACAGATGAAAGGAAATTCCATCTTAGTGACATTCTCTGGGTGGGTCTTTTTAGACTAAGGAAAGGCCAGCAACCGCTTTATGCGTGTGTGTGTGAGTGTTTGTGTGTGTGAGAGAGAGAGAGAGAGAGAGAGAGAGAGCTAGAGAGTGTGAGTGTGTGTGTGTTTGTGTGTGAGAGAGAGAGAGAGAGAGAGAGAGAGCAAGAGAGTGTGAGTGTGTGTGTGTGTGTGTGTGTGTGTGCAGTTACCAAAAAAAGACTTTTTTGTGTGCAAAATTCTTCTGCATGCATGCAATTGTCTCGTGGATTGAAAAAAATAACATGTTTTAGAAGATCTGGCACACACACAGACACACAGTTGTCTTGAGCGTGGTTATATGTAAAAGACAAAACCTTTTGACCCTGACCAGATCTCAACACTGAAAACCCTGTTTTTTGTTTTTTTTTTTAATGTGAATGTTCATAGTCTGACAGTGGTTATATAAGGATTCACAGTAAAAGAGAGAAATGGAGAAGAGAGATGTGAGGGGAAAAAAGAGGGAGGGAGGAAGGAGGAGTGACAAGAGGAGAGGAGAGAAGGAGGAGGAGAGGGACAGTAGGATAAAGGTACAAGTAAATGAAGGAGAAGCAGAAAGAAGATGGATACAGACAGTGACATCACCTTGTTCTGACACTGCAGTGAGAGGGACAAAGAGTGAGAGAGAGAGAGAGATTGAAAGAGAAGGAGAGAGAGAGAGAGAAAAGGAAGAGAATAAGGGACATAGAGAAAGAGACTTAAGAGATCTATTAGCTGATAGAAGTCATGCAGACAACCTCCCACTCCTTAGGCAATTGATTTGAGGATATTGTGTGGAGTGAGTGTGTGTGTACTTGTACCTCTATCTTTGTGAGGACCAGTTTGAGTTATAGACCTTACAGAGTGAGGGCATAATGGGAAAGTGAGGACATTTTGGCCGGTTCTCACTTTTTAAGACACCTTCAAATGACTGTTTGAGAGGTCAGACTTGGTTTTACGGCTCAGATTAGATTTTAGGTTAGGGTTAGGCATTTAGTTGTAATGGGGCTAAGGAATGCCTTGTGTCCAAATGTGTCCTCACAAAGATTGAAAGACAAGAAAGGGTGTTTGTGTGTGTGTGTTCGTGTGTGAGAAAGTGACTGTGAAACATTGGCTTTGGGGATTCAAGGCATAATGTAGTACTACAAGAAATCTCTCTATTGAGACTGCTCTCAGTCTTTCTCCTCTCAATATGTGTGTGTGTGTGCATGTGTGTGTGTGCGTGCGTGTGTGTGTGTGTGCATGTGTGTGCGTGAAAGCGAGAACAACTGAGAGAGAGTGAGAAAATGAAAAACCTAGCAAAAATCTAGCTGTTTGTAACTAAAGAAACATGTAAATGTAAGCTTTAGTTATTTTTGTGTGTGTGTGTTTCTGTTACTCATGTTGTAGATCCTGTTCATACAAGGTGAACTATGTTTTTTGGTTAATATAAGGGTTAGGTTTTACGTGTGTATGGTTAAGTTTCTAGGGACTAAATATAAGTCAGTGCAATGTCCACCTAAGTGACAAAAACAAGTTTGAGTGTCTGCGTATGTGTGTGTTTTAAGAGGACGGCATAATGGAATGCCTCGGTTCAAGACTTGCCAAGAGCACTTTTCCCATACGCCAGGGAGCCAAGTCTTCCCCAACCAGCCAAGAATAGCACAGACTTTCTCACTCTCTTTTACTCTCTTTCTCACCCACACACCCACACACACACACACACACACAAACACTCACTCTTTGGATTCAACAAGCAAGAGGGTGATAGTGTGAAGGAGGGAAATACAGACTCACAATTCAATCAGCACTGTGAAAGTGACACTGAGAAAAAAAGAGAGAGGGACGTTTTCTGTATGTTTATAGTTACGTAAAGCTTGTGTAACATGCTTGTTACTATTGTACACATAGTTATGCTAATAAAGCATGTTTCATTTGAAAAGCTCTGGTCTCACTTTCAGGTCAAATACACACATTGGCAACACGGTTTTGATCAAAATGTCATGCTAATGAAGCTTCAGTGAACTGAACTGGAATGAACTGAGAGATCATAGAAGGAGTGAAAGAGAGAAAGTAGGTGAGAGAGGGAAACAAAGAGGATGAAAGAGATAGAACAGCGTACAACATACAGAGAGAGATTCCTGGAGTGAAACTGCCTCGGTTCAAGGCAGTGGTCCCCACTCTAAAGAGGGGGGACCACAGTGCACTCGCCTCTCCCATTGCGAGGCACCAAATGTTGAGGCTACAGAACAACAGGGAGGAAAACTCCATAAGCGCAGACATACTGTGGAAAACACTTTCAACTCAATTACAGTGTGTTATCAGAAAAGCATGAGGTGGTTATACACTTCAATTTTTCTCTGAAAAACTGGTTAAGAGAAGTGTTTCAATATGAATGACTTATCTCAAACATCTGCATCTCAAAGGACTTCAACGAAGCACTGCTTCAGATTCGATTTCACCCATGAAATGAACCTTGATATTTGTGATTATATTGGTTTAATTATGTGTAACATTAAAATCTGAAAACCACACTACTGTTATCTAGATTGCATCACTCATTCATGCAAAGAAATTATCAAAATGAATTTTTAGCAGCGATGTCTAGGTTTGCAGCCTTTTTCTACAGCTGAGGTTTTTGCTCAGCACAGTGAAGGCTGCTCTGCACTACATTTTAATGTCTGCATTGTTGAAGCTTGTACTGTGCAATAATGAAATGTTTTTAATTAGTTTGTGATGCACATTATTAGCTCATAGCTGGACAGATCAGTGCAGCCTTGAGACTTAACCTGCCAATTAGTATCTTGACACTCTAGTAAATTCAAACATTAATCTTCCACTCTGTGCGCAGCTTCCTGGTGGAGGTCAGTTAGTGTTTGTTATTAAAGTCACCCATGTCCATTATTTATCGCTCCTGACAGCAATAAACAAAGTATCCCTCCGGGTAAGAGGCAACTGGAAAATAACTCTCATCTGCAAACATGCAAGGCAATGTGGGGGAGAGAACTTGAGAAAAAAAAACTTTGCTTAAATGTTTGCTCACATCATTTTTCATGACTCTCTGGAAAAACGCCTTACAGTGAGTAGAGAAACTATCCATCAAACAGAAGGCCTGAGTTCAAATCCTTGACCTCACGCATTTGCTTGGCTGAAATGTCTGCGAGCGAGATAATCGCCAGCACCTCCAAAAGGTGCTATTCTGCAGCTGACCCTGTGATCTTACTTCCCTGTGGAGGGGGAGAAAGTGAAAAGAGAATTTCTCCACTGGGGATCAATACCCCTACAAAAAAAGGCTGCATGTGCTGTAAGTAACTCAGAGGAAAATCAAAGCTGTTGTAGTTTGTGGTAAGCTAGTAATTTTTTTATAGAGAAATTCATCAATGTGCATGCATAGAAATCAGATAACTAAACATACACTTATGCAATAAACATAAACAAAGCAATAAACTACAATATGTCGCCCCTCCTCCTCCTCAGGCCTTACAGGGACATTATTCACTGGGTGTCTTTTCACACTCTCAGCATCGCCAATAAGGCTTCCATTCTCGCAGGAAGACCCCTCACTAACTGACTCCTGAAGGTGTAATGCATGAAAATACATTGCTGCTCCAACAGAGAGCTCAGATGCAGCCTTAAAAACAAACACACTGTCACTAGGCAGACTAGCTTTCCCTTACCCTAAAAATGCCTACAATAACAGCGCAGCTAACTTAGTTACCTCAGTTAGCCAAGGCCTACTGGCTTCATTTCAGTATCTGAATCATGCATTCCTGTCTTTCTGACTTCTTCTTTAACCTTTCTACAGAGGTTTGAAAGAGCAGGTGAATGAATAAGTCATCTACCATTTTGTCTGGTCAACTCTTAATATTACAAGAGAGAGAATGGGGATTATAAGAGTGAGCCACAAATTTGAACAAAGCCATACTTGTGATGTGCTGTGGTTCAGAGCAAACAGAAACGGGAAACCTTGGTTCATTCACAGCGAGACGTGCATCACTCACATTAATATCAAATGCACTTAACATGCGGCTGTGCTGTGACCAGGGTGACAGGTTCATCAGCAAAACAAGGGTCACGGGCAGGAAGAAAACGCGGGGCTAGAAAGTCCTTCATGTCAGAACTAATACCATCAAATTAAACATGACATTCGGACAAACAGCTTTTAGGTTGGAACAGCAACATGGTAGCTGTTTGTCAGAAATGATTCAGCAGTGAACCACTGGCTTCTAGCTTATCGAGCGCAACCTCAATTCAAGCTCAGCTACAAACACCATATTTGTCTCCATGTATTTGTAGAATGTTCATATTTATATGAATATTATGATATAAACACAGTACATGTTAAGAGGAAGAATGGGAATGTTGTTACCTCATTCAACACAACTCCTCCAGACCCCCCTGGTTTGTCAGCAGATGGAACAGCCCATGGAGAGGGTTCCAGACTATCCCAGAATGCAGTGTGTTGACTCAGGAACTCAGCACTCCCTGGTGGATGAAAACAACAAAAGTAAATTCTTCTGATTCTCTGTAGGTCCTGATTTCTACACATCTCACAGTGTAAAGCACAACAAAAGCACTTTAGAGACGGCCATTGATGATGATAATGGTTCATCTGAGTAAGTGAACTATATTGACATAGTGGGACAAAAAAAGAGACCTGCAGCTTACTACACAAATGGACAAATGTGCAAGTAATTTTTACATAAAACATCCACCCTAGTGCCTTTGTTATCAAAGGCAATTTATTCAAAAATTCAACAAGAGGATATCACATACCACCTACATACAGTATCGTTAACAGGCTTTTGAACATTTCTGCCCATTCTTCCTGCTCAGCGTTCAAGCTTTAAACCTTTAAGCACTTTAAACATTGCTCTTCTTGTGATATATTCACTGTGCATATTTTCGTTCTGTAGCTTTTATTTGATCTTGTTGAAATGTTTTATTGTTTTACAAAAGAAAAACAAACTACAATACAAAGGTCATCATTATAAACAGGACCTGTCATATTTACCCTCCAAAAAAATAAATAAATAAAAATAAATAACTCTAGTGCATCTTTAAAAACATCAAATGTGCAACAAGCTGACTAAAGCAGACACCCACACTCCAGCATAAGAGACAGACCAGCTGATCGTCGACAGTGTGCACACACTCTGAGGGACTAATTAGGCAGGTTGTGGTGGAATGATGGGGATGTTACGGGGATACAAGAGACATATTCCCTGCTGTTAGTCAGCTGCTACGTGTGTGTGTGTGTGTCTGAGTGTGTTTGTGGGGTGTGTGTGGAGGTGTGTGGGACGTCAAACATCCCACTGACCCAATTCTTACATGTCTGACAACAAGAAAAACAAGGTGGGGAGGTGTGTGTGAGTATGTGTGGCTGTCTAGTTGTGCGTAAGTGTTTCACTGCAGTTTATAGAAGACTGAGAAGGGGATTTCAGCATGTGGCTGGTTTTATGTGCTACATTAGTAATAGCAAAATATATATTTCCATGCACACTTTTTATGTTATGCATGATGACTGTTCTACTGGGAATTGAGAGCTTTGGTGAAAATGAAATATGATAATGGAGGAGAGAGAAAGAGAAAGTGACAGAAAGAGTGAATGAATGTCTGGTATGCCAGACATGAGAAAAGCAATAGGGTTCAATGGTGGATTATTGTATAGTGTGAAGCCTAAGATAAGCATGTATGTAGACACACATAAAACTGGCCGGACACAGTAAGCAGTGGCATTTGTGTGCACTGAAGATGTTCGTAAAGTGTGTATGTAAGGGAGAGACAGAGGAGGAGGAAGAGAGAAAAAAATAGATGTGTACTGAGGCCATGGATTAGCAGACACCAACTGGCAAAGGAATCCATCATATGGTATTAAACAGGCAAAGAAGAACGAGGGATAGGGATAAGAGAAGAAGAGAGAAACAGATAAAGAAGAGAAACAAAGAATGAGAAATGGCAAAAAAAGAGGAAAGAAAAGGTGGAGGAGAGGTGATCCAGAGGTGACAAAAAAGGAAGACAGATTGAGAAAATAGAGAGGACAGAGAGGAGGAGAGAAGCGACAGGGAAGCAGGGAGACAGAGAGAGAAACAGATGGTGGCAGAGAAGAGGCAGATAGAAACTCACTGGGAGCACAACACTGGCTCAGCCAGCGAGGCACAGCGGGGAGTATGGAAAGCTGAAAAATGTGAGTGGAAAGGGAGGAGGAGGTGGAGGAGGAGGATGGTGAGAAGGAGGACAGAGCAGAGAGGAGGATTCATTCCAAAACTCTACTTTAACTCTGCTTTTATGAAAAACACTGATACCTGATAGTCTTCACAGATGTTAAGTTCAAATATGCCACCCTTGCACTTGAGTTTTATAAAGAAGGGTCTAAAGCGAGTGTTGTTTTAAAATCCTAATTGAAGGTGTTTGTATATCACCTAAATGGGGAAATGCAGTGTAGTTCAGTTCCTGCCCTCTCATAAGGAATCAGCCATCAAATGATTCATCTAAATATTACTAATTAATTTCATTTATAACAAATTACACACTCAAAGGCAATACCAAGTTGTCAAGTTTCTGTATAAAATCAGACAGCATTGAACTCGTGACAATATTAATCAGATCCACATGTTGTAATAATGATAGAAGTGAATGCTTAGCTCAGGCAGAATTCAGAAGGCCTTAAAACTCCCAAATAAACCTGGGTGTTTGAAGTAAAGACGGATCTTTTCTGGACAGTTATCTTGACAGATGTAATGAAAATTCAGACAAAAGCTGTCAGGATGATAATGTTGTAAAGATAAACCAAGTGAAATACAGTAGATACTCAGGTTTGAACTGTACAACCTGTCCTACAGTAATACTTGCCGTGTGGAGCAACTTGTTTACGAAGAGAATGTACAGTAAATCTGATGTGACCTTAAATGCCCATAAATGCAATATAAATGCTTTTCAGCCTGATTAGAAGCTGCACCCCCTCAACACACACACACACACACACACACAACTAAAACACACACACACACAACTAAAACACTTTGTCTCAATCCATCATGTCCAATCCAGAAATCAGGCAGGCTAAATTAGTCATGAATGGTTCAGTGTAAACCACATTAAGTGAAAGGCTGATTGAATTGCAAAGCTCAGTGGAGAAGACAGCTCCGGTGAAGAGCTGCGTGTGTGTGTGTGTGTGTGTGTGTGTGTGTGTGTGTGTGTGTGTGTGTGTGTGTGTGTGTGTGTGTGTGTGTGTGTGTGTGTGTGTGTGTGTGTGTGGTGGGGTGGGGTTGGGGGGGGGCTGTTTTTTTTGTTATTGTGTGTGTTCAAATAAAGGGTGCTTTGAGTTTTTTCTCTCTATTGTACTCCCATTACACTGCATTACATTCATTTACGTGATGCTTTTGTCCAAAGTGACTTCCAATAAGTGCATTCAACCTCCAAACAAACAACTAAGAGCATGTTCAGTGATACAGTACAAGTGAACAATAAAAACAACAAAAAATATACATATTTGCGTATGTGTTGTGAGTCTACCCCATTCAGTTAAACACAGGGGTCAAGAAGATGTTTCATGAATGTCGAGGCAGCTACCTGACACTGTCATCAAGAGTAACATACAATGATTTAAACAGGTGGGGGTTTGGTTTGGTTTCTTGCTCGGGGCACTTTGCCAGTACAGCTGATTGTTGAAGCCAGTGTTCAAGTGACTGAATGAGTGGTTTACACACTCGAAAAAGCACAAAGCTTCAATGTTTTGTGTGCATGCCCTGCTGTTGCATCCTGCAACAGTGGGTGAATGGGTTCCTAACTTTTGGTCATTCATATGTGTTGTGCTGCGTTGCGTGGCGATCGTGGATCAAAAGGCGATGATATTCAACATGCCTAACAAGTGTTCTCTGTGTGAGTGGTTCTCTGTACTTGACTACATGCTGGCGTGATTACGCCATGAATACTTTTGTCCACTCAACCATCACTTCATCTGTTGAAGTGGCTGCATTCTTACCATTCTCTTCTCTCCAAGTGTATCAAAAAAAAATGTTGTCCACCCACAATCGCTGTGGCTTTTGCCAGATCCTTTGCCTACTGTACAAGTTTTGCCTAACAGTGCGGTCCTTTTTTTAAAATGGCTGTAGACTGTGAAACCACAAGTACTAGGTTCAAAGGCTACCATCAGCAAAAGATTCACCCAAAAATGCTTCTGAAGGCTGCTCTTCCCACTGTAACACTGAAAAATACAGTGTTGAATGTCAAACTCTTGTTGGATAAATGTAAGGCTAAGGCACAAATGATAAAAACATGACTTACAAAAAAGTTTGTAGATAACTTCCTGCTCTAAATGTTAATAATTGTGCATTTATAAATATTTTTATAAATATATTTTATTTTGTACACATAGATGTGTGGGAACATCCCTAAGCCTTAGGCATTCTGTTTCTCTTTCCACTTGCTAAGACCAATTATATTTGCTGTAGTACACAAGGCATTGCTTGTCAACATGACAGACAATGACATTCACAGGAACACACACACATAGGCAGAATCCTTTGGAGCTGACGTAATGTCTGACAGCTGTTTGGTTGGTTGCAGCAGAAGAATGCAGTGAGTCTTTTTGTATGTGTACATGTGTGAATGTGTGTATGTGTATGTGCATGTGTGTGTGTGTGTGTGCGTGTGTGCGTGTGTGTGTGTGTGCACACCCCATGTGATTGACCATCTCTGTAATGTAAGGGAAATACTTTCCTCAACCACAACCCTATTTTCCAAGACTCCGACATATCTGCCATACCACACGTGAGAATCAACCCTCTGATGGTTCAAGGTGCTTAGAGCTGGGAGGAATGTTATCTTAGGTGCACACATGTCTGGAAAGACCAGTGTCCTTTACTTATCGCCATCCTTTATCTATCATTCCATACTCTTTTGTTACTGAAAGTGTGTACGTGGCAGCTGGGTTAGCTTCAGTGCCATGAAAAAAAAAAAAAATTCCTGTTACTGACCTGAACTATTTTTAATATCCAATTTTATAATACACCGCTGGAAGGAAGGAAAGAAGAAAGCGAGATCACAAGCCAGGAAGCAAATACAAATCATTCAGCAAAGACAAACATAAAAGAAAGGTCAGCATTTCCAGGTTTACAATACTCTCACTTGTCCTCCCCCCCAGTTCCCAACTATTCCCAATCACACACCATTTATAGCCATTCCTTGCTTAGTAACCCTCCAGTCTAAAGCCCATGCGAGTGACAATCAGGGATATTTTAAATCAAACCACACCATAACAAGGAATAATGCTACTACTATAAGACTGCCAAGAGCAAACTTCAGCCCACTGCTGCATTTCATATGGTTTTACTGACGGAGGTCATAGTTCTCGCCCACTCTGTTAAATGAGAACTGACCTAATTTAGGACATTCTGATAGTGGGTGTATTAAAAGTGCAAAGAAACAGCGGGTGCTTGTGTACTAAGCAATAAGATGGACAAAGGCTGAAAAGCTACGACTCGTGTTCGGTTAGCCAGTTGTGGGTGGGATCAGGTTGCAGTCATGACTCTCCATCGCTCATTATCAATAAAAAGACGACAGGGGAAATATTTACTCCTCTATCTAGATCTAAATGTCTGATCAGCTCAAAGAGGCAGCTGATGTTTTCATGGTTTCTTTCACTGTTTTCATTATTCACAGACACACCACCACCACTCCTGTCAGCAGTCGTGGGCACACCCTCATTCTATACTCGTGACAATGTCTCCTGTTGTATTATAGTAACGTAAACAGGGTGTTGTATCCAGTTTGAGCTTTACTTTGTAAGGTTATACAGCTTCAGTAATGGGTGGAGCACAGATGCACATGCTCAGATGCACACACAAACAAAGAGAAAGGACAGCCATTCATTTGTCCCAAATAAAGACAATAGGGTAAGACAAATCCAAGGCTGTGTGCATGTGTGTTAGTGTGTAAGCCCCTGCGTTAAGAGGGCATGCTGAGAGAAGGAAGCATGCTTTCTGTGCCAACCCAACTCTTTGGCAGTCAAACAAGGACACTTACACACACACACACACAGTGCTGAGTGTTTTTAATTGGCCACTGATTTGCCAGTCAGTGTTCTTGCCACTCTCTTAACCTCACTGTGCTGGCCCCCTGCCCTAGTGCCTGGCAGAGACGCAGCTGGACCTGGAGAATGTGAGCATGAGTAGGCGTTAGTGTATGTGTCATCCTGAAGTAATAAGTTTCACAAGAGTGCGTGTATATGGGCATGTGTGTATAGGATGGTGTCATTTCCTATGAAGACACTGCAGCTGCACAGCATAGATGTATCACCAAAACAAATTTGTTGAACAGAGGTTTAAAATATGTTCTGCGGTTTGTTTTGTTCTTCTAAATGAGACGTTACAAAGGACTTGTTGCCGAGCCGTTCAGGTGGTGTTGCTCAGCGGCTTAGTGTGATCAGTTGAACTGGGGCTCTATGTGTGACTGTGTGCAACCACATGAGTGTGCTGCAGAGCATCTAAGAAAGAAAATAGTAATAAATAATAAAAAACACTCTAAGACAACCTTACAGAGTTAAATTATAGTTGAAGGAAACTTGTATTGAACTGTCTAAGGAATATCTAGTCTGTGCAACAATGTGTGTGTGTGTGTGTGTGTGTGCGTGCATGTGTGTGTGCACATGATGTGTGTGAGATTTATGTAGCCGATATCAGAGGCTGATTGCATCCTCCCCTGCAATATTTTGCAAGGCAATGACAATCACCACTCTTTCCTCTAGCACACTAACACGCGCGCACACATACACACACATTGACGAGCAACCCAAGGTCAAAACAAAGAGGATGAGATAAGTGTGGTGTGTGTGGTCTCTCCATGTGTGTGTGTGTGTGTGTGTGTGTGTGTGTGTGTGTGCGTGTGTGTGTGTGTGTGATGACATCATTACTAGAGCAGAGCACTCTGTAGCTGATTGATGGAGAGAGGGGTTGTTATGGTCGGTTATGCTGTGAGCTCATTGCCCGGCAACCAGACAATTGGACCTTGCCACTGTTTGTGTGTGATCTCAGTCTTGCAACTCACAGGATGGACAGGTCAGCCTGTCTCGCACACAAGTCCACACACAACACTCAAAATAAAGTCTCATGCGCAGACACGTGTACTTGTCCTGTGGCACATATAGATATCCTCATACCGTACTGCTTTACAGATAATCAATCAGATGAGCGGATTGCTTTCCACGAGTACACACACACACAGATACACCAGTAGCTAAATACGTGACAACATTCAGGCTCTCATCTTGACTACTAAGAAGCAGACACTGCTGTGTAATTATGGTTTCTAATGCTGCAACTAGGTTGATCAGTCCTATACATCTGGCATTAGAACGATGATTATTCACAGTGTGTAATAATGTGTATTGTGTGAAACACTGAATAGGCAGGATTCATTCATCATATTTCTTTAAGCATTTTTTGCTGCTGATTTCCTCGTCTTTCCTCCAGTCCCTTTCTTTCACTCTCTCAAATTCGAATTTGCTTTATTTGAATGGAAGTTATTTGAATGAGTTTTAGCCAGTGTTGCAAAAGTAAATTTATGGCACAGTTTGTAACAATGAAAGATGCAAATTGTCATAACATTAATTATTGGAATGACAAATACTGTAGCAGTAACAATAATGGGACATATGGGAAATATCCATAAATCCATATATGCATAAATGTTACGTATTACATATATTACATATATTATATACTATATATGCTAATATACATACTATGACTGCATCCATATGCAAATACATTATTTAATGCAATATGTACACTGTATTTACAGAGCTGTTTTCTCTCTGAGCTCAAGGCATATGAGGATCTGCAGATACCCGTGTCTGTATTTTCAGCAAGCAGGGCACAGACTTGTTCTACACAGCTAAATTCACAGAATAACTGCATTTTTTTTTACTTTGTTTTGATAAAAGCAAAATTCTGTAATTGCAACAGATGTATTTAAGCACAAGGGGAAAAAAATGCTGCTCATTCTCTAGGGGATGTGTCCTAGTTGATTCTCTGTACCTTGGTGTCTAAGCAGCTAGGGTTTCCTGGCAGCCAGTTCCTATGGTCAGTTCTTCATAACATCACAAAACAGTTTATTATTGATGTCCACTTCTTTGGGTTTTGGTTCTGTGGGTGGGAAAGACGTGTTTAGCTGGTGTTTGAGAGCCAGCAGGATATACTCTGAGTTATGTTCTTTCCATTCAAAGGCTTAATATTAGTAGGAGTCTGGATCACTTCAGGACAAGTAGCTTCAGAATTTCATGACTCTCTTTTATATTTGCAGTACAAGTGGTTCATAGTTCTTCTCTGAAAATTATGTCTGGGATGTTTCTGGGGACTCTGAGTTGTGTTTTTAGGGACAGAACAAAGTGCGTCTTTTTTCTCTTTCTAGGTAGTACAACACTGACTAACTTGTAAGGAGATATTCTGATCAACCTCTCACATGTGCCCTATCGGTTTACCAATCTCACACATACACACCGACATGCTTCTCAGATGACCACCCATTGAGGACCAAACGGAAGAGACACAATACTACCATCACGTCACAAGAAAAAAAAAAACAATTGTGGCTGGGCCTGCTCTGATGTCACCTGAACAGCTGAAACTTATCAGGCTCTTCAGCAGACTTCAAACAGAATGAGGAGTCTGGAAGGCTTACAGGAACTGCCAATGACTAAACAGGGGCTCAAAGGACTGCAGAAAAAAAGGGATATTTTTAAGGATTTTTTTTTATACAAACAAATGTGTCAGTGAAAGAGTCACAATCACAAGCATCTGTTCTGTCATCATCTCCTCATTCCTATAGTCTAGCTTCATGCAAACAGAAGACAAAACTTGTATTATTTTAGCCTCTAGCGGATGGATTTTGAACCCAGATATAACGCGAACAAGACTAACCACAACTGGAGGCCCTATTAACAATACTTTAAACACACATTCAATTTAGTTGCTTTCCAAACAGACTACCACAGAAATGCTCTTCTCTATCTTGCTTTGTGTCTCTGAAGAACAGAGGAACAGGAAAGGTGCTTTGATGATGATAAAGATTTGAGGATTAGTTAAGTTTGATTGAAAATAAAAACCATAATTGTCTACCACTGCCGAGAAAAAAATAGATATGTCTGAGACGCTATGCCTCACGTAGTAAATGTGTGAAAGAGCATGTTTCTCTTCAGGTGACTTACTTTCTTTCTTTTCCTCTTACAACTAAATTCAAATTAGGGTTACTGGCTGTGAGGTGGGTCACATTTTATCAATGAGTACTTAGTAAAGTGGATGATAACCAAACTCTTTTTCTTGCACAGGAAGTTAGAATATCAAAAACAGTTAAACCTAGACTCAAAACAAACCGCAGCGCTGCAGAATGAAAACAGAGTCTCTTTGAACCATAGACAGATAAAAAAAAAAATAGAAGATACAGAAATGAAAAAAATGCAGTGGCAGATGAGGCTGGGGTGATAACAGAGAGTATGAATAAAAGAAAGAGGCAGAACAAAAAAAAGAGAAATGAAGAAAAGGAGTTGAAGCCGAGTATGATGGAGAAAAAGGAATTCATCTGAATGTCTTTCTCTCTCTCTCTTTCATTCTAAGATCTTCAAAGGCTAATGCAGCACTCCTGAGACACCGCTACCAACACTGGTGGGACACACATACACACTAGTACACCCTGCTGCGAGACAAGCTCTGTGCTATCCTCCTCTGAACCAAAGTAATGATACACTAGAAACTCAGACAGACAGATAAAGGGAGAGAAAGAGGCTGAGTCAGATGGAAAAAAAAAACAAAAAATGGATGGCATAAAAGGAAAAAGGAAGGAATTAGATAAACTGCACTGAAGATTTGTGCTGGGAGAACAACTGCAAGCCTAATGTCAGTCAAATATGTTTGCAGAATCAGTTTACAATACTGTCATGAGTACATTTTAAAGAAGTGAAGTAGATAAAAGCCAGAAACTGTTATTGTCATATCATTAAAGCGTTAGTTAAAGCTGTTCAGCTCAATATTTTTATAATATAAAAGGATCATATTACTATGTGTAATGTGAAAGGTCTCACTAGCTCTAGGAAACCCACACAGAGAACTGTCACCACACTCTTCAGTTCCCCTAAGTTAGACATAACTTCTGCCCTTCAGTTCACTGTTTTGTTTTTACGGCCCACAATCTTTTTGTTTTTGCTCACACTCACCAGTCTCATCAAACTTGTTTCTAGTTGCAGTAGGCAACTAATTTTAGGGGGAAAAAGCTCTGATAAACCCCTGCTGTACACTACTGCACACTACTGCTCAGCAACAAACAGGAGACAAACTTACTGACTAGCAACTGAAGATTCAGAAATATTTCTGGCTGAGAGTGAGTTGGTGGAGACAAAAACAGAGTCAATACTGGACTTTAATTCAGCAGCTGGACAGAAAAGACTCCAAATGAATGGCAATGTTGCTCAGTGTCTGCTGGATGTGTGAACAATAATGTATTCACAATAACAACTTAAGTAGATGAGAATATATCAGTGTTATCAAGTGTTTTGGAATCTTTGGTATATAAAATGTCATCAATTCATCATTTCATCCTATTAGACATTGGCGTTGATATTGCATTCAGAAGAATGGCATGGATGGATGTACATTACAGAAATAAAAGCAAGACAATAAAAACCTGCATTCTCCAGACAGCTAACAAATGTTACTCTTCTCTGCATCTTTGCCCTTGGAGAAAATTCACAAACAAACCTAACATTTCTATTTCTTCTCACAGCTTAGAAGATGAGTCTTACTCGGCGGCATGAAAATGTGTGCTGTACACGGCTTTATCATCAATCTGCACGGCTGATAAAGTCGGACTCATTATTTGCTGCGGTTGTTACTGAGGCTGCTTGGTCTGGGGAAATAATATTCTTGCACGCTTTGTTAACTCTGTTTCTCTTCTGTTCTTTCAGTCGTCCGCATTTTCCCTTTGTCTCCATCTCTCTCTTCTCAAACCGCATAATTCTCTCGTCTCCCTTGATGCCTTTTCATTGTTGTCTTTCAAATTCTGTCACTTTGTCTCTTACTCTAGCTGTAGGCGCTACACATCTTGCTCTTCCGCATTTGACCTTCCCACTTTCCTCTCTCCTCTAACCACCACTCTCCACACCCCTCCGTTGCGGGTACAACAATACTGTTGGCCCTCCGAGTCAGTTGAGTCATGTGTGGCCTATTGCTCACTGAATTCACTTGTCAAATGAGCACTCGAAGGGTGTTTTATAAACAGCTCAATTCCACGCTCAATTGGTTAACTGACAGGGCGTTAGCAACTGTGTTTGATGAAAACTAGTGTGTTAACGGTGACAGTGCAGCACATGCTCTAAGTTACTACCCAAAGACAAATATAAGCAGCAGCGCGAGCAAATAAAAGCAGGAGCACGAGCTAGGTTGTCAAAGTACTTAAAACTTCAGTAGGTTTTTACAAGCTTTCTGTGGTGAATTTCACACAAGCTGAGGTTGGTGTGAGCCTGTGTGTTAATGAACAAAAGAATATGCAAGCAAAAAAAAACAGTGGGAAAAAAAACCTGCCTTCTAGAAATCAGAAAACACAGTACTTTAAACACTGGGTGAAAGAGGGAAAATTCAAGAGAAAGAGAAAGGCAGAGGAAGCCAGAAAGAGAGAGGTAGCAAGACAGCAAAAGCAAAGGTTGTTGATTTTTCAACTTACTATATGAGACTCCACTTTGCCATCTACCACCCAGCAAGCACCTGACTCTAGTTGCACTTTGCCGCTAATGCTGAATGCAGATGAACACAGGCAGATTAATGGGCGTCATATTCCTTTAAGAGTGTGGGTTCTTTTCAGCAGTCACACACTGAGCCACATCTATTTATAACCCTGCTGTTTTTGAGGACTCTGCCACATTTACATGGGAACTGTGTAACACACACACACACACACATATATATATACACGTATGTCAACACACGTATTCACACACACTCATTTGCATACGAGCACTCACAGTGGTTGAACATGCTTTTTGTGCCATGTGTGTTTGGGTGTGTGTGTGGGTGTGTGTGTGTGTGTGGTTTGACATCACTCTGACAGTAAATATATTGTGTTATTCAAAACTACAGAACTGTTTTGCCAGTTCAGAGGTGTGTATGTGCATGTGTGTACTTACGGTATGTTCAGGCGTACATGTGTGTCTGTGTGTAATTATGCACAGCAATTACAATAAATGCACTAAGAACAAGAGTGAATTTGTTTGCATCTTAGACGTTTCAGCACAGCAGACATTTTGACTTGTCACTTGTCACTAGTAGTGCAACAGAACAGGGGTTACTAAAAACATGAACAATGACAATGACTTCTATTCAAGTGGCCAACGATGTGTGTGACAATGAGCCAGAATACCAGGAACCTGAAACTGAAGCAGCTACATTGAATTCATCCATCCCTGGGGTTATTATTTACACTTGTACTTTTCCTACTCTGACTTTGTCAAAATGTCATCAAACAAACAGGCCTATGGAAAGTCAGGTTCAACAGGCATTTGTATTTATGTGTGTTCAGGTGCATGATATTTGTGAGTATGATCAAAGGATCTTTCTTTCATTTTAACCGCTTTACCCTTTTGGATTTCCCCCCCAAAAAAAAGCTTTTTATACAGTGATGTAAAATATTTTCTAAAATATATACACTACAACTGAAAGCCAAAACTGTCCTGAAATTAATAAGTGGTATTCCTGGCTAAAACAGTAGTGACTATGTCAACAGCCTTAGCATAGAGGACAGAAATACAGCACGCGGTTATCAGCTTATATCAAGCAGCTTAGAATGAAATCATCCATCCATATAGATACACTTTTCCTGGCAATACTACAAAAGGCTCTGGTGAATTTATACTTTTCATCATTATACTGCAAAAGCTTAATATTTAAAAAGGTACCTTCCACATAGACACATGCACAGAAATGACACACAAAAAAATAAATGAAATTACTGATGGCTGAATTCCATTTAGCTGCTTCAGGGTCCTGGTGTTGTACACGCGGGCACACAGTCACGGCATGGCGTACATAAGCAACACCTGTGCTTTTCCTACAAGTCAAACTGTATGATGTGAAAAAGGTCTGTGTGTCTATACATAACTTTATGAATATGTACACATCACAACTATTCCCTATTTGACACCATATTCCCTGTGCGTGACTTCAATGATAAAAATGACCTTGTAAAACCTTTCAGTGTAGATGCTCTCATGTGTTAATCCCTTGTTTTTCAAAGGATATTGCGCGGTTGTGTTGCAAGATCCGGCGAGTGCTGTGCAAGACTTGAGTGCTAATATGTGTAATGCGCTGGTTTCTGTGTGTGTATGAGAGAGAGACAGAGTGGGTTGTGTGCATGTGTGTGTGTGTGTGAGAGAGAGAGAGAGAGAGAAGATGACATCATTACTATGACTGGGCGCTGGCTGAAGGAAGGTCGTTATGGCTTGCTGCCATGAGCTCTTAGTTTGTGGGCATGTGTGAGTGTGAACATCACTGTGTGTCAATGTGTGTGCGGGTGTGTGTATTCTGTCTGTTGGCTTCACTGGGATAGTGGGGATATTTTATTGAGTTCATAAACATAATGTACATCCACACACACAGTCTCTCTCAATCTCTGCATGAAAGCCAACATGCAGAGATTGTCTGTCTCTTTCTCCATCCATCCAACCCCCCTTTACTCATTTCTGCTTTACCTGCAGCCTACATAACATTCATCCCTCTCTCAGCTTGTCTTCTTCTTTTGCTCCATCTACTCTCAATGTCATACCTTATACTAAATTAAATCACAGACAAAATTCACTCCTTTAATATTCACTGGAAATACAGAGCTCTAGACTAAATTTATCTTTTCCCTCTCCCTCTTAACATGAACACCTCCCTTTCTCTCCCTCCCCTCCTCCTCTCTCTCCACTCACTCTCCTTCTAAAACGTGCTTGTCCTCTCACCACTTTCTTCCTTTCCTCCATCTGTCTCTCCCTACCTTTACTGTCCTTCACCTCCCTGTATCTTCAGAGCACACCTTCCATCCACCTTGAATTTATACACTGTCGCTCAGTTGGTAGGTGAGGTAATCCCAGTTATAGTCATAAAGTCTCCCCACACACACACACACACACACACACGCACACGCACACGCACTCACACACACACACACACACACACACTCTTTGAGCATAACCAGTGTGATCATAAAGCTGACACTGCTGTCATTCAGACTTATGGTGCTGGGGAGAAACACATCCAGAGATAAAGCAAAGAGTAAATGTGAGACCGTTACCAGTGTGTATGTGTCTATGTGTTTGTGTTTGTGTTTGTGTTTGTGTTTGTGTGTGTGTGTGGGCTGGAGGCTAGAGCTCAGAGGGGAGCCACTACAACAATTTACTGCAGTAAATCCAATGAAGAGAAAACTTAGTGTTTGACTAGAGGGACTTTCCTATGTGCTCCATTCACTCTTACTACAACAACTTCAGTATGTGTGTATCTCAGTGTGTGTGTTTGTGAGAGTACATGTCTTTCTATGGTTCTGCGGACAACTTATGGTTTGAAACCATCGCTGTGAAGACATTTTGACCAGTCTTCACAGATGCAAGGACTTGGTTTTGAGGTTCAGGGTTGAGGTTAAGCATTTATTTGTGATGGTTATGGTTCAGGTAAGGGGCTAGGGAATGCACTGTGTGAGTGAATGTCCTCACAAGTCAAGTAAGACGTGTGTGTGTGTGTGTGTGTGTGTGTGTGTGTGTGTGTGTGTGTGTGTGTGTGTGTGTGTGTGTGTGTGTGTGTGTGTTTAGGGGATTCCACAGTTTGTTCTGCTCAGTGTCTCATTACATCATCACATGGTGCTCTGGGCTCAGTCACACAAAAACACACACACGAACAGACACACACTGTACACACACACAGGCACAAACACAGACAGAGATAAAAGTGTGTTAACTGTAGCTGTGTGTGGATATACTATAATGAAGTCATATGATTGCAGGGGCACACTGGTTGACTCTCAAAGAGCTTTTATAATTCCTTTTCAATATGACTGTGTTAATGCTTGTAAAGAGAGAGAGAGGTGGCAGTCAGGAGGAAAGGAGAGGACAAGGGAGGGGAAAGAAAGAGGGGAGGTGGGAGGGAAGGGGGAGAGAAAGAGGAGAGAAGGAGACTGAGTGACACAGAGAGGAGGAAGGCGGCACAACTACAATACAGCCATTGTAGTCCATCATCAGTTGGAAAAACTACAACCTGCATCAGGGCTGCGAAACAGCACAGACCTAATTCTACTGTGTTCCATCCAGGAATGGAATGTACTTGACAAAGGTCAAGACACACACGCACGCATGCACGCACGCACGCACGCACACACGGACACACCTGCTCAATGTTCACATGAGGAAATTGGATGAAAAGTTTACATTCCTCAGCACCTACAATTGACTAGATATAGACAGTAGAACTGCAGTATCTAAGATAACACTGACTAAACACACATCAGACTTTATCCTCAAGAAAGGTCAGGGTGGTCCCATATTGTAAGGGATATGGAAAGAAGAGAAGAAGGAGAGTGGGAAAGAACAAGAGAAAGCATGAAAGAAAAATGAAAGGAAAACTAAAGAGAGAGAGAGAGGTTGAAAGATAGACAGAAATGCATAGTGACTCAAAGACACGGGAGACACAGATAGACAGAGCGTAAACAAAGTGAAGCTGAGAGAAGCCAGAGTGTGAAGACTGAGTCAAAGGCAGACAGAGAAACAAAGGCAACAGCAAGAGAGCAACAGAAACACAGCTCACCCCATGTTGCTTCTACAGTGTCAGATGAAATGACAAAAAAAAACATAACAGTATGAAACTAGATATAGTTAATAAGTTACATGCTTGCTAAAGTTTACCTGCGATTTCATATTAATGCTCTGACCTGGTTAGACATATTTAAGAGTGACTAAGCTGTGAAGTATCTCTTTTCATGGTTCATGTTTCATGAGATGACTGTCAATTATCGTCCAAATCACAAGTCTCCAAGCCTAACAGTAAATCAGGGAAAAGCACATCACATTTAAAGCAAGAATTATCTGCATTCAGAAATATCATCATTTAACAAAACTATTATGCTACACCTTATACTGGCTAAGTGACCAAATATGTGTCTGATTGGCTGACTGATTGTCTTGCTGACTGATCCAGCTGTCTGTCTGACTGACTGGCTGGCTGGAGGTTTGCTGACTGCCTGAGCAGCAGGGGGACAAGTCTACTGAGTGAACATCTGAAAAACTTTAAGTGTCAGTGACGAGTAGACTTTGATTAGCTGATTGGATGGTTAGCTGAGTAACTGATATAAGTGCCCCCAAACACGGCTGCAAAGCCCACCATGTTCCTATGTATGTATGTACAATGCATGGAGTGAAACTTCACATCCGCATCATGGATTCATTGCCTGTATCTGTTTTTGTGTTTACAAGTGAATGCCTGAATGCATATGTGTGTATTTGTGTGTGTTGTTTCTCCATGCACAGGGAGGGGGACTGTTGCTCTCTGCTGTTACACAATACATATTGTATAACAACTGGCAGTGTGTGGGCGGCTCCCGCCATCTGGAGAGATGCAACCCCTGCCGTGCCTGACACTACGCACTGTATCTGTGTGTGTCTGTGCATGTGCTTTTTGTGTGTGTTTGTGTCTACCCTGCAGCTACAAATAGATACAGCGTCATCTACTGTAGTTAGGTTCCTGGGTTCATGTACACGACAAATTAAAGGGAGGCAACTAAGTGTGTCTGTGCTGTGTGTATCGAGGTGCATCACTAGCATCAATACACATACTGGAAACATCCATTATACCTATGTGGTATTGTCCTCTGGGGGTTTGACAGCTGACAACAGATGGTGAAGACTTCATTATCTGGTTTTAGCAAGAGCCAAAGTCTCACTCTTTCTCTACTAGTTCTAGGTTTCCACAGAGATGGACTCAACCAAACAAACAACTTGGAACTCTTCATCCACAAATAAACAAAGACACACTCAGAGGAAGACATACAGTGCGCATACATACACATGCGTGCACATACGAACACACACAGAGTAAATAAGGTGCTGAGAGAATCCATCAACTCCAGGCCAGTGCTCAACAGTGAACTGTTGCTATGGAGAGGAAGAAACATGGCTTTCCAGTCTATTTTAAGGTAACTGGTGTTACCTTTTTTTTTTCACTGCATATATCAGAGTCAAACAAACTGTGATAGCAAGCATTGCCACTACACTGTATAGCAAGTGTGAGATGCTTTTTAATTACCAGGCTTCATTATTTGCCCTCCCTGCTGCTACTGATCTGTAACTAATCAGTGTACCACAATGGAATGAAGACATCTGGCTGTGAATCAAGGCTGCAAAATGTCCAAATTATGTACTGAATCATTATGATCTCAATAAGGTGACAATCATGCTTCATTAGAATGAACAATCCTAAATAATGCCACATACATTCATGTATATAGAAGCACTGGAACACTTCCTATTCCGGTACAAGCTAGGGAACACTGTGCACAAGCTGTTCAATACTTCCTTCAAATATCTAAGCTTCTTTTGATATATAATGAGCACATAAGCATTTAAGAGCTGAAAGGTTCCCTTTTTGTTCAGCTCAGAGTTACACTCACTTAATTTGTGAGACCGCTCATGTTAACTTTTAGTTCACTTTCTTTGCATGAAGTACACGTGGATGTCTTTGCGTGTTAAAAGTGTGCAAATGAGTGTATGCATGTTCCTGTATATTTTGTGTCACAGTGAATGTTAAGAGCTACGCAGTCAGTGAGGTGTTACATTGCCTCTGGTTTTAGCAGATGACTTCACACCTAAATAGGAAGTCACTGGAGCTCACATCCTGCCTCCTGCAGTGAATCCCTGCTTTCTTTGTTTTTCTAAAACCATCACCTAATTCATTACTGGTAATTATATTGTGAATGTAAAACTTTATTTGACACTTTTTGGGTTGGTATATATAGTATACCAACCTTCTTAATGACAACCGAAAACAGTGCATTTTAATACAAGTAGAATTGATTCAAATTAATTGATGTCCTGAAAGCCATAACAAAGATCAAAAAGCCACAACAAGAGATGCTAATTTTATTCCTCTTTCTGGTCAGGGAGTAACTGCTTGTGGTGTCGAGAAACAGAAAAAGTATGAAATATGTGGACTTAAATAATGAATAGAAATAACTGCCCTCACTGTAAAGTCATGTGGTCTAAAAAGAGGAAATGTAATACCTCACTACATTTTTCATGTCCTCGCTCGCTGAACCACGAGCGCGGTTTTCATGCATTTACACACGTATGCACGGATGCAGACGCACAAATGCACCAAAAAGGAGAAACAACTGGACAGAAATAGTCTGCTTCTAAGTTACACGAACACAAACACAGTGACTATGAACACAGTTAGCAAACTCTCATGTGGTCACTGAGGTTATGTGTCTATTGGTATCTCATGACCAATGCAATAATTTATCTTCCAATCCAAAACTGATTTTTAACATTTTCCCTTAGTTCCCTTAGTTATAAAATATGGCAAATGGGGACCAAAATTCCTGATTGCCTAATTTAGATCAAAACACATCTTATCAAATAATAAATACACAAGACTAAGCATCTGTTCAAGCATTTCATGCAAACTCTTCATGTTTGGCAGTTCTCTACTACATTGCAGTTGATAATCTAAAAGTACACACCTTTGATTTGCAGTAATAGAGTAGTAGTCACATGATCAGTGCATATAATTATGTGTGACAGCAGGTTCACTAGTGTCTTGAGCGGACAGTGCGTTGAGCAACGGGTCGCCCAAGTTCTTAACAAAAAGTGTGTTGCACTATGAGACACAGCAGACCTGGCTTCTGTTTCAACAAATTTGCAACATGCAAGCGGCAATTTGCATTGTGCTCACGCTGACATGGTTCACTAGTTAAAACAGACCGCGACCCAAGCATGAGCGTGCCAGAGCTCTGTAGGACGCACGAATTGATGTGACAATGCATGGTGACAATCATTTGTGAAATATGACACTGCAATCTGTGTGTAAAAAGTGTCTGCAAATGGCTTTCATGAAACAGGCCCCGGGATTACTGAATTTGCTGGGCTAATGGCAGCTCTACAAATGGTCCATTAATGACCATGGAAAACTAAACTCTGGGTAACACCCAAGCCCAAGTAGAGCACACAGGAAGACCACCGCGGCTGTTACATCATATTTCATCCTCACTACATCCCCTTTCTCCCTAACACCAGACAGGAAATAGTTCCTACACAAATCCCTGGGGGCTGTGTAATGAGGCCCGTACTGTACAAAAGTGTGTACAAGTTTATGTATACTGTATGTGTGTACTCACACAAGTGTGTGTGTGTGTGTCTTGCATTACATGCCTTTCGATCTGTCTCTTATTGAAGACTTCTGTGCAGAGAGACACACGCACACAGACACTCAGGTCTGAAAAGGTTATGGGAAAGAGTCTTTGGCTGCAGTTCTAGAAGGGAGGGAGTGAAAGAGCAAGAAAACAAGAGAAGGCAAGAAATAGAGAAGAAACAGGCTGCAAAACATCCATACGTGCACATAAGCGAACAGAAAACTGAAAACATGCCATTCATATTTTTCACGTCCGTTGAATCCGTTGGCACATTCTGTTTCTGTGTTGTACAACTAAAAATGAGGCTGATCTGGATTTGACTAGAAAAGAATTTTACTGTAGAGCTTGAGCCAATGGAAAAATACCAGGGAGGGGCCTCATAAATAACTGGACCAATGACAGCTCATATCAATACTAAAGAGCAGAGAGGACAGAGGAAGCAGTAGCAGAGAAGCAGAGGAGTCCCTCTAGGCATTTTTAAAGTGTTCAACACAATAGTGGGGATGCAGCTAATGATTATTTCTATTTTCAGTTATGCTGTTATTTCCTTGCTTAGTTGATTATTTGTTTGATCTCATTTGTGAGAAAATAGTGGAAAGTGCCCATAAGAATTAGTATCACTATGTCTAGTAAAAACTGACCTCTCAAAGTCACCTTCGATATGTTCCATTTACACATCATTTGTACCAGAGGCCCTGGAATATTTCATGTGACTAGTGTGAAAGAAAACAATCTTTAAAAAGTCATCCATACATCATCTTGAGTGCAAACCTTCCTTTGTATCTATCCAGGTTGTCATCTCTTTCTTTTTCCATCAGCAAAAAGCCACAATTGCTGCTATTTGACATGCTCAACATAGCATACATTCCCTGTAGAGCCAAGCTGTTTATTAGTGCACCGTTCATCAACTCCTGTCATAAAAAAAACAAAAAAAAAACAGGATAGAGACCTCTCTTACTGCCAACACTGAACCACAACATCCATCTACCCCACTCGAGCTTTCATTTGAACTGGCACCAAGTATTGATACATGACTCCAAATCTATACCAACAAAAGCCACAAGTGCCGGCCAGCCCACCACCTCGCAGGCACCCTCTATCAGCGACGTTTAACTGGACGTCTGTAAGATAGGCAGGTAGAGCGAAAGCAGTGGGCACAGCCGATGTCAGTAATTATTGCTGGATGATAAATGACAGGGACGAGGGAGTAATAGACACATGTATGTTAAAGTATTTTCCCACCAGTTCCTACATTTCTCCGACTGCTGGTGGTACATGATGCAGTAACTGCTAATCTGACTTCGGGTGAGTCCATTTCAGCTGATGATGGGAAGTAGCCTGAAACTTGAGTGTGTGTTTTTAGTGCTATCCAGTGTAGATAAATCTGGCAACTGTATTTAATCGTGCCTTCATTCTTACTCTAAATCTCTCTGTCTGTCCGTTTAAATAGTGTGTGTCAAAACTAAAGCCTGCTTGGAGCATGTTTTATAAGCCACTATCGGATTGTACTGGTACATACTCCATGGGATTTCTGCAATGAATTCCTTTCAATTATCCATTCTGTGCACAAAGGAATTTTTATTTACATTGTTGATCATTGACCATTGTTGATCATTTTCCTTATTTACCTCACTGAGGGATATGCTAACATCTCTAGGGAATGTGAGATTATTTTGCCAACTACAGTCTCTGAGGCCCAGAGTGAAATTTCAACTTTAAATGATCAAGCAAACAAGCTTTTATTTTTGTTTCTTCTAATGGAAAAACAAAAAATGCTGGACAATAGGTATTATCTTGGAAATTAAACACAAAAGGCATGTTTGGTATGCTGAATTTGTTCTTTTCTATTTAATTAATGATGAACTCTGATAAAATTGCATAGTGATGGACTGATGGAATGCAGCATTCACAGTAGCCAGAGTAATGTAATTAAATGCAAATGTATTTTTTCAAACTCGACTCTCCATCTGTCTCTTGGTATTTGCTTTTGCAGATCAGGGTGGGGTCTTACGGAAAAAAAAATGCTAGTGAGGAGGCTGGGACAACGCACGGCAGTAAATAATGACTGTCTCAATGCACAGGAGATTTTAGACACAGTAATAGCAGGCTGTAATATGGGCCAAATCTGTCCCCAAGGACAACACTGGATTAACCAACATCACTCAAATCACACAAATGCACACACACACTGAAGTACTGATTCACAAATCAATCTCCTCCCACCCCCTCACCCCACCCCACTTATTTAATAGAGGATAATAAAAGAGAGAAAAAAAGAAGGAAAGAAGGGGCAAGGGATGATAACAGCAAGTGTGAGAAAGAGGAATGAATAGAGGAAAAAAAGATCTAAAGAGGGAGAGAAGAAAGAGAGAGATGGAGACAGAGCAGAGAAAAGAGGACAGGCGTTTCAATAATTCAGAAACTCCTGCTTCATTTAGAATAGAATCAGTGCCCAAACTGGACCCGTGTGTCCTCTACACATGACACATCATCCACAGTGGCGGGCTCACTCATAATCTCTGCTTGCGTACTTCTATGTTTGTGTGTGTGTGTGTGTGTGTGTTGGTGTAAGGGCTCAGAAGCAAAACAACATATGTAAAGATGCATGTGTGGGTGAATGGGTGCATGAGTGCAGCTCTACGGACTCGCAGATATAGATTTCTATTAAGGGAGTGATGCAGAGTCATTAGTATGACTGGGCTGAGAAACAGACTGCATTACATCTTTATATAATAACCCTCTTTCTGCACTCAAATTCAGGGATGGTCAGTATGTTAGATAGTGGCTAGCACCCGAGCGGGATTCTCTAGAACACACACAAAAAAAAAAAACAAAAAAAAAAACAGACACATTCGCAACCCAACAACCAACACAGTCTAAAAATACCTGTCTCCACAAAGCTGGCAACTCTGTAGCTCCTGGGTGTTTGTGTGTGTGCACATATGTGTGTAACAACAAAAGTCAATAGTCCTGAACATAGAAACAGACACAAACAGATGGATCCCTGTGTGTGTGTAGGCGGACTGAGTGTGTCCCTGTGCATGTGTGTTTGTTTGACTTGTTGCTACAGTTGAGAACCACGTCTGCACGTTTGTTCTTGCACTCTCATGCGATGTGATGATTTGCGAGCATTGTCCCAAGCTAAACACTTTCAAGGAATTGTGTAGTTTCGCACCAAAATGTGCCACAAACTATACAAGATGCTGTTCCCTGAAAGCCATTACTCAAAATATCAACTCACTGAGGATAACAGGCAGCAAAATCTTACTATTTTGTGGGTAAAGATTTCATCATGTGTAAATAAAACACAGAGGAGTATAAGTGTGTGTGTATGCATGTGTGTATGTGTGTCAGTGCATATGTGCAGCTATGGCACACGGATGTATTTGTAATGATTAACATGTATGCCTCTGTGTGTGTGTGTGTGCTCCTGTCATTCACTGTGACCTGCAGCAGCAGGCATCTCTGTTATGTAATCCTTGCTGTCAAACGCATTCACACACACCTCCGCACATGCAAACACACACATACTGTGCACTAACACACACACACGCCCGCACTAACACACACACACCTGCTAGTGCCTTGAAACAGCTCAGAGGTTATTCTCAAGTCATGGTGAGAAAAGCCTGCGTGGCATCTCAGCACAATCAAGACAGGAGCGTTCCTCCCTCCTACAGGAGGTAAATAACTAACTAGTGTAATTAATGGTCTGAGGTCTGCTGTGCTCTCATCACCATTTATACGAATGGTTAAATTATTTCAGGGATGACAACCTACAGGACCATAATCCATTCCGGTCTTCTCAAAAGGAAAGCACAGTACAGACACAAACTCATCATTAAGGTATTTTTAGAAATCAATTTAAGTAAAACCTGTTTTACTTTGCACAGTTACACTTAAGGCCCACCTTTATATTCACTGCAGTACAGTAAGAGAACAGGACTTGCTTTTGATTTGCTGTCCTTTTTCCGGGTGCAAACTCTTCTGTTCCACATAGTTATGAATGTGACATTATGGCAGTTCTTTCCTCCCTCGCTGTTTATGTTTATGTAACCTCCCACGCACTAGTCAACACAGCCTACAGTTATGTACAGTGGTAGACTCACGGCATTGTGCTGCTCTGTGATGTGTACAGCACGTTCCCTATTTAAGGCTATCACAATACAGTATGAAGTCCCCACAGAGTGTAGCGCTGAATTAATGCAGAGAGGGACCGTGTTGTACAAACACATTCATGCAAGGTCTGGGGATTTCAGTCCAACAAAGAGATTTTCTTTAGAGGAGAAATGATGAAAATATGTAAAGAACTGGTAAGATTTATTTTCCTCAGTGTAATTCATCCACTGTTGCTATATGCAGAATTTCTTCAGCGGTCAAATCATTTATTCCTGCAATAAACCACACAATGAACAATTTGAAGATGTCACTTTGGCCTCAAGGAAATTGTAACTTTAAAAAAAAAAAAAAAAGATTAATTGACAAATCAGAAAAAAAAGGCAATTGGCAAATTAGTCAATAATAAAAATAATCCTCAATTGTATCTCTACTCTGGTCCAACTGTCAGAGAAATGTACATTTCTCTGTCAGTCTGTGCAAAGTGACAGAAAACAGATTCCTGAGGGAAAGCAGCACTTTGACTGAGGGTCCAGCAGAGTGGTGGCACCATAGCTGAATTTTTTTGATCAGCCATCAAAACCGGTAACAGGTTTTAATGCTATGGCTAATATCGGTGTATATTTTAAGTTTGACAGTCTCTCAGGTAACAATGTTGGTAAGAGTGACGAGAGTAACGTCCCCTGGCTATCACCCCGCACTATTCCATTAAAATCACTCAACCAAAGCCTATCTGCCATTGTTCTACCATTCAGGGAACCACAGGGTGCTACATTAGCCCCAAGTTTGCTCTGTTCCCCCAAGTGAAGGAAAACTAGTTTAGCTCAATGGGCTATTAGCCCACACCTCTCCACACATAAAAGGATTGAGTAGAGGAGCATAAGTGGAGAGTATATAGGGATACTGGTAAGTGGCCATCCATCAGCACTGCCGTACAGACTGCGCTGACAATTTTGTGATGGCAAGGCTTGCTATATACAGCACTATACAGTACAAGAATAATGATGTGATTTTTTTTTGACAGCTAGTAAAAATCCCCACATCAAAATTCGTGTTGGAAAGATAACTGCAGTATTCAGCCCTTGTTAAAAGAACTACAGTAATCCTGCTGCTACAGTAGAGCTGAAAATCTCCAAATAATATATGTACACGATTCTCAGACACCACAGATACACGTGCACGTTTCAAAAGAAATAAGGATTATGTGTGTGTGTGTACCTGTAAAACTGTGAATCTACATCCTCGCAAGCTGGCAAAAATAGAGTTATAAAATGAAGTTTATTAGTCTAACTTCCTCCTGTTGAAGCCAACGTGACTGTTTTTCTCAAGATAATTATCACAGAGGGTGGGAGGCAGTGATTGGAGCTAACGGCTCAGGTATCGTACCAATGTCATATCATGAGCATTGTATAAACGTGCCAGCCCATTTGCCAGCTAGAAAAACTCTGCAGCCACTCGAGAAAAGGGAAACTGACATAAATAACATTGAAAAGCAGAGGCTGCTAATGTCACAGCGCTGTTAACTATTAAAGAGAAGGGGGAGACACGGGGAGGAGAGAGTAAGGAAGGGAGACAAGAGGAGAGTGTGGCAAAGTCAACGACAGGGAGTTGGAGGAAGCCGCACAGCGAAGAGCAGAGGGAAACTGACAGAGAAATAAGGACACACAGCAAGATGAAAGAAAGAAAAATGAAGGGAACACTGACAAAGAGGTGAAAAAGAGAACAAGATAACGGAGGCACAGATTTTGGAGCAACACAGAGAGAGACAGGGAGATATGGAGAGGAAAATGGTAGGTGGGAGAGAGTGGGTGGTGAGAAAGATGGCACTTTATCATACAGCCTAGTTGTAAAAGCAATAAACTCTCTATAGGTCTCAGCATAAGGACTTCCCAGGCTCCACAAAGGCCATCCCCATTCATCTCACTAAAAGCTGAAGTTGCTGAACTGAGCTCGACTCCTCCTGGGGATAAGTGTTTGTCTTTATGAACTCCTGACTGTTTCAGAACATCCAGGCATACAATCCATAAAAATATCTGATAACAGGACTCAATTTTTGAGGTGAGGGACCATTTGCTTTTTTTTTTTTTTTTGGTTGTTTCATCGTAGAATGTACAAATAAATGTGCAAATAATGAGCTGAAGCTGTTCCTTAATCTTACGCTGAACTACTTTTATTGTATCTAAATGATCTTGGTGTTATAAAACTGTGAACTTACAAAGTTTTTTTTGTTTTTTTTTTACCCAAATAAAAAAGAAAAGTAAAAGTATTTTGCAGTGCCTTTTATATAACTGTTTCAGCTAATCAGTTAAGGTATGTCATGACTGGTGTTCACAGATGTTGCATGCATACCAGTCTTGAAAATCAAGATAATAATCAAAATACCGTAATAGCAACAGGAAACTGGTAGTTCCATGATCACACAGATGACATTTGTACCAAGAATACTACTATATACTGGTACCTTAACTGACAGGAAAACGCTGTAAATTATCTAATCTGCACGACTTCTCAGTCCTGTCTGCAGGTAATTATCATCCACTGATGTGATCACTCCTGCCATTTGCCACCCACCCGTCCCCTTCTGTATTCCCCCTACTTTTTTCATCTGTCTTCTCAATTGTCTTTCTCTTTCACTCTCTCCGTCTCTCTCTCAGTGCACTTATGCTGGAGGTGTGATTGCATTAAGGTGCGGAGAGAGAGGGCACCCCCGGGGCTGCACTAATGTACAGAACAGAATGTACAGAGTAGTCACTGTGAAGAAGAGCAAGAGAGGTTGGAATGGGGGGCATCCATTACTATAATCATTTTACCTCACTTGAAAAGGTGGCTCTTACAGCGTCTTTTGTGAAAGAGAGAAGACAGGGAAAGACAGAAGAAGAGGGGTGTGTGTGGGGGGGGGGCTTCTTGTGACTGTTAGTAAATCTAAAGCGCAACTTCATTTTTCAACATTTATTGCTTTCCTGCACGAGCACCCAGAGCATCCACACAATAACCAAAGACATTTCAGCAGCATATTAGTGTCCCTGTTTGTAATTTCCTTCAGGCATCCCGAGACGTGCATTTTAGATGATAGCAATTAACAAGACCATACAAGGCTCAACAGCAATCACGACTTTTAGCATTATTCACTTTTCAGGTTAAAACAGACAAGCCATAAATCAAAAGTGCTAATTTCACAACCCGCTTACAACAAACTACTGAATGCACTTTGTTTCTTCCTGCTATGAATACAGTAAAAAAAAAAAAAACACAAATGCCACACAAAAGCAATATGTTGGTCCATGCAAACAATGTGGGATATCTTTCAAAGCGGGGGTGGGGGACAGGGAATACCCTGAAGGAATAGCATCTAATGCAATCAGATCGCTCTGGCCAATTAGTCGGCACTAGCCTAGCCAGAGATGATGTCAGTTATCATTACTCATTGCTTAATGCTATAAAGCAGAAGGGAATCAAGAGCAAACAAAGAAAAGAGCAACAAAAGTGGGTCGGAGTTAGGAAGGACAGCGGATTAATCGCGCAGACAGTAGAAAAGCGCGCTTCTGTGAATAATGGCACCCACACGGAGTGGAATTACACACACACGCATTTCTTAAGTTCCTAAAACACACACTTTATCTAATTCTCAAATACACATTTAGGAGTAAATGTTCACAAAGATAAAGTACACACTGCAAAACTGCAGACGCAGGGCATCACACCCCCATCCCCTCGCACGCACACACACTCACGGACACACAGAATGTTCCGGCACATGTATGGCTCATTAGTAACGGCCTACAGCAACATGTTTTTCCGTGCTGATGGCTGAATTCCTGTCGATACCCCACAGCTCCACATGACATTTGACATTTCACAAACATTAGCCTTCAGCATGTTACGGAGCACAAACACAAACTACTGTAGTGCCGTGTCTCTACCACATTGTCACCCACGTACTGTACAGTACACACACACATACAGACATGTATAGACGAAGGTGTATGCTGTATTAACACAACAAACATGCTGACAGGCATACACAGACTCGCACACGCTTAGAGAGATACAGAGTACACACAGTGATGTTTATCAGGACAGAGTAATGGAACACGGTGGTTAAGCTGAGCAGACATACACACGCTGATTAGCTCCTATGGGGGAAGCCATTGGACCTCCTGCATGATTATTAAGCTTGACTTCAATGTCTCTCCTTTGTAAACAGACGGCGGTTATATGGAACATAAGGAGCTGCTGCTGGAGTTTACTGAAAAAGAATTATTCTACTTATGCTGATTTTTATTTTGTAATTCTCAGAACTGAAAGATTTTTTTTCCCCTGAAATTCCCTTTTATGAGTGTATCAACTGTGCAAAAAAGAAAAAAAAAAGATTGCCGTTTTTATCAATGATACGACATAACTGCTTTGTCAGGAGGTATGTGGCAGAGAAAAACAGGAGATGTATTATGCTGCTGTGCTACGGAGCATTACAACCTCACAGAAAGGCTTATGCTACAGTATCGCAAGTTTTCAGTGTGGACCACATATGAGATCACTTCATATGGAAACTGGATTGTGAGAGATTTCGAAAATTAACATGATAATTTGTTAGATATACTTTAAAATCCAGTTTAAATAAATATTAAGTAAAATCCAGTTTTGCTGCTTCCATAATCAGGAAGATAGGAACAAAAGTATGCACAGTATGGACAACAACACAGCTGTCTAAATGTAAGTATAATGTTAGTTCTGTAACCTCAAAAAAGTATTTAATTTAATATAAATACCTTCCCCATTTGCCCTTTCTATCCACATGAAGATTCGAATATGTTCCTGGGTACATAAAATACTTAAAGGTGGAGGAAATTCAGTGTTTTCAGAAAACTGTTAGATGTTTTTCATGTGGACCTCAACTTTCTAGTGCAAGTATAGTCTCTTCTATCTTAAGTCAGTATTGCCTATTTTCTAACATTCACATAAATTAGTGAAAAATGTCCTTACAAATGTCTTTACAAAGGAGGTATGATATGGCTTTGTGAGATTTTTCATTTTTTCTAACAGAATGGCCTTGGTTGAAACATTCAAATAATTTTTGTTTAAAAGTACTTTATTGTATTCTTTTCCTCCCTTTTGTTAAGAGTATGTAGTACATTCACAATAGGAACGCTCAGGTCTGCTCCTACGAATGAGGATTGAGAAAGTCTCTCTTTTCATTCATTCCTCCACTCTTCATTGCTCTGCCTGCTCTCTACCTCGCTCAGAAACAACCAGCGGTCTGGATGAACTCAGCGACACAGGGAAAGGTAATTATCTAATTGTCTGGTGTGCAAGGACAACCACAGCGTGTGACTGTGTGTGTGTCTGTGTGTGTGCATCGCAGCGAGCATGTTTGGGGAGAGCAGTGACAAGATGAGTAGAGACACAAAGACAAAAGCAAGACTGAGAGAGAGAGAAAAAAGGGGATGAATCGGTGATGAAATTAATTAGTTCCTCCTCCTCGTCTGTGCCCAGTACCAAATACTTTCATTTCAAGATGCACCTTTCCTCTTTTCCTCATCTCCTTTTATTCCAATAAACCCTCTCTCCTATTAACTGCCTCCTCTCTTCTTCTCTTTATTCTCTCACCACCTCCTCTATCCTAATGTATCTTACTTTCCTGCCACCCCTCCTTTCCCTCCCTCCCTCCCTCCATCTCTCTTCTAGTCTCTCTCCCTCCTCAGTCTGGGGCAGCTGCTGTTGCATTTGGCAGTCTCAGGTGTGTGTATATGTGTGAGTGTGAGTTTCCTTTGCTCTCCAAAACCAATTCAATCCTACTATGAGAGCGGGGGCCCCAGATCAAATAAAGCGGAGCGCAGCTATTACAAGAAAACAGAGAAGGGGAAATCCATGCTCACACACACACAGAGAGAGAGAGAGAGAGAGAGAGAGAGAGAGAGAGAGAGAGAGAGAGAGAGAGAGAGAGAGAGAGAGAGAGAGAGAGAGAGAGAAGGGACGACCTCTCCATTTTACGTTTCTTACTACAACAAACTTAAGTTTGAAAGAAGGTCTTGTACTGTATGTGTGACATTTAACTGACTGTTTATTTAACTGATTATTAATGCTAACCTTTGGCAGGCTAGAATAAACACTGCATATACTTCGGACCACCTTATTGGATCTACATAAATGTTTTAGGTGTTAGCCTGTGAGGAGAAATACTGCACTTTAATGTCAAACAACAGGGACGGGTTCAGTTGACTGTATATTTAAGAGTCATTCAAGGACTGATAACCTCTGGCCAAGCTTTATTATCGAGAGAACTCCTAAGTTAATTGGTAATTTGACAACTTTGAGATTACTGTGAGAAGGACTAATCTCAGTTTCAAATGATGGAAGAAAAAAAAACCTCTAAAAATTGATTGAATACATATGAAGCTGTGAGATTTCCCCTGCAAGGCCTAAGTAAGTTTACTCTTTCTACAGGAATATAAAATGTCTTTCTGAGCCTAGTTCTGCCATAATGAAATCAAAGCCAAGCATATTTTGCAAACAAGTCCCAGGGATTATCTGAATTTAAAGTTACAGAAACCCAGTAATGTAAAAAAAAAAAAAAAAATTAATGAGGGTGTCAGTGTGATCCCTCCAGTCTAGTAACAGCAGACAGAAGGCTGATTTTGTTCTGTGAATTCTGTACAGTGCCACAGTCAGTGGAGGCTGAACAGTAGATCTGACGGGACACCTTTATCTGACACTGAAAACAAAGACTTAAAATAAAACACAACACAAACAACTCATCGTTTCCTTATAAATAAACATTCATTATTTATAATAGCTTTGATTTCCATAAATATTGAAGTTTAAAAAATTTCAAAGTTTTACATGTTTAGCTGACATTCTGCACCCTGACTAAAAGACTCATTGAATACGCAAGCATCCATTGGAATTAATCAACAGGAAGTGTAGCAATTGAACAGTCTCCATTCTCCCTATAGATTAGTATGAAGTAACTTCCCAAGAAATTATGAAGAAATTAATAAGAATTTACAGACTCCTAAAGTAAAGCATTACAGTTTTTAAGATGAACATAGTGGTGTATAAAATACACATTTTTTTGTTGTGTTCTGGCTGTTGTGGCTGGTACCTACAGTACCAACATTTTTTGGATCACTGTATCTTGAGACTTTGAATATGAACAATCAGAATTCTAAACAGTGACATTCTTTTCTTTGAAAACAGCAACTCTGACTCTCAAATAACACAACTTGACGTGAGTTTCCAAAAGTATGTATATACACTGTGAGACAAACCGACAAATATTAGCAGAAAGTCATTTGGTTACTGTGATATCTTTCTTTTTTTTCATATTCCTCTGAACTAAAGTCAAAGAAAAATGATCTTTTTTCAAAGGTCTTTCAAAAGAGAAAACATCAACGTTGAAACTGGTTAAAACAATCCCAAACAATGTTTTGTTTTCCATGTCTTTTTTTCCAAACCTCTGCAGTAGATTCAAAACTCCTATAATGACACGCACATAATAGACTTGTATACTAAAAGTGACACCTTTTTAGCACAGTCAAGCAAACCAGGAGCACCATTTAAATAACTCATTATTCTCATATTCATCAGAATATTCTTATTCAGCCAAGTATATTATTCATACCTTGCAATTTTAGCTGTCTCGTAACATAAGCTCAGTCTACTGTTGAACTCACTGGAAGCCATGCGGGAAACAACATAAGGAAAGTGTCAAACATCTAAGCACAAATGTCAAATCTTGAATTCCAACTCTACATCCTTAACTGGCAGCTAAAATAAAAATGGATCCAGCCCCTATATAGCTGCCTGACAGTCTGTATATGGTACTCCCATTAACAGCCATTTTCTGACATGTGTTGATCACCACGACTTGCCGCCCAGCGTCATTGTTTGAGCTTCGAGACTGTCAGCCCTCCATCTGCTCATTTCTGAGGCTTTCTGCTCGGAGAAAGGCAACTGTCAACAGTGAATTTACAAAAGAGAGAGGAAGCAGAAAGAAGCAGGGAGTGAAATGTTTAATTTCCATTCAGCAAGACTGATGGGTGAAGAAAGGAGGAGACAGGGAGGAGTGAGGAGAAAGGTAGGGAAAAGAGAGCAGGGAGAGGTTGCGAAATATTTAACTTGCTGAATAACGCGATTTTTGAAGCAGCATTTTTATTTTATACTTTTCCTGTATTTGTTTCATTTATCTTTTACCTTTCCTTTACTCTCCGAGGCTCTCCTTATTTTACCCCCGTCTCTGAATTGGTACAAAGTTAATTTAATAAACTAATTAGGCCGTACTTCAAAACATATTTGTACGGTTATCAGGCAAGTCCCTGAGCACCCTGAAGTACCTCACAGGAAAATCTAATGATGCTGTTGGTGCGTCAAGTGTAACTGTATATTGCTGAGGGGTAATAAACAAAAAACTGTTTAGTAAAAAGCAGGTACGCTGCAACTGGGATGAGACTCAGAAGATACTCCTCTTTGGGTTTTGTCATTTTTTTTGTGAACTAATTAAAGTTTAAAGTTAAACTGGTATAAAAATCAAGTCTGTGCTTTGTTTGTGCTTGGGAGGGGAGAGGAGAGGAGAGGAGAGGAGAGGGCAGGAGAGGAGAGGAGAGTAGAGGATAGGAGAGGGCAGGAGAGGAGAGGAGAGGAGTGAAAAGGAGAGGAGTAAGAGATGTGTTCAGTGAGACGAAATGCGGGGACTGGCTTTCTCACTGTTCTCAGTAAGCCCTTCTATTCATTCTACTTTCTAGAGAATGGAGCTTCAACACACAGCTGGTGAGACGGAGATAAAGGACTGACGGAGGAGCTTCAATAGATACAGTGGAGGGTATGGATACAAAAAGGAGGAAAAGAGGAGAGGGGGAGAACCAGCTCAGTTAGAGAATGGGTAGAGAGGCTAAAAGAGAAGAAGAGACAGAAAGAGAGGAGGTTTTGGCAGAAGATAAATCTGCAAAACTGAGTTGAGAGACACACGATGGGAGGGTCAAAATGAAGAATAAGAAAGAAGAGCAAAAAAATCAAAAGTCAAATCACATGAGAGGAGAACAGCGGAGAATAAAGGAGAGGGAGGAAGGAGGATAGGAGCTCAGAGAAGCCCAGAGAAGTTTATCCATCCAGGCCACAGTAACACACATAAACCCAAAAGACAACAACTAAACCAAAATATTCAACAACTCTGTACCACCCTCCCCAAGTGCTCCTGGGATAAATGTAGGGGTTCACAAGGTAATTAAAGATATGAGAAAGAAATACATACTGTATATTTCTGCCTTTTTTCTGGCTTTTTCTATTTTTAATTTCTTGTGAAAGAAAGGACACTTTCTCCTCTTCAGGTTTTAAAAAAAGCCCTCAATTTAAACATTCAGAGGGGCATCCTGGCAGGTTAGAGGTTTGAGACGCTGACCATGTACATGAAGTGCCAGTTCAATGCCAGCCAGAGAGACTGATTTGTTACAGGGTGTCACAAACCAAAAAGGTTCATCAGCATTAATCTAGTAAATTTAGAGGTTCGATAATCATGTGATAATGACACATTTCTACTTTTATTGTTAGAAGAAGACGAGTTAGTTGAGTCCCAGCTGCCATCTTAGGTTGCTTTGACACATGTCGTTCAGCTTATCTGGCCTAAGAACTAAGTGAGAAAATGAACAAATGAACTGAGATGTGTAAACATGAAGTTATGTGGTGTCACATGAAACTGCTCATAAAAAAATTACAGATAGAAAAAATGTTATAAATAAACATACCAGGAGCTGGATACAAGCACAACACACTACTGTTTTAACACCTTTTTCACACGGTAATCAATCAGGAAAAATCCCAGCAGTCAAATGCTGATGGATATGCGTTACCGTGGTTACCAAATGATCTTGCATAAATATATACGCCTCTTAAACAATCTTACAAGAAAGAGACTCCTCGACACTTCACTAACAGCAGGTTGATTTAATAGTAGTTTAGCTTTTGAATTCGTACCTGAGCAGAGGAGGCAGAGTCACTTGGGCGGAGTAGGTGGAGCCTGCTGCTCAGTTGAGAGCTGACACCCGACTGGAGCTGCAGTTCCTGGTGCGAAGTCTGGATCTCTCCACCAATCGGAGGGAAGCGTCCCGGATGTCTGCGCCTTCTGTCCACGTCTGTCTGTCTGCAGGTTCTGTCACCATTCCCTACAGGGAAGGACACGGTGTTCCTTACTCCACTCTACAAATCAGCAGGCAATATTTTATTCCCTGATATAATTATTGGGGTCACAGCTATTGCTTGTTCTAGCTCAATTATCACTGCATAATAACCAAAATCCATGCTACGCAATTACAGTCGTCAGCTTAACCATCAGCCAAGTGTTATTTTTCACAAAATGATTTGCTCTCAGTTTTAATGACAGTTGAGCAGAACAGGTTAGAAAGAATTGTAAACTTGTAGTGAGTTTCCTCAGTCCTCAGAGCTAAGGAGATCCTCTATTTTATTATTACTTTATTTTATTGATCTCTATAGCTATCTCACAAAATCAGCAAGTCAAACCAGCACAACTAATCTTTCAGCATTGGCCTTTGGTGAAAAATAAGTATACAATTTTTATAACAAGGCACATAAAACAAACAAGAAACAGACATAAAATCACCACTTTGCTGCTGTTACGTTAAACCACCACAGCTGCCTTCAGTGGTGATGAGTGTCTCCCACAATAAAAGGGTGTGCACATTCATAGAGGCAACCTGTTGACTTTGGCTCCATATTAGGTTGAAGCCAACCTTTTTCACTCTCACACCATCCATGTTAGCATTACATGTTCCCTCATAAGATCCTCATTTAAGTTTAAGTCTGTGCATCTGTTAAAGTCTGTGCTTGTGATTTTGCACATCGGCTATCACTGTCTCCCTGCTATATCCTCTCTCTGGCGCTCTCTCCTAGGAGTATTCAGAACAAACACCCGTGCTATTTATACACTGACGCCCCATCGGCATGGCAACCACGCTTTGTTTACCCGCAAGAGACACTGGTTGAGGCGTGTGTCCTCCTTTTTTTTCTAACAAAAACATAGTTATTTGGAGGCATTTAGGTCTCTTTCATGAGCTTGGCTCGCTTTCTGGTGAGGACAATGTTTCACTTTGACCAAATGCCTCCGGTAAACTGAGAGCCATTATGATGAAATGGAAGGCTGGTAATAAAACTAGTATTTCTGAGGAAACAAAATTTGTTTGTTGGTTTTCTTAGCACCCACAATTTTAAACAAAATTTTTTTGGGGGGGGCTCTTTTATTTTAAAGCATCGATAAACCATCACAAATTTAACTAAATAAAAATTGATCATAAAACCACAAGTATAATGTATTTGTGTACTGTGAAGTCTCCAACAAAACTGAAAGTATGCAACAATATAACTAATTAAATAATTAATTAAATAAGCATTTCTCCTTTTTCACTCTGCGTAAGTATTATTTTCAAAAAATAAATGCTTTTAAAATGTCCTTTAGGTCAAGTGCTTACAGATCCAACACTTTTCAAACTTCTGTTTACAGCTCCAGTGCAAGGCACTTAGCACCATACCAGAGCAGAAGACTTTGGTATCATGCGTCACTCAGGTGTGAATCTAACTTTGAGAACATGTTGCACAGTGTTCCTGAAAAGGAACGAGTTAATCTTCCCTGGGTAAATAAATGTTGTAAAGTGCCTAATGTGATGCACAAGCACAGAGAAAAATACTTAGTGCACCCACCCAGTGCACTCTTCTCATTTACAGTAACCCTGGAGGCTGTTACCATAACGACAAAGACATGTCCCAAGGTCACGGGGCAGAGCTGAGCATTAAGTTGAACCCTGAAACAAGGCATCTCCTTGGCAACACAAAATCAGGTCAGTTGATCATGTGACAACCAGGCCCTGGGGACAGAAACTGATACTAAAGCACACTTTTTCTTGTTTGTACTAAGTTGACACAAACTCAACAAACATACACACACACACGAGCATGCAGGCATGTAAAACCTGTAAAACACTTGGTATATGCATGCACATGCTGTATTAAGAGTCGCGTAAACACGACAGAAACATCTGCACAGGAACCGACACAAGCGCACACAAGATGAAACGAGTCTTAGCAAAGATGATATACTAAATGTTTGACATATTGTTAGCGTAGAGTCCCTGAGTGTCTTTCAGAGAGTGCGATGTTGTCTGTCACAGCCTGGCTGATAAACACAAGATGCTCCTCATCTGCTTCATACTCCCCAACTTGTGACAGTCATGCTTTTTGTTTCGATGCGTATTTTCTACGAAAAATTAAAATGGAAATGCTCTCCATGATCAACAAGAGTACAGTGCATGATAATAATCAACAACGCCATTTATACTTAAGGTTGGATATCAGTTGTACTAGTCCTTTGCCTAAACTGTAATTCATATCAGCAATTATCTGAGGACCAAGTAAAAGTAAACAAGACTACATGTGACCAGACATTCAGTGGCAGCTTTTTTAACTTGACAGTTTTTATATTCTGTGCCTCACAGAGTATTAAGTATTAAGGGTCTATTTACACAATGGCTTAAAAACCATTTACTGAAGTGGCTGTCTGTACTATTAGCCTAGATTAACAGCTTAATCAGCACAGTAAACATACCTGACCCTGAAACACCAGTACTGTGAAACTATTTTCCTACTGTAACTACAACTTGAAATGAGATGTGCAAAGTTTGTAACAGGGATCATGAAAATGCAGCCTGTGACCTTTGTGTATGAATAGATTCATCAGTCATTCATTAGTCTGAGAGCTGATATGGAAGCCCTAATAGCTGTGCCACACCCAAAATAGTAACATGCTAAAATGAAGAAAGAAAACAATTGTTTCAGAACAGTAAGGTAGATATGATAAAAACAATAAAAAAAAAAATTAACATGGAAATACAAGTAGCACATAAAGTACATAAATGGAATAAGGACCACTATTGAAATAATCACAACTCAACCTCCTCCAAACTACAATATATTTTAGTTGTGTAAGTCCTCTTAACCTGTCTGCACCCATTAATCAATATCTCTGGTTGAATTCAGGGTTGAAATCAATATGGGGACAGAGCTTTCACCCGGATTCACCTTGTCTATCTGATTCATGGAAAAGGGTGGTCCAAATATTGTGAAAAGTTTACACATACACACAGCTTTGTAAATACATACACACACACACACACACACACACACACACACACACACACACACAACTGCAAGTTTTTCCTCCTACTCAGCAGCCTGGGATTCAGTTCCCTGTCTGTCGCACAAGACACTCAATAATACTGGCAGCGTGAGAGTATGTGCGTATGTCTGCATGTGAGTATGTGTGTATGTGTGCGAAACTCCATGAGCACCTATGAAACCTTGCCCCGCCCCTTTCAGTCTGCTTTTCTGTTGGTCCCCTGCCTGCTGTCCCTCTGTCACACACAGGGTCGGACAAGCGTGCACGTGCCCACACACTACGCACACATGCACACTCAGAGACACAGCAGGCACAGCTGTCAAGAGAGAACACAGAGCAATAGGTGGGGTGTGTGTGTGTGCATGTGTGTTTGTAATGAGGAGCAGAGCGGTATTTGTTGTAGGACTACACCCTGACCTAGCTTGTAATGCTTCTGTTACCACTGACAACATCCACACTGCTACTAGACAGAGAAGGACACAAGAAACTCGACTCTCTAGGTATTTACGGCACTCCGTATTATGTTTTCATTACCATCATTTACATGAAAGTTTTACCTACGTATCTCCGTCACAATTCATGTCACATTAGCTTCTGTTTTCACACATCCTTTGTTTTTTTTGCTTCTATTTACATGATTAAATTCACCAATATCTTTCTCATGAGGCTAGAGGGGCACTCCATGCTCCCTTGTGGGCTTGCTTGGCTCAGTAAAAATGTCCCTTCCTTATGCTGTCTTTGTTCTCTATTTGTATCTTTGTATGTAGATGAAAAAAAAATTAATAAACCCTCGAATAAAAGGAATGGACCACATGCACCAGAAGGCAACTGGCCTCAGAAGGGAATTCCGCTGAAACTGACTTTTGCTTGGCTATTCTGCAAAAAAATGCACTGCTACAAAACAAAGCTGTTTTTCTTGTTTAAATGCGTCATAAGTGTAGGTTTCCAAGGACCGAGGAAAGTGCAGTGTTGCAAAGTTCTTGGACTGCACTGCAGGCTCTGGGTTCACTGGCTGCATATAACCAGACCAGCAACTAACTGGCCAACGATATGCTGGTTAGTGGTTAGTTGAACCCAACCCAGTCTGCAGAGCAGCCTGCCACTTTTCATATATGCAAAGGGTATAATTATAACCTAAATGATTGGGGGACCTACAACAGTAATGTACCAGCATTTGAAACACTTCTTTCAGATAACTATAGTTTGTATACAAGTCTAACTCAATCTGTACATAACCTCTGTATAGCATCAAGTTAACAAGTCATAACACTAACATTAGTAATAATTTGATAATAGTCATAGTTTGGGGTTCACCTAATTTACCTTAATAATATTATAAAACAGAACTCACTTCTATAAACAATTACAATTATTTTGAATACCTGCATCTTTATCTGCTTTAATTATGTTATGTTTCATCTGTTCTGTTGTAGACACATGTTCTAACATAAAGAAGGCATTGTTATTATCTGAATTAATTACATGCACATGCATTTTTCCTGTATTTATTGAAATGTAAGTTCAAGTCCAGTGAATAACCTTAAATGCTACAAAGTTAAGCAGTGAACTGCTCAAGGTTAGAAAAAAAATAATTAAATTCATCAAAAACTGAAAAATCAAGTAAATATAATAAGGCTTTTTTTTTAGGGATTAAGAAACTGGTTACCTTACAGCCATCCTGCAACAATGGAAGTAAATGAAGCCTTGAAAGTTAATGCAAGGAATTCCTATAGGTGCCTCAACTTGCAAATGGCTTACAAGCCCACTGTCTGTACAACTGTCAGTGTTGGAACAAACTGTGTTACTACACCCTCTGATGCATCATTAGGACAATACAGAAAGTAAAAGAAAAGCAACCTGCAAGGAGCTTGTGTAACAGTGTTTGGATGAATTTACACCTCAGAGTACACTGAGACATTCAATTTCAGTATCAACTGGACCTAGAATTACTGCCTTACAGTTGTATGCCTCACAGTCACCAATGACCAAATTCTAATCAGCTCATCCTTGTGTCCAGGTGGACCTTGTGCATTCACAGGAGCAGGGTGGACAGACAGATGGACAGACAGACAGACAGACAGACAGACAGACAGACAGACAGACAGACAGACAGACAGACAGACAGACAGACAGACAGACAGACGTTTACCAACAACCTGAGAACATAATACCTCTGGTTACAGCTGTTGCCTGCACAGAGGCATAAAAAAGAGACCCACATATACAACAAGACACACAGAGAAAGATGATCTATCTACTGGTTATGCAACTCACTCACTAACACTCAGCACAATCAGTACAGGTCAAAGTTCTGCACTCTTAAAAGCTGCCCAATTGTGCTTCTGTGTACCTGATGATCATGCTTTTTCCTGCTGATAAATACAGACACGTCTCCACTACCATTCATACAGTGTCCATACATACACAATGCAAAAGCATGCCTAGCAACCTAGATAGCATTGACAGTGTTGCAGCTAAGACAATGGCACTCTCACGCTCTGTACACAACTCAGCTGAGGCAGGTTGCTGTACACACATAAAGATAAAAACATACCTGAGTATTGGTTAGCATGCACACAATATTGAGACATCTTGAGGGACATGTTCTCTAGGAAAAACCCTGCAGAGGTTTAGGTAAAAAAAAAAAAAAAAAACTGTTCACACTCAGACTCCCCTCTATTAGGGCTTCACAGATGGGGACATTAAGTGAGCCTCTCCTGATGTTGTTACACCTCTTATGAAATAATAACAGCTGGTAAATGACATGATGAGATAATATTACTCCACACAGGATTTCGCTCCTCCCCCCATCCCCCAACAACAACACACACACTCACAGCACAGGACAAAGTGTGCAAAGGAGACAAAAAATGAGTGAAAACTGAGAAGAAAAAAGTGAGTGAGCAACTGAGAAAGAAATTCCTCCATATGTTTGCATGTATGTACAGTATTTACCCGTGAACATACTGTAGGTGTGTTTGAGGAGCTAGAATGTGTAAGTGAGGCTGACAGAGAGCACTAATGCTGAACATCATCAGAGCAGAAGCTGCCACCTGAGGGAATTACTCAGCATTCCTCAGTTGAGTCACGTTAGCACAGAGGGCCTGGAGAAGCAGGAGTCGTGGGGATACCGGCTTTGATCGGTGCCCTAAGATCCCAACACTAGGATGAGGGGAATATGCTGGGAGGGAGTCTGCAGGGAGCACACAGACAAACACATCTTCAAAGATGTACACATGCACATTCATCCCCTCAGGCCTTGTCCACACTAATACAAATAGTTTTCTAAACAGTTATTCTCCCTTCCCATTTAAAAAAAATATCTGACCACATGTCTTCTGTTTTACAAAATATGTCCAAACACACAACAAAGCATATACTGGATGCAGAAGATGTAGTGGCTTTTGTGTGGAGCTAAAGTGGAAGCAAAGCCAAGTTAAGTTGTAAATTTAACTCTGGTATATCGTCACCATTGTTGTTGTTTCACACAGATACACATTATCCAAAGTTTTTAAAAATCTGCACTATTGAAGTTGTTTGAAAAAATCTAAAAATGCGTGTGGTTGAGAGGCCAAAAAGTAGAGGAAAATGATTTAGCAAAATAGCCATATTATAGTGGACAAGGCCTTACAATTTTTCCAAACATTTAGGAGACGTATATGCCACCTACGCATGCATAGTAATAATCTACTGCTTTTGATCTTTTCCCTCCCTCTCTCACACACATACTGTACATGCAGTAGAGACGCACACACACAATCTGGGAAACATTAATATGGAGAGCTCTGAAAGTCATCTTTACAAAGAATAAATCATCTCACCACTGTGCTTAAACACAAACACACACGCCTCCCAATACAACATAAACATCATGCACACCAAACTCCCTTCACAAAAAAAGCCCACCAAAAAAAAAAAATCAAAGGGAAAATTAACCAGTCACCCAAGTAAAAATAGGACATGGAATAAATCAAACACTGAATCAAATATAAAGTGTACAAGGAAAGTAAACAGTCTTAATGCGACAGGCCTGCTCTCCAGCAGTAATCTGACAGCGAGGCAGACGGCAGGTATAATGGCTGGATTACAGATGTTCTACCACAGTATTAGAGTGAATGGATACAAGCTGTTGCTGCAAGAGCAGGTTTCATGAGACCTCATTCAACTCCTTGACACAAACTTTTAGTCTCACTCGCCCCCACAATTTCATTCCTGTCAGAGTGCGCTGAATGACGAGTCAACCTGTACTCTTTTTCTTGTCTGTCATGCTTTTCACTCTGGCAAGAGGGCTGTTTCCTTTTTGATGTCTTGATTGCTTATATAAACCAAAGCTGAAGTTCACTGGTTAAGACTGAAAAATATGCAATCGTGGCAAACTTTGATGTGGCAACTTCCAAAAAAGTGAAACCAAAGTTAAAAAAAAAAAAAAAAAAAAAAAATCAAGGTGAAACCACTTAAACATGTTTTTGGATCAGAAAGGGGGTGGGCATACCTCAAAAAATGTCTTCCCCACTTAAAGTTAAGCCCAGATTTAGACACACACACACATAAATAAATAAAGGCAAATCAAATTTATTAGACAGCATACAGTGGAGAGTGACAAGGAAGATCAGATTGAGCCATTACAAATTTGGCAATATATCAGACTCAAACCCACGTCAGAAGCACATTTCATGCACCACAGGACATTGATGCAAAACATTTGCATGTTAGCTTGACTGAGTTGCGATTGATAGAAAGTGGGTCAGATACAAAGCTATTGGGTGAAAGACTAACTTTGAAGAGGGAAAATGCAAATATTTGATAGTAGAGTCCCACAGGCAGAATCATGAGTCTTCTTGTTTTACAGTTGCTGGCTTCTCCTTCCCCAATTATTTTGTATGCCAACAACATTTTTGAATATTGGGAAATAGAAGTAACCTTCAAGGAAATGAAATATTACAAATAAGCAAAATAAAACTTGAATCATGCTATAATTGTGTTTTGATTGTTCAGGCAAACTAAAGCTCGCAACAGTAGAATGTGTCACCCTCAGGGCTGTGCTGCTGACAGTGCTGACACTTACATACAGTAACACTGAACTAGTCAGGAAAGCTGTTTGTGGCTGGATAAACAACATTTCATTTGTTTCCATTTAAAAAAAAAAGCCTGTGCGACACTGTCAGAGGCTAAATAAAGGAAACAAGTCGGTTAAAAAGAATGCCACTTCTGTGCACATATCTATACCTATCATGTATTCGTAATTCAACAAATACTTCAATATCCTTCTCTGGACACTAACGTGAGTCGACTCTAAGAAGATAATAGTTATTATGGGGTTCACAGCATGATCTTAGGAAGTCACCAGCATACGTCACGAAGCACCACGGCTGTGGCAGGTTCCTGCTGGCAGCACAGGTGCTCACATGCGCACACTAAACACACACACACGGATACACAGACACTTGGCTAGGACACTGCAGGTACCCCCTCCCAACCCCTCTGATGTACACAGCCACACTCATAAACATGCACACATGCACGAACACACACAAAAAGTGCAGGTGCTCACACTGCCCCACCAGCTGTCCCTCGAGATCCCAGTACAAGGTCTGATGACCAAGACAGGGAGAGGACAAAGGAACAGAGAGACTACAAGAAAGAGGACTGAACAGACGCCAACACTGACAGGTGTGTGTACTATATGTGTGTGTGTGCGCCAGGTCATGGCTCACTTCCAACATGCTGCACTGCCCTTAACCCAAATAAAGTCCGGTTATCTTTGTTTAACCTTGACTGCTGGTGCTGTGTGTATATTTATGTGAATGTGTCTGTGTGTGTTTGTATACAATGCCCTTGGTGGCCACTGACAAAGTGTGAATGCAACGTAGGTGCTCATTTGAATCTGCAAAATCATCAAAAAACAAGCCAAAAAAATAAATAAATAACACACACACACACACAGCTTGCTCTTACAGGAACCCAAGCATGAAACTGAAACAACTTCAAGAGTAATGTGGCATTTCAGGTCAGCGTAGCTGGTTCTTGTGATTTTACGATTTCACGTCACTGTCATGTCATGTCATGTCAGTCGCATGACACATCATAAAGTTGTTGCCTCTCACTTCTACAACAGACTGACAATCAGTTATATAACCAAGGTCACGGGGTGGGAGCAGCTAACATAGCGTAGCCACGCCCTGCTTGGCTGTTAGCATTCCATTGTGAACTACACTGTCAATACTTGGCAATCTGGAGATGTACAGCACTGCGATCCTGACTCCAGGGACCAGACATGTCTAGTGTCCAGTGTGACCTCTCCTCTCCCTGCAGTTACGCACAAATGAGCCACGAGGAAATGCAAATACAATGCGCCTGGAAGGCTGTAGTAAAAGATAACAAATACTAATACACTAATTTGCTGAATCAGGTCGATAAAATTTCACCACTGTTTTGCTTTCTCTACTATTTTTTAACTCCCAAGACTAATGTCTACAAGGAAGCAAATGGACAAATACTTGGTTTATAGGTCATGGAAGGGAAGAAATATTTGTCCTTAACTCCTCTTTCCGTGAGGCTTCTGTTTTGGTGAGGGAACTGTTTCCCTCAAATACTTGCACAGTGTTAGGATTAGATACCACTCTATTTTTAAAGATGGTAACACTAAACTAAAAAATATCCAAATATGTTAAGCATTTCTTAGACCTGTGTGTGTGTGTGTGTGTGTGTGTGTGTGTGTGAATACAACACACTGTACCTCACACACGGGGGAGGCATGTGGAAGCTTGATGCCTTACTATATATTATGTTCTTGTCAAGTACAATAGTGCAGTTGCTTGTGGCAGCTTGTTAGACTGGGTGTTAGTCACAGGGATGGGCACCACAGGGCTACAAACTGCTACAAGGTCATACTGAGATTACATTGTTGGAGGGGCTTGCAAATAAAATGTGAGCTCACACAAACACACACACATACCTTGTCACATAGAGAGTTTAATTAGCTGTTGATGGGCATTACTACTTACTAAAGATAAACTCTATAAACATATTTATAAACATCAAAATCTATGGAATGTAATATGTTAGGAAAAGTATCCATACATATCTGAAGGGTTTGTTATTTAGTATTAAAACAGTAGCATTTTTACATACCTGTACTATTCACACATAACTATATTTGCTATTGTTATTTAACTTCTGAGAAAATAAAATTTCAGTTCGGTCCAATGAATCACTGCCAACAAAGACAGTTGCAGCCCAACAGTTCAAACGAGGACAGTGATTCTGTAGTGAGAGATCTGACTTTCTATGTAGAGAAAACGATATATGCATTACCAAGTACACACACACACACACACACACACACACACACACACACACACACACACACACACACACACATTGGGTAGTCTCAGGTCAGGGAGTTCTAAGTGCAATCTTTTCTGACACATACTGTACCAAACCCCTCTCTTATACTCAGCTTAACACAGCTACAGTAGACACACACACACACACACACACACACACACACACACACAGAGGAGTGCCCCGAGTGTCTATACATGATTAAAAGACTGAAAGTGGGGCAGGTGCACAGTTCTAGCTCTGTGAAATTACTGCAGTTCCTTTCAGCTCACCTCAAACACACACACGCACACACACTCACATCCAACCAGTTCTATGTCCAATAAGTGTGCACAGCTACATGCACACACTTACACATTCACAACCCACATAGCATTGGTTCAATAATTGAGTGATTCCCCCGATGAAGCAGCAGGGGAGACGAGAGCACGAGAGCCAACAACTTACTGGTGCTGGCCAGACAAGAGAGACAATTTTTAAAAATATCAGCCCCCCGACTTCTATTCATCTCCCTGTGAAAAAATGTGTTCCTGCTGCTTTGCACTTGACAGGATGGTGGACATAATTTTTTTAATAACAGCATACTGAATACCCCACATAGACATTAAGTTCCCCACCATGGGCTCCGCAGGAGTCTACAAATGGCTCAAAGAAACCCTCATGTTGCCCAAAATATGTGAATAGGATCTATGAACTCTTTTGTGAATCAGATGTGATATATCAGCTTTTAATCTAAAGGAGCTCGCTGTGAACAGAATATGGTTTCGCTGCATATTATTGCACATTTCAAGAAGAGTTTACACAAAGCTTTGCAGCTGAGCACAAATCAAATTAAAGACAAATTCAGTGGTCATGATGATTGCCTTGCTGTTGATACACAATTGCAAAATGCCGGTTACTGAGACGTTGTTTGGTAATATAATAGTCGGACATTATTTGGAAAATTATGCAGCAGCACTTGCGTCACTGTCTTCTCTGCAAGACCGGATTTTTAAACTTTTTTTTTTATCTTCACTGTTAAGGGATCATCAGTGCATTTGGTGTGTCACCTCTGAACCTTTCACAGAAAACATCTGCACACTCTGTGAGCACTAAAAATAGCTCTCACAGAACTGAAATGACAGTTGACAGTGCTTTTGGAGTTCTCTGAACAGCAAACATATTTTATCTGGTCAACTAAAACAAATCTCTTTATTTAGATATCTAACAGAAATGAGGCAACGATTCTGTGTATTGTGGCTTTTGACATTACTAATATTCAATGCAGGCTTTACTTGCATAATTAAATAGGAGCTGCCTTGAAGTGTTGCGTTACACACTTTTTTTCTGTACAGAACAGTTCATTTTTTTTGTAACTTGGTTTCAAACATCAATAATTTTCCAAAACATCAGACCATACAATTTGGATGTCAGTTAATTTCAGCATTTTTCCCAAACAAAACTTAACAACGCTTGATTAAACTTCAGATATCTCTTAAGATGGTCAGACACAGACATATTTCAGCCAGATCCAGCTCACACTGAGTCACACACTAATGTTGAGAATCAGGCTGGAAATCTTCCATGACTCACAGCCCCTTGGTCTGGGAGACATGGCTGAAATTACTTCTGTTATGTTCGGATACTTGGATTCACAAAAGATGTGCCTGAGATAAAACTGTAGTACTTATACTGGACTAAAATGGCCATTTGCACTATTTCCCCAAATGCTAAATAAATATCCGAAAATCATGGGAAACTGTAGTTTTTTGTGTTTTTTTTTTCACTATATACTTAGAAAAGACCTGGCTCACAGCTGAAAAAAGTTACATTGGTGCAAGTTACAAATCATAGCCAAAGGTAATGTGCTTCAGCTCGGGCTGAGGCACATCTGGTCAAAACGTTTCTTTTTACGTCCCGTGGGGCTTACAAACAGAAAATCGTATAACTGAGTACAGGACACAAGCTTACTACTTTTACGAGGCATTATGAAACTGTGCCTCAGTTTTAAAAGATTAGAACTAAACAACAACAATATAAACCCTACAAATCTCTTCTCCAAAGCTGGACCAGAAGGGACTGAGCTGTATTACGATTGGTGGGATCTAATCATGTGTTGAGCTTGGCAAACACACCTAGGACGGAGGAAAAACCTTTGCAAAAAGTTCAAACAGAAACCTGCAAATCCAGCAACTTCTTAGCAGCCTTGTGCAAGGTTTCTGAGAATTAGATCATAGGGTGTTTGTGGGAGAGCGGACTTGAGTTTCTATGTTGTGATTTGGGGATTGAAAGAACGCTTTTGCAACGTGAATCTTTGAACTTGTGGATGTGTCCAGTTTTTGATTGACCGCTTGGTTTCAACATTACCACCAGATAAACAGAAAAAAAGTGGATGCAACACCACAAATGATCAGTTCCAAGAGAAGCTTTTATGAAATACAGATAACCCGTGGGCCATGTTGATAAAGCCTGGACTTGTTGTAGGTCAGTGGATTGATAGGAAGTGAAACATACTCATAGTAGCACACATGAAAACACACAGCCACCCACACATTTTAATGCTTGCCTTTTAGGGCCTACATTTTACAAACAAGCACACATAGCTAACAATGCAAAGTCTGACAAGTGTCATGTCTAATGCAATTTGCTCTAATTAAGGGCAAAGGTTGCAGCGACCTCTCTGAATAGCGCAACCGACACAGAGCAGTATTTCGCAAGTACTGCAGCCTTTTTCCTCAGTATCCCTGACATCTGTAGTTCCCTCACTATCAATATATGCACAGATAGCCTGTGGGTCATGCTGATAAAGTGAAATGAATATACAGGTCTGTGTGTGTGCTACACTGGTGATGGAAGTTATGACAGGCGTATTTTGTTCAACTCTGGCACTCTGAAACAACATGAATTTTGTATGCTCTTACTCATAATGGCCACGCCTTTGACCCACATGCTCAGACAAATTCTCCCCCTATCCCTTAACCACCACCCCCCCCCCAAACCCCCACCTCAACCACACGTAAACACAAACACACCAGTCATCTTGCTTTGTGTGGGTGTAAATGGTATCCATGAAGTGCTTTCTAAAAAGGTTACGCTACCTCTGTACCCGCACCCCCCCCCCCCCCCCCCATTCAGCAGCAGGCTACAGTTAGGTATAGCGTGTCCCGTCAGGTTGCAAATGCACTCAGCTATCCATCTCAGGCGGCCACGCTAGAGGTAGTGTGAGGGAAAATCGCTAGCAGAGCTAATGGCACGTCATGTAGCATTAAACCAAGCTGACTGGGCGCTCGCCTCAAAAACCCAAAGCACTGGGCTGAAAGAGGAAGGGGGAGAGAAGCATCTTTTCACTCAAAAAGATTGTCTGTTGTTGGGTTTTGAGGCTAATTGGTGGTGAGAGGTTTGATAGGAGGCGGGGAGTTTCAGGTTTGTGGTTAATGCTACACATCTGACAGGCAAGCGTAGTAGGAACCCACTCAGAATCTGTCTTGATACAGGATGTCTTCAAGTGCTGTGGGAAATATTCTACTAACACTTTCAGAACGCATTACCGATCACACAATGCAGTAAATGCGGCTTGGAAACTCGCACGTTTTTGTTTTTTTTTTTTTAATCCGAGTTGCATGGCTGACATTTATGGGGCGTGCTATCAGAGGGAAACAGTGGAGAGCACAGAAGCAGTGTCAACAACTGACAATAAAAGTTAAATCCAGACACTTTATTGGCAGGGCCCTAAATCACTGTTATAGTCTTAGAGCACTTCACTATACCCGCTCTATCAGCAAATTGGAAACAACATCTGAAATCTTAGACATTCAACTAAGAACAAGTTAACTTCAGAATTAAAACAGGCATACTCGTACAGTATATACCCATTATTACATACGGACGCATATTTTTTACACTACTAGCAGTAACCTTCATACATTTCCTTTATACCACCAGTTCCTCCTGAGCTGAGATATGGGTTTAAGAAATACCCATTTATCTTTTGATGATGATTTTAAAACCACCTGATCCTCTAACTATGACTACTGAGATCTGACATCTGGGAAGTTTAGAAATTCCCGCAAGAGTCATTAAGGTTATGGAATGTACAAAGAACAGGGTTATTTTTGGTCTGATGAGGATGCCTAGTAATTTCCCATTAGGTCAACTTTCTTCTCCTACCACAGGTATTTTCCTTGGGCATGCCCCTGCAGTGGGTGTGTACGCCAGCACAAGCACAGCTGCACCAAGTGTGTGTGTGCATGTGTTTAATGTGTATGTTATGTAAGTGGAGTATGAGCCAGTCAATAAATGTGTGATTTGATGTGAGTTGTAAGATTGAGCATAGACACATCTCTTGTGTGTCTGATGTGCGGTATGTGCGTGAGGTTTTTACTTTGTGTGAACATGAGTGTGTACAAATATGGCTATATTACAGTATGCATTACTCTAAATAATGTGCAGTACACATCCAGGGCAGGTATGACACTGAGCCATTTTGCAGCCACGTTACCTTCCCTGCTGTGGCAGTTGATAGTAGATGACAGTGTAAGAGAAGCAGACCTGGCCGGGCGACAGTGAAACCTCACATTAACCTCATTTATCTGTGCCGTAGCTCTTCACCTGACCCTGCTACACCCTCAGTCTCTGATGAACACACTGGTAAAAAAAGCAAGCCTGAAGTGCAGAAGACACGCACAAGCACAAAAGCACCTAATCAAAGGCACAAATACACACAGAAAAATAAACACATGAAAACACAAACACACACATACAGAGTTAGACGGCAATTTTATGCAGCTGATGAAATATGCGATATAGTATTATACTTGTGGACAGGGGCGGATCATCCTGAAAAAAGCAGGAGGATATTGAATTTAGTGTTGTACCAGATACAACAGTAGACAGAAATGAATTCCATTAGGTGTGCACTGCCATATTTGTCTTGCACTGCACTTTTGTCTCTACATTCAAAGCAGGAGTGATGCCACCATCATAAAACAGTGTGTGTGTGTAATTCATGGCTTCAATTAAGTTGCCTCTCCTCAGCCAACAATGTATACAAACCAGTTACCCTGAAGAGACGCTCGTCAAGCAACAGTAGCAGACCACTGGAGAAACTTTGTGAAAATATGATCAATTAGATTCTAGTCTAGGAGGGTGGTGTCCTGATACTGTAATTGGTGATGGACTCATGAGACTCACAGGCAGTCAAGGAACATCCTGGCTCACTAGGCCTTATCTCTACAGGAGTGTATTAGCACACTTCCCTGACTGTCATAGCCAAATATCCCTATTCCAATGTCATGAGCTTACCACATAGCTTAAGGAAGGGAAAGAAATAATAGCCAGTAAGTCAGTCAGTCAGGCAGCCAGAGAGTCAGTCAGTCAGACGTGTATCCAGAAAGCTTGTCAGCTAGCTACCCTGCAGCCAAGCATCCAGCCAAATGTCCAGCCAGATGAGGCTGATCCACGGCCAGGCAGCCAGTCAGTCATCCAGTAAAAAAGATGAACTAGCCAAGCCACAACTACCAACCAGCCAGCCAGCCAGATAGACAGACAGACAGAGGGAGAAAGCCAGCAATCCAGCCACGCAGCCAGCAACTTGCTCTATTCAAACCACACCACAGCTTTGTCGGAGAGGGAATAGTTTCAGCCTTACAGACACTGTTTAAAATATTGCCTGCGGCTTAGTTGCACAGGCTTGTCTCAACCTGTCATCCCATGCCAACCCATGTATGCTCCTGACCATATGGTGACCCAGGCCCTCTGTTTTCATACACTGATGCATTGTCAGAAAGACGCGGATGGAGTTTAGCAACTGGCCAAAGACATACTGGAAATCAGGACCTCATTGCACATGCCACATCACAAACCATCAATGAAATTAAATGTTTCAGGGCTGACACTACCCATACTGCCATGAGCGGAGTCTCGACATCAGCATCCTAAGGAGTAAACAGTAGTAATGGAAAGTAAGTTTGTGCCAAGAAAAACATTGGTGAAGGGTGGGTTTTGGTATTCCAGGGATTGTTTCTATCACTGGCCATTTTCCTGTTATTGAATTCCTTTCTCTCAATGCATATCCTCCTGGCTTCAACTTAAGTCATTGTTGATACCCACACACCCACCTTGCAGCTGGGGTCTAGGGACTTTGAAATACCCCCAACAATTGAGGCAGCAGCCACAGTTTTTTAGGCTGAAAATTAGCCCCCTAAAGAACAAACACTGCTTATGAGTGGGATGCCAGTGAGGGATTTCATGCTTGTTGCAGCAGTAGCAACTAGTTGCAAAGTGTGTAAGGAAGCAAAATGCTTCCCTCAGCATTGCATACACATGGACAGCACGGTGGGGTACAGAATACAGAAAGTGACTTGCAAGAAAACACACTGGAATGTACTTGTATAATCTACTGCCCCAGCTTTTGCACTCAAAAAGATCATTTTTGTTTGTGAAAGTGAGGAAAAGTATGGTTTGGGAAATTTGCTGTCCTCAGCTGTCAAGGCTAAAATTCTCAAATATTACCAGTAAATTCAATTTAGTTGCTTTCCTAGCTCAAATTTAACATTCAAACAAAACCCCTAGCTATTTTAATACTGTAATATAGTTACACTATCCCCTTATATAAAATTGCCTTGAGTTTGAAATCACCTTAGACATTGATCAGTCGCTCCTAAAGTTCTATCACAACCTTCACACAGATACTCGTAGATATAATGTTAGGTTCAGGTTATAGAAATTATACATTTGTGCTCCAATATGCGTATCCTCAGTTTCTAGCATTCTTCTTTCATCTCTCTTGCTCATCACTATCTATCTGACTGTGTCCCAGGTTGTCAGCTTATCCCTGTCCCAGGCCTGCAGCTCTGTGGGGAAGAGAAGAGTCTGCAGGAGTTGTCTGACTGCCAGTCAGTGTCAACTTCACTCTGTAATCCTCTACTGCCTCTGATAAGGATAAGGTACAGAAGACTAGGCTAGCAAAAGAGAAGAGAAGAGAAGAGAAGAGAAGAGAAGAGAAGAGAAGAGAAGAGAAGAGAAGAGAAGGAATATGTAAAACCAAGTCATCTAGACTTGGAAGATTGAAGGGAACAACAGACACAAAAATGTACATGACACAACAATATGTTTCTGAAGTGGGGAGATGAGAAGCAATATTATTTAGAAAGAGGACTTGGAGAGTAACAATTTAAGCTACGAAACCAGATTCCAGTCCCCAAAAAGTGCTGTGGCTTTGTCATTGAGCAAGCCGCAGTTGAAAAAGCTTAGAGCCACTGCTCTATTATGCTCTATATAATACTATTAAGCATAGAGAAAATAACTCCAACCACATCTGGATGTCCTATAAAGAGTGAACGGTTATCATCTAGGTTCTCCCTCATTTAACTTGGCCCCCAAAAGGCCATCACTTAAAAACCTTTCCTCTCAGGCAGGCTTTACTTGGAATATGATCAAATATGAATCAAGGCAGAAAGATCACAGGAGTAGCATGCTGAATTAACTTTTGCATGATGATTTACATGAGATATCACATTTGATGTATAGCTCAGGCACAGAAGTCTTTCCAGAGAGAGTTTATTAAACAGCTCTGAGGGTCTTAGCTATTTGATGAGTTGCATGGATTCAAACTGATGCAGGAACTCAAAATTTGTAGCCTGAAAGCTTGTTGTTTGTCCACATGAGCACTCTGTCATCATTCAGACACTATACACTATGGAGCTCAATCCAGTTTAGCCTTTTACAGCAACCTGCTTGGAATATAGACAGCTGTATATCATGTCAGCTACACTGGCAGCCATTACAGAGCCAAAGCCAACACACGGCTGACTTAAGTCCCAAAGCCAGCTTCCCTTTTTCACATGGTTATTGAGCCATGCAGCGGCTTATCGACCCGACAGTGTAACACAAGTTTGTAGGATGGCTTTAGTCCTCTCTCCCTCCCTCTCTCTCTCTCTCTCTCTCTCTCTCATTCAGACACTGGGACTACTTTGGTCATTCAGAAGATTGGTATTGATTAGATTGCCACTTCAAAATAAAGACGGTAAGCACAGAAATAGGGCCACAAAGACCGCAAATTTGTGCATGCACGGTTATGTCCTCACACATGGGTAGAAATCCAGTAAGTGCAAGCGATAAAACAGAATAACAATACACTGACCATATTGTTATGATGAGAGTTTTAATTGAATTACACATTTAAAAACAACAAATGGGACTTTGACAATTACATCACCGAAGAAGTGATTAACGCCATAAAAAAAGAGGCCTCAGTGACCCTTATGTACACCGACATTTTCACTCTTTATGGATGAATTGCAGATTCAAGTGTCTGCCATGGAATCTCTATTGAATTGCCACCTCCCATAAAAACAGCTAACTAAGAAACACAAGGCACACACAAAGAACACACGGTGGAATGTTCTTTCACAACAAAATACAAAAAAAAAACCTCTCATTGATCCCCCTTTAAAAGCAGTATTCTGTGTGAGTGTGTCCTTTCTCTTGTGCGCCTGCATGTGTACTCTGTGCGCTCATGAATAGAGGAGGATGAAAGGAAAAGCTGAAAAGGTCTGAGCGCACTGCATGGTTCAACCAGACAGCTCAATCTCTTGATCTGCCCCCACCCCCATGCTTTGGTTTTTTTCAGAATCATTTTTCGCACACACATATTCACTTTTGTGTGTGAGTGTGTGTGTGTGTCTGTGTCCCACTTCGATCCCTTACTACCTACATTGCTTGTTCTTTGTGTAGCTTTTGCTTCTTGTGTAAAAGGAGAAGACTAAGGATTAACTTGTGGCAGCAGTCTGGTGTGAATGCAGAAAATAGGGGTTGACATCATTTTCATTATCCCACATCAAACTTAAGGTTTTGTATGTGAAAGTAACATGCAGTGTAAAACACGGAAACAATATCAGAAGGAGAGGGGGGATGAAGGAAACTGGAGAAGAATGTCTAATCAATATGCTGAACTCTGCAAGTTGCTGAAACGCACATCCTTAAGACCTATAATTCATGTGCTATTTCTTTCATTGCTTTGTCTCTTCTTAGTGTACAGTTATCTCTTAAGACAGAATGGGTGCAGCTAAATAAACTTTGGTGTGTGTTTACATTATAACAAACATCTGTGTTTTGTTATGGCTCCTTGCAGCATGCTTACACCGTGTAGATGAGAGTCTGCACTCTGCAAAAAGAAAGGATGCATCAAGGAAACTTTGTTTCTTCAGATTATTATTTGATGCAGTGTGGTTTAAATAACACTGTCGTATTGGTCTGCCCCAAAACCACCTAAAGCTTTTGCGGACTTGAGCGCGTAGCAGGGTTTGTTTGCTTTTATCTGTGCTCAAGAGAAGACACTATGATCTGACAGGGGGCAAAGCAAGCTAAAGCGTACACCTCACCCATGTAGACTCCAAACATCTCAGGGGATATGAGTAATGCTATTTCAGATTTTGAGAGGTGAGTGAGTGAAGGGTGCTTACGTGCATCTACACTCCACTACACTTCTGCCTGCAGTGTGTCACCTGTCAAAGTTATTCTGTATGTAAATGTAAAGAGTAACTACTGCTGTTACAACTAACTCCTCTATAAATAACCACACACACACACACATGCCCACACACATCTGTTTCAGGTGATCGATTTGACCCATTTGCCCCTCCCACCCATCATTCACTCTGCCTGTATTTGCAGGTTGGAGTGTAAAGCCATTTCTGTCACGAATTCATTCAACCCTGAAATCTCCACCCAGTTCTTACCTGGAAATCTCTCTGTCTCTCTAACCCCACACACGCTCACTAACACCCAATTTTCCTCTTTTCCCTTACGTAGGCAGCAAATTCCAAAGACAAAGAAAACACTCTAGCATGATCTAGCAGATGTGTGTATTCATGTGTGTTTGAGTGTGTGGGTCGGTGTGCACATATGGCTCTGACAAATGAGCCGGGCTCAGTTAAATGGCTTGTGATTAGGACACATTGGCATCTAATTGCCCCTCATTACCATTTGAAAGTGAGTGGCAGCTGAAATCAAAGGCTATGGTGGCAGTGGTAAAGTGCAGTGCAGTGCATTTGTGTGTGTGCATATGCGGTAGGCGGGTGGAACAGCACGCCTGATTCAGAGTGGCATGACTGCACAATAGAGCACTATAGTTTCGTCTTTCTCTATCACAAAGCCTTCACGGTCACCATTACAACTAAGGCAAAGCCCAAAGTCGCTCCAATCTAAAACTCCTTGAAGTCCTACCGGTGCCCAACTACAATTACTCCCTCTACTGTTCCTTAAATATACAGTTTCTATATTTCTCTCTCACCCCTTGACACTCCCACAGTAACTATACATTTTAACATTTTGTCATGTCAATTCTGGACATGTCTGTAAGCTCATCACATGGTCAAATCTTCCCTGTCTTTACAACCCACCATGTACAAACCTGTCTATCTTCACTCTCCACCCCTTGTATTAACATCTCTCCTCTGGTAATGTACTCACCACCCTCAAGACAGCCAGGCATTAGATGTCAGCCTCCAGCCTGAAAGACCTGGTGCTGAAACCGCTAGGTTTAACTGTTGTTCCATCCCAACCCAACCCTGAAATTCCTTTCTAAAATCCTGGAATGCACTGTTTCCACTCAGCTTAACTCACATCTGCAAGGAAATATCTGTCATGGCACCAAAACTGCCCTATTCAAATTCACACAGCAGCTGACTTTAGCCCATGCTCCAGCCCCACTCTTCTCAGCTTGAATTCAGCTTTTCACATGGTGTCTCATTAAATCTTCCAAAAATAATCATCCTCTATTAGCATGGCCAATTCTGTACACCTTTGGTTGATATCTAATACAGGAAAGTTTCTCTCCATAAACACCAGGACCTCAAAGACCATCTCATGGTGTCCCACAGAGATTAACACTGGGTCCCCTTTCCTCTAACTTGCTGTCTGTACAATACATAAAACTGAATGAGTCAAAGTCCCGCCAAACAAAATAGTAACAAAACTGAAATTCATATAATTGGTCCAAAATATAATCCTACAAATTAAAATAGTTTTAATGTCTCTGTGGATTGCAGTTCCCTCTCTGCTCAAACTAAAAGCCCTGCTTGTAATTCTTTTCAACTCCCTTTCCATGGAGCCTCACAGAAATTCATTCACCCAAAAATTTGACTTTTGTCCATTTTTGTTTATTTGATGTTTTCTATTTCTGTCCCAAGTTATCATAAAAACACTCAACGTCATTCACCTCCTTGTCACCTTCAAACTGCGCTACAGAGTTTACGATAATTTTCCTAAGTCTTAAATAAACTCTGTTTTTTTTAGAACCTCTCTGTCCACACTATTACTCACACCTGAGACATAAACACATCGCCCCAATCCACCATTTATTTATCTATCTCTTCTTCACAAAAGACTATGTGGACTTGCCCCACTCCCTGTTGTTGTTATTGATTTTTGCTCTTAAGACACTATGATATATAATATTACACCGCAAATTCAGTATGGTAACCCTAGGCCTTGAAAATACTGAAGAAAACAGACACAAGCAGATATAGCAAGTAATTTGCATGATTGTTTGTTTGCAGCATATAAAAATCTACAGGCGAGGCAAACCATTTAAGGTGAAAGTTCACCTTATCACTATGGCCTAAATTTAATTATTCACAAAAATATATACAGTTTTCTTAGTTCATTCAAAACATACAATATGCTGGAGGTCTATAAAATATAAATGTCAGAAGAGTTGATAACATTCTGCTGAATAGATCTGTATAACATGAAAAAAAGCTTTTGTGATGTTGTATTTCTTAGACTACCAGTTTGACACTATGACCCCAAAAAGACCTATGGCAAATAACAAATGCACCCAAACGACACTGCCATTACCCAGACACATCTTGTCAGAAAACTGGAAAAAAAAATAGTGGTTATCAGATAAAAACAAATTCAATTTATCTGTTACCTGCTCCCATAGACCCATAGTTTGTACTCACACCCTTCACAGACCGGTAGCCATTTCTTTTACAGTGATATTTCTGTTACAGTGATATTGACTGAAGACCCATTGTAACAGCAGCAAAAATAGACATGTCCATAACATAACCATAAAACCAGTGCTGAAGCCAATCAAGGCGATTCTTAATTGATCTGTGTGGACTATATAAAGAGTGCTCCAATGTGCTTCATTAAAACTCTCCAACTGTTTCCTAACGAACAACGTTGCAAGACACAAAGCCACAAAGCACCAAGAACAAATAAACAGCAACTTGTAGTTTTATTTATAGTGTCATCTCTCAGCAACCGGTGTGGGAAGAGACACTTCTATCAATTATTATATATTATATAAATATTGTCTTGGCAGACAGTCAATTTTAAAGGAACTAGGTAAAGATTGAGTTGAAAAAAATGTGTAAATTACTTTCGTGGCACAATCCAATAAATATTAATCTATATGCTCACTGGGTATGAAATGCTGTGCATTTATTTTTACCAAAATTTTGCTAAATGAGACTGGTGGTTGGCAAAATTGTATGTGTTTGGGGTGTACTGTGCAGACAATCAGGGCCTGCAACTCTTAATATGTTGCACAAGAAATCTGAAAGGTTTTTATAAAGTCTGTGGCTGTTGCGTGCAACCTACACACTTTTTTTGTGAAGCAGTAGGGTAAGGGCTGACACTAAAATGGCAAATTTTATGTGAAATCTTCCCCCACACTGTAAAACCTCCTCAGTCATTTAAACATTTATGTATGGACTGTCCCCAACAGTAAGTTAACAACCTTTATATACTGGCTAAAAATAAATTTATTCTCAGAATTTTTACTTCCTATATTCTTGGGTTCAGATGTATTACTACCATATGCTGACATAACTGTGAGTGTAGCTTTGTGATGAGGTAACTGTATAGTGTCAGCCCTCTTTAGGATGACTAGTTCATTCATTGCCTATGGGAAGGCAATTCAAACACGAGAAGAGATACAGTCAACAAGTAAAGCTGGCTTTAAACTGCTTTTATTCAAACTGCAAATAACTGCACAGACACCTTAAGGGGAAATGTGTTTAGATTTCTGTAGAATTGCAGCTTGCTTTTTTTTTTTTTTTTTAAATCTTCAAGAGTTACATTTGTCCATCCATTTGGTCTCGTTTGGATGCCATATTAAATTCAAAATGTGAGTGAAGCATAGGCTACCACTCGGGACGCATAGCCTACCCTGAGTGCTACTCCGAGGTGTAAACAGAGTAAAAATAGCCTGCTATCACAGGCTTCCCTACAGTCCCGTTATATAATGGTCCAAGCTAGGATGAATGACATCACGGGTAGTCCAGCAATCACAAACCCTATGTCCTTTACAACCAGCTGGCAATGTAAAACACTGTGAAGTAACATGTTACATGGGCAAAAATAAATACCTTCAATCAGCGGTCGAAACATGCAAAACAGATGTAACTACGTTTTCGCCAACACCGGACAATTTATGTAGTGTGTTTAGTTGTTCTTCGTCTCTTTTCGTGTAGAGAAATCACTTCCGCGATGGTGAAACGTAGATAAAAATGTAATGCTTTGCCTTTGACAGTCCTTGTCAGTAAGAAAAGAGTTCAAAAGAAGGCACGTAAGGCTTGAAGCGACGCTATTTAGCGGTGCTTGTCGGTGTTTTCCGCTAAGAAACAGTCTGCAAAGAGCAAATGTTTGAGCCGAGGTCGAGTGGCGCAGTTACTGGAAGTGCAGCGCCTGCCCGACACCAGCTCGACCGGCGGACGCGCTCCTAGCTCGGTCACAATCCTGCCAAAGCTCCGCTCTCTTTCGCTCCACTTAAACACTACTTTGCATTTACGTTCCGAAATGACAAGAATATACAGCCAAACCCCGCACGCCCCTGTACCGTTTGGTCACTTCAAAAATAGGTCAGAAGGCGAAGTAAACATTTTCCAAGCATTTGAAGTAAACCAGAGCGTCAGCGCCACCCTGCCCAGTTCTTCCAGCCATTTTCTCTACACAGCTCCACAAGAGAAAAGTGGCACGGTGGAAGCAATGACAGGTTGGTGAAACGAGCACTGAATGAATAGTTTTGCGTGACTTACTGTTGGGTGTAACGGGCTGTTGAGTTTGTGTCTCTCCTTGTTGCCAGGGCTCCCCTGCTCTGCTCCGGCGCTGACGGTGGAAAGCGTCTCCCCTCCTAATGATGTCTGCAGCGCACTGCTAATAGCTCTCTGTCCCCACCTTCAGAGGGAGAGAGAGGGAGAGAGAGAGAGAGAGAGAGAGAGAGAGAGAGAGAGACAGAGAGAGAGAGAGAGAGAGAGAAGTTCAGAAATGGAGCAGTTTGTAAGCCACTCATGCAAAAATGTGAGGAGGGCTCGGAGCAGAGCAAACAGCGACAGAATTACAAGATAAGTTTACTGACAGTACTAGGGCGTGAGAAAACACGGTGCATATGCCGTGATTAGTTCAAGTGCGTGTGTTTAGATATATTCATGGCATAAGCTGCATTTTTAAGAGGAGAGACAGAAAAAAAGACGTGGTTTTATGTTGTTTGATTATAATGATTTTTAAATTCAATATGATACAGAGCTTGTTTTAGCCCTGTCAGTAGTAGGAGAACTTAGTGTTAATGAACATTTCAGTAGCAAATGTCAACAACGTAACATCAACTCGAGGGAAGTTTTAGTTGTGACAATCCACTAAAATAGGGGCCATATTGGAGCATGACTTAGTACTTTCACTTTTGATAGGTTATGCATTTATCTTTTAATTAAGTGACCTTTTGAATGTAGGACTCACTTTTTTGTAACCGAGTTTTTCTGTTTTTCAGTTTTACTTCTTTTACCCAAGTAATACATCTGAATATTTATGTGCCACTGCTACATCAGATAGGGTACCTTTATTGTTAGTTTAAGTACATATATTGTGAAACTCAAAAAACAAAAAATAAAAGTTGCTAGATGTTGTTAGAGCATAATACATAATACAGTGAGTATTCAAGACGAACCACGAAGGGGAAATACCCCACTGGATTTGAAAATGTATCTCTAATTTTTGAAACACTGGTGGTTATTGTTTATACCATGTGCTCAGCCCTACATGATATCACATGCTCAGGATACTATACTATGTTTACATCTGACTGCACATTAAACCTTTGACATTTCTCAGAGAACTGCTATGAACAGGCATTTGAGGTAGAGAGCTCGGGATCTTAGAGAGAGCCAGCACAGCTGAGGGCGATGACTGATAGTCAGCTGACAGTGACAAGGTGGAAAATCTCATTTGTAATCATTTTCACACACAAACAGCCATAAACATACACAAAGTCGTGGAGTACTACTGGAAAACATGTTGATGAAAGACCTTTATGTACTCACGTCATGACTCAGTTATTGCTAATTCACTTTACGCTGCCAAATGAATCAAGAGTTCTGTGAGGTTCAGCAGTTTCCTTAATATGAAGTGTTATTCCAGTGAGTACCAAAAAAGAAAACACATGATCAAATCAACCACTAAAGTGACTAAGATACTATTACTGATAAAAGTGTTTAAATCAACTAATGAAGTTAACATTAAAGAAGTATTTAAATACCCAGTCAACCAACCCCTCCCCACTGTTTTGAGTGGTGTTTTTTATAATGTTGATCTCTGTGACCTCTCCCAGATTTCCAATATGGCAGCAAGTGGCTTCACCTCTTCGTCACGGGAGAGTGCAACCTGACACTGACCATGAGCCTTAGGGTGCACGAGGCTGCAGAGTGACAGACGATCAGGGATGTATCCCACTCCCTGCCAGTCACTCAATAAGTGCCCTATTGTCCAGTACTCTATTGTGCCCTTGTCACATGTATGCCAAACAAAGAGCCAGAGAGATAGGTTGCCCTGTGTGCCAGAAGGCTAGCATTACATTACATTCATGGCCTGGATGCATAGAAATGAAGAGACACAGTCTGGTGGTGAATGGACTTTGATATTTGAATGGAGATAGGAATGAAGAGTTTCAGTTCAGAACCATTTATTATGCAGACTATATACAGTACATGCTGTGGGATACTTGAAGTCCCTGTGGTGCTTCCTGTAGTGCCACAGTATGAGGTACGTTCATAGCATGTGTGTCAGGTCAGAAATCAAGAGGGGACACTAAGTTGACAGCATATCGCTGAACAAATCACAAAGTGTTCCCGATCAGTGATTTAATTACAGGGTTGCGTGGCATCTTGCTTACTCACACAACTGCACGCGTATACACATTTGCATACCCACAAGCATACACAAGCAGTCTACTCTCTTGTTCCACTCTGCATGTACTTACAGGTATACACCTTCTCACTTTTACAGCAAGCTGATGAACATATGGAAAACTTCAGCTGAACTAATGCAGGTAGAAGTAAGTTCAGCAGTAGCCTGTCTGCCAAAGCCTTCAGCTGAATGACTTGCACCATTCAGAGTATAAAAGTATAAAGGGAACACCTACTGTAGTTGTACGAGTGTGTGTGTGTGTGTGTGTGTGCAGCAGGGCCATGGCGTGCTTGAGGAATAATAAAGAACTACTCCCAAAGGAGGAGCAGATTCTTAGAGGGTTGGGTTACTCCCTAGAGATGTACCTGTGTTCTTTGTGGGAGGTGTGAACAGTGTTACTGTCAAGGACAATAAAGTGTACCAGGTGTGGCCTGTATGGGACGAGCCTTGAGAAATGAAAATGGTATTTTGTGAGGTTAAATGACTCATACTTTAAATGTCAGTGCAATTTTTGAACCTCAGTGATTAAAAAAGAGATTTCTTTTGGGGAAAAGGTGCCAAATTAAATATTAGAAACGGAATATGACTTATCACCAGTCGAGAAAAGCTCAAGCCCAAATATTTGTGTCAGTTTTTAACTCTTTCTAACTAGAAAACCAAGAACGGCTTGTACTCAACTAAAGACACTCAAGTAAATAAGTCACCTACTTTAGTGACAAGTATACACAAACAAGGGATTTGACACTTCACCTGGGATATGAATAAATAACACTCTCAACTTAAAACATGCACTAAGGTAGATAAATAATTAATCACTGCCAGCCTCTGGAAGGAGCTCTTAAGGGATTTTCAAAGATTTTAATGGCCATGGACATCTCTTCTTTATTGGACAGCGGAGTAACAGAGAAACACAGTGTCTAAAGTGCACGCCACTTAACGTAGTACACTCAGCTATTGAGCACCCCAGCTCTCCAGGCATTCAGATGATTGCATTTTCTTTATGTGCGAATTTTGTGATTTACCTGTGCAGCCGGCGTGAAAGCAGAAGCAGGAGAAAGAGTAGGCCGATGCATCGTCATGATAACTCTTCACATTCTCTGCAAAATCCAGTAAGAACTTTCTTAGTAGAAGAGGAACGCTCATCCTGTATGCTTTGAAAGCAGCTGTCACTTCGGATTTCAAGGCCGCACTGTGTGCTGAGGTTCTCTCTCCACACAGGGCATGGCGTGTTTCTCAGCTGCTCACTGCTCCCCCTGTTGCTCAAACACGGAACTGTTTCCAAGCTTTAGGGTCAGATGCTAGACAGTTTTCTACAAAACACTTTGCAAGGAGAATAGTAAAGTGTTTAACTTTACACTGTTACTATGTATTTTTTAGTAAGATTTACTATGGAAATATATTAATCTTCTTTATTAATATTCACTGCTTTACTTCTAAAGAGACACCTCTGAAAGGATACTATTTTGGAAGAAATAGGTTATGTGGTCTCCAACATTTTTTTCTAGGAACCTCCACAGCCCTGTTAGATGAATTTAACTGGTGTATAATTATATCTATATATTTTACCTGCCAACAAAGGAAGGCATGTCTGTGTGATGTGCAATCTGGTCTGGAGTCTAAAGTTGCATTGGATTCTTTTTTCTGACTTGCTTTTCTTTCAATAAGGAACCCAGAACAATCAATAAAGTAAGACTTTTTCACTTCTTCTTTTTCACTTCTCACATTCAATTGTTTCCCATTCCTTCCCCCATCTTTTCAAACTGTGTGCTGTAGCAAAGATATCGATGCATCTCAGTCACATGTAACTTCTTCACTCAAACAAAAAAAAGAAATTGAAACCAGTTTCTGCAGCATCTAAATCAGCTGGTAACAGCTCACTAATATACCATCATTTTCACACCAGCTCTCTAACAACCAAATTACACAGGCTTAAAGTTGCCCTTGCAAGTGTAATCCTACAGTGAATGGCTGCTATTGGCTAACCTGTTCTCACACACCTTCCCCACTCTGCGACAAGGGAGAACGAAGCGAGGAGGATTAGGATGCAAAGAGAGTTCCCTAATCTGTGTATTAACAGCAGCCAATTGAATCAGGCTGTCCTGGGCAGGCAGATTTTGGGAAGTAATCTGTAGTGCCTTAATGTGATCTGTATAAAAATCCCAGACCTAATTGGAATGGAGAAACATAGACATAGCATATACATAAATGTGTCTCATTCTCACACTTTCTGTCTCTCCTAAAAATCCAAACACACTCATACAAGCATGCACACAGTATTTCTGCTTTTGCACGTGCATGCACACAGAGAAATCTGGCTTCTGAATATTGCTGTGAGTATTGCAGCAGATCAGAAATTACATCACATTTTGACATAAAAAAACATAAGAAGATTGGAAAGAGAGGCTCAGAGCAAAGAAGAGCATGGTGTGTGTGTGTGTGTGTGTGTGTGCGTGTGCATGTGTGTGCGCATGTGTATCTATCAGCCGAACTCCCTCTCTATGAAAAAATAATTGGCTCTTAGTTCTGGACCTCGAACTTATTATTAGACCGCTGCCTTTGTAGATGAGACTGCAATATTACAGAGACACAGAATGTTTTTCTACTTATTATACAGACTCTGAACGGTTGTTTCAGCCTTTGCACTCCCTGTTTAAACCTCAGATCATATTGGTGGTAATATTTAAAACCACTTTCACCTTTACTGTAATTCTCTCTGCATAAGGTGTCAGCTATTTCTTAAGTGTGATGTCTGAGTTCAGAGCTCCATCCCCCAAAATAAAAACAAGAGGCCCCTCATGTATCATGAATGAGTGTGGTTCCTCAGCCATCTTTTTTGGTTTAATAAGGGCTAAAAAAAAAAAATCTGTTATGCCTGAGCCACTCTCCTCCTACTAAGCAGTGACTTTAATTATTGACCAGGCAATGGAGGCTCTCCAACACACATTTGTACACACACAAATACCCTAACGTGCATGCACGCACACATGCATGCAAACAGTGGTGAGTGATATCAGGACAGGGCTCTGCAGTGCACAGTCACTAACTCCGGGGTCAGCGAGGAGTCAGCTGGATAATAGATGAGCTTGAAAGAGGCAGCTGACAAATCTGTAGCACTCGCCTTACACCCTGCCTGTCTGATTTTTTCCCTTGTTTGTGTATGACAGCGTGACTGCGTTAGAGCAGAGAGAGAAACTGACAGTGCGAGGAGCCACTTTTTGCAACACAAGTGAGCGGGAGAATGGCAGAGACTGAGGTAAAGGAGAGAGGAAGAATGTCCCTTTGATCTATTGTGAAGGCGGCGTTTTAAGGAATAGTTTTGGGAAATACACCTATTTTCTTTCTTACTTAGAGCTGGAGGAGAGGATCAAGATCACTGTCCTATCTCAGGATGAAGCTATAGCCAGCAGCCAGTTAGCTTAGCTTAGCATAAAAACTAGAAACAGTTTATGTGCTACACCATGTCTTGGACAGGAGCAGTGGTCTGAAGACAGACATGAGGGTGGTACTAATCATCTCAGCTAACTCTTTGTAAGGAAAGTAATGGAATCCAACTTCTTCCAGATTAAATGAACAGTCTTGTATTCAGTGATTAATCGATAATGAAAACAATTGTTAGTTGCAGCCCTGTATCATTGTACATGTCGTTAAAGGACAAGGGAAGTGAGAAGACAGCCCACTAGTGCAAATGCCCTGTCTTACCACATGCATTGATTACAATGCGTCATGGTCATCGATCAGTACTGCCTCAGTGGCTTCACCCTCTGACCGCCATCATTAGCACCTTCCACCGTGTCCCACCTCTGTGTCCCCAGTGCCATCAGCCACCTCTCTCTGTAACTTCCTCTTCTCATCTAACTTATGGCAAGAGGGTGGATAAGAGCATTTCCCAAAATATCAAAGGTTTCCTATGAAGGACAGTGTCCACCTTTCCTCCATCAATCTACAGTTATGTTGTCTTATTTGAAGTCCAGTCATTTCACTGTAGTCAGCACAGGTTAAAGTGCTTCTGCTCTCCCTACTTCCCACTTTTCAGAGTACATCCAGTTCAGTCTGCTCAGGTACTGAAGAACCTTGCAGTAATGATCTAATTAAATAATAAGACTTAAGCCACTGCATCTGGATCTGTTCTCTCACTCATCCTTTCATTCTGCCACCGAAGTTATCTGACTGCTGCACACTTCAAAAGCAAGTGAATGTGAACATCCGCCAGGCCAGATCGTCTAGACGCTCGATTTCAAAGGCCTTTTAAAACCTTTAATCAATAAAGTAGCTGTCAACACACAGCTCCCCCAGACGCCTGGCCACAAGAGGCCTGAAAACATTGCACTTGTACAAACTCTGCAATACCGCCAATTAATCTTTATTGCTATGTCTCCCTGTGCATGTCTACACTCTATCATAAGTGGAGAAAAGCTCTCTAAGTGAGAGAGAGTCCCAGTATGAACTTGCTGAGTGTATCCTAACTGCTTGTTTATAACAACCAACCAATGTTTGCATGTGATTATGTGTGCTTATGTGCTATCTTTGCGTGGGGGGGGGGGGCGGTGTAGATTCACATACATCAGTAAATGTGGGAAAATGTTCCCGCTTACTTTTGGTGCAGTAATCATTTCCCAAGTTTGTAAATTGACATGTTTACTGGTTAATTTGAATCAGATCAATGTGGCACTCTCTCTCAATTGCCTGTAGCTACATTTTTTTGTTGGTAGTTATTTTACGTATACACGCAGCTTTGTCTCTGCTTCTGTTCTAAATAAAGATCTGTCGGGTTTGGGAGATTCAGCTATGACACTGCATCACTGTAAGGTCAAAACTGCAGGTATTAGTAGCTAAAGATATAAGACATGTTGGCAATAATGCACCAGAGGTTTATCTTTAAAAGGGAGCAAGACTATTGCACAAACATATTTATATTCACCATTTTCCCACATGTAATTTCGCATAACTTTTTTTTTGTGATGGTTGATTACATATATCAGCACCTCATCGCTTGTGTGTTTGCTCTATCTCAACATCACATTCCTGATCAGTCTCTCATTTCAGTTGAAATCATGTTAGACAAGCACGATATTCTCTTGGCAGGCTTCCCTCCGACCTCCTGATGTTCCCATCAGCTGATGGTCACCCTCAAATGTGTGTTGTCAACATGGAGAGCCCGTCGCAGTTTCAACTTTCTTTTTTTTTTTTTTAATTTCAGCTTTGAATGAATGTATTAATGTGATAAAGTATTCAGATGAGGAGACGGAGTTAATTGATACTCACATTACACGTCTGTAGATTAATATTAATACAAAGAATAAATAATGAAAAGATATTAGACTAAACAGTTGCAGAAAATGCAGAAGGATTCAAACAAAAGTTAGCTATTTTTATTGTAAGTCCTGTAGTGTTTTCAGTCTGCTCTCTTCTCCCTATTCAAACAACCTCTAGTCCCTATTTATAGATCACTTCCTGTTTAATTTTTCGGTTCTCAGGACTTTCAATTATGCTGATTCTTTTAAGTATACCAGCTGGAATAGCACAACACATCTCAAGCCTGACTGGATCAGAAGCTGGCTTCTGTATCCACAGTGGGCCTTATTTAATATAAAGCTGTAGACAGTAGAAAATGTAGGGCATACTTTGTCCTACAAATGCTCTCACAACTCCACGGAAGCTTACACTCACTCCCTTTCCAGATAGCATGTGTATTTGAGTCATGTATTGCAGCTGATGGTTTCCTGTGTGTGTGTGTGTGCGTGTGTGTGTGTGTGTGTGCGTGTGTGTGTGTGTGTGTGTGTGTGTGTTGAGGCGTGCTACATGACTCATTTACAGTGGAAAAATGAGGGGTTTCCTAGTTCCCATAAATATCTTTGAGAGTATGTTCTGCACTTGGCAAAATGATTACATGTACACAGCTGGGACAAAGACACATCACTCTTTAAAACATGCTAATAGAAATGCAACATCCTCCTAATACAGCAGCTGATTATGAAATGGTGTATTCATTTATGGATTGTAAGCTATTTCCTGTGTTGTACAAGAAGTGAATGATGTGCAACATGAAACAAAAGAGCCAAAGAACCCAAATGTTTGGTTAAGGGAGGATTGGACACCAATCTTTATGAGTCAAAGTGATGGGGATCACTGTAATGATAGAAAGAAAGGATAGACTGCCTGGTGCAAAGGGCAAATAGGCCATAGCAAAATATAATGGCTATATTTTTTAACATTTGCTCAGCACTGGCTCAGCTAAGAAAGAGGTGCTTGGTCGGAACGAGCTGGAAAAGAATTTGTGAGTGATCAAACCAGTGAGCACTGACAAAGAGCAGGGTTAACTTAGATGGAAATGTTCAGACACGTTTTGTCTTCTGCTAGCAAAAATGAAACAGCTCCTCAAAAGCCCTTGAAAACCTGCATACATACATGTAATCGTGTGTCTGAACTGTGTCTGTCTCTTCAGTATTCTATAGCATCAGCCACATACAGATTGCTTTTAATAAAAGATCTTGGCATCAATAAGACCACGTACATCTGTAATTAATCTTAATATTTGGCCAAATACCATCACTGTAATGTAATGAAAGCAAACAACTGAATTGTACAACAGAATGTTGTATTTTCATCTGTGTACTTTCTGCAGTTTTTCATGCATGTGTTATGCCTGTCTCTGTCTCTGTGTGAATGTGTGTGTGTGCGCGCATGCGTGCGCCTGTGTTTGTGAGTGTGCCTGCTTGCTTGCCTTTCTATTAATAGCAGACCTCCAGTAGCTGACCCTGCATTAACACATGTTGTCAGTCAGCAGGCCAGATTATGACCCATCAGATTGTTACTCTGCCATCTGGGATGGGATTTCTCAGATTTCCCCATGCACACACCCACACACACACACACATTAAAACACTATGCATGATTACTATACATACTGTACATTACTTTGATAAAATATATGAGGAGGGTATTTCAGACTTTCTTGTTGCAGTAAAACTGTGATAAACAGAGTGCAGATATCCACATTATCAGGTCAGCTACTTTTTCTGTCGCAGCTACTGCTAACATCTTGAATATGGCCAAATCTGGCTGATTAAATATCGATGCTAATGAAATGTAGATTGTTTGACAGACAAACAACAACTTTGTACACCTCAACAGTGAGTCTTATCAACTGAGCTGATAGTGTGTACTGTGATTTTGAATGAGTTTTTTGTTTTGTGTATATTTTGAATAGAATTATATGTGAACATTTATGACTGAAAATACCAAACCACCCAACAATATTTCTGACATTGGCAGAGGAACAATGTGGGAGTGATGTTTATGTCACATCATGTCACAGTGACTTCTGATCTATCTGATAGTTATCTATTATTGCCTAACAGTGTTAGACTGGTAAGGAAATATTATTGCTTTGACCTGGTGGGTAACTACTTGATTTGAAGACTGGCATATGTTGCATTACTTTTCATACATATATAATATGCATACATGCATACATGACAATTTTATCCATCTCTTCAAACCACCAAACACACAGACACACGCATGATCATATGCATAAATACTATCTGTCTACATACATACACATCCACACATATGGACACACAGTTCGCCTACACAAGCTGCCATGCAAGGAATTTTTTTTTAGATCTGACAGTCTGCAGGGACTCCTGGCATAGAGTACATACCTCCACCAGGGGGAACCAGGTGGTGGATCTGCTGAGGCCCCACTGAAGAGGCACTAATCCTGGGTCACTGCTGGCTGTTACGGCCTGGAGCCTGAAACTTCTGTGTCAAACACATAACCTGCTGACGTGCATCGACACAGCCTCACAGAGGACACAAATGCTCTGTAGAGACAGTCTGCTGAAGGATTAAATGCACGACTCAGTACTGTATGTTCAGTATGTTGATAATAACCACACATTCACATGCAGGGACACACACACATGCACTAAAAGCCCCTAAGGAATGTCAGTTTGGACATATAAATGTTGAACACTTCAAATACCCTTTATTAAAACACTATTTGTGTTCCTGCTGCTTCTCTGACTTTGTTTATGTCTCTCTACAGTGTAGTGATAAAGGTTTTGTACTTGTAATTGTTCACATAAATGTGTGTGCTCAAGTTGTGCAAGAGTGTACATGTGAGAAAATAATGTGTTGTGTGTATAAACTCGCAAGAGGGTGAGGCAGAGGGTGGGGCGCGTTTGTGGATATTAGGCAATGCAGAACAGCTGACAGTTCTGCTTTGTACACACACACACACACATTAACACACTGCACAATAAGACTACTGCTCTGTCATTGAGTGCTTCCTCTTCCTCCTCCTCCCTACTTGTCTCCTCCCTCTATCCCCATATAGTATAGTACTACATGCTCTAGTTGATAGCGCATGCCGAGCCAGCACATTCCACATTAGTACTACTTCAGATGTTTGTGGCCCAGAAGCTTGTTCATTGGCTGAGCTGCCTCCGACACTGAGGCTACAGAGAACCAATGAAGAGCCTCTCTCTGGGAAGTGAGGAGACAGACAAATTCAAAGGGAACCCCCTCTACTGGGCAATACAGAAAATGTCTGGGTCCATCTAAACACAGAGACAACAGTCTGTTAATGGAATGTAATCTAATATTCACTTCACATGGGACGTTACATTTGTGTTCTAGCATTTGCTCATACTCCCATTAGCCTTCTTTTATTTGCTCCCTTACTTCATGTTCTGTTACTTTCTCTGGAGCCTTCCCCTCCATCCACTCAGATCTACTAAGATCCATCTTTACTATTTCCACATTTTTACATAAATCTTTCGTATATTAATGTATGCACATGCAATGCTTTTCTTCTTTTTCTCTCTCCTGAATCATTCCTTCCTCATTTACTCATTTTCTCTCATTATCCAACATGCAGAACAATCACAGAGTGGTCCTGTGGCGTAATCTGCTGCTGCCATGCACTCATGCCGGGGCAGAAGCGAGCTTTGCCTCACAAATGCATACACTAGAATGGCTTTCTTCAGTACATACACAGATAATGCACAACGGTTTCACATTATTTGAACAGACGTATGCAGACGCATAAGAACCACGAGGCCAAGCACCAAAGGCCAAAGACCTGCTGCTGTTTTTCTACAGCAGGCTGCTTAACCCACTTCGGTCTTAGAGATTATTCAAAGGCCTGGAATGAGTTTCCGTGAGGTATCTGAGGGTGGAGTGTCCATCTATAAAAATTCCCATGAAATATCAGCCTGCTGAGTCAGACGGAAAGTCCAGTTGTGATAGAATTGTAAAAGGTGAATGTATCTGTGTGTGTGAGAGAGAAAGCAGGAGAGTGAGCCTGTATAAACTTCCCTTAGTTTATGTTTGGTCAAAATTAAACCAAACACACAGCAGATGTGATTAAAGTTAATACTAATACAACTATCCCATTCCCCAAACTTTAATTACTTTCTATCAACTTAATGAACCATGTGAGTTTAATGAATTTTTCTGAACTCACTGAAACTTCACTCCCCAAAATACAGGCTAAGCCAGTTATTGCAATGTAGTCAGTAACGACGTTGTCACTGATGGAGCTTTGTTCAGTGGGTACAAAACACCATCATCTATTGATAATACACCCATCATTTGACACTTGTATTTAATCTGATAATACACCTATACCAACCAATTGTCATGTCAATCAATGAGATGTCAGATTTTTAAAGCTCCTATACTAACAGTGTTATATTGACAGAGGTTAAAAACAATATAAATAAAACAACAATAAAATCAAATGTTACTTTAGAATTATCACATGACTCTGCGGGTCCCCTTTTCTTTTGCAGTCATCAGTGTCCTTACCAGACCTAGACAAATGTTTTCAGCAAAAAAAAAAAAAATCAGATAAACACACCTCATGTTACCTGCCTGGAGCCAAATAGCACACAGACAAAGTTAGTGTTTTGGCTGGTGAACATAGTGGAGCATAAAAAGAAGTAACTAAAGAACCAGGCTATTCCCTCAGGACTTAAATTTGTCAGTTGTCCTGGGATACTTCTCCAAATAAATAATAATAATATTGCTCTGTGTCAGCTGGATGTGTACTTAGGCAACTGTTTGCTAACACGTTCACGATATCAACTTTACAGGGTGATAATATGTCAGTGCTGTGTTTACAGCTTGTTTCTGCAGCATTCAAGTGGCCAGAATAGAAGTTAATGCAACTTTAATCTGAATACAAAACAATTCTCTGCTCTAACAATAATGCTGATTTGTCCAAACTGGTCAAATTGGACCAAAAACCCTATTAAATCCCTCAAAGCCTACTTTTGAATACGTAAGCTTGTTTTGGTGCTGGCTGGTGTGCGCCCCTGTCCCTAAACTGTCACTGATACACATTTCAGATGGTTTGAAGTGAAGTTAGCATCTCACTGCTCCCTGGAGTTGGTTACAACTTCACAATCACAAGTCAGACGGAGAAAATACTATCTAGTAAAGAGGATACCTAAACTGTTCAAAGACGGGGTGTAAAGCAGCAAATAAACTGTCAACACAACTGCTTAGCAGTTTTGTGAAACAGCTTACCTTCAAAGCTCCAGTTCTGATGAAGTTGTCTTTGCTAAAGTTTACATATGCTGCACAAAGTAAAGTTCAAAAGCACTGTCACCTCTCCTCAAGTATCCGACTTTGTCTTCAACAAAGACAAGACAATTTTGGTCTATGTGTGTGTGTGTGCATGTGTGGATGGGTGTGTATACGTCTGTTTGTCTTTTGCGTGCGTGTTCATGCACTGTGCGTATGCGACAGAGAGCAAACAGAGAAAGCTGAGCTGTGCAGGGCATTTCTTGTATAATAACTGAGCGCTTTAGTGAGGCTGGTTGAATTTTAATAGAGTTCTGCGGGGTATTCCATCGCCTCTGGTCCCAAGGCTCAAAGATCAGAGAGAATTTTCAAGCATGGTGTCCCTCAGCCTCTCACACTCACTCCCTCTCTCTCATTCTTTCTCTCGTCCTCCCTTTTTTTCCTCCCCTTCTCTTCCTTTTTCTTTTTGCACTCTCCCTCTTTTCTCAGTTTGAACTCCCTTTTCCAATCCTTTCCTTCCTCTTGGGCTTTTGTCTCTCTCTTAATCCCTTTCTGTGTCTCACACTTTCTGTTGCTTTCTCTCCCCACTCTGTCTCCCTGTGAAATTTGTATTAGAGCCACTCGAGGCGTAATTATTGCTAAGCCTCTCTCAGCTCCCTGGCACAGAGAACAACTCATGACTCTCAGCACAAAAACTTGCTACTGAAGGACAAAATGCTGTGATGAACTTTTAAAATCATGCACAATGGCTGACAAAATGTTTGGATTTTTTTTTTTTTCTTCCCATGCACAGAGATTATACAACAGACAGCTAATTTTCTCACTTGCCTCACAGCCATTTAAGGAGTTTAATACTTTTTTAAGTTCTACAAGCTCAAAATTTATGGAAGATGTTACACATTTATAATTCAGACACTCCACACATGCACAAGACCACATGCGGGTGCAAGTGGAAGCTACAAAGTGATCTACTGATCCTCAAAGCCCAGAGTTTGGAAGTAATTAGAAAAAGATGAAAGATGAAAGAAATGTACAGATGCCAAAAACAAGGTAAACCACGGCAGCCATGACAGCAACATGGTGCACAAACATCTCAACGGAAAGACATTAAAAGACCAGAAGGAGTAAAAAATCTTGAATGGTGACTGTGATTTGTGTTTTTTTTTTTTTTTTTTTTTTTTTGTTTCATTTGTGTGTGTGCTGGAGTGAAAAAGTTGGCAAGAGACTGGTGATGATTACTAATTCATAAGGATTAATGGTTGCTATTTAAAAACCTACCATTCTGAGGAGAGCCGAATGAACGTTGTGTCTTCCTGCTGGGACCCTAAGACAAAATATGCCCCTGGCTAATCTTACATGAACACGGCTCATAAAAATTCATCTCTGCAGCAATTTGGCATTGGAAATCAGAAAATGACTGTAGTTATGCATTTGTTCATGTTACCTTAATAAATTATCTCTGGTTAACAGAATTTGCTTGTGATTTTGGTAATCTGATTAATCATATCGGACCTTCAATGACCTTTAGTCAAACACAAAGGTGGCTTGGCAGTGTAAGCTCTCTCAAATCTGATCAAACAACTCCCACACAGTCTAGAATCTCTAAATAATAATAACTGAGGATGTTTGGATTTTTTTTTTTTTTTCACTTTGATGCTGATTCAGTGATAAATATTTGATATTACTGAAAAAAATAAATTTTAGGGTTTAAAAGTTGAAAAAGTATCACAACAAAGTCAACTGTACCAAATGTACAAAAGGACATAAGCAAAAAAAAAAAAAAAAAAAAGGTTGCTAAAGTATATTAAAGTGTGGCATTGTGTTTACTTTGATCTCACAACTTAATATTGGGCCTATTTGGTATGTACCACAGTTCACTTATACACAAACATGCACACATGATCATAAAATACCTGACCTGTGCAGGAGCACATAACTAACTGAGCACCACAATCAACAGCCACATGTGAAATGTAATTTAAAGTGCAGATCACTGTATATTAACACTGGTAAAGCTTTGTCAACAGCCGAATCCATTTTTTGTTTCTCCAAGTAAAACATTGCCTTGTGTGACCTGTGGTCTAATGATTTCTCAGACACTGATATATTTTTGCTCCATTAGTGAGTTTGCAGATGTCAGCAACCCAAAGGTGGCTGCAGATGTCATGGAGGAAAGAAAATATTGTCTTGAGGATCAAAAGGAAAGTCTGTCACGAAAGTTTGTGTACAATGTGTTCACATCATTAGCTGGTCAGGGTTCGGGTTTGAAATATTTCCTGACAAGACAGTAAAGTACAGGAACTGGGAAGTGACAGGCAGACAGGTGCTAGGACAGGAAGGAAGGTACTGTAAGCAATATATTTTTGCAAGTCAGCATGTGTTTTTACATGCCTTCAATTATAATAACATTTTGTCACTTATGGTTTTTTTTTTTACCATTCCTTTAAGATACTGTGCAAAAATATCCAGTAACTACAGTCTGTTTCTACCTACTGTATCTAGGCCACGTGTATTGGTCTGTGCTGCCTAATGTCGCCCCCGTGTGGCCATAAGTGTTTTAACAAATTATAAGAACAGTTAAAAGATGACAAAATGAAGACGTGAGTAAAATGCTCTTTTCAACATTAAGAGCGCAAGAAGACACACAAACTATGAAATCAAGGTCGACAAATAATAATATTTCTGCTGTAGATTTAATGCAAACATCTTGATAATGCAGCTTGGTTAGTTTGACTGACTGTTATCATGGTTCTTAATTTGAAGTTGATCTGTCCTTCAGTTTAATAATGCCTTCAGATTGAAAGCCAAATATTGGCATTAAGGTTTATACCCCTGTGCCCTTTGTATCAGGGCGTGTGATTACCACAGGGTTTTAAGTAAGAACTAATCCCTTTAATTCTGTATTTCTGCTAGAAAGGAGCCATATCACAAACGTTCTCAGGCATGAAACAAAGAAAATTGATTTCTTAATGTATTCTGAAAATCCTCTGTCAATTATATTTACTTATTTTGCTGAATCAGCGACCTGAGGACTGTCTCAACTCTGTCCTACAGTTTAGAAAGGAGCCTTACCTTTACATTGTCAGCTCACTCAGTACTTATTGGGCACTTCACCAAGTTTATACTCAAAAGCTAAACACTTTAGACTTCTCTAACACTGCCTGCTGTTCCTTTAGATTCTATACTACATTAAAACATCCACATTTTCTCTGTGCACAGCAGCAGCCCTTCACTTATGCCTACTAACTATACAGAACAAGGCTGTTAAGAGACATGCTCACCCATTAATGATGCAGCAACCCCTCTGTACCAATCAAGGACGCCTGTTCAGTTTTTCCTTATGTGAAGGTCAAAATATCTTCAAGCAAGAATCTAACAGAATACGCTTACCTGGCACCTTTCATAAAAGTTCCTAAAGCTACCTAGTCAGGGGTGATCGACGTAATTTTGTGAATTCCAGATCAGCAGCTATAGTCATTTCATCTTTATGTTTTGTTTTGTTTGTAATCATGATTAAATTTATCAGCGTTCTGTGGGATTACATCTACTGGTCTGCCACAACATTCAATGGTCATCTGTTAAAGCCAAATGTAAAACAAGTGGACAACCCATGAGTTGTTTTGAATGGACGGTTTTAACACTGCAACTGAATTATCTGACCAGGATTTTTAACAATTGGTACTTTTAATGCCAGTTTTCATTATCTTGAACATATGTTTGTGTCAGCATCTGTAAGTATGCAGATCTAAAGACAAAGCACTGCATAGTATGATACAGAAAGATCTGATTCCATATGTCAATAGATTGAAATAAGTGGGCAAACTGTAGGTTTCCTTAAACTCTGCACCGGACTGTTAAAACAACATCGTAGCGTGTGAATAAATGATTAATAACCTTTAGTACCACAGGAGGTTTTACACTGTGCACACTGTGAGTAGAAATCTAACATGAGCAGTGTTTTTCAGTGAGGGAACTGAGACAAACAGTTGTTTCTGCTAAACAGTTGCCCTGAGTCACAAGACTTACAAGTCTGAAGACAGAAACTATGAGCAGAAAATTCAAATTCAACGCAAACGTTTCTTGTGCTTAAACCTCATATACAAGGGAGAATAGTGTTTGTTACATTTCACCATGGCAGAAAGATATCAAAACAATACTTCTTCATCAAAATATCCATAGGCACAAATAATGGAAACAAATAAGCCTGGCATTTTTCTTCGATATGAGTTCATAAGAATAAGCACTATATAGCACAGAAATGATAAGCAAACCAAACATCCGATTCACCTTTATTACTCTGAAGAAAAGAACAAAGTGTATAAGAAATTCAGAAAATATAGAATCTAATAATATTTAATCCTCCTTTAAAGCCCCTACGTGTGGAATTCATAAATGTATATATTTTGATGGCAAGTTTGTCCTTGTGGAAACATAAGAGTCCCTGTGAAAATTGGTAGGCATCTTAGGGCCTTTTCTTGGTACAGCCACTAGGGGTCACCAACGTTTTCAAATCCTACACATAGGTGCTTTAAGCTTCCCACAAAAAATAAATAAACATGACACAACACACGTTCGACGATTCACGTCATACGAGGGGAAGTCTAAGGATATCCTGGAAACATTGAATAGCACCCTTTTCAGCTAAACTTAAACTGCAATCATCAAAAAAAAAAACTCACAATACTTTCTCCTCATAGCTTATTTGTTGATCCAATGGTAAAAATAAATAAATCAATAAATCAATAAATACTTTACACCAAAAGCTGGAAAGCTGATCATACCAGGCCTAAACTTATGAATCCCATTTAAAGTGCAATTCAAGTCCAAGTTTGATTGAGTGTAGAAATGGGCCAACGCATTGCTTCTCTGCTGTTGCTGTTGTTGTCATTACTGACTGATTTAAATTGAATTTCCAGGATACTTAGCACACAAGGGCTGATCACTCATTACCCCCGTCAAATATAAGAGAGTCTGCTGCTGGAGAAGAGGCTATCTACCCCCTCTTTGTTGGACAACAATGGTCCCTGCCACAATGTCATACACAGTCCTGTTGTGCTGGAAGAAGAGGAGAGTGATGAAGACAGGAAAGAGGAAGGCAATGGAGAAGTTCTTATTTAACGCCCGCACCGTAGAGCTGTGAAAATCAAGACAAAGGAGACGAGACAAAACAAGAGATTAGAGAAACCCCAGTTAGATGCTCTACTGGTACTAGAGACTACTACAGACACTGGTTTGTGATTTAGACACCACAACAGATTCCAAGAGCAAATTTAGACCAATCAAAATATTTCACAATATTATCAATCGCAGTCCTCTAAATTTTGCACTCACGGTTTGTTTATCTAAACACATTGTACTCATTTTCCATTAAAATTAATACTTTGTCTCTTCTTCTGAAGCAAAAAGTAAGTGGTCACTCACGCAGAGAGCGAAACATTAGATGCTGGGACCACAAAGACTTGGTTGGGTCGCACCAGAGTGGATGTGTCACATGTCACCACCCGCAAACCAAGCAGGAACTTCCCTGGAGTGGCACCACCAGCACCCCAAATACAGATTATCTGATGAGATAACATGGACAAAAGTCAAACAGCAACCCAGTCAACTTCTGACCATGTTATTAAAAATGGTCAGGACAACACAGGACTTAAAAAACAAAAAATTAATTTTCAGTTTTCCACAAACAAGATCAAAAGCATTGAAGGAAGCATGCCAGATGGCATTAGTCTGCACAGAGACGCCCAAATGTCCCAGTGCTGTGCTGGTTCCCACCTGGGAAAACAAGCCACTGATGCAGAAGTCAAACAAGAGACCTGGTGCATGACTTCATCTCAGGCAACTATGAATGCAATGTTGCATCACTGTCCCGGGAAACAATGTTGTGTTTTAGTGGAACTCTGACTCTGCCTGACTCTTATCTCATTAAACAAGAGCACGTGGCAATGTGGCAGCTTGAACCGAATGTTAACGGACAAAATAGGTAATGTTACATCTGCTTCAACTGTGCATTTGCTTTAATCACAAATAAACATTGTTTCTTAAGAGGTCATTTGGCTTGAGTGTTTCCGTTTTCACAGCTTTGGAAAAACCTGCATGTAACAGTCTAATAAAAGTTGTTTTAAAACGTTACTGCTCTATATGTTGCATATACATCCGTGTGAAACAATGTCTGGACAATATGTTGGCAAAAATATTAAATATTACCGATACGAAACAGTCACTAAGTTTGATTTCTTGCCAGTTGAAAATTACCACATATTGCAATGTAATGAACATGAATTACACAGCTTGATGTGATTCTTCAATAGCTTAAATGCTGTGTGAAAGTGTGAAATGTGGCCCACCTCATAGACACACACCAGCACCCTGTACACCAGAGCTACAGCCATCATCTTCTGCAGGTCCTCGATGGACGTGTTCTCGTCTATCTCCTCCACAATGAAGTGGGTAATGAATTTGGCAATGTCCCTTTAAAAGGGGAGAGAGATTATGCCTATGTGAGGGCATATCTGAGGAATGGTGGAACAACTTGGCACTGAAGAAACGATGCAAATTCTTTAGTTACACAATTTGTCTATTTTGCATAACTGACCCACAGTTACACCACTACCAGCTGAGACTGAGGAAAAAAAACTCTAATAAGGGAAAACAGTGTTTAGTGACAGACTGAGATGGTTGATTTGAATCTTTAATACTTTAGGCTCTGTTTTTCATGTCTTCATTTGTTTATCCTTTTAGTTCAAAAGTCCAGTTTCCCCGAACGCTGCTTTAAAGCTTTACTCACTTCATCCCACTCAGATGCATGATCCACAGCACAATAGTGGCCTTCACACAAAACAGGATAAAGAAATCCACTGTCTCTGCTAGGAACCTCTGGAGAGGGGAGGGGATGGTGTACTCTCGTCCTATGAAGCAAAATGAAAAGTTTGTTTCAGATGCAACACAGTTTGCAGGTCTGATGAAAGTCACCAAAGGTTGCCAGAAGACTGAGGGAGACTCTAAGCATATAAGCTTGTATACTTAAGCCTGCTTCCCAACAGACTCATGACTTAGCTTATACAAACTAAAGCCCACACATGGAGGCCAGTGACTACTACAGCACCTCACTGTCAAACGGAGCATTAACTTACCTGCCTGAGGTGGATTTCCATTCTGCTGCTGCGCTGGCCGGGCATCAGTGGCGGGGGCCGGGGTCGCGGCTGAGCTCTGCTCGGTCTGGGCACCACCCGGATGAGAGGAGGACGCGGGGAAACTGAGAGGATAAGGGTAGCTGTACCAGCTTCGCGTGTCGACCGCCTGCTGTCCGCCGCCGGAGGTCGAGGCAGGTGCACCCGTTGTTTGAGCGCTGGTCCACGGCGGAGGGAAAGTACACGGCGGAGGAAAGGGGAAGGCTGACAGGGCCACCCAGCTCTGCCAGCTGGCATACCCCCAGTAATACTGCCACATCCACTGCTGCAACTTCGCGCAGTATTCCGCCGTTACAGTCGCCTGAGGCTGATTTGCCCCAGTTTCAGGGCCGTCACGGCGGCTGTCACTCGCTGTAGTCGCGGACATGTCAGACCCACTTCACAGCCTCACGAAATTAGTCATGAAAGTGTTTTCGGTGGCCTTCTCTCCGCCAGGTAATCCCTCCTTACCCCCGGTCATTAGCTCCCTGGTGGTTACCAGAACAACGCTCAGCTAAGCGTGTTTGTAAATACAGGGATTTCCAGCAAAGCTCAGCGTTACACGTTACTTTCCAGACTCATGTCATTGTATGATATTTCATCTTTAAAAATAATTTAGACAATAATATGTCACTTAGAAATGCAATACCGACTATATCTGTAACGCAAATATCAGTAAAACACCCTAATGTTGTGAAAATGCTACTAATAACCCCCCCTTCTGTCGTTAATGGTATGGGCCATTTAAAGGAGCATCCTGTGTATTTTCCTATTTTCCCAACGTTCAGTAACAGTTCTATCATCAGGCGCAAAATTAACTTCCTCATAGAAGCTTGAGGTATTGACCCATTATTTAAAAAAAAAAAAAATTTGTCATCACACTTTTTAAGAAATATGAGGATTTTTAGGGCTTTTATATACCTCTTTTTGTAAATAAATAAATAAAAACTGTATACCCCTACTCATTTTCCAGTGTGTGTCCTCTCAGATAGAATTTAATACTATGATATCACCATGAAATGTCTGAGTTACTTCACTTAAAGAACAGATACATACCAGCTATCGTGGGTAGAACTGGTTCAGCCCATTTCATATGGTAAAAGTGCCAAAAACAGTGGCAAAATAAACAAAGTTGTCCATTTTCAACAAATTTCACCATTAACAATTTTGATAAGAGCATTGTATTTATCAGCATCTGAAGCCTCTTTGTGTCACTAACACAAACCTTTTGGTGTGATTTCAAACTAAATAACTTCCATTTCGAGTTGAAGTGTTTGGCCTGTTTATTACAGTGAATGACTCCTTGCACTCAGGCTCATAATTCTATAGCAAACAGGTGTGGAAATATAAACATACTGCAGGATAATGATGGATGTCCTTCCTCTTGGCCCCAACCAAAAGAATGCAACCTTTCAGTTGCACCACAAGAGAGCAGCAGAGGCCTTTTGATCCAAATTCATAACATAAAACACAACTAACAGAATAATCCCTCCTCATATATTTATAATGGTATTATATCATTTTATACATTTTATTATGTTCAATAATTATATGAGCTCAGGTACACAAATGAGAAAAACACTCTAATTGTAGTGTTTTTTTTATTGTGTCCTCCTTGGGTTGGTTGCATTTTGTGCACATTTCGGTATAGAATGATGCTTCATTCTGCCCAGAACTTTTGACCATTTTGATGGTGGGAGGTGTGTGAGTTTTGGCCTGCAGCCACATTTAGGAATCCCAAACATCTGAGTTCAGTGACAAATCAGTGGTCTGCCACAGAGGCCATCGGGGTCAAAAACTCAAAACTATGTAAAAGCTGCTGTGGAAGTGGCTTTGATTCAAAAGACCTGCTGGCCGGTCAGCTGATGATCAGCCCCCCCTGCCTCTCTTCCTCTCTCTCACACACACACACACACGCTCATACACAGAGTTTTCTTTATGTCCCTCTTTCCCTGTGACCCCAATGTGTAGGAATTGCTCACTCATGTCTCCCACTCTTTTCCGTTCTACCTCTGCTCTTACTTCTGTCTTTTTCTTTCTCTGTCTCCCCCCCTTCGCTCATTTTAGTCTCCCCTCCTCTCTGATTAAAGGGGTGAGGGTGTGTGGGGGGGTGATATTTGCTGACTGGGCTGGCCCGACTCTGTGGGTTAGGTGTTAGGTCTGCCAATTCTAAATGATTGTGCCTGGCCCACTGAATGGAGCCAGTGAGGCGGACGCCAATCCGACCCCAATGGGCGTTATCCCTGTCGACAGAGGCCATACGATGACTGTGCCCAAAAGTAATCAGGGCCAAATAAAAGCTGCGTCCGGCAAACGCTGACCCCCATAGAAACCCAACAACCTGGTGGGATTACTGCTGTGGAGGTGTGTGTGTCTGTGTGTCTGTGTGAGTGTGAATACTGGAAGAGGGGTGAGTGAATAGGGGAGTTTGGTTAGTATACTGGTGGCAGCTGTAAGAAGGAAAAAAAAAAGTTTTATTGCCTGCAAAACATATGATGAGTTCAAAAAATATGATAGAGTCATACGTCAGTGTTTAAACCAGTGATGGATGAACATATTGGCAATGTTGTGTGAACGACAAATAGCATAGGTTGTCCTCTAAGGAACTTCCACTAATGACTCTTTTTGATATTTTAAATTTAACATACTCTCTTATTTCTCCTTTGGTTTTACACTCTAAAAAAGGGTGTTTCACCACACACCAGCTGACTGTCATTACCTTTTAAAAAGCAGCCTTATGCACTGATTTGTGTTCTGTGGGCTGAGATTAATTAACGAATCTAGCTTTACTTTTTTGAGTCAACGCAACAGGTTAATAATAGACAGCAAGCATCAGTAGATCAACATTTTGTACAGTATACACAGTGTCCAAAAGCAGAAGTGACCTGTTTTGAAACTTGTGAAACCAGGTACTGTGTCTGCCCTAATGAGACACTCTTGTGCTTCATTTTAACTGTAGTGTCAGAGGAGCAATTGGGCGTCTGGTCAACACAAGGCACACGCTCTCCTGCACAGCAGCCTCCTGTTTTCCATTTGTAGCAGCCTCACGATGGGACATTTGCATGCTTCTTTTTTCCCTAATGTCACAAAGAAAATGTTTCTCTTTATTAAGGCTTCACCCAACTGAAGATTGATGAGACGACTGGTGATTGCACACACACAGACAAACACACACACACACACTCCCTAGTATACATGGAAGATATGCCCCTTCGTTCCATTCATTTTTTTCTGCTCATGCTTGTTAGAAACTCTGTGCACATCACAGAGTGGGAGACAGACAGCCAGATGAACGATGCATTTACTGACCTAAAAGGTGCACATAGTTCTTGGAGTTCCTGTGGAAAAGGTTGCTGTGTCTATACAGGATGTGTACCATACTCCTAGACATACACTAAGAGAACAAGGTCAACAAGTAACCTCATTTTATTGTGTATTTGGTCTAAATGTCTATTTTTTTTCCCCCCAAGATACAACCCGTATTCCTCCTTCCATGAAAAAAATGCTGATTTTTAAAGGTCGCAGTGGGTGAACATTGGCAACTGAGGGCCTTATTTGTTTTCCAAATCAAGACCTTGCATGTCAAAGATTTGAGGAAAATGTACTAAGAGTAGAGTTGTTTTGCTCGTTTGAGCTGGGATACATGAAATCTTAAATTAAGTGACATTTGCCTTTTAGCACACTGACTATCAGAGCTGACTATTTACAGAAGTTTAAATGGGTGACTCCCACAGTCATGTGGAATTTGACCACAGTTTACACAGAGGTTCTATAGATAACAGCATCAGTGGTATTAGTGATTTGGAGTGGGGGGCAGTTTAAAAAAAAGCGTTGACTTTTGGATCCTCAAATGTATCATTCAGATAAGTTTGTCAGAAAGCTGAGTGGGAAACATTCCACTCTAGTTCAAGGATCAAGGAACTTTTATTGTCATATGTTCATGTGGGAACTCAAGATTTAGGTTTCTGCAGATTTGGCTTTATTCTATGCTCATGTGGATTTCGTGCTGGCATGTTGCCTTGTACAACCACGTACTGGTTTAAGCTCTCAGTGCACACAAAGGTTAAAGCGCAGTGATTTAGGCCAGTCTGAATGTGTCCATTGGGTCACAGGTTAAAGAAATGAACAAAGCATTCGTCAGAGAATGCAGGGAAAGGGGTCACCCACATCCTGTTTTCACTGACTGTGGGGAGGGGAGCTGCCGTGGGACTTATGCATAAATCACTACCGTAAGACTGTTTATGTGATGGTCTTAATCCATCAGCTAGAACACGCTATAATGAGAGCAACAGGGGATGTTCACGAAGATTGTGACTTCATGTTCCAAGTACTTATTTACAGTCTCAAACAGGATTAATCTCTTTGATTCACTGATTTCATGCAGCGATCAAAGAGTCTATAAGACTTACACAGTTGTTCCTTTAGTTGTTGCTTAGTTTGTCAATTTATATATGTATATGTATATGTATATATTGGAATAAAGTGTAGAAAAACTGCTTCATCTGCTGAGGCAGCAGAGGGAAGTCCATGCTACCTTTGGCCCAAAGAAGAGAAAAATCCCTCTGAGATTCTGTTGCTTTGTCTTAGATGTGTAACAGTGAGAACCAATTAAGTGAATTATGTCTGCTTCCCTGGAGCCCTGACAGGAACACCCAAGGGGAGAGTGAGAGTACAACTGCTCCCCCACCGGCTCCTGCTTCAAGCCAATTCCCCTCATCTTCCTCCTCCTTGTTGCTTTAACCCTCACCTAATTCTCATTATTTCCTGCATCTCTAACATCTTGGCACAAACCCACCTTTCCCCTGCTGCTGGCACACTGTGGTGAGGTGGCGAGGAGTCTATCATGTTACAGTACTGGCTCTCCTCTTCCCTTAAAACCACGTTCCTTTCCTTTTCCCTCTTGTCAACAACACTTGTCTGCACCCCCCCCCCCCCCCCCCCCTTTTTTTTGTGTTTCTTATTCATATTCTCATCCCTGTTCTCATTATCTCCACACAGTTATAAACCCCTTAACTCATTGTTTGGGTTTTACAGCCCTTTACTGTTTTTTTTCTCTGTTATCAACACTCTTTCCCAAAATAATGGAAAAACCATAAAAAATCCACTGTACAGACAAAATCTGAAACTAGCTGTTGAACACAGTGGAGCATTTAACTGCTAAAAACAAAGCAAAATATGTCTCTCACTAGTTGGTAGAGACCAAACTAGAGCTACATGTCCAGAAGCACAGGTCCCAAAGAAGAAGAAGAATGCCAGGTAAAATCTTGATTAAATTTTGCAGGTTTTAAATAACAAATAAACTGGGTAAAACACTGAATGGTGACCTAATTTTATTACAGTGCTTCTTCTAAGAGTTCCTCTTGCCAGAATTGCTGGGTATTATGTAAGTCTGGAATGTCGTAGTGGGAAATGATGGTTGAAAAAATTTTTCTGCTTATAGCTCAAAACTGTTTCCAGAACTGTTTGAGCCAATATAACAAGAAGTCTTGGCTATTTCTCTTGGTCCCTCTAGAGCAACAAAGCACTTGAGAAGACCTTTTTCACATGCTGTGAAGTCCAAATGATGACAAAGTCTGATGTCTGAAATCACTCTCTGGATGTTTCACTATGCCTCACTTTGACCTCTACCATCAACCTCTCTTACTTCATTACACTGGTGTCAGGATCACGACTTTTAGTCACATGTCTTACTCTCCCTTCTGCTTTTTCCCCATCAAAAGTCCTTTACAAGACAAAGAACTAACACAAGAGTTGACCCACAGAGGGTGCTTGTTTGTTTAACGTGCAGCTGTGCATTGTGGGGAAGGCAGCTGAGCACTTTCCTCGGTGAGTTTCACAAGGGCGTCGACTCAAACAGCTGTAAACCCACAGGCCTCAGATTTACGGTTATAGTTCAGCTTAATGAAGAAATGCGCTCCTGTCCTACAAATACATTAGCAATTAGCTTTGGCTACTTCATAGTCTTTATGGACTGTTGATGTGCTGTCATAGTCTCACTGTGTATTAACAATACATACACAGTATTATGACTATCCATTGATTGTCACATGGCAACAGACTTTGCAGTAAGCCAATGAAAAGAAAACTTTGTGGAAGCTTAATAAATCTGAAGACCTTGGAGAGGTTTGATGTTGGGTTTTTTGCTGCTGAAAGGCCTGTTTGTAAGCTGCTTTGAGAAAGGACAGCTTGTGACTAATGGCTTCCGTTTTCCTACCGCCTATCAGAAGCTGCGGTTATCTCTCCAGTGCATTGTGGGGAAGTGCCTGTTGCCTACAACACGTCTCAAAATGTCCATCGGGCCGAATTTCCTGATGGCCTATTGTTTATTTAATAGATGTTTCCTGAGTCAGGTCCAAACTGTCTGTACTCAGTCGGTGATGAAATGTAGCATCGTTTACTTAATGTATATATTGCAGTACTGACAAGCTTAGTTAGATAATTATAGCTCCTTGAAGAGGATGTTGACTTTCTTGCTTTTTTTTTGGCCAAAGCAAGATGGCATATTGGGTTTTGAATTGGAGATTCCCAAAGAAATAACACAAATAGTTTGGAAAAACTTTACACATTAACATTATTGTGAGGGTGTGGCATTTGTTAACGCTGGCCAAAATGTTGTAGGTAGTTGTTCAGTAGTAGAAATTTATAAAAAAAAATAAAAATAAAATAAAATAAAATAAAATAAACACAAAACTGACACATCCGACATATAGAGCTTCTATTTTTGACTATTGGCCTTCTTCTTTAATTTTTCTCAGCCTAATGTTCTTTGCCTCTTTCTGTTCATAAAAAATGTGAACCATTGAAATCAGGGCAGACAAACAGCATAGTCTGACCTTTAAAATACCAACACCATTCAGCCATACCACCTGCATTAGAAGGTCAGTGTGTCTGTGTGTGTTGGTCTGTGTCCGTACAAAGACCAACACACACACACACACAAAACAATTCACTTAGATTATGTGAAATCTCACCCTGTTTGTGATATCGACTGAGGTACAACAGACAGGCTGCTGTATTGTCTGGCACAAGTTGTCCTTGTGACTGTAATGTAACTTGAGACTGTAATGTCTGCTGCCACCCCCAAACATCCCAGTGTGCCTCTTTAAGGGGTCACTCCTATGCATAGCTTAATTTTAATGCTCAGTTTTACAGGTAATGCAAATAACCAGCTCAAGCACGCTTACATATATTTCTCTTTAATTTGCAACTTCTTTCGACTGAGTATGTAAAGTACGTGCATCTTTCACTTTCACTCATTTAATTGTATAATAATTCAGTGTTTGAAGTTAGTTTTCCCTCACAGAAGTTCCGTTCACGCTCTTCATGCTGTGGCCATGAAACAAACTGCTCTGCATGTTGCAGAGTCACCGAGTTCTTCCTGAGGACTGAGCGCAAACAGGAACCATCTACAGCATGTTACTTCCCACCTGGTTCAACACAGACACACATACGTTCAGGCAGAGACTCACAAGCCTGCACACACAAACACGAACACTGATTTCAAAGATCACCCCACTCCTCACTCCCCCTACCACCATCACCCCCTGCAGATTACAGATCACATGTTCTGTCACACAGTAGTCGTAGGAGGAGGAGTGGATAAGACTGAACAGCACAGGGGTGACTTGTAGTGCACTCAAGCGGAAAATACCAATACTTCCTGACTTTTTATTGCCTAGCAGGCCATTTCTGCTATCTGTTGTTGAAGAGAAATGCCCAAACACAAACACATGGACAAAAGCACAGGCAGGTAAACATGCTCGTATATGCATGAAAGCCACAGCGACGAGCTTGGGTTGGAGTGCTCTCTAGGGGAAACCATTGTGTAGGATCTGGTTTGTATAACCTCACTTTAAAGATTTCCACCATCCTTCCTCTAGAGCTATACAATCACAGGGGCCTCGCTCTGAGCTAAACTTTGACAGGAACTCCTGGTGAGATGACTTGAAAAACAGTGATTCTTTGTGGTCTCCTCAAAGGCTAAAATGCGTTTCCTCATATACAGCGCAGGTGCCTTTAGAAGTTATATTTTGAGCTGTTTCTACACCCTTGCTACTGGAAGTGAAAACAGTTTGAAAACACTAGCTTTATTAAAAATATAGTTACATTGAAGACAGTCTCTCTGAGATGACTGGGGCTCATTACAGGGCTGATTGTTTTAAATATTAAGTATGCTTAGCCTCTTGGACAATGGAAAGGCTAACCAGAAACCGTGCAATCCAGTTGGTAAAACCTTTTAAAAATACTCATACAACTTGGCTTTCTGTCTGCATTCTTTAGCTGACCCTGACCTCTGATATCCCTGCAGAGTAGCCTAAATCCAAACTTCGGAATCTCTGCTCACTTCTCAGATTTTTTTCAGCAAGAAAAAATTATTGAGTAAATTGAAAGAAATAGAAAAGAAAGTTGCGTTATGTTTGCCTATTGCAATGGACTCTAATCTCTCATGAGCAATCTATTCTCTGTTGCTTTTTAAGTATACCAAGCTAAAAACTAATGTGGTCTAATACAGCAGTCCTACCTGTTTTTTTTGTTTTGAGTTTTTGTTTAAACAGTTTTATAGAGGCGTTAATTCAACTACATGATTGTTTTGAAGGCTGCAGTCTGTGGTGCCGTCGCATACAGTATATAAACAGTGGAAAAGAGCAGACCAATTATATTACTTATCAGATTCAGAATTAAGCAACAATGACTTACTGTTTTTTTTTTGCATATAAAGATAAACAATGGGGTCCAAAAGTCTGAGACCACTTTCTCATTTTGAGTGGGAAAGTGGTCTCAGACTTTTGGACTCCACTGTATAAATTACTCAAGTTTTTAAAAAAGTTTTGCTGTGATTGGTTTCACCCAGATGTCTACACTTGTTCCAAACCTTGATCCAAAACAGTGTCCCTTCCTGGAATCCCAGACACATCTCTCTGAGTGTTTGGGGAGATAATGGAACAGTCTGCCTCTGTGTGACCAGACAGGACACCACTTGCATAACACTCAGACACTTGCTGAAGAAATCAGAGTCCACTCTTTAGTAAGCTATAACTGGATGGCGAGGTTCAGTAGAAAGAAAGCTTGTTGCATGGCAACCAGCCTTCCCTACAGTTCCGTGGGGCCTCAATCGACATAGTTCTGCCCAGCTGTTTGGTTGTCCTTGGAGACTGATCTTGGGTGTTTTAGGCCCTGTGGAGAGGATTGAGGTGAAACTGGTGAATGCACCGTGTTATGAGTGAATGTGAGAGCATAAACCTCACAGCAACCCTCCCAGACTTTGTGAAATGAATCCAGGTGGGGGCTGATCTCAAGGCCATCCCCACCCACCAGCAGAAACCTAAGTTGAAAAACATAGAGTGGGAGTGGGAATTGAGCTGTAGGTACAGATGGGATAGTCTCCTCATTTTGTTTTTGCTTGCATTTCCCTCCCTGAAGCCAAAACCATCCAGACTCAACAGCAAACCACAATGAGAAAGCTGATATCAAGCTACTCTGAAGCAAATGTTTTTGTATCAACATTTAACACTGACACATTAAGTTACAATCTCACCATTTCAGTGCAATGTTTTTGATTGAAAAACAAGTGATAAAGGGGAGTTTATTTTTGGATTTTAAAGTCTTATTTGACAAGTAAAATGATCAAGAACAAGCATAAAATCTATCCAGACACTTAAAAGACAGAGGCAGAAAAATGACTGGAAAAACATTCAGTCAGGTCACCTATCACAAGCTTCTTGAATTCTAAAAATCCATATCTACTTATGCCGTACGTATGCTGACATCACTAAGGGAATTATCTGTAAAATTTTAAAACTGTTATCTGTCTAATTCACCTTCACAGTTCTTCAGATGTGAACAAAAAAATCAACATCAAGAAAAGTAAAAAAACAGAGCCACGCATCTTGTGTTGCATGAGAATTTATATCTCACTTTATATCTCACTCATCAGTGCCGATCCACTTAAACATGAAAGGTGTTTGTGTTTGCCAGAGTTTAAGTTAAGGACAACCAGAGGACAAGCGGAGGAAGGGTGTCAACACCACAAGTCAAGTGGAGCTTTCCAGATGTCAAGCAGAGGATGTGAGTTCATTCTTCTCATGTCCAAGACAATCTTTCTAAAACACACAACATCTCCAGTGTCAACAAGTTATCTTTGTCCATCAGGCATGAGATCACACACAGACACACATACACTCAAATCGGCAGTCTGCACTGTGTGAGTAGTGTATGAGTCATTTCATGTACACCATATTATTTATATACCTAAGTGTATTTTCTTGAACGTGACATATCCTAACCTGAGGTTGATACCACTGAATGTCTAACTGCCATTTTATCCTGTTGTGTTATGCCAGCGAACTCTCAGCAGGCCTCTCACTATCTTCCTCCCTTCCCAAACAGTTTCCTAATTTGCATTCTGAAACCACACTGCTGATGTAAGGTTTACCTTTGTCAACTGTGGGCAACGGAGGAAGATCAGGACCTTTCCTCTCCACTGCACTACCTTCCCTTCTATCCTGTTGGGCCTTATGCTGGAAAATATTTTTTCAGATGCTCAGAGGGAATCTCTGCCTCATGCACACTGTTCATGTATTGTTTTTTTGTACAGCTCCTACCAAATCACATAATGAGGCTGCAACTAACAGTCGCAAAAAAAGTGAGAGCCACTTGCAGAATGTGACTCATATTTTTTCTTGAAGTTTTCCAGCTCCAGTTTCCAAGTTTCATTTTAGATAATTAAAAAAACACCGTGGACCATCAAATCAAGATGTCTGAGATAAAACGGGGAGGTGGAGATCTGCCTCATTCCCCACAGTTATCCAAACAAAGTGACGGGGATGCCTGTGGATCACAAGCACTGCACCTGTAAGTCAATCCGTAGCAGATGTGATCTTTTCTCTCTGGCTGTGAGAAAATGATCATGTTTTTGAAGAACCATTACAATGCACATACACAGAATTTTGAATAGTATGCACAGAGAAAGAGTGGGGGCTCTTCAGATTAGCTTGGTCAAGTTTTTCTTTTTTTTGCCAGACAGCAGAGGTTTGTGACCTAGAAGACATGACCTGCTGCAGCAGCGTTTTGTCTGGTCAAAGCTCGGTTTGGGATGTTAAAGAGCCTACAACATATATAAAAGCAGCAAGGTTTACCTCTAATGGTCAACATGTAAACAGTAAGAAAAAAAACATGTTTCTACAATGTTAGCCACAGGTATGTGTTAAAATTAATACCATATTACTAGTGAAAAGTAATGTTCATGTTGACATACTTCACACTCAAATCACTGCAAAATGATTCACGATGTGGCAACTTTATGGTTATCTAGTCTTTTTTTTTCTTTGATTTTTTCATTTTTGGATGATTGGTGACTTGGCTGAATGGACCTGTTTGGGGGGCATAGGGTAACTGCTATCAGGCTCTTGTTCCCTGAAAGTTATCTAGTAGAGATTTTGAAGTCCCTGAAGCCAAAAGGCACTGCTCTTCTGGAACACTGCCTGGCCCCAAGGTTTTCTTGTGACTTGGTTGCACAAAAATAATTTTGGTGCCAAGTTGCTTGCTTTTTGTAACAGATGGGAAAAGGTTAAGTGTTAAGTGCATAGAGGAAATAGTACGTCCTCTAACAGTTTCAGATTAGCGCTGTGTGTTGTTTTGCAAAGGGCCATGTGTCTTACAGTGCCACTGTTATTAACAATGGCTCCTTAACTGTAAAAGTGAAATATAGTTGCGGCACTGAAACAGCCAATGACAACTCTGGTGACCTTTGCTAGCCATCCACTGTGATGTTCTCATCCACTTGGCATCTCCCCAAAAGTTCAAATACTGTATGTCCTCAATTGCCGCCAGTACCATTGTCCACACAGAAGGGAACAAGAGTGTTGGCCCACAATTCCACCTGTTTCAGCTGTTTTGGCCATTAGGTCCAATCAGTGCTATCGTATCGCTTTCCTGTCATGGGAAAGTGGATGTCGCCTCTGGAACAATCCTCAACCCCAACACACAGAAACACACACACACACAGACACACACACTTGACCAGTGGCCAAAGGGCGGGGGCGTCTATGGGGACAACCCATGATGCTTTTAGTTTCTCCACGTACGTACAGCTGCCAATACATGTGCAATGGGAAATGTTCGACCTCCCAAAAAGGAAGAGGGGATACATTTCCTCACCGAACTCTCTGCATGATGCCCTTGATACTTCTAAATAGAGTTCACATTCCTCAAGCAGCCCCTGCCAACACACATCATATATCATTAGGATGGCTGACTGTTTGCTTCTTGACCTTTGAGTGGGGAACATGTTTGGACCCCTTTTAGCTTTTGTCTTTTGACCAAAATAAGGAAGCATAAATGAACCGTACAAGCAAAAGCAGCTGGAAAATGTGATTGCAACTGGAATAATTACAGTAATATTCAGCGGGCATGAGAATAAACCATTAAAGTCAGGAAATCAGCTTGTCAAAATAGGTGGTATGTTCCCATTAGAGAACTTTTTTTTTTGGTACAGCATTCCTCTGCATGCCCTAATGGCTGGAATGCTTTGAAGAATGTCATAATTGAATGTGGATACGACACCATTCAAATAAACAGCAGATTAACTGACTTACAGAGAACTATCAGTACAGTCAGTAAACACAAAGACAACATTTTGGACAGTTTTTCATTCATTTTTATTCAAATCACCACAACAATTCCAAATGAAACCAAATGTGTCATGTTGGAGAACAGAGGCACGGAAATTTGATTTTGGCAACACAGTGAAGATAAAGAATAAGAAGAGCTGAACACGCCATTACTTTAGTTTGGTATTGCGCTCATTGAACTGAGCCTGTCATCCAGCAATGCATCCAAGGAGTGGGCCGAGGAGGGACCCCATCATGCCTCCTTCACATATGTCCTCACCGCGACCACGTCTCCCATTATGCATTTCTATGGGAAAAGGGAGAAATCAGGTACGGGTTGAAGATCAAAAGAGGTGGTGTAGTAAAGACAGTGACAATGAATTCCTGCATGTGCTTTGAATTTGGGTTGAAGTTATTGAGCAAAGCTTTAATACGTGTGTATGCATAATATTTTTACACTTAATCTTATAGTATATTCCTGTTGGGGTGTCTGTCGTTCACATGCAAGGGCATTCTTGGGATTTGTGTCTTTACAGTACTAAAGTGTACTGTTTCCCCTCTTTACAGTTAGCTCCTGAAGTACAGTTATACATGTTTGCCCGAGTTCTCTTAAGTGAAATGTAGGCACAGGAGTATGCACATTAAGAATAAGTGGTAATTAACATAGAACATTTGCAATGAAAGATACTACCAAGTTACTACCAAGTTACCTGACTTTATAAAACGACACTGGGGAGGGAAAAAAATCCTTACCGCTATCAATTTCCCATCTGAGATCTCCCTCTCGATATTCGTTTCTTTGCCGTCCCAGCTCTGTTTCTGCACAAGCTTGCCGTTCTCCAGAGTCACCACGGTCTGCAGGGCATAGAACAGAGACAACCCGTTAATTCCTGCACAGAAAAGACTCTGTGGGCTGTGATTTAGTTTCTTTTTCTCTCTCTTTCTCTTCCCCATCACTTCACACTAACCCTTGTCTTCCTATCGTCGGCGGTGGTCTCATCAAAAGGCTCGTTGAGCTTGAACTTGATTTCAGTAGTTTTGAAGGTGCTCTGAGACTTCATGCATACATTTCCTTGGTCGTCCACGGCCACTACCAAATTGGGCTTAGTCCGGTTCCCCACCTGCCGGGTTGCAAATCCCACACCTGCAGAGCAGGAAGTTAACGTTAGGAAGAAAATCAAAATGCATTCAGAGTACTACACTTGAAATATTTGCTCTTGTGTGTAGATGAGCAAATCCAAATACTGTCAGTCCATATTATGAAAGTTAATTCAATTTTTTTTTCATCAACGAATTCAAACACTCTCCTACCAATTGCTTTCATGTAGTCATCAAAGTTCTCGCTGGAAACCATCTTCCACGTCCCAACGAAATTCTCAACCATGTTTGCAGTCTTTCCTGTGATATCCTCTCCTGAACAGCAGCCAGTGGATGTGACTCCGAATTCAACCCTCTTACAGTGTGGGAACAGGCTCGGAGCGTTTTTTAAAGGGCCAGCCCGACGTTCAGCGACGGAGGAGGAACCAATCACAGCCTGACACGTCACATAATAGAAATCCAACATCTGTAACTAAACAGCTTTTCTCATTCAAGTTTTTTTTTTTTAATTGATTTTTTTTTCTCCCCCAAAGCTGTAACATCTTAATGGGTTTTTGTTTATATGATAAGCTAAACGTGTATCTGCCACCCTGTCTGGACAGTAGAAGTTTGACATATTAAAATTTTAACCAAAACAGTTATTTTGTCAGCATACAGCAACAACTTGTCTCATATGTTGAGTCATACATGAGTAAAAGCTAACCATTATTATTCTCTATGAAAATGACTTGCCCTTGGTTTGTGAACAGTTAATTGTGACTTTATTAATCATGAATATATAATTTACTAATGCTTTATTGGCCAGTTATGAGAGATTAAACACATTTAGGTTGCCCCGTTGTAAACATTTCCTTTGACTGGTTGTTTAAACACTTATTTCTACAACTGTTCTGTAGATAATCTAAACGAAAATCTGCATGTTAACAACTTATCATTTACAGCAGCAGATTTTATATTAAGAACACTTTGTTCCCCTTATTAATGATTTATTAACACTAATATTGCAGACTTAATGGCTTGTTAGAGCATGAGAGACTTATTATAGATTACATTACAATAAAGAAAGGAGCAATACTAGCTACTGTGATTTTTTACAATTTCACAATTCAAAATGTGTTTGTGGCTTATAATCAATACATAAAGCATTAATAAATGACTTACCAATTAAACAATTAGTTAACACTTATAAAACATTTTAGAAAGGGTGACTCGTTAGCACACTTGCCTGTATAATGGAAGATATTAAAGTTATTTAGCTTGGAATATAAACAGTAAACCCCATCGTGAACATGCTTCAGCTTATCAGAAAAACTGATGAAAAATACATTTTCTCTGTGAAAACCATGGGTGTAATAATAATCCATCCATGGAGAAGACCCACTAAGTCACAGATGCTAATGGAACAGAGAGTAGCAGAGACGTCAGGATTTCAGTTGTCTGTGACTGGGTGAAAGGTTTTTTTTTTTCCTTGTCAGCGGGGCTGCATCTAAAACTCTGTCCCAAATAACATTTAAGCATGCTGTGCCAAAGGTTGGAGCTTGCATAATGTTCTCTAAAACACTGGAATGGTCTCTTTTTATCAGCTAAATAGCACATTATGCAAGGACACACCACGAGCCTCTACTGATCACAGCATGCATTTTTAAGCAGTTAAAGCATTTCATTTGATGCCTTTAATATGGAGAACATAAGCATAACTGATGGGGAAGTCCACATCATCTCCCTTTAACAAGAGGGTACAGTATTTCCTTTTTTTCTTTTTCAGTTTGACCGTGTTAAAGTTCACGCTGACAGCAAAAAAAAAAAAGGTAGAGGAATTTGTAACAAGCGATTCAATAGGAGGAGGAGCAACTGACTCAATATCATGCCTCTCAACGTTACGTCACATCACAATCAATGCAGAGCAGCTTCAAAGGTCACACCAGAACCCCCACATTTAAATGAGATACTTTTATTATAAACATCCAAGAATGTACACAGATAAATACAAATAAATTCAACACACGCATATTCAACATGCAGATGATCACTTCTTCGCTGCACCTTTGGCCTGTGGGTCCTTGGCTATGCAGCGTGACCGAAATGCGCTCAGCATCTCGCTGCTGGTCAGCTTTTCTCCCTTCATCACCAGCCGTTCTCCATCCACTGTAGTGAGGAAAAACAAAGACACAATGCGATGACTCACAGAGCCACAATGACTGATCTCTGTGTATATGGAGCGCAAGAAGCAAAAGAGGTGAAAAGTTTAACCTGAGTAAAAGTCAAGTAAAACATGTGGCTACTTCCTCACAATGTTCTGCTGACCTGTGGCAGACATTTCTGTTTTTGGTAAGTATCTGACTCATTGTGTATGGGAGGGATACTTAGACTGTAATATGTCATACAGTTGTGACTTGTGACTACAGTATGAACCAAGGTTAGCACTAACACTACAACAATCCAGCCCCCTTCCTGCCAGTTACACACATCAGTACACCACATCTGCTGCACTGCAATAAGTTCATTTAAAGGTCTTCTCCAAGTAGACTTTTTAGACATGCTAGGTTTAGACAGCTTAGACCAACTAAAATAAAAAAAGAGCTAATCATAATGATGTCAAACTCTGGATCAATGTAAGGTTTTATGTGACTAAATCATTGACGAGATCTGCAGGCTTTTCTTGCTATACTGAGACAGTCAAATTTATGTAAATACAATTGCCATAACAAAGATTTTCTTCTTAAGTTGCTTATTTTTTAGAATGTAATTTAATATCAAAATGTAACTTAAATGTCTTCAAATGCATTATGATACCTTTACTTTTTATCTTTCTGTCTCCATCTTTCAGCCAAAATATCCTCAGCTAACATAAAAAACAAACTTGGTATTTAGAAAAAAAACTGGACATGTAATGACTTTCTAGTAAGTAGTGACAAACTATATAAAATACAGTCCACCTGTGAAGTATCTTCTCCCACACATTTCAGTGTGGTCAGATAATACTTGCCATAAGTAATATCCACTACTGGCTCAGACTTGTCATGTTTCACCATGGGTATCACCTCACAGTTCATGTTGGTAGACCTGGCCTTCTCCGAGCCCACCACGGCCAGAAACTCCCTGTGGGGCAAGAAGAGTATTTTGCAACCGATCACGTTTGAGATATAAAGTAACTATGCATATCTAAGTACTGTACTCCACTATAATTCAGAGGTACTTGTACTTGAGTACTTCCATTTTCTGTTACTTTACACTTTAATTTCAAAATAAATGTACTTTTTCCACATGTATTTCACAGATGTGGTTACGAGTTACTAACTGTGTGTGTGTGTGTGTGTGTGTGTGTGTGTGTGTGTGTGTGTGTGTGTGTGTGTGTGTGTGCAGGGCTTTTCATTTAAAAATGAAGGCAGGTTTGCTTTAGTGAAAAGGATATAACGATAGCATCACACAGCTGCAGATTCGTCGGCTGCACATCCATGATCCGTGTGTCCCATTCCACCACACCCTAAAGGTGCTCTATTGGATTGAGATCTGGTGACTGTGGAGGCCATTTGAATACAGTGAACTCACTGTCAAGTTCAAGAAACCAGTTCTCCCACACCATCACCAGCAGCCTGAACCCCCTGATACAGGGGTGGATGGATCTGATACTCGGTGTGAGCTTCAGCAGGTCGTCTTGTCCATGTCTACACGCCTAAAATGCACTGAACCGCTGCCATGTGATTGGCTATTTGCGTTGAGTTGAACAAGCAGTACAAATAAATTAACCGTGTAAAGCGAGCACAGTCACTTCAGGTTCGACGAGACTACTCATAGTTATATTTCTAACTCCAGTAATGAAAATGAAAAACAACCTTGTGGCGACTGCTGTTCGGAAACTGTCGGATTCTTTGAGAGACTTCAAACCTGCTTCTATCCGCAGTCCAGCCGAGACAACATGGCGATAAAACACACATACACACACAAATACACACTTCTTACCGTGTGGACCGGACATTGGACTCAAACGGACAAAACCGAACCGTTATTTTCTTCACAGCCTTCAGCACCACGGTCGCCTTACTGGGGGCAGCCATGTTTTCTGCAGTGACCTCTAACCTCCTCGACGGAGATCGATGCATCTCGCGTGGACCACTAGAGGGCGCCAGAAGATAAATAACTCACCGGTGTCAAGCGGCTGACTGGGAGATTTAAATGTCATTATAAATAGAGATGATAAGTAAACAGTGGGTTTTGTTTGAGCCATGGGCGCCTAGTAAATGCAGAAATCTGAGGGGATAATGATTTTTATGTCTGTTGGCTTTTCAGAGGTTTATATTTGAATTTCCACCTCCAAAGTTTCAATAACCTGTTGGCAGGGCTCACTGATTTCTTTATTCCTTTTATTCCTTAACATCATCCCTCAGAATCTTTGACTACATTTGATTTGCATTTTGTATTTGCACTCTGAGAGGTGAAACGATAACATTTTTGAGGCAAGGAATGAAATTTATTGTCTCATACACCTTAGGCATTTTTACCATGGGTTCTATGGAAGATGTTGCCAGTTCCCAGAGCTGTTGTTTTGGTTGTTGAATATGAGACTTCACTACTGGGGCTTCTGCAGGTATCAGTAATGCACGGCCATGTTCCTGCTCTCTCGTCAGGTGTCTCTGTAAGGACATAGTCATAGTTTAATACCTGTTAACAGCCTTCACATTGGTGAGTTTAAACAGCAACACAATCAGAGCCACTTGAACAGCAGCATCTCTTTCACAATGATATGACAAAGCTCATTAACGCAAACTCAGAGGGAAACTGACTGTGACACCGTCCTGTAACCATCTGACAAACGATGTCACTGAACAGAATTACGTTAGTGGGGGGCTCTGTCAGGCACTAAGTCAATAAAGGAGGTGCTGCTCTCCAAATAGACAATCAAACAGACACATCTCATAATCAAATAGACAAGGAGGATGCAAAATGGTCCTCCAGCTACTGCTACTTCCTGCACTCTGCAGATGAGAAAGGTCAAAAGCCTGTCAGGGTATGAAAACATGTCAGAGAGGGAAATGCATTTAAATTTTTCTCAGCGTTTGCACTTTGAGTCCAATTTAATTATGGCATGAATTGTTTCTGTGGAATAAATGTATAATGGAAGAGGAGCCTGAAACATCAAATCAGCCATCTTGTATTTTTGGTAAAGGAAGCTTGTCAAATTTGATTTTCAGAAAGGAAACTGTGACCAAGTGGGTGGTAATTTATATCTTGGCCACTTCTTTTCAGTAGTTGTGGTAAATGTGAGTTCATCATGTTTTCTCAGAAAACTGAGAATTAAGTGTCAGCGGTGAGATGCTATTTTCTCTCGCTCAATGACTTGTTTTGAAAAAAAATATCTTCAGAAAAGAGAGGGAACACAATACACACCCATCAATCTATCTACCCCGTTTTGTAAAACGCTTTTACGCTTCTATGTTAGTACTTCCTTGACCTCTGTGCAGTATAGCTGGGTATTTATAGCCACCCTATTTTCAGGGCACATGATGAACAAATGGGTTATTCTCAGATCTGCACACTGAGCGTGTACAGTTTATCCAAACTTCAACAGGCCTCAAGTCTCTTTCCCGAAAGGCCGACAATTCGACCCAGCCTATGACAGTTGGACAGAGGAGGCACTGGGGCTCTAAATTTAGACATACGGCTACTGAGAGGCAGAAGCATTTCCTATACACACCCCACACCCACCCTGCCACAACACACACACACACACACACACTCAGATAGTTGTTTAGAGCGTCTAGTCATAAGAAAGTGGGGGAGTGGGTGGTAACAAAACAATGAATGCTCAGGGGGATGGTTGACCTCAAAGAGAAAAAAGGTATTGTCTTGGTGCAGGATTTCATCTATCACGGTCTCCGCCTGGGCGCGACAATGAGTTATGAAATATTCCTTTCATTGTGAAACACTCTCTCAAGGAAACGCTGGCATTTTAGGATGTGCAACTGTCAGAGCTATTGAGTTTTGTCTTTGTTGCTGCTGTTTGGTGCTATTACTCCACCAGGGTATAACATTGTTCAATGAGTCATTGCACTCTTAGTTTAAGAGTTCATACACCACCTGCTCTTCACACTGTGGGTGACACCCGATTCAGGTGTGGATGCGTAGTATAGGAGCTGTGATATTATCTGAATATTCGAGTGAACATGGAGCTGCAGCTGAGAGAATGAATCGAGAAGGACTGAAACAATGTATGTGTGAACGCCCAGAGGGTTTCTTGGGAAACACCAGTAGGTTTACTGTTAGAGAAAAGGTGTTCCCCTTCGAGACAAACACACAGAAGGCAAGGAAGTAGCATACTTTGGTTCTAGTACTGTATTCATTCTGTCCACAAAAGTATGACTAACACGAATTCAGAGTACCACTGAGGAAAATGAAAAGAAATAAAATTGCAGGACACTCTTAATTACATTTCTCAGGCCTTTTTATTCCTCTCCTGCACTTGTTAAATACAACTAAACATGTCACTCAAAATCCTGGAGCCCATGAATCAGTAAAAACAGAAATTGTGTCTGTTGAGCTCGTCAGGGCAGTCTGTTCTGTTTATAGCTAAACTTCAACAATCCCTATAAAATTTTCTCTGCTGTAAACAACAAAGGCATCTACTGAGCTTCCCCATTCAATTCTGAGAAAGTCTGAAGGAATGTTTTAAATGGTGAGTGTTACAGAAAAATCTCCCTGAAGATGCGTCAGGGAGGTGAAACGATAACATTAAGTAAATATATTTAGGAACACTTATTTATTTACAACAAAAATATACCAGCAGCAAGAGAGACCTGTGTGCCACGTGCAGGATTCCGTTTGACAGCTTTCCCATAATCCTTTGACATACTCACTTATGTGTTTGTGAGTGTGAAGAAGTTATTTAGAAGAGACCTGCAGTGAAACTACTGTAACCTACTGCAATGGTAAGAGGCGGCCGAGGCGTGTTCGTGGCGGACTGCATTTCCCGAGAGGCTTAGCGGGGCCGCTCTCTGGCACTCCTCCTCCTCCCACCAGCGTCCTGGCTGGCGGAGCTCAGCGCGGAGCAGACTGAACTGAACATCTCGGTGTGTCTCTCATGTCCAGAAATGTGCGCAGGCTGAAGAACGTAGTCGCATCGCTCCGTGTGTCCTCGTCCGACAACGGCTCACTCTCGTCTCTTTAACGCAACACTGGAAGCTTCAGATAAAGACGGATAAAGACGCACTGAAACAAATCCAACCACTTTCTCTGCAACCAGCCACTGAATGCTGATTTTTGGACAGCCCTCTCTCTGTCTCTGGTAAGGGCTCGTTTCATTTCTCCACATAAAGTTGTGCTTTTTTGTGGTTGTTGTTGTTTTTTTTTTTTTTATAATCATGTCAGTGCGGCACCAGTGTGTGAATGTGTGTGTGTGTGTGTGTGTGGGCGCATTGGGAAACTTCACTGAGAAGTGTAGCTGTGACTGCGGCAGCCTCAGCGGTCGCAGTGAAACCGAATGTGAGTAGCGGTTTGTGTCCAGCTGGATCGGGGACTTGTTGCCTCTGCGAAAAAACGTTTCGTGTCTCGTTAATAGTAAACAGGGCGGTGACGGTAATAATGGGAAGATTTTGGAAAGAAGTTGTCAGTTTAATGCAGTTGCACCCATCTTCATTGAATTCGTCATTTAAAAAAAAAAACTGGCCTGTCGTTTAAAGTCTCTCTGCTACAGTAGCTTCAGTTTTTAGACAAATATTATATTGGATAAAAGATGTTGTTACCTTCAGATTTCCATGACTACAAGCTTTAATATCCCTATATTAATGGCTTGTCTGTGGTAGTGAGGTTAAATTGCCCCCATTTACTTATTATTCCTTCTTGTTTATCTCCTTGTTTACAGTGGGAAATTAGATATGGTTTGGCATCCGTCCTCATGTGACTGGTTCATTTAAGGGTCAGAAGACCAGAACATTTATGGGAAACTAATTGGTCCTCATAACTGCCAGATATATGCTTGTACTTGTTTTTTAAGATGCAAATCAGCTTTTGTGGTGACTGATAGACTGGTTGTAGTCAAGGGCGTGCACACAGACACACACACATCGCACCATGTACTGTATGGATGGTTGTGTGGATGTTACTGAGCCCCCTGGGTATCCGCAGACATGCATAAACAGCACTGTCCTCATTGACACTGACAAGTACAAGGCCTCTCTTCCCAAATGGCTCAAAGGTGGCACGCATGGATGTAGTTGCACGGATGATGTAAGCACACACTGAGACAGAGGCTGCACACACACAAGTCTCCGACTATCTTTCTCTGTAATCGGAAATAAGAAATACCTCTCTGCTGACCTGCCAAATAAATAAACACTGTTTTTCACACTCTGTCAGTTCTTCTCAAGTTCTCTCTTTTCCCCCCCTCCCAAATTCTCCATAGGCACACACACACACACACAGACATAGTGCCAAATGCCACCAATAGAACCCTTCCCCTGTCGGTCAGTGCCGATGTGTTCAGTTGTTGAACAGGAGCTGTTGCCGCTCCATCTACCCTGCAGCAGCCTGGTCTTCACAGAAGTTGACATTCACTTCAGCAAACACTATTTGCTTCCATTTACATTCTCTCCACTTCCTTGTTTTATGTGCTAAACATTAATGAAATTGGTCACCTACTTCCCTGTTGTCAATGCTCCCTGTAGGAGCATTGTAAATAAATACCCACTTGCCTGGTGAGACTTGTAGCAGTTGTGTTTTGCATGGTTTTGTGGTCATGCGTAAAATGAGCTTTTATTCAAACACCAAATGACAGCTAACATAGATGCCATTCAGTGTTTGAGTCCAGCATGGAAAGCAAATTATTTGAATGATGTTAAAAAAAAAAAAAAAAAAAACCTCAAAAACACCTTATGTTATAATATTATGTTAATAAGGAAGTAGTATAAAGCTCACATGTTAAAAAGGGTCAGAGCTGGATGTCTGTTCATGACTACATCTCTGTCAGTCTGTGAGCTGGTGACTGCATGGAGGCAAATGTAAGGGGACAGCAGCATGGCAAATGCTTCGTGACATTCTGAGCTCTGGAGTATTCATAGCATGCTGCTAATGCTGGTATTTGAATGGAGACAAGGTTGGATACTTGCAGCTGTTGCTTGTAAGAAGGGAGATGAGTGAGGAGCAAAAGGGCTGAGAGCGTTCTCCAAGGAGTTTACCAAACTGCACCAGCAAGTCCAGTGAGAGTTTGGTTTGGGTTAATATGGGTAACCTTTTGTTCATAACTTTCAGGAAACAGTATTAGAACAAAACTAACCTAAGCAGTCTGCTGTAACTTTTATCGCAGATTTTGAGTCATAGCACCTTGTGGTAAAATGACTTTGTAGAAAGTCATTTGCATGACCAAAACTGTTCCCTGTCCAGGAGGGGCGGGGCTGAACAGCTGCCTGTAATTGTGCGCTCATTAAAACTGGCCATAATGTGTTTGATAGACTGATAGAGAACACAGTGATGATTCTGTGCTGGACCCTGAAGCTCCTGCTGCTGAAAGGATAAAGAATAATCACACTCTGTCTGACTGCTGTGAAAGCAAAGTTTCATCATAGGCTGTCAAGATGTCATTTAGCAGACTACACACATTTCACACTTGCTTAGGCTTTAACAAGCAAGAACCCCATCCCCATCATTGGTAGGCAAACAGTGGAGTGTTAGGCTCTGCACCCAGGTTTTGCAATTACCCTGCATGCCCTGTTTGACACCCCTGTCCATCTGTGACACACACCTCGGGGAATTAGACCACGGATTGAGTCTGGAGGAAGCGTGTGTGTGTGTGTTGCTGTGACTGCCGAAGCACTGAATGTTTGTTAAATGTCAGGCTTGCTTTGGATTGAGCAGGATTCTATTATGAAAATGGAAAATACTGTTTTGTGCTGGTGTTGCAACGAGTATTTGTTCTCTCATTGATCTGGAACGGAGCAAAGTAAAGGAGCTAAATGTAATTATTTTCCCATGTGTTGATCAGGAGGAGATTTCATGTGATAAAAGCTGAGAGACAGATTTGAATTTCTATGTTTTTATGCTGAACTATAGTAGCAAAGCGACTGGAGTGGTCTGCACATTAAACCCCCTGGCTTATTATGGAAAGAAACTCAAACTCAAACACAACACGCCCCAGATTGCTCTGTACAGTTTGTACTATACATTTTCAGGTCAAACTTGTTTTTAGAACTTTAGAAAGATGTGGCTTTTCACCTTACATATAGGGTTTTCACACAAAAAAAAGAGGAAACACATGAGAGCCACTAATACATAGGCTCAGCCATTTGCGGTCAACAAACAGTGTTTAAGGGAATGCCTCTGTTGGCTGTTACATAGAAACATTCAGCTGTGTTTATGTGCAGCTAATATAAACTTTGTGCTTACCGGCATTAGATATACGCCGCTTCACAAGCAGATGTGAGTGGATTTAAGTCTCCATTGCAACTTCTGCACAAAAGCTGATGCTGTATCTTCGCAGTACTTTTAATTTAATGTTTTACCAAAACACAATGTAATGAGTGAGTGCTAAATATTTCTTATGATTTAAGTTTTTTTCTTTATCACCAGTGTACCTTGGCATCTTTTTAGATTTAGCCCTTTCATTCAGCGATGCTCATTTATCTGTTATCTTTAACCTCTAATCTTGCTCTATGAGGTCTGTCATTTTCTAACACAAGGCAACTAGCTGCTGGTGGAGAAATGATCATTAACTTTGCACTTGTTCGCTCCAGGTGAATCAGGGGCGGTGGCTGGAAAGGACTTGTCTCCTCTGCTTGCACAGATGAGACGATTCAGAGTGAAAAATGAAACAGGTTCAATCAAAGTGAGTGAGTGGATTGAGGAAGAAAAAAAGCTATTAGATGGAGGGTGTGACAGATGAGGAGAATAAAAAAAATGAGAGAGCAATTCTAATAGTAAGAAGAGGATATTGATCTACAGTGCACCAGTTGGGTTATAACTGGGGCTCTTCTCTTTCTCCTCAACTCTATTGACTATTGCACAATTGATTTTTCATTTGTTCTGTACAGAGTAAAGGGCACTTGTTATGCTTTTTGAAATGCCATTTGTAGTACTTATTAGAGCACCCATAGCGCTTCTTCTTCTGAAAGTACACGCATACACAGTCTTCAAAGGGTTCACTTGACAGCGTTTATGAATCTTCAACAGGTTTAGAGCCATGTTCGGCTCAGAAATGCAAATTCCCACAGAAAAACCAGCAGATGCCAAAGACGGATGACAGGTACTGGTCTTAAAATAGCTTTTTTTTCACACCTCTGTTAAATCAGGAAATTCAAACTTGCTCTAAGCAGGGAAAGTACCTGATGCTCTGCTGAACTAAAATGTTAAATATTACTCTAGTTAATCGATGATGGATCGAATCGTTGAACCAGGATGAATCTCTTCTTTCAGAAAAATATGGAGTTTCAGTCTTTCAGTCAGGGATTTTGTAGTAGAGCTAGACTTTTCACAGCTTCATCTCTCTGAGACAAATAGCAGCTGAGCTCATTATGTAAGCACACCAACCTTAGGAATGCCAAATCTCACGTTTGTGTGTATGTGTTTGTGTTGTGCACGTGTGAGTATGTGTGCGTGTCTTTGCAAGAAACATGTCACACATTGTTAAAGCCAGACTTGTTTGTCCTGACGTACAGTAGCTGGAATCCTGCCTGATCCTGCCCAGAAACGCACACACACTTTCCAGCCAAAACAATGTACACTCGCTCATGGCTAACACAAACACCCCTGCACATGCAGTATACGCATGCACCCTTACACACAAACGCATACATGAATGCCAACAGACGTGCACTTGCACCAAAGCACGCGCACGCATCTTGGATAGTGTCTCGGATCTCAAACACTCACAGAAACGTACAACTTCAAACACACTTGCCTACTCACCAGGTTCCACTTATACACACATATTACATGATTGTTTACCTCTTTCATAGGTATAGTACAGCAGAGCACAAAGACACGCGCACTGTTATCAACTCACGGTGGCCCTTAGCAATTTTCTCAAGGATAACAGGGTGTTTCAGCTTGTGTTCAACTATTCTGGTGCTGTGTTTGTGTTGTGCGCAGACTGTCTCTGTCTCTCTGCTACAGCACAGAAACAGACCTCACCTCTGTGCCACTGTGTGACAGAGCAAGACAGAGAGCGAGCGGGGTGAGGGAGAGCGTGGCGTGTTCGAGACAAGTAAACACTGCAGATGCGATTAACTGAGCTTGCCTTGGGGGAGCTCTAATGGGAAATCAGAGTCCCTCTTCCCCAAGAATTGTGGGTAACGCAAGCGGTTATGCATTCATCCCCTGATGTTAGAATCGGAAATGATTTGCATTCTGGTACACTGTCATTGCTGTCTCGTGTAGGGGAAGATTAAAGCTCTATTTGGAGCTTTGAACCCTATGACACGGTCTTCATCAGTACATGGAGCCGGCTCAATTGTCATGAGGCTGGATTTTGACATAAAAAGCTTGTAAGTAACTCACGAACTGGGATTGTTCTGTCAAACTAATATTTCTAAAGTAAAGAATTCACTCATGCTTAAAGGAATAGTTGCGCAATTTGGAAAATCCACTTACTTGCTTTCGTGCGAAGTGTTGCATGAGAATACTGAGACCACTCTCATGTTCGTATGGACCGTATAAAACTATAGCCAGAAGACGTTTAGCATAAAGACCAGAGGCAGGGGGCTGCAGCTAGCCTAGCTTTATCCAAGTTCTAAAAGAACTATTGATGAAATTTTAACAGCTACTGAGCTCCCATTCAAACAAAATCTCTCCATGACAGCCTCATCCACTGATGAAGGCCATGCGATACAGCAAAAAGCAGGAATCTCCAGAGAAACCTAGTTGGTGGACCTTGAGGAGAATTTCTTTTTATCAAACTACCAAGGTAAAGAAGGAACCTTCATGCTTGTAAAACATGTTTTATCACTTACCTCTTGGTTTCTAGCTATGCAAATGCTTTCTGTTCCGTCTGATAAGGTTTTCAGATCTGTCTGAGATTTCTGTTGTCAACCCAATCCAGTGGAGGTAAATGGAATTTTTGTTATGGTGCTCAAAGCATAGGAATGACATTTGAGAAATGTAGCAGCACTTGTGTTTGCAAAGAAAATGTCCAGATTACTCCAGATAGCCAGTTATTGTCAGGTACAGGTTCATTTTTTCCCCTTTTGTTGGAGGAAAAAAACACTTCTAGGTAGATATACAATTCTCTATGTGATATGATATCTCATATGTTTCTCTAGGTACTCCTGAGTGTATTTCCTTCAAAAATCCCTGCATGTTTTCAAATTTCCCTCCCTTTTGTGTTGCAAACATTTCCAGTTCCAAAACTCATTTCTGAGAAGACTGGCAGCCTCTGCTGTACTTTACAGTGCCTCTACATTGTGTTCCACCAGGTTGGATTTGGCAGGAAAATCATTGTATTTTGCCTGGACACTGATGCAGCTTTGCTTCAGCTTTGTTCTACTGATGTACTGTAAATAATTCCAGGTTCGTGTTAGTTTCCCTTGTTTGAATGCTCATTCGCTGCTATTGAGGGCAGCTGTCTGCTGTTATTGTTGCTTCTCGCTCTTCAAGTGAAATGGAGCGATGCCAAGGACTGGGAGGGGTACAAGTAGCAACATCCTCTCTGTAGCAGAAGCAGACTTCTGGGAGGTGTGGCTTTACTTTCAATAAACACCACAAAGACAATTCGTAACACCTGTAAGTGCCTGTATGAATATGTCGGGAACAAATGGTGACCAAATGATGAACAGAAAATGTGTGTGGAGGGTTGAGGTGAGGTGAGGGGAGGTAACTGTAGATGTGAATGAGTGGAACAGGGTGTGTATAGACTGTCCCTTCCCCTTGGTGTGAAGTTTTGCTGATGCGGCACACACGCATACACGTTCACACACTGCAGGGGTGGGATGCTGTAATGTCACCCAAGGGGAGGATCCTCACCTCCAACTCTTGCGGGCTAAAGCACTGCAGGGTGCAGGGTGGGTGCACACACGCTTATACAAGTTGTACACACATATACATGCACGTTAAGCACAGACATACACACAAAGGTCTCCATGCACATTTATGCACGTACTGAGCCTTGTCTGTATTCCATAGGGTCTGGTCTTTTTTTTTTTTGCCATTGTGAGAACACTCTTTCTTTGTGTAAGATCTGTTTGTCTGTTTTTCTGTCTGGCATCCTTGCAGACACAACACAATCACATTTTGTGAAAACATGGAGCAAGTAATAATTTTTATCTTGTACTGTTTTGTTTTTATAGAGTTAGAAACACACAAGACAGTGAGGCAGTGTTGTCACTGTCTGATACGGTCATCATGTGTTTATGGGGTTTGGTGTTCAGCATCGTGTGTTTGGAGAGAAATAAAATGTCTGTTCATGGATCTTTTATAACTGGAGCTGAATGAGGGTTATTGGGAAGAGATTTGATTTGAAAAGATAAAACTCAAAGAGATAATTGTTGGTTAGCCCTCTGACTTCTGTATATTTAGCATGCACCTAACATGCATGCTGTGAGGTTAATGTGTTCTGTGTTCATTTCATGTAACTTGAACACAACGACACACACACACACACACACTATCAGGTGATAGTTGTGCCCTACAGGGTCGTTGTTTGCTCCGTCTATGTGCAGTCAGACGATCGATGGGACGGCCACAGGATTGGCTTCCATACATCACCAAGGACCTCGGGCAGGCTGACAGCATTTTACACCTTTTCTCTCCATCTGTCTGTGTCTGTCGTTCTCACTTTCATTTTTCTCTCCTCTTTTTTGTTTCTGTGGCTCTATATGTTGGTTTATTCCTTTTCTCACCGGTGTACGTTATTCTTTTTCGCTCCCTTATCACCTCCTTTCCTCACCTGTCCCTCCTCCTCCTCCTGACTTGCATTCCAACCCTCATCTCTGACCTTCTGTCACAGTGTCTCACTTGCTCACATTTCCCTTCAGTTTGTCTCCTTTCCATTCCTCTTTCTATATTTGTAATCAGCCACTCTTGTACTCTTTCCCTCTGTTACCACCAGTCTCTAAGAAATCATGAAAACCTGCGAAACCAACCCTACGAGCGGCATCGATCTTCAACAGAGGCAGTCGGGCACACACACACTCACAAAGACAGCCTGTCCTGCTTATAATTAAAGAGTACCTCCCTCTTCCCTTTTCCCAAGCAGGCTCATAATAGGAAATGCCCCCGTTATCTCTACGGGCACCGGCGTATTAATATAAGCCATAGACAAACAAGGTGTGGGTACGTGCTCTGCTATGCCTGCACTCTGATAAAATGCAATAGTACAAGGCTGATGTTACATGGCCAGCCTTTCCAAACCGCTGTCCCCAAGGTTATTACACTCATCTAATGTAGTAATGTGCTGAGAGAAGGTGAAGAGCAGACAGGTGTGAAAAGAAAAGGGGGAAATGTGGGAAATTAAGTGAAAGATAGAGCTCTCCAGGGTCAAACATTATTACTATTTTTTTAAAGTGCAGTTTGGTCTTTTTCTTTTCAATTGATTGGATAGAGGTTAGAGAAATGAATGTGGATGAGGTGAAAAAGCCAAGGGGCCAAAATAGACCTCATATTATATATATATATAAATATTGCACAAGAAAGAAAGAATATTCTCTTAAATGCTCTGTTCCATTCAGCATAAGGCTGATTATTTACATTATTAATTTATCTGTTTCTTATTTGTTTGGTTGGCTGATAGCTTTTTCCAATTAACTGAAGCCTATAAAATAGATAGAAATAAGCAGTGAATACTCACATTTGAACCAGCTAACGATTCCCGTTTTTGCCTGATAAATGGCTAAAACCATGAATAGTTTATCAAATTGTTCCTGGTCAACTACCTTCTCATTGACTGCTTGTTTTCAGCACTAGAGGCCTGGTTGTATCAGAAAGTGGTCTGGAATGACCCACTCATAAAATATTGTGTAATTTTGTTGAATTTTCTTTCAGTAAGGAACAAGCAAGTCTGCCAGTGAATATGCTACTATGAAAGATAAGGTAACTTCCTATGTTTTTTTTTTTTTGTCTTTTCAGTGAGTGAGTGACTCTGCCCTCACTTTAATACTAGCAATAAAGGAAGTGATCAGTTTTGATTTGCTGTCTTGCCTCAGAGTGTGTGATTGTTTGAAGCCATAATCTGGCTGGTACAGAGGAAATGACTGCCTGGTTTTATCCATTTTTCTCCAGAGAGTAGCCTTTAGTCTGATTGCAAATGACTGTTTACAGCAGGGAGAGTATTTGTTAATGGACTGTAGGGCATTATGTCACCAGAGAGCGCGATGTGTGTGTGTCTGTGTCTGTGTGTGTGTATGGGAGGATGAGAGCGAGGCAGCCAGTGTTTGTGTGGTCGAGTCTGACTGCAACAATTTGCAACATGAGAATTGTAGGAAAGCTTGAGAAGGATGCAATTATAACCATTAGGACTGTTTGCACATGTTGTGTTTTCTCCGAAATGAGGGCATTGCTTACTGATATCTGCAAGTCATCCAGGGAATTTACTCTCCGTCTTCTTCTGTTTTCCCTGCTCCGTCCTCCTTCTCCTCCTCTTCCTCCTCCTTCCTTTCTCTATCTCTGTCACTGCTGAGCTCTTTGAATAAGCTGGTTGTTTGGCTCCGCTGGGTTGTGGTAAATATGCTTCACTATCAGAGTGGCAATAACAAAATGTAAAGGAAGGAAGAGAAAGAGAGAGAGGGGGAAAAAAGAAAAGATATAGAGAGCGAGAGAGTGGCACAGACAGAGAGTCCTGAATGAATGAGTAAATAGAATAAGAGAAAAGATGTTTGAGCCAAGTGGAAGAACAAAGAGTTGATTGTTGAGGTAAGCGAGGGACCTTTCAGTTTCTGTCCCCGATGTTTTTCTTAGATTTGCCACTGAAAGACTTTATTTACTGAACAAGAATCACAAGAATTAATTGATATTAACTGAGAACTAATGCTTTATAGATCAGTTATAAGCCATTAACAAGAACAGAGTCTGGGTTGCCAGAGTGTGGTATGTGTGTCTGTGTGGTATAATGCATTAATGACCTATAGCTTCAGGAGATGATGATTAAGTGTTACTAAAACTTTTAGTTACAAATTATAAACCTGTTTTATAGTTTACTTTAAAGTTAATGTGTCTTTTCTTATTCTTTGGCCTGATTTATGATTGAAATCATATTTCAAATGTGACAATCAGCTGCTTTTCTTGACAGAAAACTGAATACCTAACACCCCCTTGGGCTCTGGGAACTTGTAAGAGGCATTTTTTTTTTACTACTTGTAGATTTATACACCAAATAATTGACTGATTAATTGAGAAAATTAGCAGATTATGGTGTATTGGAAATAATAGTTGCAGCCCTGACATACAGCGGGGGATTAAAAGACTATACTGTGAGGACAAGAGGAAATGGAAAACATTAGGTCATGTGCTGCAGTTGAACCCTGATTGCTGCATCTTCACTCAGCTTTGTCAAAATGCTTATCTTTCACTTGTATAATCTTTTTTTTCCCCCAAAGCTCAGTGAAGCTGTGAAGAATACAGGTATGGCCCAGGGAGTAACACGTTTGAAAAATGCCTACAAAGCCTAAATGCTCGAGTTGTGTTGCGGAAGCTGCACCTTTTCTTCCGATAGCAGGAGTGGGAGTTATGACAAGAGGAAGAAAAAGAGGGAAGGGAAGATGAAAGCAGTTTACCTTCCAGTTTCTGGTAAAGGAAGTGAACTCAGTGCAAGAGAGAGGGAGAGAGGAGCTTTTGAAAAGAGAGAGATGTGAGCTTGAAAAACGAAGAGACCCACCACAGTAGGGTGCTGTGCTGAGCTGCACTGACCGGCGACATAAAAAAGGTTTTGAGCCGGAGCCAGCCCCCATGAGCTCTCTATGAATACTGAGGGACCGAGGAGAGGGGAGGAAAAAGGAGAGGAAATGATGGGAGGAGGGAGAGCTAAAGAAAATGGAGGATTAGAAGGGAGGGGTGAAGATGAAAAGAGGTGCAGGGAGACAAGAGGAGGGGAGGAAAGTGGAAAATAGGACAGGAAAGATGGAAAAAAAAAAGTGGAACCAAGTGAAGTAAAGTGCTTTCCAGTGTCTTCTTTCAAGTTGACAGAGTTTAGGACGAAGCTCGGAGTAGACGTCTGTTATATTCAACTGCAAACATTCTTTGTACAAAAGGGGAGACGTGACACAGAAATTCAAACACGAATACTCCCCTGGAGAACATACGAGGATATCAGTTTAACTTTATTAAAGGCTCTATTTAAGGTGGAGCTTTGGATATGAATCATTCAGAGATTGATTCAGGAGTGTCTCTGGGTCTGGAGGAATGCAGGAATGGACAGATGGAGCAGAGGATAGGGAAGGAAAAGGAGAGGAATTTGGAGAAACGAGCCAGTGGCAACTCTCAGGCAGACCAGAAAATGACAGCAGGAAATCCAAGTTGCAATCAGAGCTACTTGATGCTAATTCACCAGACATAACAATCCTTAGAAATTCTTAGCACTCAGAGCTAATATTTTCCCAGTCTTAGTCTATCCTTCATGTCAGGCTCTCTAACCCTGCAGACAGTTTGTAATTCTGTGTAGTTTTGGGTAAGAAATTGCATCATCTCAAAATCCTTAAAGTGTCAGTGGAATGTGAATGAGTGTCTGAGCAGAAAATTGGGTTCTTTGAACCAAGACTGAATTTTGTCTTTTTTTTTCCTTGTCAGGTCTTCAACTAACTAACAATTATATTCATATTTAATTGAAGATTATTGTTGATTAAATGATTTTGACATTAAATGTGAGAAAATATTATATATTTTTAAAAAAAGGATCAGTAGTAGTTACTGGTATAAGCTGATTTTGAATCCCTGCATACAGATGGCTGTTTGTAGGTCTTTTTTCATTCTGTGCTTTGCCGCTGCATTGTTTCCCCGATTTGAATAAACGTTCAGAGAATTGTTCTCTCTCAAGTTGTCGGGAGCGATAAAAAAAACGGTCTGATGTTCTGTTTTTTTATCTCACATAAATAGGACCTGTTCAGTCCTCCTGTGTCACGTTCGATAAAGAACAGGCTGCAGTGGCTGCTGCAGCGCTAAAGCAGGAGAGACGCAGGATGGGGGAATTCCACAGCAGCCTCCACTGGGTATTATTTTTCAGTTTTCTCCTCTCCCATCCCCACATAAGCACTTTTTTTCCCCGTTTCATTGTGATGCTATACACACATACGCAGACCCGTGGCTATAAAACACACGTCCGGTCATAAACCGGTAAATTAAAAGCCTGACTCAGAGCAACAAATGAGGCTGGGGAATTAGCTTCTTTTCAACCGTGTTATAAAGGTTATTTTTAGACTCTTCTCAGCCACACAATGCCTCTTAAAAAAAACAAAGTGGGTAGGGGGTAGCTTTTGAATACAGATCTCTGGCTGTGTGTCAGTGGGTAAATAGCATGATGTAAAAGGGTTTTTCTTATGACGTGTAGATGAAAAAGTGATGTGTAGATTTAAAACTGAGATTAGATTTTCTAAAATCAGTCTAGGTTTTCATGTCTCTGTTTATGACTGACTCACACTAAGAGACCTAACCCTCTTTCCCTCCAAACACGTAAATGAACAAACCCCCTGCCTTGTGCACATACACACAGAAATCAGTGTTGGCCCTCAGCCTCCACAGTAACTAATCACTCAGACAGCGTGGCCGTGCCCTCTCATTAAGCATGCTGTACGCTGAAAGCAACACCGCTAATGACTCTGCATTGCCTGTTACATGCACAATACTCTCCGGCTTAATGCCATAATAGCTGGCTTAAGCCACACAAACTCCACAGACAGACAGACGGCACTCCTGCCCAGCTGCTTCATCTCTGCAGAGGTGTGTTGGGAAAAAGGAAACTTCTGGACAGTGTGGGATTATTCTGCCGTGAGATATTCAGACTAGCAGCAAAATAGCTGTCAGTTAACATGTGCAGACTCTGTGCTTTCCCATATCCTATCAATAAACAGAAGCTATGCAGAGATTGTAACATAAAGCCCCCTGCGGTGCTCTCCCAACAATACCAACACTGTTCCAGAAACTTCACATCCCATTTGTTCTGACGTCGGCGCTGCCGGTTCACTCCGAGCTTTTTTCGCACTCGTTTTCTGCGCTGTCATCTTGCATCCGCTGATGGTTGTAAGGGAGCATATAGCTCGCTCATCTGTTCTAGCAGAGTTAGCCTGCTTGTGCTTCACGAGCTTGACAGCGTCGTCCGAGCACGCACAGATTCCATCAAGAAGAATTTGCAGGAGAGCAAATCACAGTAGAGCTGAATCTGAGTCAGTATTTTACACACAATCTGCTTCTTCTCCACAAATATAGAGGCAGGGCTCACAAACATTATACAGTCATATTTGGACTTAACATTCCTTAACATGATGTTACTAAGTGAAGTAGGTTTTCCACGTCATGCTCTGACTTCTTTTGACTTTTGTCTGTCAGTTGACCCCAAACAGTCTTTCGAATTGTCTCGTGCTGTTAGCTGGTGATGAATTGCATGGATAGAGTAACAGCATTGATTTTTCTTTCTCAGTGTGAGGTAGCATATTGACTGTCTCAGTAACTCAATCACCTGGATAATGGCACAGAGGAGAAACTGTGTGTATGTATATAAGTGTAGAGTTTCCTTCCACCCTCTCATACCTTCAGGTATGAAAGGGTGGATGTACTGTGTGAGTAGATGTGTTTGCAGGAGGTGTCAGTCCATGTCTTTGTATTGTGTCTTCATGCATACATAAGTGTTTTTTTTTCTTTTTTTATGCCTGTGCGTGCCTGTCAGTGTGTATGTGTGCAGTTCTGAAAGGTCCGCATTATCAGCCTCTTGGCAACAAGCAAATGGAGAACCACCGAGTTCTGTTGTGCTTGTTCATCGTCAAGGTCCTGTCGCCCTGGGTTACAGGGTTGCTAGGGGATGGATAGGCAGACTGGCATCACCAAAGTGCCAGCAAGGCATGTGGGCTCTCTGCATCCTGATTTCCTGTTCTTTTTCCTCACCATCCTCGCCTTCCTGCTGTACCTGGAGAGAGTTGTGAATTTATTTTGCCTTTATGAATTAAAGTCACAGATTTTGATTTAAAAATTAAACTGGTTTCCAAAGAGTCATGAAGTTTATACGGTACTCTTCATTTGGATTCATCCAAATAAATGAGCTTTCTTAGGGTTTGATTATGTATGGATTTGTCAGAAGTTGCTACTCAGAAAGGTAACCCAGCTACTAAGTTGTGCAGACGCCTTGAGTGTAATAACAGACGATTTGGGGAATAGGAAGCAAAGTTTGTGTACTTGTGGATATTTGTCTGTCGGTTAAATAAAACTGCTGCATAAACAGGGTGTGTTCTGCCCTTGCAAACAGGAAGCAAGCGCACTGTTTCATCTTCCTCCTACTCCGGTCTAAACCAAGCCAGTCACTTCTATCAAAGTTAGTCACTTTCAAATCGTACGTTATGGCCAGAGTTCCTGTTTGTTTCCAATTATTGAGTTTCACAGTTATGAGTGCGTGTGTTTTTTCACTGTAAACGATTGAATCCCTTTAATCAACGGTGTCATTTATTGTTACTGTAAAGCTCGTAAATAATCATGATGCTCAATCGGGATTGATGTTTTAAGATACGTTGTGGTTGTAGAGTGTGTGTTTGAGTTTGTGTGGATGTGTGTGTTTGTGAGAGTTAAAGAGGAAAGGAGTGGAGGTTTGAGGCGCCAGCAAAGAGGATATGTCTGGCAGCTGTGTCATTTTGTAGAGTAAAGGCTTATGGGAGACTTACAACAAATGAGCAGCAGGACCCCCCCTTCACACTCACACACAACTTTCCCTCTACTGTATGTTTGTGTGTTTAAGAGGTGTTCATCGCTCAGTTGCTGCCAGTGATTCGCGACTGTGGTATTCACAGCAGCTGGCACTGCTTTAGTCACAGTCTACCTGTGACATTTATGGCATTACTATATGGTTACTATAGCGTTATTATAGTATTATTTAAATGTCCCATTACACATTGCCAGTGCCTTCTAAACATCTAAACCATAAATTCTGGTGTTTTCAGTGCCAGTGCTACTTGAACATGATTACAGAATATGAGTTATTGTATAAACTTGTGAAAAGGCCAAACCTGCTCACACACACTCCAACACACACACACACACCCCGGACACATTCCAGTGATGTTCAAAGCCAGTCAGTTGTCTGGCATAATCGATGTGTAATGTGCTTGTGAAAGCTTGTGTGTACTTGTATTTATTTTCTTCTTGTGAATGTGTCATCTCACACTCTCGTACGCCACACTTCAAGGTTGTTTTATATCCACCAGGGCATCCCTGGGTGTCTCTGAGGCCGGTGATATGCATTGTAATTTTTTTACAGCCTGTTACTGGGGACACGCTGCTTTGGTGCGACATGGCCTGCCGAGCGATAACGAAGCCCGGGGAGGGTGTTCGTCCTCTGAACATCAGGAGGGGTGTTAACAAGCTTTTCTTGATCCCCTGGGTGTATGTCAAACACACACTCGTACAGATGTGTGGTTAAACACAGGCTCTCTCACATGAAAGCATAAATCAACTGTGGAACAATTACATTCTCAGTTCAGAATTCATTCACAGCTGACTAGGAGCAGTCAGGAAACTTTAATATCCTGCCTATATCCCAGCTTCTCAGTCAAAGTCATGGATTCAGTTTGGCCCCACAGCTTTCACAGGTCTCTTGTTTAAAGTGCTGTGACTAATTTAATTATTTTCATTAATTATTAATGTATATTTTTTCAAGTAACTTATGATTAATTGTTTCTTCGTAGGGGCACACACATTGACAAATGCTGACCATATGTCATCAAAGCCAAAACTGTCATACTGTATATTCTAACAGGAATCATGTCACTGGAACTGCCACTAACAATTATTTTCACTAGCAATGTAAGTGCCATTTAATTTCTCTATTAAATGATTAATCATTTGGTGTCTAAAATGTGAGAACAAAAACAACAACAACAAAAAATTCAGCTGACTAGCTGGACTCCAGCAAACACCAATTCCCTCTTCCATTATATCTTGTCATTCTCTAGACTCAAAACAACCCCAAAAAAGAAATTGCCATAAAAACTGTCTGTGGCAGAAAAAAAGTGTCATTGATTGTTTTTCTGTCAGTGAACTCATCAGTTGTTTAAACTTGTTTAAACTGGATGGACTGACACTTAAAAAGCCACACTGACATTTGAAATTGATCTCCCTGTCATTTCAGGCCCATGAAGCTACATTCAAATGCTAAAAGACTATAAGCATAGATGCACTGTCAGCAGCTCCTCTTCATGGGTCAGTGCACTAATGAACACCATGCGTGCCTTGTTTTTTTTTTCATTCCAGGTTGTTGCTCCTAACTTTGCAACCAATAAACTGTATATTTCCCCCCAGAAACTGTGTGACTCTCTACTCAGCAAATTTCAGAATCAGGCTATGGAGCTCATTATTGAATCATCATATGGGCCAGCAGCTCGATGCGTTGTTCAATTATTCATAAGGGTAAACTCTGAGGCGAATAACAAGTTCCTCTGTGTTCAGTTAGGATTGTATACCTGTGTGCAACATGAGCTATAGATCCTGGGTAAATAACCTCCTATTAGACGATTTTTATGTTCTCCCAAAGGTGCTGAGATTCTGCAGTTTTCTCAAGGGGGCTAAATTGAGTCTCCCAGCGTCTTGTCGTACTTCAGCAGTCATTTCGCGTCTTCTTCTTCCCCTTCACTGCATCTCTCTCATTTCCTGTAGAAGTCATAGAGGATGGGTTTAGGGGCTTTTTGGAATAACTCCAAACATCTGTTATAACTTCCTCTACCTTTATGGAGCTACACATGAAAGGGCTCTTGGCTTGAGTTTTAGTGTTTCAGTCTAATTTAATGGGGCCGTCATGAAGTATTTGTTCCATCACATTTTCTTGGGTTTTAGGTTCCTGAGAGAGTCACTTGTCTTTCAACCTTAGATTTACCCTTGAAATGTTAAAAATATATATTTTCAGCCCACTTTTCTTGCTAGATATCACAAAAAATGCATGTTTTTTTTTGTGGCTTTCATATTCCCTTTGAAATATTTTTTCTTTCACTCATGAGGTTTTTCCAAAACAATTGAGTCAGTGTCTGTATGGACAGTTTTGCAGACAAAACACACTATAATAGGACTTGAAAGCGAGAGTTTGTCTCCCTGCTAAAGAAAGAATCTCCCGCTCTAAACAATGAGAGTCCACCCTTGACAGCTTCAAATGCCTGTGAGCCTGTTTTTGCAGCGGTTGTGGCTTGTTTAGTCCCACTAACATGGGCTGAAACCAGCTGTTTATTAGAGGTCTGTCAGCAGAACAATAGCTGGGGTAGCCACATGCATAAGGAAGTGTAGCTCAACTAAGCTAAGTGACAAGGCTAACCACGGGACGAGGCCAAAACACAGGAAATTAGCTTCTGTTTACTTTTGCTTGTCTAGACTTGTTCCTACTAATTAAGTGCAAAGAGCCCCCGTGTGCATTTCTGATCTCTAAGGAATGAACTCTCAAGGTTACTGCTGCCTGTTTCATTGTTTGTGCTGCTTTTGAAATGAAGCAGTGTTTGACCCATTTGTGGCCCCCAGGACTGTGAGCTGTTGGCGTTAGCCCTACAATAATCCCCCAGCGACCCAGAAAGTCATTTGTGGTGATGGCAGGTGGCTATGTGGGCCATAGGCCTAATAACACAACAATGGCATCATATGGATGAGAAAGTGTTAAAGGCAGCAGGGGTTTGGCTTCTCTGTGTACATTATTGAACGCACCATGTCAAATTTAGACCTGATCACTGCACTACCCTTGAAGTTTGAGCTTTGTGCGCTACAATTGTATAGGATTAAAGTTGTCTAAAAGCTTCTGAAGTGCATTTTGGGTATGTGAACTGCCACTCAATGTGTCAGCGCACACACCACACACACACACACACACACACACACACACAGGATTGTAGAGAATGTGGTGTGTGTGACCTAGAGGGTTTTATTAACAGGAGAAGGGTTGATGTCACTCATCCAAACCATCCATGCATAGGATTAGAATGAAGTATGGCGTGTGTATATGTGAGTGTGTATTTATGTGTTTGTGTATGTGTGTGTGTGTGTCCACCACAGATGAACCACGTTACTAAGGTGAGGGATAATAAGAATAATACTGTCTGAGTTTTTCAATAAGTCTTAGTACCCCTGCTTTAGCTTTAGCTTTATCCCCGACGCTAATGTCTTCAGTATAGCTGATTGCAGCTGTATCATTTTACCCATAATTCTGCATGATTTTGTACAAAGTACATTTAGTACAAAACAAAGGGGTGAAGGTTGACATATTTCCCAGAATGCAGCTGCATTCCTATAACCTCTCATGGGGCCTTTTGGAGGACAGTGCGAAGAGACAGGGGGTAAACCAAGAGGACAATCCCAACAAACTGCACAGTTCTCTGGGGCATCTTTTTCCAGATGTGGCCCTTGTCTCACGGCCTCTGATGAAGCACTCTGAAAGTGTGTGTGTGTGTGTGTATATGTGGGTGTGTGATTTTGTGTGTGTGTATGCGTGTGGGTGGCCTGTTTACATTCCACTGATTCCTCATGGGGGTTCCTGTTCTCTATCCTCTGTTCCCTAGCTTATTTGCTTGGGAAGGTACGTGTGAATGTGTGTGTTTAGGGTATTTTTAGATTTCTCTCTGGAATACAATTAGTAACTGTCCTCAGATCAGCATTTACTCCTGGCCAAACTTCACAAACACACACATCCTGATGAACTCTCTAACTTTGAAGTCAACTCCTGTTGGAGTTTAAAGTTCAGATGTGTTGTTCACATAAACTGTTTGCACCTGAATGCACCATCCTGTTCCTGTCAGCTTTGTGTCCCGAGCACAGTTGTTTTATATAAAGTCATCCTCTGTGTTTATTTTCAAATTAAAGTTTGTCATTTCTCCCTCTTCCAAACTCAGTCCTCTTATCAAGATTTCTAGGAAATCTTAACACAACAAATTTCTGGTTGGAAGAGCAGAGACTGCAGCTGTCATTTTTGTGCCCAAGCAGCTTATAGGGCAAAATCTGCAATCTCTTCTCTGGCTCTGTTCACACTCTTAATTCCTCCTCAAGAGATGATTTTATTCTCCTTGCTGTGTCAGCTTATGTTGAACTATGTTGTCTTTTCTATTTTCCCTCTTAATCCCCAGAAACAACAGTCACACAAAGTCAAGCCTGGATTTGTGCTCTTTAAAAAAAAACAAAAACAAAAACAAACATTATTTTCACTGTATTTATGTTTTGTCGGAGAGTAAACAGGAGAGAAGAGAGGCTGGAGTGACAGCTAATAGAGAAGATGCCATGTTACAAAGATCAAGAGGTGGTTTACTTCACTCACTATCTATACTTCCTCCTTTGAGAAAGTCTAAATCTACACTGAGTAACATCCTGTCTGCACTGATAGCATGACTCGTAATAACTGATGCGATGCCGATAGACACTTGGGAAATTCTTAAGTAACCAAGCTATAACTTCAAGTCATCGTCTCCATAATATGATGTCATGTGCTGCATTTGACATTTCACCTGGGGCTGATAGCATCAGGAAAGAAAATCCCCATCAGCAGCACTCAAGAGGTCAGAGCAGTGTGGAGAGTGTGTGCGTTGTGCAGTGTGTTAAGTGTCTGGGGCTTTGCTAATGGGCTAATATGAGTTTGCGGTCAGGAGAATTGAGAGGTAATTTACAAACTCTGAAACGCAACGGCTCTTGATTTCGAGGGGCACTCGTAAAGAGTGTGTGTTGGGTTAGAGTTCAGACGTGTGTGTTCTGAGTGGTGCACCGTGGTGTTTATACCAGCAGGTGACAGATTAAAATGACTGCGTTAGTTTTTGCCTTAGAAGCCACAAAAATGACTTGGATAAGTGCAGGCGATGGATAATGGTTTGGATTAAAGTAACTGCTGCATTAAGGGTAAGGTTTCTTTGTTGTCATGGCTAAAATAATTACTAAATCCACCTGAACTACTGTCACTGCAGATTTTGTGGCTCTGTGACAACTTTACACAATTTCCTCCTGTGGTCCTGATGGACATGAGTCATTTCTCTTACATCCCTGTGGTAAATGTATGTCATCATTGGGCATTTGCTGAAAGTACTGATGATGCTGCGTTTCTTCGAAGGACAGTCTCGAAGAAGCACAAATGCTTTCATATAGGCCACAGGCTCGGTTTGCTGAAATAAGTGCTAAAGCCTTAGTGTAACAGGCTCTGTATAATGTGTGACTCCACTAGCAAAATGTCCCGTAGTGACAGTAAATATATATAACTATATAACTCTGTCAGTGGGTAAATACTGTTGGTGGCTGTGTAAATTTGCCAGTTCATAGGAGATATGTCTGATATGTTATGTAACACAAATGAAGCAAACTCTCATGTCCCCTGCGTGAACAAGTTAGTGTTGTGACTCACTGAGGTGCTGCTGAGAAATGGGTGTAATGCATTTTCAGTGCAACATTGGTCATAGGACATGTCACCTAGCTCGATAAAATAACTTGTTGATGACTGACTCATACATATCGTATAATCTACCCTTATCCAGATACATATTTACTTGTTTTTACTGGAAATTTTCACCTGTTCTTGAGAGACATACCGGTGAACCACCAGTGATGAGTCAACTGGGGTGACTGTCCAGCCAGTAAATGGCAGAACAGGAATAGATGCAGACTTCTCATCCATCAACATAACACAGAGTCAGAGGGTTGCTTAAGAAGCCAGCTTCACTGGTGTAAGGCCCAGCTATGCTACATAAAGACCATACCAGATTTGGAACCTAGTTGAACACGGACAGCTCTCACCACCATCATCACCACACCAAATGAGGGAATATCTCTTCAAGTTTTGCGTTAATCTTTGCCAGTGGAGTTCAGATGACTTAAAGGGTTTTTAAATTGTCATCCATCTGTATTGTACACAGTTGATCAGCACTATTCATTTTATGAAAGCCTGTGTCTGTATGCCACATACTTTCCTTCTCAGTCCCTCTGTGTCAGTCTGTGAATAATATCAGTGAGTGTCACCTCTGTCTGCCTCGCTGTCTCCACACATCTTGCCACATTATCCACCCACTGTGTCAAAATGGATTTGCCTCTGGCCACCTCAGCTTCCTTGAAAGTGTCAGTGTGAAGGTGTCCCAGTCGCGTTTTCCTCTTAGGCTGCTGCCTGCACACCCAGTGCTTTAATGTATTCTTTCACTTTTCTCTTTCCTTCTTTCTCCCTCCATCTCTTTCTGTCACGCTGATGTCTGTCTGTCGCCTGCTAATTGGTTCATCTCTATTCGGATGACGCCGTGTGTGTGTGTGTGTGTCCATTTCTCGCTGTATTTTTGTGTCTAAATTCCCGAGTGTGCTTGCATGTGTGTGTGTGTAAATAATCGTGTACGTGTGTGTGTGACTGACAGCAGATTTTCCGCCACCAGCAGGCGTTCTGTTTGCTGCTCTGATGCACATTCAGTTGGTTCATTTGGTTTTCAGCTCTCCCTCGGGACACACTGAGCCACCCCCATTAACTGATTTGAGAAGGGCTGTGACAGCCACTGCTGCTTTGTAAATAAGTATTCTGCCGCGTTATGTATTTATTATACATGATTTGTCGCTCTAGTTCATGTAGGTGTTGAATATAGGAAGCAGTTTGTTGACAGAGGAGGTTTAGCTGTGTGATTATGCAGTTTTTGGTTTCAGTTGTGCTTGTAAAGAGGCATCTGCAGCAAATAATCATTCTGTGCTGTCTTCACTGGCAACCAACAGGTGACAAGTGATAAGTAGTTGGTCAAACAGCCCACTTTAACTGTTAGTCATAATGCAGTTAACTTGTTAGAAATATTATTAGCTTAAAGGAATACTTTGACATTTTTGTAGGCTACACTTATTGTGTGTCTTTCCAAGAGTTAAAGAGGGAGATTCTATCATGTCTGAAAAAAAGAGAATTGCTTTTATATGATGACAAGTCTAAAAATCACTATATCTTTTTATTATTATAACTTGCTAATTTTTAGCCGAACTAAACAAAGCTAAACCAGCTGCTGTAGCTTCATGTTTACCGTACAGACATGAGAGTGGTATTGATCTTTTCATGCAACTCAGTAAGAAAGCAAATAAGTCTATTTTGCAGAACTACTCCTTGAAAACAGGAAGGAGAAACAAGAATGTTGTGCACATTCTCTCCAAATTTGCTGCTGGTTTTGATTCCTCCTCTCTGACCTGGAGCGCCTCTTCTTCACCCTCTTTACTTACCACCAAGAAATATGGAGTAAGCTTGGGCTTGTGAAATGAGGAATCAAATGGAATCGTGAAAAAAGGTGGAGGCAGGGCGGCATCTGCCTCACACAATCTTCCAGAGTTGCTCAGGCGTGCGCTGGACAGATTTAACCAGAAATCTGAAGATTGCTCTCTGAAGGTTGCCATGTATTGCAGTATCCTCCCCCTCCTCCTTGCTCATATAGAGGTTGCCATGTATGTTTGGCTGTAACCCCCCACAGTCATCCCTCCACCGATCCCTACCCCGCCATCCGCCCCACCCCCTGCTGTGTTTCTGATTCTAGATGTGCCCTTTGAGTCCCTGCAGGCTTCCATATTTTACCATATATTTATGGGGTAGCAGACATGTTGAATATGCTATGGTCTGGAGAGGGATGAGGGTCTGGGGGGACAGACGGAGAGGTGAGAGAGGACAGGAGAGGGCAGGAGGATGAAGAGAGACAGAGACAAAGAAAGGTAGCACAAGAAAAGATGTATAAATCATAGGAAAGAGAAAGAAAACAGAACAGGGGACATGGCAGATAGTGAAAGAACTGGTGGTTTATGTGTGTGTGTCGGGGGTGTGGGGGGGGGTCCACCAGCGGAGTCAGAACAGGACGAAGAGAGCTGAGTGTGTGAGTGTGGTATGTCTGAAAAATGTATTGCACTGAAAGGTCAAAAGCCACATCAGCGGGCCTCAGCCTCCCTCCACTCCTTCACTTTTTCATTCCTGACTCTCCTCTGTCCTCCCTCTAACCTCTTCTCAAATATGCACACACACACACACCAACATTAGCAAACCAGACTTGTGTTCCCTTTTAAGCTCAGCCAGTGTGTTACAATCCAACATAACAGAGGGTCGGAAGGGTCCGGCCCTCTGCCCTTCGCCCTGTCTGGGTCCTCTAATAACCCACCCCTGCTGTGGTTAGAGGCTTGTAAAGACGGATCACATTTCCATTTCTGTTGCTCTTCTGCTCACACACACAGAAACACACCTCTATTAATCCCCCCTATTGCCCTGTGCCTTTTGTCCAAAAGGCTGGTGTCAGAGGAGGAGATAAATGATGCTGGTGCTGCGTGGCAATTTTCAGAGTTGTGCAGCCTCAACAGCTCAGGGGTGTGTCTGCAAGAGTTAGAAGAGGAAAGAATTATATTTGTGTGTGTTAATGCGTCTTTGATAGAGAAAGTGTGTGTTTGTGTTGTCCGTGTGTTTCCTCATTCGCGTATTTGTTGGAGCGAGAGCAAGATCATGCATCTCCGGGCATCTGTTGCATCTCATTAGCAGCTTTTAGAATGAATTACCTCAGTGGATTTCTCTCTCTCTCACACACACACTCACACACGACATCCTTCATCCTATTCCATCCACCCTGATAATCCCTTTATCTTGGCGGCTATTCAGCACATAAAGGCCAATGCCACTGAATAATGATGTGGTCGTATCTACTCCTGATTCCCTTTAATGCTAATCTTCATCTCAAGGTGACAGTGATAGAGAAATTTTATGCATGCAGGCGTTCAGTGTTGAATAAATGTAATCAAACACATGCGCATATCCTTCTTTTTGCATAAGTGCAGTTAATATTTTCATTTCCCTCTTAAAGAGGTGAAAGATCAGTTTATGAGCTTAGTTTCAGTTTAGTTGGTGAGAGTGAATCAAAATGACTCACACGCATGAACAAGACATGCACATGTTCACACACAGACAGACAGGCACCCTTTGTTAGCCCACCCTCAGTTTGCAGCCCTGTCCATGCTCCTCATCCTCAAATTCCCGTAGTTCAACAGCTCAACGCCCCCGTCCATCGCGCCATTAGTGTTTGCCAAGAAGGTCACTTAGAATGTGAGTGACAACTCCTGAAATCATTACAACAATCCATCTCTTTTTTCTCTCTCTGCTCTCCCGTTTACATATTTGGATGACACGCTTGGCTGGTTTGTTTAATCACTGTAAATTGCTCCGCTGCACAATTACTGAAGTCCGTTTTGTTTTAGCATTTTATTATTAGCTGAGCGGCAGCGCTGTCACAAAGCTGATCAATTTGAGACAATGGCAGAATGTGTTTCTTTATTGGAGTGAGGGGTATAAAAGTGCTTTGTCGGGACGTGGAGAAAAAAAAAAAAAATCTTTTGGCTCAGTTCATGAAATTGCAATTGAACTGATGTTCGCTTGCTAAGCAGTGTGGCAAAAACACCCCTGACCGCTGCCATGCTGTTAGAAAAGTGGTTGCTTGTCATATTCAAGGGGGAAGTTCTAGCAGCAGCAGCAGTTTTAGGAGTTCTAGACTGTTATATTTAACCAGTGGGTGAAGTTCTTAACACTGTTGACACACTTCCCCTTTTTCAGGGGCAGAGGGAGTGTGCGAAGTAGAATTGAAATTGAAAGATTCATCATCTGTAAGAAAGACACAACTGAGCAAGCCTGAGAAAACTGTTTATCATGAAGGCGAAAGACAGGAGGGAAGGAGGAAAGTGGAACTGCAATTGAAAGGTTTTGAGTGTTTTAAGGATGAGAGAGTGAGTGTTCTTTCCACACAGTGTGTTAGCGGATCACACAGACGCACATTGTTAAGCTTGGTTGAACGAACGCTCACAGAATCAAGTCAAATGATTCAAATGCAGAACAACGGCCTCGGGGCATTGACAAAAAGGACAATAGAAGGGTAGATAAATTTGGAGGAGAAGGAAAAAAGCTTACCAGAGATGCAAAAAAAATGAGAGAATTTCAGATGAATATAAAATTATTTGTTTAAAAAGTGAGGCTACAATCCTCCCTTTGTCATAAAATTATATTTTACAAGCTATAGTCAGAGAGGCAAAATGCCAGAGGTGATCCAGCCTCAGTTAAGTTACAGTTTTGAGTTCATCCAATTTTAATACAGTAGTTTCTGGTTCAGTTGTGTTTCCAAGCGTGTTTTGAAAGAAACATCTGCAGGCTTCTGAAGACTTCTGGGTCATCAGTGTCCTCGAAAACCAAGAGAGGAAGACAGGAAATGCATCTTTCCCTTGGGGCTGTGCGACATTAACTAGAGGCAGATTTTACAGGCACACACACATGTTTACACAATCCCTGCACACATGCACAGAGCCTCTGTGGACTGTAATGACTCTGCAAGGTCAGGACCGGAAAGAGCACAGAAATGCTTATGGAAAGTGGAGCATTGTCATTTATGGTGAAGACAGGAGACACATGTTGCTGTTTCTGTGCCCTTGCAGCTGGTTGGGAGAGGAGATGAGGTTGAATTCTTGAAACTAGATCCTCCAGATAACCACAAGAACAAGGCAAAAGGCAGTGAAACAGTAATTCTAAGTAAAATGATATATGAAATATGTAGTTCACCTCTTGCAAAATATTTTAGTTTTAGTACAGTACAGAGAAAATGTGCATGCAGCAAAAAAAAAGGAAGAACAGAAAACCAGCATATGCAGATGATGTGTACAAATGAAAGATAAGATTCTTGGTTGCATGGTTGTTTTATCTCTTTCAATCATGAAGAACCTCAGGAAGGGAAACATTTATCTGCTGGGGGAACATGCTTCATATTTTGTTTATATGTCCTTAGTGGGAGTTTGAAATCAATGCTGCTCCTAGCTAGTTTATCACTGAAAGATAAAGGAGAGTGCAATGCTGTGCATGGATGAAGATATAACACAGATAAATCTGTAATATGAGAGACAGAGAGAAGTGGGGGGTGGGGGGGTGGGGGAAACACGGAACCTTGCTAAATTATGCAGTTTCAATTTCCCCATTTAGGGAGGATAGATCAATTCCTCATGCTAAAGCCATTAACCCTTTGGATGGGCAGTGTTGCCAAGGCAACGCAGATTATGTCCCTTAATCAGAAGCACCTGTTTTCATGCTCGTACAAGCACGCAGACATAGGCGCACATGCAGAGACAGTGATTAATAAATCAGACAGTTTGAGGACTGATCAGCGTTAAATATACAGTGAACCACCAGTGTCCTCTAGCTTCACACACACACAGACACATTTATGAACTGACACTTGTAGGTTTCTTTTTTTGCAGTCATGCATTTAATGCAGCCGAACTAGCCGTGTCTCTGCATGTGTACGTACTTAATCCCATTATCTGAGTCAGGGCAGGGTCCCTCTCAGCCTGTGAGGAGATGTATTTCATCAACCCTCCCAGGGGATGGGTGTGAGTAAAGATGAATGTGTTACTATGACTATGTAGGCCTGTGTGTGCTTTCTGTTTTTCCCCCTGTGTTTCCTTTACTGCTTCATTTTCTCTTTATTTATTCCCCTGGTTGCCCTCTCTCTTTCTCACTGAATTCTTGTGGGTGCAGTATGGTTTCTGTACATCTTTATTATTCCCCTCTCTTTCTTTCTTTATCTTCCATTCTCTCCTCTCTTGGCAGCAGTCCCCCATCCTTCTTCTCCCCTCCCCCATTTCTCCCACCCCCACCATCCAAATGGCCCTCTGGTCAGGACACAAGATGGTCAGCGGTGTGTGTGTGTGTGTTATGCGCTGCATCCATGTTCATTGTTTTTATGACGACCACTTTGTTCTCACTAAGATGGAATAATGATGAAAACCAAAGTAATTTAAACAGACCATTTGTACATTAAAAGATATTATAGGTACGTATAAGAATATATGTATATATATATATGTTTATCACCATCATCATCTTGATGTGCATTTGTATGCATGTTTATCTGTTTAATCACATATCACTTGTGCTGATTGGCGGGTCATTAATAATCTCTAGTCATGCCCATATCCACTAGTGGTATATTGAGTTGGGTGTCAACAATTGGGGGGCATTCCCTCTCTTTCACTCACGAACAATGGTAACACATAATACTATATGCTGGGGGTGAGAGATTGTGATGTTAGGTTGGGATTGAGGTTGTTAAAAGAGGCTTTGATTTTTCTCTTTGTGTTTCAGTGAAATTGTTTTATGCCCAGTTTGGTTCAAAGTGTGTACTACAGCCAAAATAACATCAATACAGAGACCCTGCAGAGCTCTGTGTTGTTGTTTTGGGAGCGAAAGGTCTCTGGGTTGTGCTTAGTCCCTGCAGAACTACAAAGTGTGGTACTGGTAAGCCTGTTTGTATCACTAAATGTGCGTGAATGCATGCATTCATATTTTTGCTACCTAGAAATATCACAGAGAACAACTGGAAGTAGTGCTTTTGCATACAATGCGTTTGTAACAATAAATTCTGCTTCGCTTCCCCAAACAATTGCACGAAAAGGACTTTCTGCAAACGAAGCAGAAATTCTCATTGTTTGGATTAAACTCCAGTCATCACTTTCTTCTCTCCTGACTCCTTTTATAATTTTAGAAATGTTACTTTGAGCTTCCCGCAGAGCTCCACACAAGCACGACTTCTTAAAGAAAGTTGAGTCTTTTTCCTCCCCTAAAAACTGGATTATTTATTATTGTGGAAATGCCTTTGGCTCTCCTAGGAGAATCTTCCTGGGGCTCATTTCTCAGCAGCCATCCAGCTGTAAACCTTCCCCGTCTGCGTGCACCCAGAGGACCCTGCAGAGGGAGGTGTCACATAGCCACACAGGCATCCACAGAAGCTGAAGCACTGCTTTGCCGGTGGATGTTAATTCTCTCTCTCTCTCTTTTTTTTTACCACTGTCTTTCTGTCCAACAGCTTGTCCAACAGATGAACCCCCCCCCCCCCCCCCCCCCCCCCCACACACACACACACACACACACACACACACACGTGGCTCTGCAATGTACGCTTCATTGCAATGTCAGGTAGGGTCTCTGGCTGCAGAGCAGAAGGGCTCAGGTTGGATTCCTTGCCTCTTTGGCACTAGTTTCTTGCATGGTAGTTTATGCCTTGATGGGGCTTGTGGTTAGACTCAGGTCTGTGTGTGTGCGTGTGTGTGTGTACAGCTGGGTGAGGGCAAAATTTGGATTTCTGCCTTTAATTCCCAAAACACATTCCTTTCCAAATGGTTTTTCCAGTCAGCTATTTTCTATGGCATGAAACAGAAGACAGCCACACTGATTGTCTCTCCTCCAAGGCTTCTGGCTTCTTTCATCAAAGCCTGGAAGCGCCGGGAGAAAGAGAATGACAGCATAAGAGAGTACAGTTGTAGTCCTTGGCTTGCCGTCTTGTATCACATGGTGGTGGCCTGTAAGGAGTTTTTTCCACAGTGAAAAAGCTACTTAGAGCTTTTTGTGTGTGGTGTTTATCAAGTATTTAGAAATTAAGTGTGTCCTCACGGGGAAGAATAGATGGTTTACTCATCACATATTTTCTGCTCAGCAGGGAAATATGTTAGAAATGTCATCCAGGGCTGGATCTGTGTTTGTACTTAACAGGTTCCTCATACCATTTGAATTAAGATGGCAGAGTCAGAGTTTTGTATTTTTTTTTCTTTTTGTAATGACATGAAATGTGGCAGGGCAGAGTGGGAGACAGGGAATACTGGAATGAAAGAGGATGGCTTCAAGTGCAAGGAATTTGCTGAAGCTCTTGCTGTGCTGAGCAAATGTAATGCTACGTGAATGTAAGCCGATGTAATATTTGCTTAACAGTGGCTTTTACAGGGTAAGGTTTAAGGCTAGAAAGTAGTGTAACAGTAAGATAAGAAGTGTCATAAAGTCAGTGAACTGATGTAGTAATGTCAGCTTTACTGCAAGCTCTATTCTAAGTTTGCTCATATTAGCTAACGTTAGCCACCGTAAGCTACGAGTGACACCAGACTGCTAAAGGCTGTGAGAGTTTTATCACGTCAAAATCAGACATGACAAAACAAAATCAAAATCCCTCATCATTACTGGTTAAAGTGTCATGTATGTTAAGAGCTGCTTACTTTTCGGTTTGTCATCTCATTATAAATGTAACAGTTTTTTTGGGCAGCATTTTTGACAATTTAAATGATAGATAATGAATCCAGGGATTGACCAATCCAGTCAGCTGGATTGGACATTATTAAGTGGTGTCAGTATCAGCCATGACATGCCGGATTCACCTCAAGTACAGTGTTCTTGACAACGCCATTATAAAATGATGTGTTTCTGTTCATTTTTAGTGCCACAGCAATCTCTGGCCATGTTATGTTACATGAAAATGATCCCAGTGAGCGCTACACACTTTTTTAAATTAGGGAAAAAGAGAGCCCTGGTATTGGCTGGTACTCTGAGGTGATGTATCAGTATCTGGAGCATAAGGAAAGAGTCAGATCAGAACGTCCCTGGATGAATCGTTACAAATAATCTTTCCAGCTTCAGCACATGAAGGTAGTGTCATTTATCTGGTAATTTAGAAATGCCAAATTTCCTTTATTTTTAGTAATTAGATTTTTTTTTCTTGTCTGCTCAAATTTAATCTGATTTTGTGGTTACTTTTTGATTAAATTGGCATCTCCTCTGACATAACCCAATCCTGGCAAAAAAGTCTCAGCACAGTGTCCAGCTTGTTGTTTCCAAAGCTTTCAGCTGCATCTCGGGGGCCTTCCTCAGCAGGTGCAAGTGCACAGTTGTCATGGAGATGGTTTCTATCAGAAGCCACAGAACGACAGATGTTACAATCCAAACACCCATATACAAGCACGTATAGTCACATGATGAAATTAACATACTCATGTCATATGATATCAACTAAACCATCTCCGTGATAGCTGAGTGACGCTTTCACCTGAGGAAGGAACAAGATGTGGTGGAAATCTCTGAAAACAACAACTAAGTTTGTGTTTTTTTCCCACAAATATTCAAGTTTAGCAACATACTTTGACTTCATTGTGTTCATTATCATTCAGTACTGGCACATCAAAGCCAAGGCTAAAAACAAGTGTAACAACCACGCAAACTAAAACCAATACCACACTTAAACACACGTCATACTTCAGTTTAGTAGTCTTCTGTGAGTTGCATTCAAAACATTTCTGGGTATTTTTTTTTCTGTTTCATTTTATTTTTTTTTTCTCTCTACCGCCATAAATAGCACTGATGGCTAGAAGGGAATGTTGCCATGGTGACACAGTGCTGTGGCAGCCGGTAATTATTCTGGTTTAAGTGCCAACGGAGATGCTCGCGAGCTGGCACAACACTGTGGCAGATAGTGACACCTGGACACGAGCCGCTCAGACAGAATTTCTCAGGCATTAGTGGTGAAAAAATGACCACATTTTGACCACATGTGGACTCGACTTGACTTTACTTGGTGTAACAGGAAGGATTCAGAGGTTTGGCAGCAAGATTCATACACTGACAGACTGAAACACTGCAGCTTGAGAGGTGAACAAGTGTGTGTCCATGACATTGAACAGTGTGGTGAATACAGGAAATATCATGTGTTATATGATGTCCATACAGAGATGATGTCACCTGGTTGTTATCCTCTCAGTTACATGGGCTTACTGGTCAATAAGGTGGACAATGTGTGTGTGTGTCCTTTGTGTAAGAAACATTGGAGACAGTATAAAAGACACGGCACATGGCTGAAGTGTGTGTGAGCAGAAAGGGTGTGTGGTGTGGCTGAGAGGTTGCAGGCAGCCTGTTGTCCAATATGTTTTTGATATGGGTATTGAAAAACACAAACACACTTACAACTCCCTCGCCACTCTCCCACTCACACACTTGCACAGCCTCCTTCCAGGCGTACACACACTCACAGAGCAACACCACACACCAAGGATAATGTTCAGCTCAGTGCTTTTTATTTCCACCAAGCAGTAATCCCCCCCACCACCCCTTCTCATTTTTATCTGCTCTCTTCCAGGCGAGGCCAACCTGACTAATCATCCAAGGTGTCAAGGTAAGGTTGTGTCTGCCTCTCACCATCCACTCACACTGATAGCGACATGAGCCCTGGTGTATTTTTCATGCGGGAAAACACAACCACCTTTCTCACAAAAACAGGAATTCCTCAGTGGCCTTTGAAGAAGAAGTTAAAATTGGCTTCTGCAGCTTTGTCTGATTCGCCACAAAACTTCCCCAACTCCCACATTCCCCAGTCACATTAGCATAGGCGAGCAGAGAGACACAATGGAGTTTTTCACCACTGGCACAATACACACGTATTCTGCACACTCGCACACATACATTCACATTACTCCAGACGGGAGTTTGGCTCATGCAGGAGAAAATAGACAAGGAAAGATGGATTGTCATATTTTTGTCACCGATCCTTGCCCCGTCTGCTGTAGCTGTCTCTTCTGCTGATTGAAAGGAGAATGGCGTGTAGATAGATAGCCAGAAAGAAAATGTTCCTGACTTCTTTTTCCTGCTCCCTGTCAGTCATCTAGTATGCCACCTTCTCATCATGATCATTCCTCCTCCACATCCCTCTGTCACTGCAGTGCCTGATGTCCTCACATTCACACACACTCACAAGCAGCACACACACACACACACACAGTGGGATGCAAACCCCACCACTCAAGATTAATTTGTTTGGTAGTTTTTTGAGGCCACGAGAAGCACGCAAATGTCATCCCCGCTACCGTCCTCACCCGCAGTGACTCACTCCGTAATACCGCGCAGCTCTCATAAATCACCTGTCATAACATCAGGGGTTCCATCAGTTCAGTGAAACCGAACTTTGGTTGTTAGACGGGGACGTGATGAGGTTGCTTATGCTGTGCGCAGAGCCCAGACACCAGTTGTGGAGGCTCTGGTGTGAGGGCCACTGCAGCAGACTGAGGCAGATCACTGTCTGCAGTGCAGTCTGACTCCGCTCTGCACTGCCACCTGCTGGTCACTTGTCATCACAGGATGCAGTTGAGCTGCTGGTGAATAATGCACAAATTGTTATAACAATGGATAAAGGATATGTCTGTTGATATTAATAATAATGAAAAACACCCTCAAATGCCTGGAACCAACACTGAATTCATCTTTCTAATGACTATTACGGTTTTACTAGTGTCAAACTGAAATTATCATGTTGTTACTCAATTCATTATACAACTGAAAATATGTCTGTGATGCTTCAAAATCAACTCATTTCATTATGTTTGTTTGACAAATCAAGTGCAGTTTGAACAGTCTGGCTGACTGTATCCTTCAGTAAACTATCTTTATCCTTCACCAACAATAATCATTTAGGAAATGCTAAAAAACAAGCAGATTCCTCCACTAAATATTTAGTCTCACTGTAAGGAAATATAATATGTGCTTTTCTACAAAGTCTATTTGTTCAAAACTGTTTGATTTGCTCCTTGAGGTAGTAATCATCTAACAACATAATCTTTTTTGGCAAATTATTTCATTACATTTGCATGTTTTATTTGAAATAACAATATCTTGTCTTTTTTTGTTCTCTTTCTTATGTTTCCTTAGCTGGTTCCTGTCCAATGTCCTCCCCTCCCACAGTGTGATGCGTCATGGCTCCGGTGCTGAGAGGAGTTTGGTGGGGGCCGGAGGCCGGTGTCGTCGGGTCGGGGGCGGCAGCTGCTACTGGGGCGGCATCGTGGCTGGGCAGTGAGCAGCTGGTCCTGGTCATCACCCTCAGCACCCTCACCGCCCTGCTGCTGGTCTCTGTGCTGCTGCTGCTGTGTGCTAGCTGCCAGGGGTAAGACACGCACACACACACACATACATGAACAGTCATGACCTATATGATTATTTCTAGGAAACACTCATATATCTAGAGGAGGTCAGGAAAGCCTGATGTGTGTTATGATAACAGTTTCCTGGTTTTATGTAATGACACATCCTGCAGTGGCAACTATCTAAATTGAGTCCTTTCTTTTTGAAAATCCCAGCTGTGCATGGTTGTATTGAAAACAGCACAAATATATGAGAGGGTGTTCGTACAGGAATTACAGTTACAGCACAACAATGAGGAACAGTGTTTCTTAGCAACAGTAAAGATTGGCCTAAGGAGTGTTTTGGCTTTAATACAACAATTATGAGTGATTATATGTGCAGTAAAAAAGGGCTGTCTTCAAAGTAGAACACACACTTGAATAAGTAAGAGTATACAGAATATAAGAATATACAGAGGAAAACAAGAGATCACTCAGTTATATATGTGGTTTCTAGAGAGATGGCACAGCAGATACAAAGCACTTGTGGCAATCAGCTCATAAAAGGAAGCACGTCTTTGTTTATTCTGCTGAACTACCCAGAATATAATTCACATTTAGTGTATATGAGAAACTATAATAAGTGTGTGTATGTGTTAAACACATACTCACTAATTATGACCTAAATGCTAAAATTAGCACATTTATGACAGTGTCTATGAACACTGAAAAATATAGGCATCATAAAAGTAGACTTTATAGCAACTTAAAAACCTTAAAATTTTATCTTTTTCTCCCTTTCACTGTTCTCTCATCTGTCCACTCCTCTCTCTTTTAGGCAGAAGAAAACAGCCAATGCGCATCCAGCAGGAGACCATGACAACCTCATGAATGGAGTGAGTCAGACTTGAGGTCTCTTCCTTGCAGTAAGCTAGAGCATGCATCAGCTCCAGTTTTGAAGAGTAATTAAAGGAATATTTTGAAGGGATACTGAAGCACCTTGTGGATGGTGGCTGAAAAGGCTGCAACTAAAACTCATTCTTTAAAATTGTGACTGGTTATCTTTGTTATGTATTTTTATGTGTGTGAGCGTATGTGTTGTCTGTGCGATGTGATCTGTGATTTGAGTCAGCTTGCCACAGTGGTGTCAGGCGAATTAGTAATTACACCCATACACCACAGACTGGTTCTCTTACACTGAAAACAATGACGTGTAACCATAGATGTTTTTAAAGAGGTTTTAGATAGATGAGGGCAGGGTTCAGGAACATCTTGGGATTGTGGGAAACTCAAGAAACAAAAACAAGAAGACACACACTGACACACAGTCCTCATTATTCCCAGCATGGGAGAGTGACATGTCTGTAATCAGGCAGTGTAGCCACTGGTAAATGAGGCTCTGGATAGTTCTTCCGCATTGGCTGCATGCCTGAATATCACACTCACATGCACACTCACACACATCTCCACCCAGACATCCCATGATACACACACACACACACACACACACACACACACACCCTCTGACATTTGCCTCCTAACCCATTTCCACAACGCTAATTCAGAAACATACACCACGTTCCTACACTCCTCCTGACTGATAGCCTGCAGCTGTTAGTGCAGTTGTGTCAGGATTACATTCAGTCAGTGATGGGGATAAATTCAGAAAAAAAACCAAAAGACAATGGGCACAGCAATGTGAAAAAATATTCACATTGAATTGAATATTCAGTATTTATAGAGCTGACCCTTGCCCTGTCTTGGTATGTAGCACTTATAATGATGTAAATGTACATGTGCTCTTGAACATCATCTCATGGACATAGATAGTAATTACTATCTCCCATAATGCTGATGATTTAGTAACTAAGCAACATTTAAGTGAGACAAATGCCTGGCTTACACAGACTAAGTGATATACACTCACTCACTTATTATGTCACTCCCTCTGGGGCTTTGTGTGTGTGTGCGTGTGTGTGTGTGTGTGTGTGTGTGTCAGCCAACATGCTTCACTGTGCACGTGTACATTCCTCTCAGTCTCTTTGCATTTGATGGATATTCTTCACTGTAACCTTTGAGCAGTAGCACAATTGCTGGGTGGTCGAATTGTTTCAGGAGGGGCCCATTTAAATGACGGACCATGTCACAGCCTGACAGGTTAAATGGGGATTTTTGTCTTTGTGGATGAGTGGATTGGCTCTTCCTCGCTCACCCGCAATCAGTCTGTCTTCCCGTGGCCATGTCTTAACACTATAAAGGAACTCTCTCCCTCGTCACTCACACCTCCTCTTCATTTACACATAACACTAAGCATTTGTTTGTTTTTTTAACCTTAAAGGTACAAATTGTCTAAATTTGTTCTCATTCAGTCCTTATCAAGACTCATAAAACAGTACAGCTCATATCTTGTGAGGTTCAGTCAGAAAAACGACCGTGTGATCCGTTTTGGATGCTAATAAAGTAAGGAAGCTGTTTCCCACCTTTGCCGAGAGACTGAGACAAAAGAACAACATGAGAGATGTTTGGGTCCTAAAATAGTTAAAAGATTACATCATAGACACCAATGTTTATGACAGAAGATGGCCACTAGGTGGGGTTGTGGAGCTTCTAATCCACAACCTTACTGCTCACAGAGAAGGAAAACAACAACCCTAAACAAAGAGAATCTTGAGCGACACAAGTTAATATAGTTTCACAGTGTTTTCTAAGCTGTTGGTAATGAGTTACAGTAATAACTTTGCCTATAGAGACAAGACCGTTCATGTTTAAAATGACTTGTGCTAAATGCCTCATTACGGAAGGTGCTCAGCACATTCTGTGTTAAATAGCACAATAGTCAGTGACTATTAATTGGAGTTGATGAGAGTGATGATTTGAGTGCTTGTTCACTCGTAGAGCTGATTCGACTTTGAGGAGGCTGATCAAACCGAAGGTGTGGATCTTTGCATGATCACACTTTAATTAGAGCTGCAGGTTTTTCTGTGTGATGTAGCAAACGGGGAAACAAGCCCTCAACTGGAGGACATGGACTCACAGTTAGAAAAAAGTGTCCCTGAACAACACTTAAAGCCCCTTCCAGCTTCAGGGCTATTGCTCTGTAGCTTTGACTTTTCCTGTAGAGGGAGGGAAGGTGAAATGGGGAAACACATGTCCTTGCGGGTTTCATCTCCTGTGGGTTGAATTTTTTGTCATGTCACTCTCCTAATGCTGTCATTTTACCCTCTTCTGTGCAATTATTTGTCATTTGGATTTAGTGTGTCTATTATTAATGAATCAATATGACATTAAGAACATAAAATGAGATGTATCTATAAGTGAGGAGAAGCCTTTATGGCCAAAGAAATCCAATTACAATAAACCGAGATAAGAATAAACAGCAGCGTATCTTCATTAGGCATAAATCAGTTAACAGTTTTCTTTTTTACACTTGCATAAATTTTGTAAGCTATCTTTAGATGTCTTTTCTTGGTGGGTAAAAACACACTGCATTTAATTAAGCATGCATAACATTCTGATAATGAGCTCAAAGTAATCAGTAATGTGATTGGAAAAGCTAAGAAAAGCATAAATACATTTAAAAAAAATAAAACAGGGAAGTGTAAAAACTGTAATCAGTGCTTCAAACGTGAGAGACGAGTCGTGCTCCCGAAAATTCTGAAGATCCTAAAAGTAATGTTCCAAACATACTCCAATCTGCTGCCAGCGGCTTTTGGATTGCACAGAGGTGTGAAAGTCATCCACCCTGTGCAAGCTGACAAGTGCAGATGGATTTCTGTTCCCTTCAGGAATTTTTTTTTGGTGTGACGTGTAATTGAAATAACCAAAGACTGGATTTTTCATGGGTATGTATTAAATGCCTTGGTTTTTGTCAGGACGGTGTGTCAGTTGTGAAACCAGCAGTGACTAACATCTTCTCCTTTGTTGTGCAGGTGTCAGAGAGAGAGACTATCAGCCAATCAGTAGACAGTCCAGCGACTGATGTGGCCGTCAGCAGCTCTCACAATGGTCCTTTAACCAGCGGTACAAGTAAGCCAGAATAGTTACTTTAGCTTAGCGTGCTTTGTCGTCGCTGTCCATTTAGTTAACTATATTAATATTAGAGTCACATCAAGCAAAGTGCAACATGTTTCTGGTATCACATAGCTTTATAAATACTGCTACATTATTTTAAGGTTTGCGTGGCAGCTGTTGTTATGCAACATTTTTTTTTTTTTTACCTCAGCTGTTGTTTTGTTATGGGCCTCTCCTTGTTATGTTCTTAGTCACAGTCATTAGTCATTTTACCTGGATGGGTACTTATCATTAGTAGCAGGAATTCATCTTGTTCTCATGAATAACACTTTGAAAGTCATCACATGAGAAGCTCTTAACTCACCCCGACTCTCTTTTTTCTCTGTTCATCTAGTCCTCACAGACACACAGGACACCAGTCCCCAACCATCAGAGGAGATGCTTTCCAGCCAATCAGAGCTCAGGTCCTCCAAGTGTCCTCAGGACCGCGAGCTTCCCAGCATCCCTCCCAACAATGCCCTTATCGGGGATGGACCCCCACCCTCAGGGGACAGCACCTATGAGGTCAATGTTTAAAGTCACCTCACAACAGCAGAATCACGTTTTTCCTTGCACTTAGCTTGAACGTGCCAGTAGAGGAGATTAACGCTTTGATTGGCTGGCCGGTTGACTGAGTGATTGATTGGTTGATCGATTGAGCCTAGAGTCAAAATATAGAGAGAAAATTAGAATTTTCCACAAGAGTTTGATGGATTGATTGAGAAATATTAAAAGTGTTTAGCTTATTTGCAAGTATATTAAAGAATCCAGTGTATGTATGTGTTCCAGGTGGTGAAGGAGATAGCAGTGGCGTCACGTGACGTCAGCGTCGAAGACTCTCTGTACGAGACAGTCAAGGAGCTCAAAGACCCCCCCCTGCAGCTTGGCATCCCCAACGGTACCAGCCAGCTGAGTCCGGACGAACCTCCCCATCATCCCCCTGCCCTCCTCAACGGCCACCTCAGCCCCTGCACACCTGAGCGGGGGCCCCTGTGCGCAGGGGTGGAGTACGCCTCTGTCGACCTGAATAAGAAGAGCCGCCACAGCGCTGACATGGAGGCCAAAAGGCGCTCTGATAACTCCGCCATGCCTTCCCACAAGCCTCTGGAGGAACCAGAGGAAGACTTACCTCCACCAGTACCAGAGAAGGTTCTGGATGAAAACGACAACCAGCCGGTGGTGATGAATGGACTGGTGGGGGCTGGGCTGCACAACGGAGAGGTGAGGATTGTGTATATGTGTGTGTGTGAATGTGGTCTCACCCTATAGATCTGTTACATGTTTCAGGTTCAGTACTATGTCAATAGAACAGAGAAAAACACATCTAAAAGATCAATACAAAAGCAGAAAACAAGCACGAAAAACACAGGAAATAGAGTTTTAAGATTCTCCTGTAAGACTGTCAGCCATAGCATAACCTTGGAACTGTCCTATTTTTTGGATGTTTTCAAACACTTCTTTTCTGGATCAGTTGGATTACAGGTAACATTTTTAAATAGTGGGAAAGTTCTGCTTGGTATTATCAAGCAGGATTTATCAAGAGGCTTTAGAGAAAGCAGCACAGTTTTACTTTGCTTTAATACACAAAACTGTTGTAGTTACAGAGAGGAGTTATGAAATAAGATATTTGGGCACAGTTCAAACAAGTTTAAAATATGACTCTAAACTTTGTTAGCATTTGTATCAATGATATTCATAGAGTTTTGATAAAATCCTGAGATTGAATAATATTTCCATATCTCTTCAGATACTTCTGCCCCAGTTGTGGGGTTGGTGTTTTGCAGGTTGAACCTTTGAGAAACAACAATTTAAAACCATTAAAGCATAAAAGTAAAAATAAACATGCAAAATGTTAATAACTTGTCAGAGTATTGCCATGTGACCAACTCATTTTTGATGAAGCTAGGTATCTTCTCTCTCCTCTTTGAGTGACCTGAGTTTGTAACATCTTTATGATCCAGTTTTTTCCCCTTATAAACTCGAGGTCGGGTTCTGCTCAGGAACCCTGTGTCAGAGTCAACGTAGCTGGCTTGAGAAAGAGACAATGAAGAACAAAGGAAAAGAGAGACGTATCTCCCACATAATTATCATCTGCTAAGCTGCTAGCTCAGTGCTGCTTTAGGGAGAGTGACAGACCGAGGGGAGAAATTCGAGAGAGAGAAAACGGTGTAGGAGGGAAGGGAGGAGAGGAGAATGAAAATGGGAGCTGGAGTGGTAAGTGCAGGAGAGAGTAATAGATGAAACAGAGATAGTGGCAGAAAGATGATGGGAGATTGACTCAAAAAATGCTGAAAGGACCAGGAGGCATAAAGGGTGGAGGGAGAAAGAGAGTCAAGAGTGAGAGGCAGTGAGATAGAGAGAGATTGGAAAGAAAAAAAAACCCAGCGGCATACAAATGAAGCCATCTGTAGAAGAGAGAAGTGTAGGGAAGCAAGAAGGATGATAACAGTACTGGGGAGAGGAAGAAGGGTGAGAGACAGAGATGTAAAGGAGAAGGAAGGAAGAAGAATAAAACAAAGAAGAGAGTGGTAAAATAAAGGAGTGTGGAGGTGAAAAGGAGAGACGAAAGGTGGTTCAGTGTCATGCACTGAACAGAGCTGCTGCTGCTGCTGCTGCTCTCAGCATGCTGTCTTCCACATGCAGAGATCCATCGGAGAAACATACACACAAACTAACGCACTCTCAGAGCTCAGAAAGAATTTCATCACACTGTTAGAAGCTGACAAGCACACAAACACAAACACCGCATTGTCTGTCTGCAACAAAGCTACACAAAGTGGCAACTCTTCTTATTTTCTACTCTCCTCTCTTAAGTTCTGTTCAAATTTGCAACTGTCTTTATTTTAACCTTTAGCCACTTGCGTGGCTCTAAAGACGGCAGGGTTGGTCTGTCCATCACTTTGGTCCAGACTGAAATATCTCAACAACCATTGCATGGTTTGGCACAGATACCCAGAGGATAAGAGAATGACTTTCTTTATCCTCTGACTTTTTCTCTAGTGTTTCCATGAACTGGGAAATTTGAATTTTTGCATGAAAATGTTTCAACAACTACTGGATGGACTGCCATCAGTTTGGTACAAACATTCATGTCCCTCTCAGGATGAATGGCAGGAACCTTGGTACATTCCCTTTTGCAGCCTTGGGAATCTGATTCAAACACTTTCCTTGTATCAGGCCAGAAGCATCAGCATGTTACCATTGACACTGTGTCCGTGTGAGCGTACTGATGGTAACATTTATCTCAAAGCGCTTCTATGCCTAAGTAGCCTTACAGAGTGGCTAACATGGCAGTACACTCTAAAGTTTTGGCCATCATCCCTGTGTTGGCTATCATCCCAGATGTAGTTAAGAAGCAGTTAGCCAAACTTATCAGAAGAGAAAATAGAGACCAACAGTAAAATTGTTACCCAAATTGTCTGCTGATGGTATTTACCACAGTGAACAGGGTGACATCCTGTTTCAGTTTTGACCTATAGTACTCGCCGTAGTTGTATACCACAGTTTTCTTGTACAATGAGGGACTATTATCTATATTTCAGACGTGATCACTTTTGCTCTTCAAATACAGATCTGAGAAATTACTTTGATGAGTTTAATCTTAACACATCCGATAAAAATAACTGCCAAAACTATGAAAATAAGATAAAGCAGAATTATCCTTTAATATACTCCGTCTTCTTGGCTCTCTTTTCCTCTGTTCATCTCCTCCCCCTCTCCTGATTTCTCTCCTCTTTTTTTTAGTCACGTCTCTCTGTTCCTTTGTCCCTGGTGTTGCAGCCAATTAGTTAATCACTGTAGCTCATTTGGACATCAGGCGAGTCTAGCCTCATCTGACCCCTGTATCTATGATGAAATCTGGATCTAGTGAGCTACCATATATCTCCAAACCACACTGGCAGACACACACACATGCTCAAAAGTGTACTCATTTATATACGCACCCACATGTACCTTGTTGGCTTGGCTAGTCAGCATTAATTCTGTTATTCCTCCCCATCCCCCCTTATTACACACACACAAGATACCAAGACGTGTGTGTTTACATATATTGTGCTACACATAGACTCCCTGGGGCTGATTTAAGGTTAACCCTGAGTGTTCCCGGCTCCCCGCGGTTTACGCCCGTGTATGACCAGGAGCCATCGGTGATTTGTCTTGTCAGACCAAGTGTATGCGTTGTTCGTGTGTGCGTGTGTATGTGTGTCTGAGCCTAGTGAGCGCCAGCTGGCCACCATCACTGTGACAGTTAGTCTGGCTGCATGATGGATGATATGGGCTATAGATACTCGCTCTCTATGTCTGTCTCTTACACACACACACACACACTCTCATTTATATATACATATATACAGTCATCTGTACATATACGCTGGGTTGCCTGTATGTAAATGCCTGGGAGGAATCCCCTCCAGTGGCAGCTTGATAACGTTCACACACACACATACACAAAGCCAGGTTTTCTCATATACACACATTTTTTCATACATACACCTGCTTTCTCGTTTAACATTTCATTGCTGACACTCACACACAAACACACACTCGGGCAGACTTTTTGTGACCTTTTATTCGCAGCCTCTCTGATCCTGTGCCGTTGTACAGTTATTGAACCGTCATAAACAGCAGTAACACTTGTTTGCAGTCATTTGACTGTGTGTCGCCTGTGGGGTTTTCATATGAGGTACAGGAAATGAATTTGACCCAGCCAGTGGGCCGCTGAGAAAAACACTGGGGACATGGTCCAGGTAAACTGCGATATTCAGCATGTCAGCACTGTTGAGCTACCTGTCGGAACAGGGAATCACTATTGTTACATGATGTAAGTGTGCGTTATAGTTTATTTTGAGTCCATGTCAATATGGTTTATATATTTTGCATATCTACCATTTGTTTGGATTTTTTAAAATATAGTTATAGAATGACCACGTGCAAGACAGAGAACGCAGATAATCTGAGTTGAGGTATTAATACTGATTTATGTGTGCGTGTGTCAACATGCACGTCAGCACGACTGACACACTGACACCTGAGCTGTCCATCTTCCGAGGCGACTGTAATCAGCTTACTGTCATACTTGCATGCCCTGCATGTCATTGTATCTCGTACGTACACAAACACATTCCCATAATCTTCTCTCACACACATACATGCAGACACATCCTGACTTATTGTAAGACGTCAGAATATTATCTCCCAGATGTAATGTCTCAGTGCATGCTGGCACAAAACAAAGACCCTGTCCACTTGCTGATATAGGTCTTAATACAATTTTGATGTACAGTAAATAGTAATGAAAAGTTTTTAAGACCAGAGTTTAACGATCATATGCACAAAACTTAGATTAAATACTGTCTTTATCGTGGACTATGTGACTGGCTAAAAGAAAATTCCTCTTTAATTTGCACTGACACTTGAGCCAAGAATAAGGAGGCTGCAAATTAGATGAACAAATGTTGCGAGACACACTCAGAAGTGCAGTGACTGGGTTAAGACACCTGCGTCCATGCTTGCTACGAAGTCTCCTTTTAGGTCGCTCTGCTTAATTGGTCGGCTAATTAAAGCAAAATGAGAAAGGCATCTGCTGCATTACAGAGCGTGTGTCGGATCTATAAAAGTAATCATGTCTCCAAACATGTGTTATCCATAAAGTAATCACACTGATTTACACTCTTTGAGGAAACGCCAGAGAAACATGTATCTGCATGAAGATACTACGACACGCAGCCGGGGCGGACGGTTTGATGTATGATCTCTGTGTGTAGTTTTTCATTCAGTACATTAGAGTGTGGCTTTTGTGCAGATGTGCCCTTGGCAGGCACCAAGTACTATGGCTCAACAAGTGAACAGCTTTCTCTTTTTTCAAATGCATTAGCATTAACCTTGGTACCTCTAACCAAGGACTTCGTAAATCTGAATTCATTCCTTGTATCAAGTCAGAAAAGAACAGAAAAAAACAATGTTTTCTTCTCAGAGATGTGCATAAAATTTTAAAAATAATATGAACTATTTAGTCAGCGCTGGCAGGGATATTGAGGTTCTTGTTAGACTCCTGAGGTGTTTGGCGCTGCTGTCAGATGTGTTTTGTTGATTAATGGCTCCCTCATCGATCATAAGGCAAAGTGGACAGAGGCTGTGCACAAAAACATCACACTCTCTGTCACTGCCTATTGACTTTCACTCAATAATTTTCTTAATGAATGAGTGGTTATAAACAACATTAGCTTCATATGTATCACAGCAGAAATGGCAAATGCAGAGCTTGTTTTTCTCCCAGTGCTGGGAATAGTTTAGAAGTTCGCTTTATTGATTGGCTACCAAGCACTCTCTTAAGACATTCACAGAGGTTTTCCACTGGTGTTTATTTTTTGAGAACTGGTCAATAGTTTGCCAGCATGTTTTAGTAATGCAGATCAATAAGAACTGCAGCCATACCTTAATTGCGCTACCTCAAAGTTTCTGTTTCTGTACTACAGCCTGCTGCTTTTGATTATAACAGAAACTGTTTGAACTCTATGGATTGGCACTTTTTCACAATTTTTACATTAGGAAGATGTCATCAAATTCTTAAAAATAAAAATGTGTGACAGCCCTTCAAATGTTCCTAACAGCCAATTTTGACTGAAGTAAGCACCCACTTTGCAAACTGGGGAGTGTTTTAAATATCTGATTCTGCACTCAGTCTTTTCATGCACAAGCTGCCATATCTGAATCTATCTTTTTGTTCTTTTCTCCTCCAGTTACACTCCCCTCTGTCTCCTTCACCAGGGTTCGACAACCACATTCTGTCAGACAATGAGGTAAGTGTGTGTTAAACTCCCTTATTCCCCAAACTGCCTTTTCCAGTCCTGAGACGGCAGCACTTTACACTGTGAATGCCAATGCTCCAACTACTAAGATAAAAAAGGAAAAAAAAAAAGTGGAAACTGGTAAAATAGTCATAGAACATCAGTCAGTACAGTTTGAGGGAAAAACCTAGCAGGGATTTTTTGATATGAATGTGACTGATTTTGTGTTCTCATTCCTGTTATCTCAACAAATGTAGTTTATGTTCACCACGATTTTGCTACCTAAAAGTATTAGAACAAGGGCAAATCACATGAACAATATGTCTCTTCTGTGTCCTTCAGTCCGCCGTGTACTCCACAGTCAACAAAACAAACTGTGACGATGCTGTAAATGAGGAAGACAAAGAGCACGACTACAGCAGCATCGCAGAGATCAAAGGTCTGGTCCCGGCCTCTTCCTCCAGTGACCTCTACGCCACCGTCCGAGATATCTACACCCAGCCCAACGAGCCCCAGCCGGGGGAAGACCCCAACTTGGACAGCACAGATCCTGGCTATGAAACCATCCGCATCCCAAAGACTAGTAGCTCAGATGATGACCACAGGGCTGGGCTGGGAGCAGAGGGATCAGACACTGCCAAAGCAGAGCCTGATTACGAGAGCGTCGGAGAGCTGGGTCTGAGCCGGGAAACGTCCCGCCTCTGAGGATTTCCCATCGCCATCTTCATTCGTGGCGTTCTGGGAGGAGCTTCCTATCTGACACATCTTACAGACCATCACTGCAGTGCTTTGAACCTGCCACCAAGCATGCTTTTGGTGCATGACTTGGGGTGAACAGCAGAAAATGGCTCACCACACCGCATCCATCATCAATGCATGAGTGTCTTCTTTTCGGCTTGGGTACGGTTTGTCATATCTGAACTTTTAATTTATCACCCAGGGTCAATGTCATCGGTACTGGTAGGCCTACTAATAAATGAACGGTAGTACCTCAGTCTCTGGGCATTAATCATTGCACTTTGGATCATCATTAAATTTCTCATTTTAATTTCTGCTGACAGTGCATATCATGGACGCTTGATTGTGAAATAAATATCAAATATTCTATCACAACAGACATGCAGCAGTTCAAGAGTTAGCTGAGGACACTATCTGTGCCTGTCATAAATTAAAAAAAAACAGATACCAAGAATTCAGTGCCATATACTCATGAAATCCATGCACTTACTGTATGAAGGTAGCATTATTTGTACGCCCCATCTTCTGCTGCTGGTAACTTCCTAGCTTCCTCCAGGTGACTCAGTGTCATGTTTTACTGAGTTGTCATGGTGTATTTCTAGGTTATTCCTTGTCAGGTCGGTCGCACCTCCACTGTGCATTCTCTGCTTGAAATGGAATTTGAATGGAATCTTGCCATGGAAAGCAAAAACCAGTCTTATCTGTGACCAAATACTCAAGACAGACATTGCATTTGATAGATTATGCCATCAACTATAAATGATGACTCTCTGACTGCTACATACATTTTCTTATGTTGAGACTGCTCACTGCAAAGGTGTGGGTGCAGCATGTTAGAGTTTGCGCCTTCACAGTACATTTTTATTGGATTTTTTTAGACATTTTACGGTCCATGTCATCATTTTTTAATGAAATTCGTATTTATTTGAAAATGCATATTGTTGTGTAATTGTGAAATGTTACAAAGTATGTCTGTGAGCGAAAAGTAAAAAGGGTTTTATAGAAGTTTCAAGCATTTTTATGAGATACTAAATGAAAGTGAGTTGTGAGACAATGGCAGTTGTAAAGGTACGCTTTCCCCTGAATTTTTTGAAAATTCATTGTAGAAAAAGACACAAAATGAGACCATATTTTATTTTTTGTCATTTTGCACAGGGGGTGAAACAAATTCAAAAGACTTGTAATGTGATAAAATGACACAACAAACTTTTATTATTAATGCAAATGTTGCTGATCAAATGTTATTTTTTGGTTGTCGTGATTTTTGAGCCTACTCTTGGTACAGTATACAGTCTTCAGTTGGCACCCTGGATTATTTTAAAGCACAAGGTTTAATATTATGGTACTGCGTTTATATATCAAAAGCAGCATTACACATCAGTTACATCTCTGCACAATTTGAATATCTAATGCTTTTTGACTTACTTGTAGCATCCTGAAAAAAAACATATGTGTCTGTTTGTAGCTTGTACTGACGACATGCCAACCAAGGCTTGTATATACAGTAGTTAGAGCACTATTTTAACTGTTACTCGCTGGAAGTTTTATGTAAACTTACTTATTTGTACAATGTTCAGAGTGATATCATTTTCGAGTCTGTTAAGAGCACTGATTATATGTCTGACTTGTTTTAAGGAAAACTGAAACCCTGTTGTCCAATGGCTTTTTACCTTGTAATGTAACTCAGAATTATCAAATTGCTTTTGGGTTCTGAGAATTAGTAACCTCACGTCAGAAATATGGTACAATGTTTTGGGTACGTGCATTTTAGGAAACAGTGTGGTACTTTTATTTAAAAAAGAAACTGAATTGTTGTCTAAATTCTGTTGTTTGACGTTCATTTGCAAATTAACAGGGCCAATGTTTTTTTGCTGTAAATATATCTCTCACTGCTGCAGTGTCTCCCCACTTTTGCAGAACAATTGGTGTCATCTGCTTCCACCCACATCAAAATATTACAGCATTACAGTATCTCCAGTCTTAGTTCATGTTTCATTAGACATGCAGGAGCTTGTTGGTGGTTCAGACAAACAGAGGCAGCCCTCGCTGACTGGTGTTAGATTCATAAATGATATCAGACATTTGAAATGCTGTTACATCTCCCAGCAAAGCTATAGTGAGAGAATATTGTAAATGCAATTCCACTCCCAGTCAGCTTTTGAACAAAGGCGAGTAAGTGAAACCCTCAAAAACATGTTCATTTCTGCAAAAATGGTAATTACCAGTTTACCAAAAAAAAGTACATGACCCTTTGAGTAAATTGTTCCTACCATGTGACGTGTTTGTGTATCAGGATGGTGCCATTATTTAGATATAATGGTGGTCCTAGAACACTATAAATGACCTCTTAGGAAATGATCTGCCAAAGGGGATGTTTTAGTGCCAAATCTAATCAGGACAACACACACATGGTTAATAAATACTTACCTAAAAATCACGAATGCTTGCTAGCTGTCTATCTTGGTTATATAAACACGCAACACCCCATTCCCTGAGGGAATGGGGTTCGTAGATGCTCCTTTGTTGCCTCTCCTTCAGCTTCACTACTCCGGTAATGAGACCATTTGTTCCCCTCTTACAACCAGCAGACAACTCTATGGTGACACCCGCCTTTGATCACAGGGCAAAGCCTGTTTTGGCAGTTATGGCCACATCTGTTACTCCACTCTGTCCGGTTTCCATTCTCTGCATGTAAATATTTTATGACATGAATTGTACTATTAAAATATATATATATAATAAATTGTGTCATTGTGTCTTTTTATTCACAGGGGTGCTGTCATGTAGAAAGATTGTAAGCTGGATATTATTTTCTTAAAGCATTACGTTTGACATTAATTAGGCCATTTGTTACTGTGATAACCTTCTTTGGTATATTCGCTCTGCCACACTGGCTGATAATCACGATGAATGAATTAGTCTTCTGGTAAACTTGATTTATCGAAGTGCAGCGAACTTTTGAATCCAGAGGGACACACTTATCAAAATTTCTTTTTTGTGTCAGAGAGCAACTTCTTGTGTCACAGTGTGTGATCACACTTTAGGTTTCTTATTTAGTACAGGATGTAGCTTTGCCACTTGTGAGTGCTGTTATGTGCAGTGTTGTAAAGAAAAACATAAAATAAGGAACCATATGACTGCCTGGTTATCCTTATAGAGTTCACTGTGACATTAAATAAACATATCACTGCATTTCTGGTCAGGCTGACCAGGGCTCATGTCATACATTTGCATAATATGTATATTTAGCATTTGCACAAGATGCCCCTTTCTAGCATTGTTTGTCTAAATTATCTGATGGTGATGGCTTAGATTTGGTTGACTCCTGCCTGGGCAGATACATGATGGGCAGGGTTGATGTTAGAGCTTGTTGACCCCAGTGCCTTTCATAGAATAAAACCGCATGAAAACTAATGAAAACCCCATAACAAATAAATAACCTGTTGTGTTTACATTCACAAAAACAACCAACTGAAGTCCATTGCTTTCATTTTAATACCAGATCATAGTAATATGCAAGCTCACAGGCACCTGAAAAGTAGGCTACATGCCTGTAACAACTAGTTTGTATAAAGCCTCTCTGTCTGGTAGAAGTTTTCCTTTCCGTAGCCTAAATTCCCCTTTTTCCCTTTCTTCCCTTCTGCCATACCCCCTCCCTTCTCGTTTCCTCTCCATCCTTGCGTCATTGTTTTGAATGGAGCATCCTCCCGGCTTACATTACCTTCAGTCGGAGGAGAAGGGGGAGCGGTGGGGGCTTGTGGAGGCGTGTGCTTCGTCGACCAATTACAGCCCGCCTAGGCCGCCGGACCGCACATGTTTACAGGCAGCATTCCGCCGGTAGAGGCTGTGCTCGGTCGGAGCTGCGCACGGACTGGACGTTGCAGTAGCCGGAGCCGGAGTCACCTAACGGTCGTATTTTTAACCGTTTTCAACAACTACAGTGGGATGGCGATGTGCAGGGTCGAGTGAAGTGAAATTACGCGACGTATGTGCTTTCATTCTTCTGTGTCCGAGTCGTTTTTGCCACGAAAAAGCCGCCATTTTGTTAAATCGTGTACAAATGTCATTTCGGTTCCCGAACGTGGCGGTTAGCCCATGTTTTCCCGCCGCCTCCTCAGCTCGCAGGGAGCAGTGGGGAAAACAAACAGGTCGAACGGAGGAAGATAGGTAGCCGGTTGGATGTGGAGGTTGTTTAGCGGCGAATGAATCGTTTTCATGCTGTAGGCTTTTCGTCGGGCGCTAATCCAAAGTTCTTCAGTTTTCGGTGCTTTTGAATGCGGTGTATTTAGGACGCTGTTGGGAGTTTTCGCCCTCCGAGTATGTTGCCGCTTTCTAACATTTTGTCAGGGCTGTTGGAGCGCGTAGTCTACCCGCTGCGGTTTTGTGTTTTTCTCGACGTTGTTTACCGGTTATAATTCGACGTTTAATGATTTAAATTCACCGCTTCGCCGGCTCTGAGTTCAGTGAGACACTTTTAGACATGCATACGAGGCGTTTGGTGAAGCGGTCGATCCTCGGCAGCCGCGTTTATGCGCCGAGTCCGACCGGGGACGGTGCCCCGGTGACAGGAGTGGTCCAGGCTGTCAAGCAGGAAAACAGAGACGTCTCGGCCGCAGGAGCCCGGCGCAGCGTCTACACCGTGCTCATGCAAGACGGGAGCCTCAAGGAGTTCTCCGAAGAGGAGATAGCCGCGGGATTCAACCACACTGCAGCCAAAGGACCGCTCAAGTCCAGCTTGAAGGTGTGTGTATGTGTGTGTGTGTGTGTGTATGTGTATGTGTGTGTAAAGCGCCCCGGCCGGCAGGCAGCGCTTCACTGTTTTTGTTGTGCGGTGTTTTGCAGCGGTTAACTGCTTCCTGCATGGAGAGGATTTAACGGTGCCACCGCCGCAGCTGCCGCCGCCGCTGACGGCGAATTTAAGCAGCTGGGACAAAACAGCGTTGATCAGAATAGCCGTAACACCGATTTGGTCGCATATTGCATCAAATAACGGGCTGTCATGACATTTGGTGACATCAGTTATATGGGACAAAGGGCTTGATAGGGCCTGCGCAATGTTTATGTGGGCTAGTGGGTGGGTAAGCCGAGGCAAACAAACACGCTGTGACTGCAGCGTTTTGGACTGATGGAAAGATGTGGTCCGAGGTTTTTGCACATTGGCTTTTGTGATTTATGTAGCACATTTATTACGGAAAATGCTGTGCGTCCAGCCTTAAATTGCAGGTTTGCACTCAAAGAACGTGTTTTGGACATTTTCATTCATAGATGAGGCGGCTTAAAATTCAGTTGAATATTAAATGGCTTTATGTGAAATCATTCTGCACAACACGTTGTTTAACAAAAATATCTAGACTGGGCTTGCAGTGGCATCAGAGACAGAATAGAAAGTTTCGATGATGGCCAAATTTGTAATCGTGATGTGGGCCTAATTAGCACTGACCTAATTGCCTTCATATCCACCTTATATGCTTTTGGTGTCACGTGGCTTCAGATTAAGACTGTGCGAAGACGAGAAGCCACTCCAGCCTTTGGATGAAAACACAGTTTCTGGCATAAGGGAAGTGTGTGTGTGTGTGTTCTGTCCTTTTTATAGTGAGGGAGTGACTGAGGAATGCATGTGACTGAATAACGGCTTGTTTACGGACTGATTTGATTTATTTTGATTGGTGTGGTTTTGTGCCTCTTTGCAATCGTGTGTGTTGTACTTTGATATGTTAATGAATAAGTAACTTGCAAGCTGTAATCTGAAGTCTTATTTTCATAACCAAAAAGGAAATGTTTGGCCACTGGTTGTTACCACACATGCGGGACTGCTCACATTTCCTTTATGTAAATATGAGATAGAGGGTAGGTGTGACTTTACAGATACAGCAGCAACTCATTTCGACTTTGTAAACTTTTATTTAAAACTTTACACAGACATGTCAGATCCTAACGAAGAGGAATGCAGGAGCTCCGCATGGAGATTTGTAAGAGCTTTGAGTGATGGGGAATGCTTTGTAAACTTTGGTTCTCTTGTTTTGCATTTGCATATTTTGTGTGTGCGGTGCTACACTCACAAAAGCTGTTGCACAATACTGTTACAGTCAGTGGTGCAGGCTGGAGTAGTGCAGCTGAAGCTGAGAGCGTAGTCCTGTCAGCACAATGGTCAAGTCTCTTTCAGCACGACTCAATTCCTGCTGAGGTCGAAAACAAGCCATAAAATGAGGAGGAGGGGTCTGCTATGTGTGTGTGTGCACACGTAGGGGTTCACATGTGCATCTGTGTTGCTTTTTGTGTGGATGAGTGTGTAATAGCATGGATGTGCTTTCTGCCACATGTACGATTGTATGTTTAATGATTGAAGGCAGACTACTTTAAATTTAGGAGTGGGGGTTGTTTATGAGGGTGCGCCTTTTGAGTTGCAGCTGTACAGCCAACAAAGCAGACACCCCCAGGTTGGCAACGGGTGGCATGCTCCAAAGAAGCTGGATGCTTGGCTCATTGCCCGGTATGGCAAACGAATGCCCCCTATTCTGCGGTGGTGGTGGGGGGGGGGGTATCAGGATGCCACTTGTTGACTTGTTGATTTATTCAAGTGTGTGTTGCGTGAGCAACGTTACACAGATTTCTCGCTGCTAACAAAGAGGCATTGCTTGTTTTTGTTTTGCTGGCACTTTTGTTGTACTCGCCGTTGTTTCTGTTGATCGTACACCAAACGTGGGAGTCAATGAAGCAAGCTTGTTGACAGGAGCTGAGTGACTCTTTGTTCTGAAGCGGTGATCCCAGGCAGGCTGGCGTCGGCTGTCCTTATTGGCTGGCTGAGAAGCATCAGCGTGAAGCACAGTGACCACAGGGTCAAGTCTGGATGCTGCTGATGTATGAGTAATCTTTTAGGGTAATGGAGGTGTATGTGTGCATCTATGTGTTATATGTGCTCTGAACGCACAAACACAGGGTTAAAACATTTTGAGTATTGCAATTCAGTCGTGATCATTTTGTATAAGGCAGCATTCAGGCATGTGTACAGGTTTTCATTCAGAAAAGTCAACTTGCACATGAATTAGCTAGGTTTTTAATATAAATATATATACTAGTTTAGCTGATATTTAGAAAGATATTACTTTAGTAGCATGCTTGACATTGCTCAGTAACTTTCAGATAAAAGTGACTCGATGGCATGAGTTTCAGTCAGTTTGGGTTATTCATTAATTCACCATTAACTGGCTGTAAGCTACAGGTGAGGAAATTTGCTGGCCACAAACCAAGAAATACTTAAAGCTGCAGCTCTCACAATTTGAAAATGTCACTCTCAAATTGCAACCCTAGACTAAATCATATGTTATATTTAGATTAGATATATCTCTAATTCTGATCATACCCACTAGATGCTCCAATACAAACACTTCCCAGGGACAAAGAACCATATGAGCTACAGGACACAGTGCTGGGATTTTATGACGTTCGGTCCATGGGATTCAATTTATGGTCCGTGTCACCTTTCTTTATTATGACCTTTGACCCATAAATGTAGGAGAATCTTTACGCTTGACAAACTGCTGCCCAAAGCAAGTAGATAATGAGTTTCTCTGTGTGTGTTTGTGAGTGGGAAAGAGAAGGAGAATGAGAGATAAAGAGAAGAGGGGATATCAGCGTCACTTGGGCTATTTGTTCTGTTCACACATGCACACACACACATACACACACACACGCACATGCATATACACCAGCTTTGACACATGCAACTCACATTTCACAATCGATTTGGTATGCTTCACAATTTCCTGGCTGCGTGAAATGTCATCATTCATAAGCCTGGTGAAAGCAAGGAATTGCCGTTGGTTTTATCCGAGGACTACACTCGTCATACACACAACACCTAATCTTCCCCGAGCCGGTGTAATCCATCTTGTTGTTTTACTCAAGTCTGTGTTTTCTCAGAGCGTTCGCGCAACCAGCCTCTACCATGAGCGATACTCGATACTCATTTCTCGTCTTTTCTTTCTTTTTTTTTTTTTTTTTGTTTTACCTCATTAATCTAAGTGAATTGTTCTCTTGGTGTTTGTGTGTGTGTGTGTGCATGTATGTATGAGTTATTGACTCAGACACACAGTCAAGCCTAATCGTGTTACAGTGCTTTGAGATAATGATCTAGATCACACACACTCACATGTAGAAACGCACACACTGGCTTGCATGTCATACTCGTCAACGCTCTGTTGGCGTGGGCAGCCGTGTGTGTCACTCTGGCTGTGTTTTGGCCTTCTCTCAATGTGTTTCTAAGAGTCTGATGGCTTCAGTTACCTACAGAAATGTGTGTGTGTGCCCGTGTGTGTGTGCCCGTGTGTGTGTGTGTGTGTGGTGTATGCGTAGGTGCATGCAGGTATTCATGTGCAGAAGCATGCCATTCTTTGCTGTTGTGTAAGAGAAGAGATGATGTTGAGCTGTGTTTTTTTTTCATTGTTACAGGTAGGTGTTTTCAGAGTATTGTGATGGAAAAAATGATTTTCTTCTGTGATTGTGTGTCAGTGAGTAGTTTGTCTTGTGTGTGCGGTGCAAGAATATGTTGTCTTTTGTAATGCAGTCTTTCTATATGGAGATTGTGTGTTTTGCAGGTTGTTTTCAGGGCAGCAAAACTGTGTGTGTGTGTGTGTGTGTATTTTATGGATTGACTGTCTCACAGAGAAGTTTACATGAATGCCTGAAACTCTCAAACACAGAGACTAGGTGGTGTTTCACCAACTTCACCTTGATCTTCATTTTGTTTTGTTGTTGTCAAAATGTAATTTGTACAAGATTCAGCCAAATCCTGTAGCTTACATTTAGCTCATGGTTATGGGTAAGTGGCAAAACACATAAACTTCAAGTCTGCAGTGTGCCAAGTTATATAAGAGTATTATTAGAAGATTTTCTGTGGCCAAAAAAAGTAATAACAGTAGTAAGGTCGGCCGGAGTTTTTGCTTGAATTTCTTTCCGTTTGCAACGGGGAGTTTTAAATATGTTCAGTACTTCAGTGTCTGCTTGTTTGCCTTTGTTGTCGCATTTCTACGCTTCTTTGTGTGTTACTGCCACAAACTGTTGATGAGTGGAATAACACGAAACTGGCGGCATGTATGTATAACACGCTGTGTATCGCAGTACCCACATGCACAGCAAAACGGAAAGCCGCTGGTGTGACAGTGGTGGTCAGAAGCTCCACAAGAGGACAAATGATTCTTCACACAGTTGGTAAAAGGAATACATTTATCACTTTCTAAAATTTGGGATCTTTTAACTTTTAAAAAAATGCCACCATCAAGAAAGGCCTTATATCAGATATACACAGTTTTGCCTGAAGTGTCATTTATTTCTGTTCATGAAAAGGCAGTTTTAGTAGAATTCTGAAGTGTCTTGTGGTTGTCAGTTTGAAAACCTCATAATGCTAAAATTTCTACAGGAACTGGGAAAAATAGGCTTGTTTTATAACTGACCACTGTGCATTTTTGAGTTCATCCAGTCTGTTTTGGAAATGTTTTTTTTAAGTGCAAGAGGATGGAATTTGTTCTTAAACCATATTGGACCATGTACTCCGTCATTTGAAATGTAAACATGAAAATCTTCAGAATTTGGGTTACAAGATTTCGACAGCCAGATCCCAGAGCCCAGACCCAGACTTTCACCCACAACTGATGCTGTGTTGAAAAACTAAATTAGTTTTGTAGTTGTTTCCATGCACTTATTTCTGCATATTTATATATTTTAATTTGTAGTTTAAATGAGCACTATCTCTTAGTATTCATAAAGCGCTTTGAGACAATTTTGATTGTGGAAGGCGCTATATAAATAAAATTGAATTGAATTGAATTGAATTGAACCACCCGAGGCCTTCGCAGAGTTTTGTTTCCGAACTTTGCAGAACTTTCGATAAGTAGCTCATCATGAATACTAACTTGGGTATGTATTTCTTTAAAAGAGCATTTACTTACTCTTCTTTGTATCACTCTCCAGCAGAGCTCCACTAATGGAGCTCCAGAGGGCCAAAAGGTGGAGGGCGGCTCCCTCAGCCCAGAAACGGCGGAGGAGCAGCGATCGACGGACAGCAAGCGTGTTGGCCGGGACCCCGATACCCGATCAGTGTCCCTGCTAGAGCAGAAACGCAAAGTGGTCTCCTCCAGCATTGATGTCCCTCACGCCAGGTAGGACAGAGTGTGTGTTTGTGTGTGTGTGTGCGCGCATGCATGCGTGTGCCAGTTCTTTGACAGCGAGAGTCTGATTCCTGTCCTAGAGGGAGTTTGGCTTGGGTTCATACATGCAGAGTTCATTGAAGGTTTATGACATAGATGTGTCATCTCATAAATAGGACTAAGTTTATGTGGGCTGACATCCCATTTTTTCATGTGATCTTTGAAGCCATTTTGGCAGCCTACTGAATATAATAACATTTGACAGAGGTCCACTTTCACTCCTTTAGACATATATATATTTATATTTTATCATATGCCATCATCCCTGTTACACTGCACATCAATGACATCTCTGTGTTGGAATGAATGTATTCTGTATTATTATGCCAAGGTTTAGTTTGTCTAAGATTGAATGGTTGTGTGCAAAATGTCATTTTTGGATGAATCCCATGTTGCTGCCTGAACTTTCTAACGCAATTATGGTTATGGTTAAATTACATGCCTCTGGTGGTTTCCCAAATTGTAGAAGTGGTGTAACATGGACCCAAGGCCATGAGAGTCAGCTAACAAAGTAAATCACATCAGTTACCCTCCTGTATGTGTTCCCTGCTTGACACTCAAATGCACACAGACAAATATTATTTTAAGATGGTCAGCACAATCTACAACTGAAGGTGGTCCACAATAGGGCAATTAAACTTTAATAGGCAGGAGTGCGTAGCAGTGAAGTGCCATCTAATAAAGAAACAACACTCTTTCACTATTAAATGCGAAACACTAATAACCTGTAAAGTACTGCACTATTATTGAACATCACTCCCCATTACTTGTCTCTTGCTGCTGGAGGAGTCCAATCGATGGCAACTTGCTGAAAAGTATAGTAAAAGTCGCCCATCTGAGCAGCTTTATCACTGCATCCTGAGCCCTGCTTTAAATTTAATAGTTATTTGCTGATGAATCATTGATTTGGTTCCTCCCGTGTTGCCCATTAAGATGAAAAATCTCTTTTTAAATTGAATCTATCACATGGATTAGACAGAAGTTTTACACCTGTCCCGCTATAATTACCTCCTTGCATAGGGATTGCAATAATATTGATATTTATATGGTTATTGTGGAATGGCTTATTGATTATCTCACTGCTCTTGCACAAGTTCAGCTTGTTGCCTCAGCTCAGGGACGACCACTTTATAGGCCAAGTTCCTGTTTATCCTCCTAATGAGACTATCTAAGAACAAGAAAGCCATGGGGAATGTCTCATAAATCAGAATTTACCCAGAACACCCAGTAATCCTGGTATAGTGGTTAAGAGAAAGTGTGACCTTTAAAAAGCTTCACATCTTTTCAGTTATTAGTATAGGCGCACACTTCCAAAATTTCAATAACACACCCAAGCTGTGTCCTCAGCCAAAATTCCAACAGGAATCTGCCAGGGTTTTCTGCGTTTTTATTTAGCCTGCCCTGGCATCTTTGAAGCATCAGAAGTGTAGGAATTGTCAGCAATAACTCTCCCCTAAGCAGAAATAACCAAAGACGAAGGTTAAATTTATTTATGGTGAGGTGCTATCAGTGTATCTGAAGTTTTTAATTGGGAGCTTTATCTTTCTCTGTCTTTGCCTCCCTTACCATAGGAATTTAGTCATACCCTGCCAGGTAAGTGAAGGCCATGTGTAGGCAGGATACCCTTTTCACAATCAAAGACATCCTGGATGTGTGTGGTTGTATGTGCTCTGTGTGTAACTTCTGCAAATGTTACAAAGTGTTTATATAAAGCAGTTCCATTTTTTTAATGAGATTTTGCCTTCATTTGCTATTTACAGTGCAGAAAGACAAACAAAACAGAGGGAAGGAAAAGGGTATGACCTGCAACAAAGATCCCCTGGCCGAAATCTATCCCTGTATGTTACAGTTATGTGGTTTGCACCTTAACCATTAGGCTATGATATGTCCCTCTTGTCTCTTGTGTGACCTCCTACATGGCTTCTGAAAGTCTGCCCCTTAATTTAGTTTTATAACTGAGATTAACAATTGGGGTCTCCTCAGGTTTCTGAAGAAGCGAGGATTCATGTTTAACTCCCTTCTTACATGTTTCCTACTTTGAAATATCCTCATAGTTAAAGTTCAACCAGTTCATCCCTTCTTAATGTCACAGGCGTGTTTTATGTGTTAATGAAAAGTCCCAATTTTTAGCCAACAGCATAGACTTGACATCTAATTATTTTGTGTATAGCACTTCAAAGTGTGGTACTCATAATATAAAGATCTATTGTGCTTGTCAAGTGCTAAATCAAACCCACTGCAAAAAAAAAAAAAAAAATCCATTTCAGCCTGAATTATAAAGTGCGCTTGCTCAATCAAGAACATGAAAAGTTCATTCTTGCCACATCGTAGGAGCAGGTAGGAGCCAGAGCTCTTTTCTCAGATATCCCTATAGTGACCTCTTCAGTGCACAGCACCATTATTGCCTTAAGATTAAGATCCATGGCTCTCATCCTCTGCACACCTGTGACCGATTTTCAGCCCTGCTCTGGCACCGGGGAAGAAATGGTGTCACCACCGACCACAAAGCAACGTTTATCTGTAATGGAGACAAGGGGGGGGGGGGGGGGGGGGGGGGGCAGGAGGCTTGGAGGGATGGTTGAAAGGGAACAAGGGAGTAACAAAGAGTGAAGGAAATGTGCGTGTGTGTGTAGAGAAGGACAGAAGGGTAAAGGAGATGGAGAGAGCATGTGTAAGAGTGTGTAGCAGTGAAGATAACAGCAAAAGAGAGAGGAGGGAAAGAATGCCTGAGGATTTTTTTTTCAGAGCTAACTCTCCAGAGAAGTCTGACCTTGAGGTTGTTAATTGCACTCTGAAAAGTTCCCTCTCTGCTGGTGATTTACCAAGAAAATGTCTGGCTGTTTGATGGCTCTCCAGGTCCCTTGTAACCCAGATACAATAGGTTTCCTACCTCACTGGGAGTCACTGAAGTACCCCAATGCCTCATCTGCAATCATTGGGAAAATAGAGGAAAAATGACGGTGTGCTGTATAGATGTTAGACCTCGGGGGGTTTGTGTAGCTACATTTCATGAGTCTTTCAGCCGGTCTAGTTCTTATTACTTTATTGAGCAGCGTCCTTCATCGTATTTGTTTACAACACATTTACTTCACCCGCATTTCGTCAGATCTGCGCCAAAAATCAATAGGTGTCATTCGATGGTTGACCTATTTTTCTGCGTTGCCCTGACCCTCAAATGTCCAAAAGAAATGTTTTCCTTTATGAAACCTTTTTAAATGTGCTGTGTGTCAAGATACAGAGGCAGGAATTGCTCTCTGTGGCAGATTTCTGATTTGTGCCATACTTACTCTCTGATTCTCTCCTTACTGGATGCTCAGACATCTCTACACATTGTCAGACGGTGGTCTTAGCCAGCTGCTGGGCCTGCTCCTTCCTCCAAGGGCTTATGTTTTCTCTATGCAGGAAACAGTCAATTGTAACAAGAGCTGGCGGGGGCAGACCAGTGGAAACGAATGGCTTGGCTTTTGACAAATAGCATTCTGGAGACTAATTGCTAGCAGGGGAAGTGAAGTATAACCTTAGTTGAAGGGGAATTCAAGAGAGTGCTCTGCTTATTATTGCAAAACCCAAAAACAACAGATCCGGACGTTCAGATCCTCTCCTCCTCAGACTGCCAACAGTCAGGCCCCCCTTTCTAGTGTGAACCAAGTTTGCTCACGTTTCTGAAAATAACTGGACCCCTTGCCGGCCCTCCATGATGTTATGATTTTTTTTCCTTTCTTTTATATCCAAGCCCAACACAATGACCGCATTCAGTTTGATTTACTGTAACTGATCACCATTTCATGTAGCTATAAATTAAAGCAAGGAAGCTGGTGGGGCTGAGTGGGCCAAACTTCAAGACCCAATTAGATGCCAAAACAAAACTGTTACTGTTCTTGTTGATAATTTTTTATTGTTGATCATTGTATTTGCAGATCTGCAAACACACTGACAAATTGCCGAGCAAGCCATGTGTTCCACACTCTTAGCCTAGTGCATCAGCCAACTCAGACATGGAACGGGGCTAAAGAGTGAAAAGAAGACCAAAGAGACAGTCAAATCATTGTTTGTCTTTTGATAAAGTGGCATGGCTCTGTAATCTGCCTGTATTCCCTCTGCTAGTGGTGTTGTTTGCTTTTCTGGTCATTCTTACCTTTTTGGAACACTGTTACTGCTCTTACTCCTTTTGCACAATGTGTTTGTGTTTGTGGCGAAGGAGGGCGTTTGCGTTTCGAAATAAGAGAAAGGAGGGGAGGGTGGGGCGTGTTCATGAGAGTGAGTTAGAAAGATGCTCAGCATTTGCCAAAGAAAACAGTTTTCCTCGTTTGGATGCCAGTGAAGTTCAGAAACCATGTGATTACCATCTGAAAAGACAGCTCTCATGATCTCTCGGTCTCTCTCTGTCTTTCTCCCTCTCATTCACTGCCTCGCTCTCCCAGCCTCAATGTACTGTTATCTGATTGAACACTGAGGTTTTTTCCCGCAACAATTTACTTGACCAAACCAAGTGTGTTAAGTATTCTGTTAAAGTTTATCAGATTGGCCTAACTACACACAGCTAAAAATATCAAACAGAAATGTGTTTGTATTTATAGAAAAAGGCTGTTGCCCAACATACGTAATAGAGGGTTCTTGTTTGTGAGCCACAATAATGGCTCTCAGAATTCCAAACATGATGGGATTTGCCATACTGACAACTTTAGCAGGCAGTGTTTTCTGAGGGACATTTGTTTTGCTGCATTGCTAGAGGCAAAATGGCAAATAGTTGGTTTAAAAACAAATTTTTAATTTTTACACGGTAGTTATGAGTCCATCCAGTACTGTGTGGTATAGTGTGTAAAACCTGAATATTGATCAGATACTGTACAGATTTATTAAAAACAATCATACAAGGTATTTTGAAGAGTAGTAAATAAAGTCAAGAGCAAGAATGAAAACTAGCAAGGACAGGTCTTAGCATAGGCCATAAGAAGGGATTTAAATAAATGTACACATTCAGCCAGCATGAGCTCATCAAAACAGCTATTTTCATTGTGTAGAAGCTCTTATGGGAAAAGCCTTATGTTGTTTTTAATCCTGGCTTTAGTCAAGCCAGTGGGGACCAAGCCTAGGTCCTTGGTCTTGCTCATGTGGGTTAAAAGGTCTGTGATAATATCTTATTACCTGGTGCATTCTTGTTTCGAAAGGGAGCTTCAGAGCCTTGAAATCAGTTGTGAGAGTATCAGTTAACCAGTGCAAACATTCTAAAATTAGAGTGATGTGATCTCATTTGCGTCAGGGTTACACATTAACTATCATGTGCACCCCTGTAATATCAGATCCATTCCCTACCCTCCCACTTTCCATCTTTAGTGTCTCTGCATAATATAACTCAGTTTAATAGGACAAAATGAGATTGTCTCTCTTCTGGAGAAGAATAAATGCACAGGAGATGTGAAAACCAGCTGAGACAAAAGCACCTTGTGTGCCTTAGGTTGTCATTGAGATTTTCTAGTATGAGTAATTTTCTTGAGGGAGCACATCTTATTAAACAAAGGCCTATGCGGATTACTTAAATATCATATCAGTGTTTATTGGCTCATTCTGTCTCCACAATCATGAACCAGTGACAAATGCCTTGTAGAAAGTAGTTTAAATTGGCTTGCTCTGGTGAACAGGAGTCACTGGAGTTTGCTTAGTTCAAGACTTGAAAACCACCTCAGCTGATTGTACTAAAAGTCTAGTCTCAGATACAGGTGAGTATTCATGGACCCACCCCACCCTGCTGTTAACTCAGCTTTAGATTTATTGCATGACTAATCAAAGGCAAAGCCCTTACACTCTCCTTGTCTTTCGGTCAATATCCGCGGCACACTAGTGAGAGCCACATCGAGTGGGTCTACTCTGGCTCATTGGACAGGTTCTGGCTCCTGAGAAAACGACCACCTGTGATGCCTCAGGAATGGAATTGTAAGTTTAAATTTATATGCAAATTGGCTCTTTAATTAAGCATGATGAATATCAAGAGAGTGTGAGCGGAGGAATGGTTAACCATGGATTAGTAGACGGTCAGCCTAAATTCACTGTGATCTTTTGCCAAAGCACTGGACCGTGGCAAGCATGTGTAGGCAATGTGTCTGTGTGTGTTGTTGTTGTTGTGATCTCAGTCCAGGTTTCACATTCACTTGAACAGCAAAAGACTTCAGAGCTACTTGCAAGTTCATTGGTGTACATCTGGTATGCTAATTACAACATCAGTTATTGAGAAGAGAAAGATTATCATAACATCTGTACCATTTTTCACTCTGAAGATTGACTACACGCAGTTTAAATGAAATCCACACTGTCTATAGTTTATCTAAATAACATATTCAACGCTCTAGAAGACCTATGCTGATTACTCCAACGCTATTAGTGGAATTGACTCATCATGTGCAACATTCTTTTTGAGGCCATCAGCAAAAATCTATTTGCAGTTATTGATGTCGTAAATAAACATAATGCAGCTTCTTAGAAATTTGAACACCCTTAGGGCTGTCAAGGGAGTGTGACTAAATGTGTTGGCCTGATAGCACCAATGCCATGAATTAACAGATGAATCAATCTAAAGCCTCACAGAAAATGTCACTAATATGCTAATTTGTCCTACATTGCAGTCAGTTTATCTGTAAGGTAGTTTTGTCTTCAATCATTCCCTGCCTACTATCTATAATGCATACTGCTGGGCCTCAAAGCCGATGTTTATGTGACAGTAGACTCTGTGGGCCTTCTGTTGCTTCAGACTAATCCATAGTCCCCAGCTTTAATGGACTGATGGCACAGAGTGCTGTAGCAGGAAAAAAAAAAAGCTTGAATTGATTCTATTGACAGACGTGCATTATGGTTATCTTCTACGGTATATACGAGGTGCTGCTAATTGACAGCAGTGTCAAGTGTCACACATCATGTCCAAACACAAGCACTAATGAGGAGGAGAAATTAGTGTATTATCCATTGAACATTCGGTGTAAAGTGAAAACGTAACCTAAACATGGTGGTTAAATCAGCACACTGCTAATGTCAGCTTGTAAAATGATGAGAAAATGTGTAATAATCATTTCATACGAGTTGTATGTTTAACTAGGGAGATGGAGCTGTACACCACCATATAGCACCTATACTTGTGGCATTAGCATTAGCAAGTTAACTTGTTTTCCCATAAAGCAGCAGCAAATTAGCCATTTGTGTTTATATAAGACAGTTCAAGCAAGGGAGAAAATTTTAGTTCTTGTTTTTTTCTTTGGTGTTAGTTTTAGTTTTTGTTCTGTGTGATAAATACAATAAATGCTCTAAAAATAAAGGAGATAAACAAAAGTGCATGTGAAAAACTAATCTCATATATAAAATGTGCCGTCTAGGGATTGCAACTTGAATTACTGTGCACCTCCTGCCATAATTTAGTATTAATATTACTCTACTGACCCAGGCAAAGTTTTGGTTTGGGGCAAAGACGTTGTGACACAGTGGGGAGGCGACGTGCTTCTCAAGTGTAACCTATTAAAAACAAACCCGGCCCTGCAGAAGAACCCCCTCCCCGCATTATTTCTAATTATGGCCATCAATTTTGAGGCTCCATTGACCTGTCTGTTGTGAATTATTGATATCTGTCAGGCTGACAGGCTTTATTAATTAAAATGGAGATGTACTAATTAAGAGCACGGCATGAGGGTGTCATAATTGTAGCCCCGTTTTAATTTGAATGTCGCTCATCAATTTTATTGCAGTTTAGCAGAGTGGGCGCGGCGTGACAGAGGGGTGAGCGAAGGTAGAGTGGAGGTGCCCTCGTGTGACGTGCACGCGTGTGTGAAATTTGTGTCTTTTGGTGCACGTGCACTAGACATCATTTGATACCACGTCAGCTTTTCAGATTGTCAGAGCTGTCTGCTTTAAAGACCACGTTATAATGACTTCCTTTCTTTGTTCATGACAGTTTGCATGAGAACATTAATTATTCTGTGTCATAATCCAAGGTGATAAGTTAAAATTAAATTCAAAGACAGGCCCGTCCAACAGCAGAACATATCAGCAGCTCGCCACATATTTTTAACTTGGGGGTTTCTTAAATGTTTGTTTAATCGATTGAGATGCCCAGTTTATTAACACGGGAGTGATATTGAAAACAGTTTTTGTGTGCCTCAGTCTCATAAATACACATTTTAAATGGGAACAATATGATTCCTCCCATCGGTCCCCCAGATGAGAGTCTATCTTCTGGACTTGGAATCAAATGTGGAAAAATGCTGCGAAGCACTGTGACTGCCAAACAGTTTAGTATGGCTTGTTTAGTACGGTTCAGTGCATCTGTTTATAAGAGTACTTGCGTGTGCATGTGCATTTACTCTCACTATAACACACATGGAAGCAGTGATTTCATACGATTAATATATCAGCTCTGCCATAAAATTCACCAGTGCCATCTCGCTCTTTCACTGTCTGGCCCTTCTCTGAGTCATATCAGGTCAGAACACAGGTGTCTCTCCTTTCCTAATAAATGTTGAGTTGTGCAGCCACTCAGATAAATCTCACATCTTCCCACATGTCCTTCATGTCCCTCACGCAGTGTTTTGACCACCACAATCCGTCAATACCGTCAATAGTGTCTGAACTAGTGAGGTCACAGGCGAGTCATTGACAATGATAGGACACCAATTACCTGTCAATTAGCAGTTTGGAAGGACAAGACGTAACACTATCCTGATAGAGAACTGACCTTCAATCCCCAAAGTGCCCTTCAGTGTTGTCAAAAGAACATGTTAAAACCAAACAAGTGAAAGTAATTTGCTGTAGGATCCTAGTCAGGCTGTAAAATGTTTTAAGGCAGTCTAATAGAGCATATTCCTGTACATTCACACAGTCACAACCACTAAATATTGAAGTGGTGTAACTAATTTGAAAACTATGCTGTGCCTTCATATGATCCTAACTCAAGTAATGAATCAAAACCATGACGCCTACACTAGTGTTAATTTCCAGATGTAGCATGGACCCACCTTCTGGACTAACAGATGTATAGAAGATATTTACACCACGGGAGAAGCTCTAATGTGTTTAGCGTGGCGGCATGTAATTTCACCTCCAAGACAGCAAAAAGATCTTTAACACATGCAGCAATTATACAAACTTAAAGTGGTGATTGTGCAGCAGGCATCATAGGAGCTTTTAGGGCAGGTCTGCTTTATTTACTTGTAGTTTTCTTCGGTAGATTCATCTTTAATGACAGAAATAACATCTCGGCTACAAAAAGTATTAAAGCCATTTGACATGCAGCATCTCAACAGTTGGCATCCACTGAATTCTGCTCAACATTGTTGAATCCAGTACACAGTTAAATAAGCCAGACATTTCGTCAAAACTATCCCACAGATGTCCTCCTTGACAAAGAGACCTTATGTTGTGAGAAGGGAGTGCTAAAATTAATTGAAAGTTAGCCATTTGTTAGTCTGACATCTGAGAGCCATCTGCTGGGGTCGATCTACATAAATTGTTCCCGAATAGGACAACAGTAGAATATCCTTTTACTTCATAATCCAATAAGGGGCCTCCGTGGTCTTTGGTGTCTCCAAGAAGATCTAAAGCTGCAAGTAGGCAACAGACCAGAACTGTAAATAACCCACTAGGCACTTCCAAAAGAAAATTTAAAAGGTAATCCATCACCTGTTGGGTTTCCAGCTCACACACTTGGCCACATATACATACAGTAGAGCCTAACAAAGAGAGACAAGATATGGCAGCTATTTCCTATTTTATCCTTCCTTAAATTGGAACTGTGAACGGGAGACTTGCAGGTGGACTTAAACTGTATTGAAGCAGATAGCTTCATGTTTTTAAAATTTGAAACATACTCCTCTCATCTCATCACAATCTTTTGATCCCTGATGTGTTTTTTTCCAGTTCCCTGCAAACTGTTTTCAACTTTTAATTTCTGGTTATTCTCTATTATTGTTGCTTTGATCCCTTTGACTTTCCCTCAGAAATCAACATTTTAAAGCCAGGAAATGTATAATGACCTCCCTTTGTGCTGCTGAAATCGTCAAACTTTAAATGGTGGACCCCAGCTGCTTCACACGTGTACCAAATCATAATTGGCCCTTGCCACACAACCACCCAACCTTTCAAATAAGATAAAGCTTCAATTGTTGTATCTTTTCTCTGTAGGGGCTCTGTGTAATATTCTCTCTGTCTTTTACTCACACTCACTTTCTCTTTGTCTCTCTCCCTCTGCCGTCCTTTGTTCTTCAAAGACATTTATCATTAGCTTCACTAGCTTCACCTGCAAGCTGGCAGCCAGTTATGACACACACACACACACACACACTCACACACACACACACAACCCCCTGAAGGTAAAGGTTAGTTTTTCACTGTTCTGCTTATCTTCAGGTTGTCCCCTGTCACTGTACAGAACAGCTTGTAAGGGGCTAAACATTCAGCTGTGGCACTTTTAGCTTTGGGGTTAATATAGTGTGTGGGTGTCTGTGAGTGTACATGTCCAGCGTGGTGTTGAAATTCAGAAGACAGCTGGTACAGTTGCCCCCTCATCCCCCATTGGGAGAAGTTGTTCAGACCATCTCCTGTTTTCCTCAACACGCACACACTACAACCACCATCAGCTCTTAATATCAACAAGGCAGCAGTTTGCCCAAACTACAGACTTATCACCTCCTTCTCTCCCGTCCCTCCCTGTAAACAATGGGAGCCAGTGGCTTTGGTCACGTGAGCCACCAGCATCTGCAGACGAGGTTGTTATTGTTTTGATTTGGGTTCCACATGCCGAACTTGACTCCCATGTGAGCGGGACTGTGTGTGTGTGCAATCATTTCAGGGGTTTGGGTCGGGTGGGACTCCGATGTTCTGCCAAACTAGAGGACTGCCTGCAGAACTTGTGTGTAGTTTTGCACGTGTGCCTGAGTGTGTATTTGTATGTGTGTGGGGATCGTGGTAGCTTTGGCAGCATTACCTCACTATGAGCTGAAAATGGATGTGTTTACCAGGGGCTTCTCTCTCTCTCACACACACTCTCTCTCTCTTAAAGATCCCTCTCTTATTTTCTCTCTTGCAAGCGTTTGAGGCTCACAGCCTTGATGGAGGGAAACATAACTCCCCTATTAGACACACACACACACACAGTTAAGGAGTTTAGGTCCTCAAACATTAAATGCACAGACATACACACAAACAAACCGTGTTGCACGGCCATACTCCTCCATATAGCATGCATAATTCATGACCTCCCATTGACATCTATGTAAACATGGGTGCTTCCTTCAGCTGCTCTGTAGTGGGTCTTTGTCGGAGGGTTGGAGAGTTGAGTAAAATACTCCTTTACTTAGCTCTAACCACACACACCTTTCATCCACTAAGAGTTTATTTCAAAGAACACATTGTTTTTATATCTTCGGCTGACTTCTGCCATGTTGCATGTTTTTTTTAAGCCACATCTTCTCTAATCTGAATACAGCTGTATAGTATATTTTTATCTAATGTATTGTACATGTCAAAATAATATTAAGATTGTATGTAGCTCTTTGCCATATGTGTTCCAGTACTGGGGAAAAAAAGTCAGATTTAATGGCCAATGTCACATATTGTATTGGATGAGATGTAAATGTTTTTTTCTAGGTTGAATCTTTGCCTTGCTGTCATAAAAGATAACATCTCACTGTTTGTCGCTAAAACAAAGAGGAAACTGGAAAAAAATTCCTCCTCTTCTTCCCTCTCTCCCTTTCTTTCCTCAACCTTTTGTCTCACTTTCTCCCACTTACAGTACACTTTTCCCTCTCACTGTCCATTCCCCACCCTTTCTTTTTTTGATTCCCTCCGTCTCTCTTTCATCGTACCCCTTTACCCAGATGGCTGGATGAGCTTTCCATTGTTGTTTTCCACCTTTCTCTCTTTCTTTCTGCTCCTCCTGCTTTCACCTCCCCTGACTCGCTCTATTCTGTCTTGCGTTCTCCATCTCTGTTTTCCCGCTCATTTCCCCCTTCGTTCCCCCATGATCTGTGTCTCTCCCACCCTCCCACACTCTAGCCCTCCCTCTCTTTCTTTGTCTCCTCTCTCCGGTGCCTGCTTTGTGTGTGTGTGTGTGTGTGTGTATGACTGTGTTTTTCCTCTGACTGACAGAGAGAGATGTTAGCCCACTGCTGAGCTCTGTGCTGGCATTGTAGAAGAGGCAGTGTGGCTAACTTACACTAGCATATGAAATCTGTAGCGACAGCCACAGTGAGGCGAATACAAGTTGTTTGTCTGACAAACAACTGTGTCGAATTTTGGCACTGGTGCATTCCCAAAATTGGAATTCTGCCTGCTCACTCCACAGATTTCACTACTGTCTAATTGCTTCCAGTTGGCTGTTTCCACAAGGGTAATGCTAGTTATATAGAAAATAGCTGTAATTAATAATATAAACAGAAATTACCATGCGGTGTACTGAACATGCATACAGATTCTATACCCTCAAAACACACCCATACATGCATATTTCTAATTATGTATGCTAATATGCCAATCATTTGCAGTTAACCCCCGCAGGAAGGGTTAATGATTAATGATGGGTGCACAGTCACACATTTACGACTGATTGTGCTATCACAGACAGACTGATAGACAGCGAGGACGCATCCTTGACTCAGTTGTGTTTCATGTTGTTTATGCTCCAAGTTTGTCATGTTTTTGTTTACGTTTAGAATGCAAGCTGTTGTAAACTAAGGCGCGCAGCGTTGACCCTAATGCGGAGTGACAATCGGCACGTAGGTGGCTGAAACTGTCCATCAATTCGTTGCCTTGCCTGTGGCTGCTCAGAGCATTAGCACTGAAGACGTGCGTGGCATACTGACACACACACACAGGTGGTGGGAGTTCAGCTCAGGAGACATATTTATTAGCCTGAGGGTTTTACTTTGTGTAGTTTACTGTTTTGTTGCTTTGTTTATTAATTGGAGGCACATTTACAAAATCTTCTTTTGTAGCTTGACATCACTCTGCAAACCAAGGCACAGGCTGTGCTTTGAAAAATGCTGATGTCCCACACAATAAAGAATAATCAATAATGCATCTGTAATGTGAAGCATTTGTATTTGTTTGTGGAACCTATTGATTCTTATGAAACGTGCTGTTTCTGTCAGCATGCAGTACCCCTGTCTGTTCTTTTGTGCCGTATTATGTTTTGAATTACAGGTGTGTATACAGTAGTATGTGTAGCACAGTTGGGGACGTTCTTCCTTCTTTAACACCCCTGTTTTTGATTCTTTTAGACAAAGGGTAATTTTCACTGTCAACACTTTTCATGATTACAGTTTTGTGTCCCCCACCCGCAGTTAACAGTTAGGGTGTATTGCTAAACTTGGTTTCACTAGCCAATGCTCTGAGTTGGAAAAAAAAATGTATGTAAATTGTTGCCTTGACTGTTGTCCTGTACTTGTATCAAAAAGCCCCATGAGCAGTGAGTTCTTTGTTCCTCTTTGCCCTAAGTTTCGCATTTGATGCAGCACATCCCGCTAGGCAGCGTACAGGCAGCCTTAATTATCCGAGGGCTTGCTTCATAGGAGGCATTATGTTGTCCTAGAAATGATCCCAGAATTTACACAAAGAAAAGCTCAGGCAGTTGAAGACAGTGCCCTTCATACGAGAATTGATAGTGACTATGTTTCATGGTCCTTATTAATTAAAATGTTCGTGTGTTTTTTGTGATTGAAGTTGCAAATACAGCAGTATGCCTGTCTCTATCCATGACATTAAACTGAACGTTTAGCAGGGTCATTGTATAACCAATACGCAAAGTATCAAAGCTGTCAAAGCTGCTTATTTTACGCTGTACTCTTGTTGTTATGGAAGGATAACTAGGGAAGTGTTAATTTAAAAGTTCATATAAATGTGCAGAAATTGCTTTTTTGCAGTTGCCTTGAGAAATGTGAGCATTTGCCTTGTATGGATTCATCTGTATGGGATAATGTAGCAGAGGAATCTTTGTGTGGACTTGTTGACATGGTTGAGAGGGAAGGGGCGGGCTCTCTTTCTGTTTTTTTTTTTTTTTTTTGGCGTATCTGTCTCTTCACGCTCGGTGTCACATCCTCATACCACACAGTAGTAAATTAATCAGAGTAGATGCTCGCCTGATGGAGACCTTCCCCCAAAAACACACCCTTCCCCTCTTTCTCTCTCTCTCCTTCTCCCCCTTTCTGTCTGTCATTTTTTTCTCTTTAGCTCTGTTTCCATTGCCAAACAAAGACTTGACGGAAAGGTCATTCAAACACTCTAGTAGTTTGTATTGATCATCTGAGTGCTAAAGGGTGATTCTTTCTGTCCTTTTCTAACAACTATTAAGTTGCCTATGAGCAAAGTATTCACTTGCTGCTTCTTCATTTCAGCTGCACAGTGGCTACAGCATTTGAAGACTGTAATTGTAGGTGTGAATATTTCTAACTGTGAGTGTCAAGGAGGGCAAGACGGGCAGAAAACCATTCTCAGTTAACTTTTTCTGGGCATTTAGAGGTTAACAATCGCACAAATAGAGGGTAAACGGAAGAGAGGAAGACTGAGAAGGGGAGAGAATAAAAGGGGGAGGGGTGTAAGTAAAAGGCCTTTAGGTAAATGTTGAAGTGGCGGGCAGATCCTTTGTCCTGCCTGGAGGCTGTGTGAGGCGATTGGACCAGCTGATAGGCCTTTTATTATGCTCTCCATCAGCTCAATCTCCGGGGCATTTATGAGCACCTTCAGCAAACACACACACACACTCACATGCACACTTACACACACACAGCTACCCCCTCCTTTGAGGTGTAATTGGGAAAGAGGCCCCTTCCTCCAGTGTGTGTGTGTATCGCTCTCTTGGGAGCTGAGGGGCTGGAGGTGCAAGCTGGAGGTGTGCATGGAAGTGTGGGTGTGTGTCTGTCTATGTCTGCTGTGGTTACAGCCAAGGTGTTTATAATCAAGCTCAGCGGTAGTAAAAGGGTACTTGTGTGTGTTTATGTCTGTGTGGTTTATGGCACTTATTGGCAGGTTGTATGTGTGCGTGTCCAGAGGGCAGGTGGGGAGAAAGGAGCATTCGGGGCCAACTCGTGTTGCCCTTACGACCTCCATTAGCACCACCACACTTGCGCTAAATACTGTAACGAACACACAAACACACTGATGAGGAGGAGCGGGTTTCCCCAATCCTTGAAGGATGAAAGGGGGAAAAAAGGGAAAGTGGGAAATGTGGAATGTGTAATTTTGCGTATAAAATGCTTAAAAAGTATCTCAAAAAGATGCTTTGTATGCAGATTCTGTCACCTTTTGAGTGAAGCTAGCTGTCTCCCCCGTTTTCTAGTCTTTGTGCTAAGCTAAGCTAACCAGCTGCAGGTGGTACCGTCATGTTTTCTGAACAGATATGAGAGTGGTATAAGTCCTCTCCTCAAACTCTCATGTGTCAAACTGTTCCTTTAATTAAGTTTCCAGTGCACCACTGGATATCTGAGTTCCAATTCAACAGTTTTATGTTTTATATTAAGTATTGATTGCAAGAGTCTTTCGCTGCTAAAATATTGCGTATACAATGTTTTAAACAATTTTGTGTAAAAACATGAACTCCAAATTCAAGTATACATAGTTTGCTTTGATTCTGAAGTTTCCTTGTCACTTGTCTTGTGCCATTGTGATTGAGATCAATAATGATGCAGAAGTTAGGCCTCGTTTTGGGCCAGTTATGCTATAACACAAATAATAATGCTACACTAAGCCGAAGGGGAAAAGAGCAGAACAAAGACGCAGAGATAAAGGCATCCACTGCGCAGATACTCCGTTCCTCGAGCCATTTTCTTTTGTTTACTCCAACACTGCATCATATGGATGGACAGTGTTGATCCAACATGAGAGAGAAAGGGAGGTCTGGGATGGAGAAAGACAGGTGAAGGAGATGAGGGGTAGAGGGGACATAGGGAGCAAGAGAGGGGAAGAGAGGAAAGGAAGGGTGGGGGATAGAGAGAGAATATTTACCAGCTAACCGCTCTAAAGGTCGTCATGACTCTCATAGCTGATGCCTTTGTTCGCTTCAGCGGGCGACCCCCTCACCACTGACTCCATCCCCACCCCCCCACTCGCTTTCTCGCACACATTCATATACACTCACACTTGCCGGCATGTGTTCAGTGAGATCCTGTGTATTCCCTCTGCTCATTAGGGCATACAGCAACATCAATTCAGGGAAAGCCCATCACTTGGTGTGTGTGTGTGTGTGTGTGTGTGTGTGTGTGTGTGTGTGTGTGTGTGTGTGTGTGTGTGTGTGTGTGTGTGTGTGTGTGTGTGTGTGTGTGTGTGTGTGTGTGTGTGTGTGTGTGTGTGTGTCTGTGTGTGTGTGTCTGTGTATGCCTCTGTGTGTGGGTATGTCTGTGTGTCAAGCTGGGTTATCCCTCCTTCCACCTCCTAGCCTTCTTTCTTCTTCAGTCTCCCTCGCCATCATGCTTTGCATTTTAAATGTGTCTCCATCATTACACCTATTACATTAACTGTTACCTTTCTATCTTTGGAATATGAGAATCTATTTTTGGTGTAGGACCTCAGGGTTTGTCCTGTACAGTTTTGTTTTTGTGACATTATCGACTGCCGTTTTGTTGTTCTTATGTGGTTGTGTTTTGGGGGCTTTTTTTTGCTTTTATTAGATAAGGTAAGGTAGAGAGTCCTTGGTATAAGGACACCCCATGTGGTTGGTTTTGAGTTTTTGTTTGTAGGGTGGTTGGTAATTCAGACATCAGACTGTTTGATTTCTAAGTGCACAAGTTCAGATAGAAAACACATCCACATCACTGCTTTTTAGAGCTGCTGATGTGCATTTAGGCGCTGCGGTTTTGCCTTTAAAGAGAAGACAAGCCTGTATTTGTTGTTCATGTCTCACAGAATCCTCTAACTTGTTTGTCAATGTGCTTATTTGATTCAAGTGTAGATTCTGTTCTGAGGAAAGCAGGCTGAGATGCAACGATAGCACTGTCACAGGGGATTAGTTCAGCGCATCAAGACACAAGAGGTAAATACAAAAAATATACCAAAACATACCAGTGCAGAAACAGCTGGGCCTGTATCTTGATCAAAAGCAGTGATTATGACTGCTGGCGTTAAGATATAAAGAAATAATCATACATAGAATCGTATAATCAGTATTTCAAACACAAGGCACAGGTTTGTGGGGACACAGGAAACAGTGGCCTTAGTACTGGGAGCTGTGAAGAAATATACCAAGAACAATCACTTCTGACAGTTCAAGAGTGAATGAATGTGTAATTAAATTTGTTTTAATTATCTCATCTACCTGACTGACCATCATCTCTGCATCAATTGTTTAGCAGCCCTCAAGTCTGTTTTCCACTTGCTATTCTCTGCACCTGCTGCTGTTATATTTGATAAAGAGGAACCCTGTTAGTTGTGTGTGTGTGTGCGTGCGTGCGTGCGTGCATGTCTGTTTGTCTTGCCCAAAGGCTGGCACGTAAGTGGGACCTCCAAGCTATAGCACCAATCTAGGGCACAACAGCTAAGTGTGTGTTTGTGTTCACCCCAAGCCAAAAGGGTACGATATATGTAAGAGCCCTAACCTATAGTGCAAATCTAGGGCACACTACTGAAGTGTGTGGGTGTGTGGGGGTCTGTGTGTCAATCAAAAGGCACATGAAAAGGTAAAGAGTAGCGGAGAGAGCTGATGATTATTTCCCCTTATCTCTGTCGCTCAAGGGGTTAACTCTGTCTTTGTGGATGTGAAATGAGAAGAAATCAGGACTTATATACATCAACTTGACACACACACATTTACTTCACTGAAATCCTGGTTCTCTACCCTGAGGCCCTTTTCCTATATGAACACATACACGCACTACCTGAAGACCGTGGTCTTTCATACACTTTACCGTCCCTGCATCCGAACCATTTATGTGTCGCTACCCCCAGTGTGGTTCGCCTTTGTTGTGACATGTTTACCTTCAAGTTCAAAGGTCATCCAACAACGCCACCCCCCCCATTGTTGAGCACCTTTTTTGTGCCCTTCATTTGATTCTTATGAGAAAAGTGAAAGGAGAAGTGGAAACTGAAAAATAATATTGACAGATTTTATGGCACTTAGTTCATCGTTCACAAGCCTGGAGTCAATTTATTCAACAGGGACACGCTGCTGCTTACCACAAGTTTGTGCCTTTAAAGTATTACCATACCATACATCAGCTTTCAATCAAAGTTTAAAAATGTATTTTCAGTTTTATTTACCTATTGATGTTAAAGTCTATTATTTTACATTTTCATGCAGAATCATGTAGTAATAGTTTTGCTGTGTTGTACCAAGAAAGCAAGAGCAAGTAATTTCTGGCTCCCTGGGTTAGGAAATACAGTCACAACTTAAGAAATGGGTTCAAATCTTTTTGTTGCATAGATTTATTGCATTTGTTGTGGCTAATTGCTACTTTGCATTTGTAGTAGTTATGAAAAAATCACCCTATATAGAAGGTGCTTGTGTAGATTATTAACTGACAATGAGTGACGTAGAAATATCCTTCCCATGTTTTTAATAAGTCATTTTTAAGTCCCATAGACTTTATTGTGTTTCAGTGCAGCTCTAATACACAGTTTGGTCCAGATGATGATGATGATGATGAAAATGTTACGTTTATGCTGTAAAAAATGAAATAAATAGCCTGAGGGCTTTTTTTCACCACATTTATCTGTGCATTTGTTTAGTTGTTACATCTAAGTGAAAGTGTTAGTTTCCAGCTTGTGCATGTTTCTCTGTTTGCATGTGTGATCTAATTTCCAATTTAATGTGTGTATGAGTGAAAGTCTTGTCCCTGTCTGTGTGCGTGTATGCATGAATGTATGTATGTATGCACAGTCTTACAGCTGCGTGGTGCTTAGATAGATAACTAGGCTAAAGAACAACACAAAGGAGGGAGGTTGTTTTTTTTTCCCCAGCGCTTTCTGTCATATTGAAGATCTGCTTTACTTCAAAACAAAGTGAAGGAATACGGACAGATAAACACGCTACTGTACCTGTAATGAATCGTACCCTGAGAAAATTCTGTGTGTGTGAGAGAGAGAGAGGCTGTGTGTGTCAGCAGGTCAGTGTCGACTTGTTTATCCATTTACAGCATGAAGTGCATCTCATCCGCTCTTCGTGCATTAGAGACAGAAAAGGACAAAGGAAAATCAAACACGGATGGACGTGTAGATAAAAATGTGCCCTGTTCATCGGGAAATATTTCAGTGCAGCCACTGTGCAGCTGTAACTGTCTGTCTGCAGACACATGAGGAAGTAACACACACATGTACACACAGAGGGTATTTGGCTCCATGCCCAGCTAATTTACGCCACGCCTTGTTTTGCTCTTACCAGAGGGCGTTCACTAAGAAGTGTGTGTCTGTCTGAGACTGGGTTTGTTGTTTAAAAAAAAAAATGGGGAACGAGGAAACAGTGTGTGTCTGTTTCCATCTGCACGTACTGTGGCTTACTCATGTGTAAAAGGTTTCTGTATTTAGCTCTGGATCCTTTACGAAAGTGTGCGTGTGTGACTTTGTGTGTTAGTGTTGGTTTGTGTTTGGAGGACAGAGAGCAAGAGAGAGCTAAAACATGCTAATATGTAATCAGCTAATTACCTGCAAGCAAATGCCAATGATTAGACACGGTGTGGCTCTCAGCAATAATATTGTTGAGTCTTAATGACTTCATCATCTACTCTAATCTATACGCAGCCAGCCTGATACATTCAATTAGTCATTTTCCATTCAGTGCATTAAAGTAGCTTGAGTGTGGGATTTTCTTGGCTTTTACAGGCATTAGTTGGTTAGTAGTAGTGGTGTAGGTGGGGGGCTGGGAGGGTGTCACATGTATGTTGTTCAGGAAATACAAATTGATCACACACAAAAATGACAATTTGAACTTTAGAAGAAAAACAATAAGATGAGAAAAGGCCCCAAACCATTCGATTTTTCACGTTCCCCTCAACACTTCTCTTCCTCTTGAGAGTTTATTAAGGAAAATCCGTCTGCTTTGTATTTTGTAATATCTGCACAATAGCCTGCACTTCTTGGGTTTGATTGATATTAATCGTACAAAGCAACTTCTTGAACGCAGTCCTGTTTCTGCCTTTGATCTTGAACGCTTTGAAAGTCAGCAACCACTCATAATAATGTCTTCATTGCCTTCTCTTCACTAATGAAAGTGATTTCTAGTAGCTCTGCCACACAGACATCTTCTGAACCTCTGCTGTCTTTTTTTTTCTCCAGAAAGCACAGAAGACAGCAAGAAGCCAGCTTATCTAATTTTCTAGTTTTTGTAGTTAAGGCCATGTTAATCTGCATTGTTAAAACTATAGGTGATATGCTACACAGATGGTGTAGCATGAGCAGCAGCGGCATTAGCTCGGGTGCTCCGTGTGTGTCTACACAGGAAGTGTTCAGGCACAGCATTGGGTTGTAGGTCATCTGTGTTTGGAAGCGCAAAGAGCCCAATACACACTAACTGGAGCTGCACTCGTAAAACGCAGGAAAATACATTTGAAACATGAAAATAAAGTAAAACACGAGCTGTTACCCTGTGTAGACAGCTGGATTGATTAAAATAGAGGAGTATCTGTTCTGTCAGACACATGAGAGACAGAAAACTGAGAAGCACATTTTTCATCCTAAGTAGCCATAGCAGCTTACTGTTTTGGAACGAAATCATATGCGAGATTACTTTTTTTCATTAATCAACTCCTTAATCATATCTGTAGGAATGTCAGCCCAACAACCATGTGACTATCTTTAGAATTTTCAGAGACATTTTAGATTAATGAGAAATCTTATACTACACAGCCATGACTAAATATGACTAATAAAAAGTAACATGAAATTCAAGTCATGGTATTTTTTAACTGAGGCAAATACCAGTTTCAGCGAGGCATTGTTATAGGGACTTAAACTCCCAGCCTGAGTCAGTGTGTGGTCTTTGTTATAAGGTTAAAGAGAAATTTCACCCCAAAAGAAAACGTATTCTGCTCCAGTTATGTCTGACAATTGCTTTTCATCATGTTTTTCCAATAAACAAGACAATTATTAAATTATTGTAAAATCGATTCCCTACTCAGGGGATAGCTTTGTTTCTGGTTAGATAATGCTCCACCTTTTACTCCTGGAGTTCCATTAAGTGTTGTAACTTAAAACCAGTTTCTTCTTGAACGTTTCTGTAGTGATTTATAAACAATATATCAACTTTGAATGAGGGTATCTTGACGTTAAGAAAATGGGGGTGATTTTTTTTCAGCAGTGGAGAAACTGTGATCTGGGCTGCAGTTCACTGTAAAGCTCGAGTTACAGTGAATCAGATGTAGGTTTGGCACTGCTGCTCCAAGAGCTGAGGCAGAGTCTGTGTGCAGGGAATGATGCCCGTGGCTCCTATTTCAAGGAGCTGGCTGCCAGGCCAGTGCATATGTTGTTATGGCTAGGAAGATGACTTGGTCCTTTGATTATATATGTGTGTGTTTGTGTGTGAGCGTGCACGCACGTGCGTGTGTTTGTGTGGCCTCCAGAACAGATGTGCGGTTCAGAAACTGAAAAACCAATGTGAGTGTGTACATATGGGTGAAAGTTTAACATTTTGATTCCAGTTCCATCTTAACTTCTACATTTTATTGTAACTCGGATTCCCTTTGTAAAGTTGATAGACTAGAAGACTACAACACTTCAAAGTAAAATAAGAAAAGTACTTAAACACTGAGAATTACATCATCAAACAGTAACTAGTTTCCAACTCTAAAGCAGTTACAGAAAGTCAAAGCTGAAGTTTTGCACAGCAGTGCTTCAAATTAAATGCGTCAGTAGTTGTTTAGTTTTTGAATAAAAGTTAAAAAAAAAAAAAAAAAAAAAAAAGTTGACTTTCTGACTGCTTCTGTGAGTGCATGGTTGTGCATACATAAATACACATTTGTTGTAATTTGCTGTGTGAAGTAACTGATAAAGGTTGCTTGCCCAAAACGTTATATCGGCAGTGTGTGTTTACTGGCATCTTTACCAGTATATACACCAACAGCAGTCGGCTGGTTGTTATATTCTCAGTGTATAAATAAGGATTTGGTTAATAAAACCAACAGTCGACACCAAAGCAGGATTATTTATTTTGGATATCCCCTCCATGCATTGTAAAACTCCTGTTGCGTCCATAAAAATGGATCTTTCTCATAAGCCATGTGCTTGGTTTTACAATAAGGCAAACATCAGCCTGCAGCTGTTGGGAGCACCTGTCCAAACCTCACATACACCCCTCATGTGTGTCATAGGTGCAGGCCTAGACTTCACACACACACACACACACACACACACCTCATGCGCATAGCAACCGGCGCAGTACCTGTCACAGGAAATTGAATAGACGACACAATGCGTCTAATGTGCCCCTTTGTATATGTCTCAGGTTTTATGGAAATGCTGTTTTTTGGGATGTGCGTTTTCCAACAAAGGACTGTTATCTGTAATGTCTCTAGAGCCTGAATGATGCACACAAGCATGTCAAATTCCTGTGTGTCCCTTCGTACACATCTGCCAATCAAAAGCTGTGCCCTTCATGCATGTTAGCCCCATGTCATATGCAGATTCCTTTTGTGGTTTTGATGTCATCTGTGTGTGTGTGTGTGTGTGTGTGTATGTGTGTGAGAGATCAGATAAACACATGCTTGAGTAGGAGCTTTCTGATTTATAGGAGCTTATTGAGGAGGAAATAGGCGTCATAGTTCAGTGGCTGTAATAAACAAGTAGACCTCTCTGCACCGCCCATGATCAAAGAGACAGGCCTACCCAAACAGAAACAGGCATACACACACACACACATACACACACACACACACACACACTCCTTCTTGCTGTCTTTCTTGTCCACTTACTTTTCTCACAGTGTGATCTGTGGCAAAAAACATCGAGGAGGCTCAAAGTGTGGGAGATAAAGTGAGCGAGGCTGAGAGAGAGAGAGAGAGGCAGCAGGAGTTTAAAGTCAGTCCAGCGGGGGTGAAGGGAGGAAGAGGAGAGAGAGGACGAAGGAGTGTAGGAGTGAGGGGTGTGCTTGGCAGTGCTGGCCTGTGTTTCAGGGGAATTCCTGTAACCCACCACACCTTCCAGCTGCCTTCATTAGAATTGATTGATAGTTTTCGGGTGACATAGAAAGTACCAGGGGTTGGTGCTTGTTTGTGTGTGTGCAGACTGACCTTGGCCCATTTAGTCTGAAGGATTTTGGAAAGGGAGTTTGTTAAAAAGATTTTGAACACTGGCTTGCACTTTGGCTATATGTGAAACATAAACTGTGTTGTATCTGGGCTTGTGAAGAATGTGACCTGGGTTAATTTTGTTGACTCTGGACAGAAGTAGTTGCGACACCTTGTTTTTTTGTTCTGAACATCAAATTAAACCTGAAAAACAAAAGCCAGACCCACATTTCATTGATTTCTATCTACCTGTCAAACTAAGATGTCCACGGTAACATGAACCCCTGTTATTGTCGCTCTCTCCCTGGCCAGTGTTTTGCTTGAAACTAGACACTGCCTGTCCCCCACAGTGCTGGCGACTCCGCCTCAGACACATATACGCACACACTCACATTGTCCTGCCTCCCGTCTTTCTGTTTCCTATGCAGGCCCTTTGTTTTGCTCAATTCACCTGAGATTCCTTAAATAATGAGTTGGCACATCTGTCTAGGGAAGTACAAGTTCTAGCATTTGCCGCACACACACCCTCTTGGCATATTGGCAAACAGCCATATCTCCCACCAAGCTCATCAAAACCCCTGAAGAGGGAGCTGTTGTTTTAATTGTATCTCCGTACCCTCATGGGGTGAATCTCAACTCATCCCTGCTTCTAATTTTAACTCTTTTAGTTTGTAATTTCAGTCATTTTCAACATGTGTTCATGATTTTTTTCAAAAGCCAAGGATCTACATATCTCTTTTTTTCCTTTGAGAGATCCAGTAGCTCTTGGATGGTTCAATGACAAATGACCAGAATCAACTTTTTTTCTTCTACTTGCCCAGTTTCTGTTCTGTTTTAGGTGCTCTTATGCTCGTGTCAGCAGCGTCAGCTTGCACTGAGCTAGTTTCAAATCTAACAGTGCTCATCTTTGCATTTGTGAGCCAGCTGGTTATAAAGAGTTTGTTTATACAAAATTCTTGTTTACATCTGGCATTGACATTTTAAGACAAAAAATTAAAAAGGGAAGTGACATTAAACATATAAAGCCACATTAACTCCAAAATGCAAATGCAGTTTAAAGGCAGCAAACACCCTTGTTCCACTCACACAGGTGTTTTTCATTGGTTTTGCTATGATTAAACCTGGTGTGCAGACCCTGTGGGTGTGACTGTGCTTGATTAATGTCTGTGCAACCTTCTTTTTAGTTTTGTTGTACCTGTGTGGGAGAGATTACACCTTAATGGTTCAAGAAGTTTGGCAACCTCATTTTAACAACACTGTACCTACCTGAGTACTGGTATAATTAGCTAAAAAATGTGAAAATAGGAAGTCATGTGTATTGGCTACTTTAATGGATTGTTTTTTGAGCTGAAAATAGAGCTGAACAATTTGTAGTTGGTAAATCAAATGACAGAAAATTTATTTGCTACTATTTTATAATCAGTAAATCATTTATAGTCATTTGAAAAGCAAGCCTGCCAAACATTCTTTGGCGTCAGGTAGTGTATTCGCTCGTTTTCTTGGTCTTATTTGATAGTAAACAGAACAAAACAAGTCATCTGAAAACATTACTCTTTCCTGACATTTTACAGGCCAAAATAATTAAGTCGATTAATCCATAACATATTACGCAGATTCATCAGCAATCAAAATAATCGTTAGTTGCAGACCTAATTGTCTTATCTTTTGTATTTGTCTTTCTGTTTTTAATTAAAAACCCATTTTCCTAGTTGCCAATAAGAGCTTTTAAATATTTAACTAAGTGTGCATGTTTTTAAGAAGGAAGAAAACAACGTGCAATGATATTGCACCTTCAAAATAAAATGTGGCCCCGTATGTACCTGTGAAATTATTTCATAATGGCAGTTTTGTCTGGTGGACAGTGATACAATTCACTGTAAATGCATGTGTAAGTCAGATACACATAATTCCATAAATATAGTAATAAATGAAGATAATTCATATTGTTTGGCTACCTGAATAGAACACATATCAATTCAGTGCCATTTATAAAGCTTTGGCATTTGGCATAAAAGCATTAACAGCATTAAAAGCATCTACAGTGATATGGGTGTTTGAACCCTGGAGATAAATTCATCTTGCATTTATGAATAGCCAGCAGCAAGATAAAATTACATGGATCCATTTCATGTAATCTGCATTAGTAAATAAGCTCTTTACTTTCTCTCTAGTTTTCTGTTGATGAAGCTATACATCCACGATAATGTTCCTTTTAGGAAGCCTCAGGGGTCACATACGGGAAGACGTTTTACTGCAAGTTAGTGAAGTAAGAATATTAAAACACACACACACACAAAAACTAATTTATCAGAATTCACTTACCAATCCATTAACCATCCCACCACATACTCCTGTGTCAAATGCATCATGCGTTCTAATGTGTCTCCTTCTAAGACACATACACACACATTCTCAGTTTGTGTTAATTATAGCCATAATAAGCACTTGGACGGAAACTAAGTTTGATAAGAGCACTAATGACAAATGCGATTTGGGAAATCCCCCGTCCTTCTCTCTCTTTCTCTCTCTCTCTCATACATCACATCTTAATTATTGTTCCTCCTAATGTGTTTTCCTGAGATTTACTCTCTTTCATATTTCAGGATAGACAAAGTACCCGCTAATTATTGTCTGTCACCGTCGCCATGGAGATAATATCTACAGTCACATGATGGCCTCCCAAGGTGACCAGGAAGTGGTTTTACGGCGACTTAGGATGGGGGGTTACGGGTAAAAGTGGCAGTTGTGTGTGCAGCTTCATTTCTTGATTTATGTGGAGGCTGTAATGACATCATATTCAACAGTGGAAAGGGTCATAAATTAGACATCAGCTAATGGAGACTGAGGCTCTTTCTTTGTTAGCTAACACACTTTCCTTCTCTTCTCCGTTTTGCCTGTGAGGTAAACGGACCTTTAATGCCCCTCACATTAATTTTGAAACAGTCATTTATACCCAAGTGTCTGTCCATAACTTTTAACTACAGCTCAAAGTTAGTATTCTTGTGTCCAAACAAAACGAATACTGATAGCCCTCTCATGCTAAATCCCTCTGATCACAGACTCACAGAATTTGAGTCAGTTATTACATAATTTTGTCGGTATGTTACAACGAGTGTTTTGTGGTTTTATCTGCAGTTCTAGTAGTATTTCTAGTTAACATTATCCAGCTTGTATTAGACTGTTCTGCTACACATTAAATTAATTAAAAACAAAAATATGCTACTTACTTTTGGCTATAAAAATATTCCATGTTTTTTTAATAGATAAAGTATCTTGAGGTCAGTTGTAACATATATTATTAGCAAGTTTATAGAAAACAAAATTAACTAGAAAGCTCATTATTTTAAAAATTACAGACCCACATGTCTTATGTTTGTGAAAATTGACTAATGCATTAAATTGGTGTATTTGGTGAAGTACACGTTTTTGTCAAAATTGTCCACAGCGCTCTGAGTCAATTTAATGAAACTGAGACATTAAAAAAATAAAAAGTCTGTGCACATTCAGAAGAGAGCTCTGGAAATCCCCTTTAGCTCTTTTAGCTTCTTTGACTCGTAGTTTCTAACACAGGCCCTCAGCCCTCGCCAGGCACGAGCAGCCAAAAATAAGGTCATGACTGCATCTGGAGACACTCACAGTTCCACTATGGTCCACAACACCATCACAAGTTAGTGTGGGGCTACACAGAAACATAAAGACTTGTGTGTATGGTGGAGATGAGGCACCCATGGTGTTCTGGGCAGTAAAGAGGCCAATGAGTAACATTAACCCCTTCTTCCCCAGTAAAGGTCATATCAGTTTTCTGACAGGCAGCTGGCTATTTGAGCATTTCAGCTCTTGGATCGTTATGGTGCAAACAATTAATAACTACTAAAAAATATCTGGGTCTTTTGAATTAAAAAAAAACTGTATATAATTCAGATTTTGCAGTGAGATTGCTTCCCTGTGCTTTTCTACTGTCTAATCCCATAATAGAACATGTTTGGTCTTGGTATCAACACATAGACGTATCTTGATTCAACTCAGAGTGGGATGGATCGAAGTTAACTCACAGTGAACACTTCAGAGTTTTTTGGGTTTTTTTTCAATCTACACAGAAAAAAATTTAAGCTGGTATTAACTCCTTTGAGTCACTAATTTGGGTTTGAAAAACTTTGAGTCTTCTAAGTCATCTTAAATTCATCTGTGTTAGTCTTGCACATCTGGAATTTAGAATTTTCTTTCAGTTTTTTTCTAGATTTGCTTAAACTCGCAGAGCATCTGTTCCTGAAAGTCATTGTAAAAATAAATATTGGGAGTCACGTCTGGGTTTTGACTGGGCCACTCAACAAGTTTCTCACTGTTGTTCTTAAGCCTCTCTGCTGTTGGTTTTGGTTCTACAGTATGTTTTGGATCGTGTCCTTGTTGGAGTGTATATTGTTGCCCCGGTGAAAGGGTCAGTCAGAGTCATTACATGTCTCCTGTATCTTCATCAGCCTCCTAGCTTACCATCATGCTTTAGATGTTGCACCAGCCAGTGAAATGCAACGTGACTGAGTAGTTCAATATTAATTTAATTAGGTCCTCTTTGCTTTTAACCTTCTGCATGTGTTTTTTCTTTTTTTTTGCAAGCGCCAGACATGCTGTCATAGGCTGTATTTTTTTTCTACCTCACAACACAGATGTAGTGTGTTTAGTGGTTGCAGTCGAAGTCTTCTGCAGTGCTGTCAGATGCTGTGGTCCTTGGCATTGTGGTCACTTTTATGAGCACTTTTCCTGGTTTTTGATTTATTTTATTTTATTTTAATGTGACATTTGTCACTGAACTGTCTTACAGTGCATTTAGACTGATGTTCATCCAGCAGTAAATCCAACAGTTTCTGTTTATATCTTGTGATTGCCCGTGTGTTTTCGTGCTACCGCTTACTATTACTTCATATTCAGTCTTCATACTCAATCTCCTCATCTCACTGTTTTTGTAGAACTAATTCTCTATGAGGAGTGGGTCACAGGACGCTAATGACACTGTGTAGGGATGTTTAGAGGCACAGACTGGAATGTAATCGGTGAGCCCCATGGAGACATCAGGCCCTGTGATAGACTGCATAACACAGTACATAAAATTCTTTGTGGACAACGCTGTCCCCACCAGGAGTGTGCAGTGTTTCCCCAAAAGCAAACCCTGGATCACCTGCGACCTGAAGGAGCTGCTGAACAGGAAGAAGAGAGCCTTCAGGGACAGAGACCTACTGCAGAGCACACATAGGGAACTGAAAGTGAGGCTGAGGGAGAACAACAATGCCCACAGGAGGAAGCTGGAAAACAAGCTTCTGCAAAACAACATGATGGATGTGTGGTCCGGTATGAAAAAGTTCACAGGTTTCAAGGCAAAGGGGAATCAGGCTCATGGAAACCTGAGCAGAGCTAAATGTCTGCAGGAGGGGACAGAGCAGCCTCTACGTCTTGAGGAAGCTCAGGTCCTTTAGTGTGTGCAGCAAGATGCTGAAGATCTTTTACCAGTGTGTTGTGACCACTGCAAGATTCTTTGCTGCAGTCTCCTGGGGCTGCAGCATCAGAGCCAGTGGCATGAACAAACTGATCAGGGAGGCCGGGTCTGCGCTGGGGACGTCTCCTGAGCCTTTGAAGTTGGTTGCAGAGAGGAGGACACTGCACAAACTGCTGAACTTCACTGAGAACATGTTGTATTCCCTCCATGGCCTGCTGGTCCAACAGCGGAGCACTTTCAGCAGGAGACTTGTTCAGCTCCACTGTGACGAGGAACACTACAGGAAGCCATTCCTGCCAGCTGCCGTCACTTTGCACTGTAATTATCTTCTTTGTCAGAGGAGGGACTCCTCTGCAATAGTTTTTCCTTATAGAGGACAGACTGTTCACCTGGAATTTTTATTTATAATTTTATGTACGGCATCTATTATATATCAGATTATTATGATCTTTTTTTGCTGCTATGTATCTGTCAACTTGTATAGTATAGCTATGGGTGTATCTCTTAGACTATCGTCTCTATTTTCTTTGTTTATTATTAATATTGAAATACTTTTTTTAGTTAATTTAGCCTTTACTTGTTATTTACCTACCTCAGTATTTTTGTGACTCTATCTATCTGTTTGTCTGTCTCTCTGTCCTCTGCTGTCTCACTGCTAACTGGGTATTTATTTGTTGTTTGACAGGTACAGGGAAAGTAAGAGGGGTTGTTTATTTCAACAGTTTGTTGCCTGTACTGTATGTTTACCAATTAAGATGCAGTCTAACCTCCTATTTGATCTCAGTGACTGGGACACCTGGTGATGGCTGATGTCATGTTTTTTTCCGAGACTGCTGGAGATTTCATCATTGTAATAGAATTGACTTTGATCATTTGGCTTCCACACACCATCAAAGTCTTGCTTGCACAGGGACAAAACACACACACACACATTGCTTCTTGCGTTAATAGTGAGCATGTACCATAGGTATACTGTCAGTAATAAAGCTATTGACATCCCTTTGATCACAGGGATTGGCTCTCTCAGAGGAATACATGCGAGAGGATTAAGACGCCTGTCTTCCAGTGTGCGCCAATTAGAAGAGACAAATACGCATGTGGTGTGTGGGAACAGTCTATCATATGGATTGGCTAGTGTGTGTACTGTGCAGCTTTACAGTGAGCTGATGTTTATCACGCTGGCTTTACAGATCAGATACAAGGCCCACTTCGGTCTAGTCTAGTTTTAGATGTGTTTACATTTATTTATTTATTTTGTACAGTAGCATTTCAGCCTCTGTGTCTGGTTGATTGCATCAGTTGCTCACAAAGGACCAAAACAAAAAAAAACCCAAACACTTAAATGTAAAGATTGTGTTGTAGTCACTGCCCCAGTATAAAAAGCTGAGTGAGTTTGAAATCAGAAGACCTGACTTTTCTCTGAAATCGTCTGGCTAAGGGAACAGGACACACGCTCACTATGTTCTATGTTTTTGAGCTGCACACTTTATGTTCAACAGCCTTGAGCTTTTTCATCTGAAAGTCAATTTAGTTTTTTTTTATGAGAAGGGTTAAAGTCTTCCTTATTGTATATTACTATCGTGGTAGCAGAAGATGCTCAGTAAAGTTCTCCTCTTTTTCTTTTTTGTTGTTACAGACGGTCGGAGGAGGAAGTGGACATGGACAAGGTGACAGCTGCCATGGTGCTGACCAGTCTCTCCACCAGCCCACTGGTCAGGAGTCCACCTGTCAAAGTCAGCGGTGAGTATTAAAAGAGCTAAATGACTGATTAAGTGGGTTTTGACACAGTACTCTTTAAACTTCACAGATTCCAATGAGTCTTTAGCTTTGATGCATCATTCTCTCATTTCCATCATACTAAAGCAGAAATTGTATAAAACAAAAAAAAAGTAGCTCATCCTAAGCTAGTCGTTTATACATTCTGCCATACACTGACTTTTCGTTTCCTCTGGGTGGTTATCTTGTGAATGCATGTGGAAGCTTAGGTTGATAAATTACTGCCACCTGCTGTGCTGTAGATTCTCTCATCAATGAGTTCTGCAAATCCACAGAAAACGCACAATGAGTTTGGATCTCTGCCACTCAACGCGGTGGCGGAAATCCAAAGTGCCCTGTAACTGCAATCACATGCAACCACTTAGATAGTCTGTGTAACCAACCAGCTGTCCATTCAACCAAGCAGACATGTAGCCAACCCTCGAACCACCATGCACGTGTTATCACAGTCACACACACACACACAAACACACACACACACACACACGGTCAGATGTTAAATGTACATCACAAACATCACGCACACATGCACAAAGTAGATTTTAAATACCAAGTGTACAGTCTTATCTTGATCTAGTCATACAGATGTCACACCCACGTACACATGTTGGAGATCATACAATGTGCATTTACATCAGTACACACAGCGGGTTCTCATGCATAGTGCACAATCAGATTTTCAAGCCAAGCTCAGTGGTTGACTTTTTTTTTCCTTCTCACATTTGGCCATATAATATTTTAAAGAAGTTACATATAAGTTTTATCTAAAGATGCTTTCCTGTCTTTAAAAAGTGCTTATCATAATATCTTTAGCATGTCATTCAGTCATAATATTAGCTTTTATGTGCTTCAAAACCAAACACATATCAGCAGTTTTGTTGTTGGTGAGCCACTTCCTCTTTTATGTAAAACTGTGTGCTGAAGAAAAGAAAGAAGCAAGTCTGAGAGGAGAGGCACCCCACTAAGAAGCAGCCCCACTAAACCAAACAAACTCACACTTATACACACACACACTCTGCCCAAAGTTTCCCCCCAGCCTCCGTCTTCACAAAGTAAAATGCTTTTTGTAGCTGATATTCAAAAGAAACGTTTCTTTGATCTACCAAAACAAGACCTTGGAAGTGTCTCCGTGGAATCACGGAACAGGAAAGTAACCTCACTCTTTTTTAATGTGTCACAGGCAGCAGCAGTGCTGTGAGGCTCCTTTGTGTTAGGCACAAATAAATCTGTGTGAACTTAATTGAAAGTCTTGAACTACAACCAATTGACAGAGGAACCTCCGCACATTTTGCTGTGGTTGTAACATCTATATGGCTGAAGAAGTTGGATTTATTGTTAGCTTTACTCTCACGTTCTGTCTTTCTTCCTCACTTGTTTTATTTGTGTGTCTGGCGTTGTATTGGACAGGCCTCTCTTGAAAAAGTGGTTGCTAGTATCAGTGGGATTAACCTGGTTAAATTAAAAAAAACTTTCTCTTTCCTCATCCCTGCCTACTCTCTGCACCTCTGCCTTCTTAGAGGGCCTAAGTGGTTCGTGGAAGGACAATGGCTCAGCGGGACCCTTCACCCCATCTAGCAACAGCTCTTCAGGAGGCTACTGGAGCTGGTCTGCCCCCAGCGACCAGTCCAACCCTTCCACACCTTCCCCACCACTCTCCGCCGACAGCTTCAAGCCGTTCCGAGTGCCCAGCCTGGGTGGTGTGGGGCCCGGGCCCGCGGGGCCTGAAGACCCCAGCCTGGATGAACAGGACGGCAGCAGCCTGCTCTTCGATGAGCCCATCCCTCGCAAGCGCAAGGTGAATACTGTAGAACATATCTGAGTTAAAAGGCTTGAAAGGCTGTTTTCATGCAGACTGTGTTTATGAATGGGAATAGCAGTAGAATGAAAATCACAGAAACACTGCGGCAGGACTGTAAAAATGTCCTTTATTACAGTGTGGAACTCTCATAGATTCACATGTTAAAGGGGTTTAAAGAGACCTGCAGCAGTTCTCCTGATAACAGGCAGATGTCTCAATAAAAAAAAAGGTGAGAACCTTATCTTTGAGATGCTGTCAGATTTACATGAGCTGGGTGATTTCCTTCTCCAACACGCTGTGATATTAACCAGTGAGGTTATGGATGCAGTTTAGGCTCTGACTGAGTGACAGGCAGAGATGAAAATGGGACAGGAAGGGACACACAGGCTTTTGCTGCTGTGGTAGTTATGTCTTTGCTAGACAGATGTTATAAGCACAGCACACACACATATTATACTTACTTACTGTACACTCTTTCCTTCTTACTCATCATTTCGCCTCATTTCTAAACACCACTGACAACTCATCACATCCACAGCTCAGTGTCACTTATTATTTATTATTCAGATGTATACTGCTTTGCGCTCTCTCTCCCCTTCTATCTTTGTCTCTCTCTCCTTATCAGCGCTAGTTTGTCATTTGCTGTCAGTATCATCCATCTCTCCCTCCTGTGACTCCCCCAACCCCCCCCCCCCCACCACTTTTTTCTTCCCCACTTTCTTCCCCACACTCTCCTGTGTTTTCTCCCCTCACTCTGTATGTGTATGTATGTGTGTGTGTGTCCTCCCCAGACATTTGCCCTTCATAATTACTTCTCAGCCTTCACATGCAGCCACCCCACAACCACAGTAATGATTTTAATACCTGCTACAGCAAACATGCCGGCTTCATGGCTCCTCTAAAAATCAATAAAGGCTCTTGGGTGAGCTCCACATTGGCACACAGTACTGTATTAATTGGGGACTTATCACAAAGGAGGGCAGGGAGAGGGAGAGAGAGACATTACGAGGGAAAACAGACGAGAAAGGAAGGTTAGGGATGAAGAATTAAAGGCGGACTAACAAGAATTACAGGAAAAAGGAAGCGAGAATGGAGCGTACATGAAGACAAAACAGTTTCTGTTTCTGAGCTTGGATAACAATGTAGCTGACTCACAGAAAGACACACACGATATTTGCAATGCCAAGGTTTCACATGAAATCTACATACTCTTCTTGTGCTCTCGCTTCTCTCTTGGCAAGACAATACCATTTGGAGCTCCCCATTTAATTAACTATGAAATGCTTTTTTTTAACACACACGCACACACACAAAACATGCTTTTGTTACCCAAAGACAAAACAATGCACAGAGGACAGATGATTGTTGTGTGTGCGTGCGTTTCTGCAAGGAGGAGGGGAAAAAAAAAAAACATCTTGTCAAATTTTAAATCAGCCCCCTCAACAATAGTTTGATAGACAGGCCTATAAGACCATTTATAATGACTCAGAGCGGGGGAGCGGGAGGGCAGAGGGAAAGCTCACAGGGCTTTTCACTCCATGAAAAACAATGGACAGTCTCTCTGGGAGGCCGATGGTGTAATTACAGTAGACGGATAAAGGATACAGGAGCATTGCCAGCTCGCAACCAGAGAAAAATGTACTGTTATTTGGACTTGCTCAGCTCTTAGTTAAAAGTGTGTTCAGAACAGCTCCATATAAGGATGCTAGAGTAAAGCTGCGTGTCCGTTTAGCTCATTCAAACCATAGAAAAGATGAAGGAGCATGTTTCATTGAATTGCAGACAGTATGCTGCGAAGATATCATCAACCAAACTGGTAGAACAAATTCTTTACTGATGGGATGAAGGTTGACAGCAGTGGTATAGATATTCATTCACTGCTGGCTTCAGATTTACACATAGATTTATAGTAAAAACAATACTGATAGATAATAATTCCTTTAATTAATACAGAGGTGTCACCATCTTTTTCTGTTAACGTGGAAACATTTACCAGCTCCTGTGCTTTCTGACTGCAGCTGCTGTCTGCCTGTCTGTTGTGTGTTTCCTGCAGAACTCCATGAAGGTGATGTTCAAGTGCCTGTGGAAGAACTGTGGCAAGGTGCTGAGTACTGCTGCAGGCATCCAGAGACACATCCGCACCATCCACCTGGGGTAAGGCACAAACACACCTTAGCTACCGTGCTCTCTGACCTCTTTCAACCATCTTCACTGTCAAAACAGCAGGTTAATGGTTAATGGATTATTGCCACTGCCACAGTTCCCGAGGAAGGTGGAGGACCGTGATATCAGATGGATTACACATTTATACTGACTTTGAGTCAAACTAAAGGCCCCTCTGTCCTACTCTGATCAACTGCATGGCCACATTTTGCTTTGTGTGTATATAAAGTAATCTGCATTCACAGGGAAACTTGTTTCTTGCCTGTTTTTCTGTCTGTCTTTTCTTTTCTGTCCATCATCCATCCTTATCTGTACTCTTTATTTCTGTTTTCAGGCGTAGCTGTGACTCAGACTGCAGCGACGGCGAGGAGGACTTCTACTACACGGAGATCAAGCTCAACACAGACTCGGTGGCCGACGGTCTCAGCAGCCTGTCCCCCGTGTCGCCCTCCGTCCTCTCCCCCCCTCCTCCTTCCCCCTCTCCTCTCCCTCCTCTCAGCCAGCTGTCGGACTCCCAGAGACCCCCGCAGCCCTCTGACACCAAGGAGCCTCACGCTGGCGGCACCACCCCGCTCAGCCGCTCGGCGCCCAGCGCTCTCTACCTCATCCACACGGACCACGCCTACCAGGTGAGGGTGGGCACATGTACACACACTTACACTGATTGGGATCAGCTTGCAACACACACGCTCAAACTCAACATGAAGATCAAAGATCAGTGCACTCTTGTGGATCAATATTCACACTTCACACTTATCTACACACAAAACGCACACATTGTCTCTCACACATTACTAACAGCATCCTCATTATCCAGGTTATGTGTCACAGTGTTTACAAAAAAACGAATGATGTCACAGCGACGTGTGGTCCCTCGCTCCCGTTAGCAGCTGTGCTAACAGTTGTGGTGTATCAGCACATAGCAGCAGGTCTGAGCGATTAATTGCATGTGGAATAATGACCCAATCCATCAATTTTAACCTAAAGTTCAAGTTAATATTAATCTGTGAGTCTGCAGTTTTCATTAAAAGAAAAAAAGTGTAGCTCAAAGTAGTGAAATTTAAATGCGATGCAGACAGTACAGCAAACCAAGCATCAAAGAAAAACACATGAAAAGGCAGGATAACGTTTAGAAATCAGGACTTTGTGAAGTAAAAAGCTGATTTGGAGCAATAGCAGAAAGCTGTTTCACGGCTATTGTTCCAGTAGCTTAGAAGCAGATAATAATGCCATTTTGACCTTTGACCTTCGCCTTCAGGCCACGGCTCCAGTCTCCATCCCGACCAGCAGCAGTAACTCAGCCGGCTCAGCCTCCACCAGCTTCACTCCCACCAACAGCTCCAGCTTTAGCATCTCCTGGCAGTCACCACCCGTCACTTTCACTGGGAACTCCGTGAGCAAACTTTAATGCACATGCAAGACCACACATTTACTGTCTGCCTTGTCAGCTGCACACTTATCGCTCCTTTGGATTTTCATGATCACAGTTCTGTCCTCTCTGTGCAGGTGTCTCCCAGTAAAAGCCAGGGATTTGGTGACCAGCGCTCCCAGACCATCGCTGTCCTCTCCTCTCCTCCCAGAGCCACCACTGCCCTCAGGTACTGGACCTTAGTATTTTTAATTAGAGACCAAATTAATGGAAAGCACAGCTCAAATATCACAAAGAAACAACGCAAATTAAGGCCGAAGCATCTAATATGATTTTCTGCTTAGATTAGATCTCAACCAGTGAAAATCATGTGGTGAAAGATGAAAAATGGAACATTGACTCTTACAAAATAGGTCAATGACTCTTAGGAGTCATGATTAGTCAGCTCAGTTCAGTCTCTGATTTGCTTAATCCACTTCAATAAGGGACGAAGCTGTTATAGACGGTGTCTTATTTACTACATAAAATACGTTCCTGTGGGACATTTTGACAACTATGCGTGGTCAGTTTGAGAAGTTTGACACCTCTCTTATATCCGTCCATTAAATATAAGTCTACAGCCAAACAGCTCATGGTTACAAACATCCGTTATTCTCCATATCTCCTCTCCTCAGTCGGAAGGTGCGTGGTGAGGGGAAGAAGTGCCGTAAGGTATACGGGATGGAGAACCGTGACATGTGGTGCACTGCTTGCCGCTGGAAAAAAGCCTGCCAGAGATTCACCGACTGAGCGTACCCCGGCAACGCTACGGCACGCCAACGCCAACTGGCACTGCTGCCTTTCGCCAGAGAGAAGGGGGAGAGGGGCGTCATTTTGCATGCATTTGGTTTTTCTTCAGCTCAAAATCTCAACTGTCCGTCAAGCTCCAGCCCCCGACCCCCCCTCAGCTCCACCCAACCATTCCAGCTGTGGAAGCAACCGATTGATGGCAGCGTCACCTTTTACATTGCCGTCCAGGATTCCCAGTACTGCCTCGCCGTTCCCGTCACACTCCCAGTTTTGGGAAACCCCAGTGCAGCTAAACAGTGTAAAGAAAAAAAATAGATCTAAAGATTTCTGCCGTTTTTTTTTTTTAAGTTGGGTTCAGTGTTGCATCTTTCTATGTTTTGTAAAGCTCTGGTTTTTAAATGGAAAGTCTAGTTACAAGAAGGGGTCCAGAAAAAAAGGCCAACAGCTTTTTGTGTGTGTGTGTGTGTTTTGTCAAAAGAAAAAAAAATCTTCACTTTTTTTATCCAAAAGAAGAATGAGCCTCTTTGCTCCAGTTTTTGAAGAACATTATGAAAAAAGCATGGAGGTAAAGCTCGCAGTTTTTGTTCTTCCTTCAACATCTCGTTGTTTTATTTCCAGACTTTTTGAGGTGATCTTTTGTCACCGACATCACAGCCTCTCCCGGACTCTCACCTGTTCCTTACTCCTGACAGCCCCGAGGGAATGTACGGCAGAGCCGGGAAGAGCAGGTTGACAGGTAGAAAGAAACAGAGGGAGAGAGACACAAGGTGAATGATCAATGCAAAAAAAAAAAAAAAAGAAAGATAAAATTTACAGTCAGGGAACGCAGATGGGCCATGCCATGTGATTTACCACATAAGACCACAACAGCATTCACACACTCTCACACACAGACACACACAAACACAGGTATATCCACACAATCATGAAACAGAAAACAGGAACTGTTTTTTATGTCACTTTTTTATCCTGTTGAGTCATTTTCTTTGTTTTATCAGGGATGTGATTCTAAAGAAAGCAAAAACCAGCAGCTAAAACTTGGGGTTATACTGTAAACAGCACTATCTCAATAGCTTCTCTCTTTTCATTACACATGACAACTTTGCAACCAAAAACTCCTTCATCTTGTTCTTTATGTTTTTGGATCTTGTTAAGGTGCCATGTTTACTGTTGTCGTTGATGGGTTTTGTTTTTTTTTTAGTTTTTAGTTTTTGTTTTTTTGGCAAAACCAAGACTGTTTACCTACCAACTGCTCAAGAAAGTGTGTTTAAAGACCTTTCTGAGAGCACTGGAAGCATGAAGTCAGCAGCACGCGAGGCATTAAGAAGAAAAACATCATTCACCACATACAGAGAGACAAAGTGCCCTCCTCCTCACCCAACTTTTTCACACCTTCCCAAAGGGAACAAAATAACTTTGTGTTTACGCACACCACAGAGGTGCATCTCGACGATCTGTTAACCAAAGGGGGAGGGCTGAAAACCAAAAGTGAGGCACTTGCACTGTATGTGTGAAATGGAGCACTTGGTACCTTTGTTAACACCTGTGGTTACTTTTATAGAGTTGAAAATGTCTTCAAATATCTTCCACTATGTTCTCTCTATTTCCAACTTAACTGGTTATCAAAGCTAGTAACGCAAAAACAAACACAAAAACAACAACAACAAAAAAAAAAAACACAAAAAAATACTACTCCCCCCTTTTCTGAACCATTTTTTGCTCCAAAAGTTTTGGAGAACAGTGGAAAAAAAATGTATTAGCACTTGATTATTTGTTGTTTAACGTGCACTGCACCTTTCATTCACTTGGCATCATGCAAGCAAAGCTTTGGCTCAAGCTTACATTGATTGGAGTCCTTGTGATCGGCACGTGACCTTGTTACTGACGAGGAGGAAAGGAGGTAGAGAGCGAGACTGGGTGAACGTAATGCGGTTATCTGATTTGTCATTTTAATGTGTGTTCATTTGAATTCCGGCCTCCTTATTGGCTCAAAGGCAGGAAATAAAATCAAAAGACCAAATAGTTTACAGATGTTGACTTTAGAGCGATAGGCGGACCAACTCTTTTGTCACCTGCGGCTGTGTTCTGCTTTATTACAATATAGTGAAAGTGGTAGAAAGTGTGTTCCAGTTGAGACAAAAAGTTCCTACCAACAAGGGACACTGTGCTTTTGTTTCTGCATTTACTCTCTGCATTCTATGAAATTTGTACGAATTGACGCTGAAATCTTCATTGGCATTTCTGTCGCACAAATAATTATTCGAAACCAACACCAGCCAATAAACTCACACGCTCTCCCGTTTCAATATTCAGTACTTCCGCACCTGAAGATCGTAGCTCTGTTATGTTTGCTCAGCTGTTTCTGTTTTGTTTTTTTGTTTTGTTTTTTTTGTCTGTTCATGTATATATGTAGTATTTTCTCTAAGCTCCACATTTATGACCAATTACCTCGGTCATTACATCTGCCACCTTATGAACAAGACAGGTTCATTTATGATACCGCGTGAGGAAATAATGTACCGTTCAAACCTGTCAGGCTTTTGTTGGCTGTTGTTTGGAATATAGGGATAGCCTTAAAGTCACTCTTGAAAAAAATAATTGTGCTTCTTCTATGTCATTACATTGATGTTTCAGTAAGAAATGTTTAGATTATCTCAAAACTGATTTTCCATTGTATTATGTGTACGTATTATTGTTTAAGAAAAGACAAATCTATATATACATAAAGAAAAAACATGTTGGAAGTCAAAGCAAAAAAAAAAAAAGATGTTGATTTGGCTGTTTTTATTTTTTTTCATATATATATATATATGATTATATCCTGTTTATGAATTTTGTTTTCATGTTCTGCTGAAGGAAATTTTTGTGGCTTTTCTAACTGTAGGAGGGAGCTCAGACATATTTTTCACTGCAAGCCAAGCTTGTTATGCTCTTTTCAGTGAGTGTGACCCGCACGCTCCCGCCTGGAGCTCCTTCACGTCACGTTCCCACCGCTGCTGGCGCTGCTTAGCGGTCGAAAACAGTTGATTAAAACCTTTATCTTATTTCCAATTCTCCTCTCCCCCCCGTGTCACGCAGGCCCACTTGCAATTAGTTTGATTGACATCTCGGTGTGTTTGCGCCCATGCGTGTGCTCTCACACGTTTGTGTGTGAGCGTGAAGGAGCCCCGGGCGAAGTATGCGGGCTGCCACTGAAGCACGGTGCTCTGCCCCCTCCTCCAAGCACTACTCTCTCTTCTCCCAAGGAGTTACACACCTTTGTGAAACGGCCTGTGGCATTTACCTGTCAGGGTGTGTGCAGGTCCAGTCAGCGGCGAGGCTCCTGACGAACCAACACTTAGGAGTTTGAGGATGTTTTACCGAGTCCGGACCTCCGTGGCCAGATGTGGTTGGTGTTCGTTGTTTTTGTTTTTGTAACTCCATGCACTTCCCACTGCCCTTTCTCCATCACTGTGGTGCTTCATGTTTTGTCTCCTCCATTGGTGCGTGGAAACACCTGGCAGCCAATCAGATCGTGTCAGGGTTCTGTCCAGGAATAAGTTCCTACAGCAGTTCAGATCGCTCAGAGACCGGATACTTTAAGAGGCAGCATCTCCAGGCAGCTAATCTTAAAAGAAGTTCTCTCTCTTTCTCTCTCTCTCTCTCTCTCTCTCTCTCTCTCTCTCTCTCTCTGTTGCGTCGATAAAATGGCTGATAAGATTTGGCCGAAATAAGCTATCTAACTCCCGTCCTGATTTAGGGTTAATCCAAATTACCTCAAAAGGATATTTGCTGCCATGTTTCTCAAACCTGTCCCATCTGCTTATAGATCAGTGAGGAACTCTGGAATTTGTTCGTGGACTGTGACCCGTCCTGCATCGTTGTACTGAGAACATCTTGGTCCCATTCACTGCCAATGGCACAAAGATGGCCTTAGCATGAAGGTGCTTTCAGAGACACCCGGCCCTGGTCTGTCTTTGCATACTGTACATACTGGTGCTGTGGCCTTGGCAGGGGGGAGAAATGGAGGTGCTATATTCCCATGCAGTGCTGTTTCTCCCATATGTCCTCTGATCATACTAACTCCATTTTGTACACTGTTATGCTGTAGAACATGAAAATAAAAACACCCTGCCTCAAGTCTACCGAGTGTCCCGACACAAGTTAGTTAGGGGGTGGTCCCAGAATCCTCTTTCCTTTCTCCTGCTTCCTCATCACTTTTGATGGTTTTTATTTCGGTGAATTGTACTGTTTCCTCACTTCTGGGGTGACTTTCTCTGAATCCTAAACAACGAAAATATATTCCACACTCAAGCTAAGCTTAGCAATTCATTCTTTAATTTGGAAGCGGCAGTTGAGAAAGAAATCTCAACTCAAGGTCCATTTATTTATTTGTCTTTGAGCTTTTGACCATATCACACAGTCTTCATCAGTAGATTGTGTTTATCCATTATCAACAAACTGTAGATGACCAGACTTTCATGACAACTGAACAAATTTATTTTGCTGAAGTATTAGAAAAATATGTTTAAATTAGCAAGAGTAAAAGTATTCACAATAATATATAATGCTTTATTGGATTATAATTATTGATGCACATAACTAAGTAGGTATCTGCTTTCTGAGTATCTCAATCTATAACAACAGTCATTTATTAGTTGATAATATTTTGTATTAATAATCTGAATCTGCAAAGTAAATGAGGGAATGTATTTACTGTTACTTTCCATTACTGCTGATGAAGACCATGCGATATGGTCTAAAGCTCCAAAGAGAGAGAGTAAATGGGCCCCAAGTTGAAACTTCTTGTTGATTAATGCCCATATTGTTTTGAACTTTGCATATTGCACATCAAACATGACGAGATATTTTGTAATAGTAACCTGGAGTCACACATATTTGGATTTCTGCCCAAAATTTTGCAAAAATGCAAGAACTGGTCATTTTAACTGAGTCCTGAAGGTCTAAAACTTTAAATACTTAACCACTAGATGAACATGTTGTAGATTTGTTATAGGGATATTGGATAATTTACTTCCTTTCAGGCAAAACTGGCAGACAAAGAAGGATCACGACACTCATCATTTTACTCCCAAATTGACACCCTAATGATGCCAAACATGCCATATGGTCTCATCCTCCTGATCCGACCATCTAACTTATTCATATTGAAGCAGAACTGAGCTCTCAGCCCCAAAAACCTGCGGGGAGCTAAACACCAGCTCAGAAACGGGCTGCCATGATGAACATGTTCGCACAGCAGAATTAAAACTGTGGCATCAAAGAGCCACAATAGGCGGTCTTGTTGCTTCAGTGAGGGTGATATGAATACTTATGAGGACTCTTTTTTTTTTTTTTTTTTCTTTCCAAACGGAGCAGCAGTGGCTGGCCTGGCTTTTGTTCTCTGGTGTGTTTACCCCCTCTGCTGCCGCCTATTAAATGGCTGAGCGTTCAGCTGTGATTTATAAGCTGAATAAAACAAGATAGCATTATTCTGCTTACGGATGGCATAAAAATCAAGTCTTGTGAGTTATGAGGGATCCTTGATGTACATGTCCCACCACACACACACACACACAATGTCCACGCACGGTTGTCCAGCATAGTTACTGAGCAGTGATGGCTTTAACGGCAGTTCATGTGTTGACAGTTTTATAAGAATTCCTGCTTTATGTACCTGATCCTTACTGAGATCAATATTTCATACATGACAAGACTTGTTTGTGACAAGAGGCTGACACTTATTATACCTTATATCATCCAAGTAGAGGTCAATATATGCTACAATATATACAGATTAAGCTGCAGTACAGTATATCTAAGCTACAGTATAGTGTATTGGTATATTGATGTGATATCCCTGACTTTAATATGCTCAAAATTACTACTTATTTCCATTGTTTGTTTTTTTTTTAATACTTGCACCGTCAGCTCCAGAAGTTGTAGTTAAAGTGATGGGTTGTGCCTTTAGTAGGACCCACCACCCACCCTCAGCTTTGTGGTTGCAGGCCACCCAGTTCTTGCAGGCGATAAAACGTGTGAGCAGATGCCCACAGGGTTGTTATTTGCCCCTGTGACCTGCAGCTCCTTCACAATATGCTGACAGCAGGCGGCGCCCTGTGGAATCATGTGAAAATGACTGGAAATGTAATTAGATGTATTTTAAATTGTGCTTAAAAGTACAGAAAATTGCACCGTTGAGTACACCTGAGTAGTCATAGCATTGCCTTGCATGACCCCTAAGTGTAGACTGAGTAGCAGTGTGTCTGTAAAATGTCCCCGATCCCAACAACTGTAGGGCTAGTCTCCGTGGCAACCGTGCTGACCAGCAGGTTTATGCGTCTCTGCTCCTATCCGCTGCCAGTGCCGGGGCAGGACGATGTTGTTGTCAATAAAAAGAGGAGGGGCCCTCCCTCCATCCTTCATTCAGTCATTCATTCAGGAATGTGAAGGAGGAGGCGGAGGGTCGAACAGAGGGTGAAATGGCTTCTGCAAACACTCTGGGGCTGTTTTGGAAAACCCCCCCCCTCCACCCCCCGAACATTTATGATTCGAGAGACACAAAGTCCTTAGTCTGTGTTTCCAGGAGCTGCTTCACCCTCCCTGTGGTCATCTTTGGAGGAATATAGGAGTCCAGAATGTGCCTTGATGAGCGTAGAGTTTCTCGAGTGGACCTCAGCATTATGTGTAGAAACTCTGTGTTGGAGATGTGTTGCTGTGATTATGCAGGGCCACAGCGACAATGAAGGAATGTCTCTGGTGCTGGCTAGTCTGAGTTCTGCTTTCTTTACTTATAATTCAAAGATTTGTGAAACAAAGAAATGTCCTGTGAGTTGCGTTCAGGGGCCCCTTTGGCCCCTTTCTTGGTTCTCGAAAGATGTTGCAAAGACTAAGAGTGACTTTTCTACTCTTTGCTGTAAACTATTTTTTGATCCAAACTTTATGATGATACTGTCTTTCAGTGTTTTTTTTTTTCCTTTTTCAGTCTGTTATTTTTCCTTCTCTTTGTTTTCCCAAACATGACTCCTCTCTCCCTTTTGTACAAGGGCTTGTAGATAAATGTACGTCGATGTGAAGAATCGCTGTTGTGGTGCAATCTAGAAATGTTTGGGAAATCAAGGAAGCCTCATTCAGCAAACAGCATGTGAAACAGTCGGTGAGATGATCCATTTTTAGCACAGAGCTGCTAAGTGATTTCCACAGGAACCTGAAGCGGCATCACTTGCTTTCTGTGTGAAGGAGAGCAAATAATTATGTGTTTTAACAGGCAGATAGAAAGAAGAAGACAGAAAAAAAGACACTCTCGTAAGCCTGAATTCTATTATCGGATTTGAATATTAATTGACTAAACATTAAAGAAAGAGATCAACTCATTATTTCAGGGTATTTGTGCCACAGCTCCTTCAGTTTAAACTTGAATATGCAACACAGAGAGTGGTGACCCACCCTCTCTTTAAACTGGATCATCTCATTGGCTGTTTTATCTGATTACAATCATGTAGACCTCAAGAACTCAATGACTGTCGCACTGGATTTTTACACTTTTTTCAAACAGTATATGTACTATATGCTCTGGTCTAACTGTATTTTTAATACTGCATGTGCATGCAAATAAGGAAATTATGGAATACATGACTTTATATAAATGTGCTCTATTTGTGCTGTGGCGTCCATGACAGGGGTTGAGAGCAGCCGAGGTTGCCTCTTTTTTTTTTTTTCTTCAAACACTCAAAACTGGACACTATATCGTGGTCAAGGTCTCTTGTCTTCAAATCTAAGCAGTTCTTTAAAAAGTACCTGTGATTCCCCTCTGGCACTGACCAATTTGTCACAGTGTGAGTGAACTGTGTGTGTGTGCGTGTGTGTGTGTTAACACTTAGCTGGGTCCTGGGAGAGTCTGGCGGGGTGCTTGTGGAAGACAGATCACTAGAGGAGGCTGTGCACTAAAGGCTTGATTCTCAGAGTGAGTGTTGCAGTGATGGGAAAGGTGCCAGCTGGAGTTATGAAGAGGTCTGAAGTGTGAAATCTCAGTTGTTCTTCCTGCACCTGCATCTCCCCGGACCCTCCGACTGAAAACACCCTGACAGCTTTAAATGGATCCTTGCTTATCTGTGATCAGAGGAGGCCGGATTCATGTGGCTCTTGTCAGATATTAAGAGACACATGTGTAGCTTAAACCACGTGCAGTACGATACTTTGACTTTAATGGTACCCCACCAAACTAGCTCAAGAGGTAACCGCGAGGCCACTAAACACGGTGATTACTTAAAAAAACATGTCCATAAATCTTTTATCAGCGCTCTAGCATTTTATAAAGCTTGTGTATATGTACACAAAGATTTCCCTCGGCAGTGGCTGCTCTCCACCCTGACGTGGCCGGTACAGTATGTTGCGTTTTATATCCCTTTGAAGACTCTAAATGTAAAATGTTTGATATGTGTTTGCGGGGCTGTAAACTAAATTGTAGATGCAACACATTGTCCTTGTCCGGATGTGTTCATGGACAGTGCATTAGGTGGCACAGTTGGGCTGTGAAAATGTCAACACTACCTTGTCTGACCTAAATGGAGGAGGATGATGATGATGATGATGATTTTGGTGTGGAATACTGTTGCTGAGGTGAAGCTGTGCTCAAGATGTGATTTCATGAACAGGGTCAGTTCAGTGTCAAAGTATTAAGGAAACTTCAAGGGATTCTTAAGCATTTTGGAAGAGTTAGACGAGATGATTGATACCACCCTTGTGTCTGTGTGCAGTGTGGAGAAGGTGGAAGGTGAACAGTCAGTGCAGAAACATAAGGGGAATATTATATAACATGTAAGATCATTACAAATCTGTAAATCTCATCTCATGTGAATCTCATCTCTGTCCCTTTTTATCAACTGGGGGACAAAAAGCAGATGTTGGCCGGTGCTGGCCGCTGCTTCATGCCTTAGAAGGGCCAAGCAAAATATTCTGCACTGCAACTGTGATCCCTCAAAATTTGTCTCTTTCAATCAGCATCATTTTAAACCACAGTTCTGATCCAGAAACAACAACCCTGCAGGAAAGAGTGTTTCATTTAGCTGAAGGTTAAGGAATTATTTACTACACCAGTGCGCTGATATCTCAAACACTGTCAGCTCTAATAAGTCTGGGAGCTGGTTTAAAACTACGGGATGAGCTCCAGCACGAGTCCCGCGGGCCTCCTTCCTCTGGGTCATCAGGAGTAACCGTATGTTTGCATGGCCGCAGGATGAATGAGACAACGTTTATCATTCTGTACTAACAGGGTTGGAGATAGGATACGGCTGATAGAAGAAATTAGGTCAGACAGTTTTGGGAGGTGCAAGCTATTTCAAAATTGGCATGGCTCCCCCACCCACCCAACTTTTTTTTTTTTTTTTACTCCAGTCCACCTTTAAGCATCAAGCAACTGCAACATTTAAATCAGTCTGCATCATTTATCAGGTGGAATTTCTTAGGGAAGCATTTGAATATGCAGCTGAACATCTCAGCTGCAAACGCCTGTCGCCTGCTTTATCTTTCATGGATACCTTTTGGGCAGGACTTCCGCTGATATTACGCAACCCGGAACACACCCCCCCCCCCCCCCTCTACCCCACGCGCGCGCGCGCACACACACACACACGCACACAGTCTGAGTGGAAGAAGTGTGAAAGCCAACTGTGTTAGATCATGTCATCGGGGCGATACGTGCCCACGCTGCTCAACATATGTCCCCGTGGCTCCAAGTCTCATCCCGCGATGATGTGAGGAGTTCGCTGGTGGAGGCCGCTCGCGTCTCGCCAGGCCGCTGGGCCAAACGCACAGCTCCGCCATGGAGTTGTTAGCATCAAATGTATGTGCGCGTGCAGTGTGAGATGATGGGAGTGTGTGCGTGCGTGTGTTTCCACTGACCGCCTGAGGTATGTCCCATCTGCTCAATGTAGCATTTACACCTCCTCCTGTTTGTCTGTGTGTGTGTTTGTGTGAGCAAAGCGTGAGCACTGAAGCTCATCACTGTGAGCGCGCGCCCGTGCGCGTGCATGTGTACCTCTGCTCCCCACCAAGCCTGATCAAGCCATTCCTGCGGCCATGAATGCGCACGCTACAAGCTGTCATACCTCATGCATTATCAACTGGTACATGGCCATAGCACAATACACCTCCCGCCCCCGCTGCTTTTCACACCATCCACAGCCCGTGTGCTTCATTATCATAAACACTGGCGCCTGCAGAGCACCGCCCTCCCCATCAGACGACCACAATTAAATGCAACTGAAGGGTTTTAACTGTACAACGCTTAACACGAGGTGAACATTATGCACCTGGTTTTTAAGCTCACTGACATTTCTACATGATGCAGTGATTGTGGTGACGCTCGCTCAGGCCGCAGACGCCAGGCCTGAGCGCGCACCTGCCTGCGCACCTGCCTGCGCACCTGCCTGCGCACCTGCCTGGCCTTCTCCGTTGAGGCGCGTCAGCAGCAGGTTGAAGGTGCAGAGGCATCAGCGAGTGAAGCTCGCAGAGGATGCCGGGAGTCTTAGTGGAGAGAGCAGGGAGCTGTTTATGTGCACAGGCGTTTCCGAGGCGTTGAATCATTGATGAGGTGCGCACACAGGCTCCATCCGTGACCTCAGTTGATAAGAATCGTTGCTGTCCATGAAATCGGCGGCTTCCCCTCACTGCGAGGTTCAAAGCCGGGGGTTGGTTCATATGGATCAGTTTTATGCAAGCAATATAGCTTTTTTTTACGTATGAAAACTCAAGACGCAGAGAGATTTCTATAGTAGCGACATGAGCAACGATTAGAAAACTGATTCTGCCTGTTCGCACCACAGCAGAAATGTCTCAAATGTCTCCACGCCAGAGGACACAAGACCTGTTTTTCACCAGGGCCATAATCTCACCCGTTAGAGTGGGGAGAGGAAGAAACATGACATGATTACGAAAAAAATAGTCTATTGCATGATTCTCGTTTTGTCGATATTGTAAAGGAAGTCACGAATGACTCCGTGCCCCCTGCAAAGAGGTTGAACGTTAAATTAATGGTTCAACATTTTGGGAAATACACTTGTTCACCTTCTGACCAATTTGAAGCCTAGAGTTTAGCATTTAGCCGCGGCCATCTTGGTTTTTTTGAGCCAGGTGTGACCATATTTGGACAAGGGGGCGGGTCTGAATGGTCAGAATCTGTTTCTGACTCTTAAGACTGCGTGTTAAATAAGAAGCTACAGCCATCCGCCAGTTAGCTTAGCTTAGCAGAGAGACCGGAAGTTAGTGTGCCTGGCCAAGAAATAGTCACCCATAAATCCGCAACATGTCGTTTTTACAAGTTTTTGTACAGAGTAAATAAACTGTTAACTAATTTTAGACGCTTTTTTTCCCCCTGCCAGGCGAACAGTTCCCCCTGTTTCAAGTCTTTATGCTAAGCTAAGCTCACTGACCAAAGCTTCAGAGTTTTATAATCCAGATATAGCTGAACATTTTTCATGAGCGTATTTCCCAATCTGTCAGACCATTTCTTTAAAATGCACATTAAAGTAAGTAAACTTTCACTGTATGCAGGGATGGCAAGTCATTTGGGACAATTTCTGAAGGTTATTTTTGCCTTCTGAGCTCACACATACAAAGCCATGATTGAACTGAATGTTCTCTTTCTGCACGTTTAAAACCAGGCCTGCTTCGTCACAATACACACAACAAACAGTTGTCAGTGTCAGACACTGAGTTTATATATGGTATACTTTATTAGTAACTCAACACAACACACAAAGCACTTGCAATATGTATCTGCTCCGTCACAAATAGTGTACTCTATTGCACCAATGATGTTTTGTTATATTCTTTTCCACAATATTATCAAATGAATTCTATGAATATATGATGATTTTTCTCCAAGCAGAAGAATCGATGCACACTGACTGTTAAACTCCTGTACCAGTTTTTTTCTTATTCAATCTCTGTGTGTACAAACTGCCATCGTTCTTGTTGTAAATGGTGTTTACTGACAAGTTGCGTTACTGGTGCTGTTGTTGTTTGACTCGGTGTACAGTTTAGACCTCCTCCAGAGTGATCTGTGCGACTAGAAAGACTCTGGAGGCGTCTGGTTATAACTGAATAAAATTTTTGGCAGCTGTTTGGTAGCTGCTGTCACTGTCTTTTTTCTCATCTCTGTAACTTAGTACATTTACTCAATATTTAGTAGTTTATTAACTATTAACTACTGCAACATCATTAATAACTCAATAATATTATATATGACAATCTAACACTTAGGTCATTCTGATGCATATGATACTTTCTAAATACTTCCTCCACCGCTGGATCTTAAATGTTTCTCTATTGTTATCAACATTATTTGTTCATGACTAAATCAACAGCAAAGTCAAACACTCAAAACTTCACCTAATCTGCTCCATCAGGACTGTGTGATTGTGGTGTGTTCAGATTTTGACAGTGGCACGGCAGCATAAGAAACAGCCATGCAACTTCCATCGAGTTTAGATTTAAATCCTGATTTGTAAACAGAAACACAAGACATCACCTTTTTTTCCACCCCTGCTCCACTGCAGACCAACAGGAGGAGCAAAGATAACACAGCACAAATAGAAATTCCTCATACGAAATCACCTACACTGTCTGTCAGAAAGTGTTGTGTTTATGTTGGAATCCTTACTCCGTCAGAAACCAGACCTTAAGCTCCAGTTGGAAGTTGGCTTCCAGAGAGATCTAGTAAATGTAATAGCTATCATCTCATAACTATGAGTCAGTTCAGTTTTGATACTGAGAAAAATAAAGCCATCATGTACAGCTTTTGTTCTTGGCTGCCCTCTTGTGCTCAAATTAAACAGTGCAGTTGAGAGAGGCTTCAGTTTTCACCACACACACAGTGTAGTAAGTGTGTTTTCTAACACTCTGGTGGGTCATTAGACACGCTGACATGTTGAAAATGTCACATCCTACCACATAATGAACTACACAGTGGTATGTTGCACCTGGGGAACTCCCCTTGTAGTAGGGGGTTACTGCAAGGGGAGTTCCCCAGCTAACGTAAAGACAGTTAACACTGAGTCAGTTTACTTCAGAGGTATTTTTAATGAGAGTAAATTTCTTCCATCCACTATTCCAATTAAGAACCAAATAAATTGTCTGTTACATGTATGACTAATTACAAATAGAATCCTCATGGCTGATATACAATGCTGTAATGAATTTTCTGGACCATGGCTGAGGAGTGATGTTCGATGAGGACATGAGCTACTGTATTTGTTAAAACCCCACTGCTGTCAAGTTAGACTCAGAACAGCAAACACTGTCACTGTCACGGTTGGTAACAAACCCCCCCCTGCCCCAAGATCTTATGCAGTGTTCTCCCAGGACGCTGATCCACAGTCAGCGTGTGTCACTAATGGTTAAGACTGCTGTTGGGAGAGCCGAGTCACATTCATGTTTAGCCAGTTGTCGACCAGCAGGGGAAGACTTGTACCAAGCTGCTCATGCACCAGCAGAGGGGAAGTGTTCAGAGGAAACCTCGGCTGTGTTCAGATCAGCTCTGTTTGCCCCTTCAGGTTATATTTAACCTCCATCAGTAGCCCTGCGCATAAAGTTCAGTAGTTTAATAATTTCTATGGTATAATAATTTGAAGCAGCATGAGATCGTAAGAGAAAAAGTGTTTGGTCTGTATGAAAGCAGCTTTTTCAGCAAATACTGTATATAATCCTGCAGTTTGGCCAAGACTCTATGAAAAGAAGCAGATCTTGATTATTTTACGCAATTTCCTGGAAACTTCTCAAAACAATATAACAGGAGGGGAAAAAAGAAAAAGTTGTACATTACTGGTAAAATCTGGCAAACCTTTACTAAATTATCATCCTGTATCAGTGTACAAAATAACATCCAGTGGAGTATTCTCTTGCCTTGAGGGAGACTAGGTGTTACTTCCCTCACAGAAACAATGGACAAGTGTTTAAATATTGATACTGGCTCTGGAAGAGACACATTCATTTCACTCTCACCTCGGGTCAAGGCTGAACCTTGACTGTGTGTTTGCTCTGCCTCTGTTCTGCTGATCTTGGCTGTTTTCCTGTTAACTATCTAACTCTATTCTATCTGAAATGTGTTTTGAAATGCCAGCATTGGAGTCTGTTGGTACCTCAGTAGTAGCTCAGCATTGTGGGTTACATTATACAAACTGTTGTACCTTTATGACACAAGAAGGTATACATTCATATTCTGAACACAGTGTTAGACTACTTTATGATTGTGTGGGGAGCTAAAGTGAATACGGTGAGGAAAACGGAAATCAGGTTAGCCACAAAAAGGTAACCCATAGTAAACCAAGAATAGCCCCAAAATGGTGGCAAACAAAATAAGTGCTTATAGTAATAATAATAAGTCCAACATGTAGTAAAGGGCCATGCAGAAGCAATAAGCCAACAACTGCCTGGTTCACACATAAAGAAAAGTGTAAATTCTTCTCCAATCAAGTTCGTAAAAGTAAATCTTTCTATATTTGTGTTGTTTTCTACACTCAAACATAAAATATGAAAAGCGTTCCTTTGATAAAGAAAAAAATAGGAGAACATTTGGCATCTGAGCTTTACTGGTTAGACAAAGGCGGAAATTAATGAGTGCGGGAGGAAAAGGAACAGCAGAGAAGGAAAGTCATACAGCGGGGAGGATTTCTCCCACAGCGAGCCACAATGGACTCGAAAAATAAATGACTGGCACGAGACCACATGCCTGCACCCATCCCATGCTTTCAGTTTCCACACCAGTTAACAAGTGAGTGGAGCGCACGCGTCAGACAAAGAGACCAGACAATTAGATCAGAAAGAAGGCTGGGTTAAGTCATTTGCTTCCAATAAAAGGAGACTGGCACAAGGAGTTTAAGGGGCAAGTGTTGATGGTCAAGGGGTTAGGGAGTCAAGTGAGGAGGGGTGGGTGGGGGTCAGGAGGGGTTAGGCAGGTCTCAGTTCAATGGCGTCTCCTGGGTGGGTGGGTCCTCTGGCTGACTGAGCGGGGACTCGGTGGTTGGGCCGCTGCTGTCTTCGTCACTGGGGTTACTGGTGGATGCTGATGGAGTCATCTTGGTCTGAAGCAAAGGAAAGAGAAGTTAAAGTTATATCACTTAACACTGTGATTTACACACACAGGAGGGGGAAAACCAAGACTGCAGCGACAGCCTTATTTGGTCTGGTATGACCAGTAGCTTATAGTGGCTAATGTTAGCTAACTTCAGATGCAGTAGATTTTACAGTATAACTTTTATTTCTAGATCAGTTTTCTGGACTTTTTCTCCCTTAGTGGTACTATTACGCTACATTTTATCTCACTTAGTTCGCCTCAAAATGACATGTTTATTTAAAGCAGCTGACTCAAATGTTGGGATGTGAAGGGAAATTCAATATGCTGTTGCTCGCCCACTTATGGTCACAGTGGTTGCTTTTCAACAGAAGTTATAAAGTCACACTTACCAAATGTTGATTAAAAAGAAATTTAAAAGGTGGGTTCCTGTTTTTACTGAGACTGAAAAGACTTGATGAACTGTCTGTGACCTAGCACTATTCGATAAAGCTATGAATGGAAATATGACATTCTGATTGAAAGGGTGGTGTTTACAATTAAGTTAGGCCAGCGCACAAACAGTAAGGGGCAACATCAGAGTAAAAAAACACATTACAGCACAATACAAAGTAATCCTTGTATTTGTTCTGCACACTATTTTGGGCTTTTACATTCCACCACTTTAACATTTCAAAAGTGTGTCTGCCTCAAAGTGTGGCCAGCAGTGCTGCTTTTTTAATCCGTTACCTTCAAAGTCTCCACTTTCTCCTCAAATGACTTGAAAGTTGGTGCATTCCTGTGAAAGACAAAAGGAGAAGACACAAAAGAGTAGGTGACAAGATCAGAGACGGACCCACACTGATTGGGTATATCTAGACGTGCTGATATGCTAGCACAAAAGTTTTGGAAAGTGAACATGTAGACAATAAGTCTCCCCCCTTCAAAAGGAAGAGGGAGCAGGACGTGGACTGTAATCACACCTTTAGAGGTCATGTTATCTGATACCTGGCACAGACAATGCGGGATTTTCTAAACTGGCCCCATTCTATTATGTTCTACTGAAAAGGTGCTAAGAGGTGTTGATTTCATGAAAACAGAATCAAGAGAACACAGAATGAAAGGAATGAGAGGAGAAAACACTCAAAATATTTCTTCCACTGATCAGTTTTCAGCATTTTGAAAAATTGTGTTTGATCCGTGCAACATAATGACGACTACAGCAAGAAAAACTCATATTTACAGATAACTGCACAGCTATTTTGGTTCAACAAACACAGATGGATGCTCACATTTTGTGATATTACTGTTAACACAGGTCACTGGTTTGCATGAATGTGGTAATCTCAAATAGAGCATCAGTCAAATAAGATATCAGTGGTAAATTCAGTGGTTCTAGCCTCTCAAATATGGAATTTGTCCTAGATATCATTGTTTTTTAACCTTTTATAGACCAAACATTTAATTATGTAACAGATTAATCTGGCAAATAATTAAATAAAACAGATTAATCGATAATGAAAATAATTGTTAGTTGCAGCTCTAATCTCACCCAACTGGACCTCAACCAGGAAACCAACCGGGGGAGCCTGCAACATTGGTAGCATACAGAGAACACCACTGTGTGCCAGTCACATTAACACAAACTAGCTTGGGTCCCCTTACCTCATGACAGGCATACTAGCCGAGTGTTGTAGTGAGCGTATGCTATCCGACAGCATTATGGAGAAGAAAGGGGGCATTAGTGAAGGTCTTAGCATAGTAAAGACAGTTTTACACAGAAAGAACAAGAGAGAAAGGCGGGAGCACATTTGCAAGCACAATATACAGTACAAACCCTCATTTATTCTGCTATATGTTCAAAGAACGACTATTCCACCAAGTGTATAAATCCTATAAATCCTTCTTTATCCTATTAAGATCAATTGTGTATTAACACAGTGGGTATGTACTAATCCTTTGTATTATAGGGGGAGTGTCTTGTCATCAAACACACACGCACAAAACAACCACAAGGCACATACATACACATAAGCACACACTACCCCTTTGACCCCTGTCAGGTCACTCCCTCCTCACTATCACCCCCCAATCCCACCCCCACTCCCCCCAACCAACTCTGTGTTGCAGCTCATCCATGAGGCTGCATTTCTCAGCACACTGCAGCTTTGGACGGGCCTAATAATCTTGTTTGCAGCTCAGTAATCCAGAGAGAAGAAGGATGACAGGGGAGAAGACCGATTAGGATCTTGCGGGGGCGGGGGGTTGGTGGCGGGGGGTGGGTGTGGGAGCATCAACTGGAAGTATAGCTCAAATGAAACAATCTGTTGTTGATTTTAAAGACTTGTTTGACCAGGACATATTAACAGTAATGTGTTGTTAAATATTACATAAGATTTCTTTGTACAGAAAATCAATTCACGAGATACATGGCTACTAACAAATGTACATTTTATTAATTAGTAGAAGATACCTGAGAAATGTTGTAAGGACGGACATTTAAAAACCAGGTTTTCGCCTTTTGTTTTTTTTTTAGACAAAAAAGTTAAGATATGGCTAAGATGTTGATCATTATATAAAGCTGTGGTTTCAGTTTGAAATTGTCCTTAAACACAACCCTTCTTTTTCATTTCTTCTTCTCCATTTGTTAATTAAAAGAAAAATTTAAAGGAAAAAGAAAAAAAATATAGAACAGATAGAACAAAAACAAAACTTTTAAAATTGCTGGGTATGCAGTCTGACTGATGTCTCCTCTCAGTCTCACCTGACGTCCTCGAGCTTCCGGCTGATGACTGAGCCCACATTGGAGAAAGCCGCTGTGGCCTTCAGGCCTGCCTGAGAGAGCGTTTCAGATGTCCTCCTATAGCTGAAAGAGAGAAAGGAGAGACAGAGCGAGTGAGGGTGGAGTGGTGGGAAGGAAAAAGAGAGGATATGACAGTGATGAAAAGAGACTGAGAGATCAAAGACTGAAGGAAGGCATCAAGGTCAGAACTAAACCGTTATGTCTTTTTCATTTTAAAAAGCCTGAAAGCACAAGAATCCTGCTCATTTCCTGTCACGTAAAAATAGTAATCAAACAGTTTCACCCACACCACAGACAGGCTGTCAAGAACACTGACATCTTTTTTTCTTGTTGTTCACATGAGAAAGTACCTTCTTCCTAACAGCACTGACAGTTAACCATGTTTCCAGGGCTTTCAGAAACAGAGAAAAATCTCATTATCAACCAAAGGGTGAGTACGTACGCGGTGGAGGTGGTGACCTCCTGCCAGGTTTTGGTGATATTCTGTTTCAGCTCATTGAGAGGTGTGATGCCCAGCTTCCTCTTAATGTCCGCCAACTGCTTCTCCTTGGCAGCCAGCACCTGGGACAGAGTCTGGATCTCATCCTCTACCTGGACACACACACATTCACAAAATTGGTGGTGTTTTCATGGGAGTTGTTGACAATTTAAAAAATATAGAATATCACCTGGGAGGCCACAATATGAAAAAAACACTACTGCATGTATGCAGTAGTGCCCCAAAGCATACTTTGCAAATTAAAGACAGGCTAAAAAAAACAATCAAAGCCGTGTATACGTGCTAGAGTAATAATTAGAACCCTTCTTCACTATTTGCAGGGACAGCTCTGTCTAAGTACAACCGGTCATGACCAACACCTGATCTTGACTCTTTAAATTATGGCTTCTTTAATCCCTGATCCCTCCTGACCTTGTCCAACTCTTCCTGCAGCTCCTGCCGCTCCTCCTCTGTCATGGCGGGTGGAGGGGAAGAGGGACCGACAGACGTCACGGCATCTTCTCCTACCTCTGGGATTGAGTCCGGATGCTGCTGGGAATCTGAGAGGCAAAGAAAAAAATTTTTAGATTTCATCCATGCTTCTAACTTGGCACGTCGTGTGTATGTTGTGTCTGAAGTGATATATTTTTAAAGACATGTTCAGACGAAGGTGCCCATGATTGCTGTGTGACAGCGAACAGGTGGCATGAGAGGGGAGACTGATGCCGGTTGTCAAACTCAAGCTGACATGCTGCTCCTCAGGAGGATGAGAAGAAAGGAAGCTGGTAGACCATGAATATGTGAAACGTATCAGAGAATAGGACCAGAAAAATGATGGATGCTAGCAATGCTGTTTGATGATAGGTGGTCGCCAAGACAGCGGGAGAGAAGCTTTTCATGACCCACAACACAAGCTTTCATTTTAAGGATACAGCTGCATTAAACACCTTCTCCCTCTCACAGACATATGGCCATATTTTGACTCCACACACATTTACAGTATACAGTGCACACACTTGTCTTTGATGTTGCTGTCTCTGACAGAGCTGTGCCCAGTAGGAGCTGCAGTGCATCAATAATACAAAGAACTTTCTAGATGGAGACATCCTGGGCTCAGACAGCGTGAGAGAACATGAGAGCAGAGGGGTTGTTAGGATCTGTCAGTCAAAAGGACAACAGTGGGTGAGGATGTTCTGGGCCAAAGCTGAGCTGGAAGAGGGAGACCCAAACTGTATCTGAGTTTTGTTTTTTTTCTTTTTATCTAGTCTTTCCAGGTATTTCAAGGATTCAGTGTAAAACTAAAAATATAGAAACAAAGAGTATAAGGGGAACGAGATTAAAAAAAAGGAACTAGTGGGAAAAAGTTTCTGGAGAAAACTGTCCTTTTATCTCAGCAGGAAAGGAGACAGAAATATGATGTCATCTGAGGAAGAGGAACAAAACGGAGTAGATTCCAAAGAAACAGGCCCTGTAAAAGGTCATTTGAATTCTGACCTCATGCCCATTGTGGTGCTAGTCAGAAGAATTTAGGTTGGCCCCTCTGTAATTACAATAGGAGGCTGTCTGTTTAATTGACTAATTACCCACCGAGCAAACAAAAACCCCTTGTTCTGCATTTATTGGGTCCTTGATGGTTATCATCTCATATAGAAAGCACATGGCAGGCAAATTAGGATAACAGAGGAAAGAGCAAGCCTAGCTTTTTCAACAAAAACAAAATTGTAATAAAAAAAAAAAAACAAGTGTGAAAAGTGGGAGGCTCTTAAGGCACTGCTTAGCATTAGAGCTACTGACTGAATCCAAATTTCCATCACATCATTCACAAGTGTGCAACAGTCACTTTACACCATGAAAAGTGGTGTTTCTTTGCCATCTCTGGTTTCAAGCCCTTTGCCCCTGTAACCCCACCCAGCAGTGATGTCACAGTGTACTGACGCACCCTGTAGTACACTTCTACATCACTGCAGCAAAGTGAGGTGTTAAACCACTAGAGGGCAGCAGAAACAAAACTTTTACCTGGTGCTAAGATATCCCTTGAAAAAATGTATTGTATTTCACTTTTAGAATTTACTGCATTTGTTTTTTTTTTTTTTTTTTTCATGTTGAGGAGGTCTCATGATCTGTGACCCCTGAATATCTTTTTCTCTCAACAAACCCCACATCCTCTCCTCCCACCTCGTTCCACACTCTTGGCGCCCGTCCTCTTTCATGTCACAAACCAAAACATTTTAGCTTAGACAGATGGATATCAGGTGAGGACAGAGACATCAAAATCACAAGAACGTAGCAATACACACTCCCAAGAAGACTGCACTGGAATTTCCGCACAACTGTCTGGAGAGCTGCTGGTGAAATAATATTTCTCAGCCTTCCAATCACATAGTGTTATTATAGGCTGAGAGCTGGGCTGTGCCATTACTCGTTTCTTACATTTAATTAATGCCTCGGGAATCAGAAGAGCTGATTGGATACATCTCAAGGGAAAATATGTAAGATATGTGAAAATATGCTGGGGTGAGAGATCCAACTGGAACTCAGCGATAAACAATTTTACAGAGGAAATAGAGGCAGGCGGTACAGTAATTAGGTGAGAAGAAATACAGGGGAAATTCTCTTTTCAGACCTCGCCCTGAAACCACCACTGTTCCTTTGTGTTATGCTTCATCTGCCCTCAAGAGCACTTTTCCCCTCATATCTCATATCTCTTACATTTGCCCTCTCTTCCTATTACTGGTGACACAACAATGCCACACACACACACACATTGTACAGATACATGCCTGCTTACAGAGGCAGAATTGTGTAAGGGACACTTCCCCTTATAACGGCTGTGCTTCAGGCCCTAATTCGACAAATGTCCCTTTTTATAAAACAGAACTATATTCTTTTGTTTTGATGATCTACATTTTGCTGCTCAGGATGAGCTTCTATCTGATTTGCTTCAAACACAGAGTTTTGTAAAATGCAGTGAAAGTCCAGCACCACCTCAGGCTGAGAAGATCAGGTTCTGTGGGCTGACACTTGCATTATCTGCTGTGTAAAACTCTGTAGTACATTCCTTCAGGCAGTGATGTGAGATCTGTGTGTCTGAGTGTGGCACTAACTCTGCATGAGTGAATGTATGCCTTGGAGTTGTGTTTCCATCAGTAAGTGCTTAGAGCAAGACAGGAAAGAAAAACAAAACAAAGGGACAAAGAGAAAGTGAGTAAGAGAGAAGTTCAGCTTGCTCCACCAAACTGTATACACACACCCATATTATTGCCCTACCACTCTGGTCAAGCTCATTTCCTTTTAACCTGTTCTGCGCCATGACAACATAAGTCTCTGTAGTTATCCAATCTAGACCAACTGCTGAAGCATGCCTGAAAGGAGCTACCTTTTAACAGATGTGCACATATTTATCTCTTCTGCTTTTCTTGAGGTTGACTTAACTAATGTGGCCTAATCATTTGGTAACTGCTTTATATCTGCTACTGTGTTACTATAACTGACTCGCATTCACAAGTATAAACATTTTTTAAATAAAAAACTTATAAGAAGTCAGAAAACTAAATGAAAGAAAACAGAAAACTGGCAAAAGCTAATGTCACACACGCCGCCACCAATTACCACTTGTTCCCTCCCCCTTCCAGTTTGTGTTCCCCCAAATTCTTCCCGTCCAATGAACCAAACCCATGTTTTGTCTTTCTGTCCAAAGCACACACACACACATACACATACACAAACCCTCCCGCCCTCCACCCGGCCTCTCCCTTTCCTCCTTGTGATACCTCTGGTTTTGACAGCTGGAGAGCTGGGCGGCGTGTCGCTGTAGGCCGGGGAGAGGTAGAGGTAGCTGGTGTTGACCCCTTGTTCAAAGTCAAATGGAGAGTGGTATTCCTCCAGAGACTCCATGTTTACAGCTTGTGGTCTGCTGCTGGTCAGAGCGAGTACCACCTCTCTGCCACCACCACTACCTAAGCACAACCAGCCTAGTGCTGATTGTCTGCATGTGATCCAGGCGCGTGCTAGCCGTCGCTGTGTCTCCTTGTTTACAGGGTCCTGGACTCTCGTGTGACAGAGAGACACACTCAGTATCCAGCTGTGTGTATGTAGGTGGGAGGAGGTTTTGTATTGGCTTTCAGATGGTCAGAAGGTCAGAGTGAAAGTACAATGAAGGCAGTTTTCCATTTTCCATTTCTGTAGCAGGCCAAGGCGCTGTGAACCCTTTGCTCCTTTCTTGCTGTTAATAAGTTACCTGTCCCTTCAAGCAGCTGTTGCAGTAGGCACTCACACTCTCTCTATACACACACACGCCCTTTTCCTTTTCACGGCAATCCCAAAGTAAATTCTCAGTCCATCCATTTGTGCAATCATTGCCGTTTTCAGATGCTAGCCACTGTTAGCAGAGTCACTGCTGCTGTGATATTGCGTGACACTCCCGTTTCAATACTCTCAGGTCTCTCTGTCAATTCCCTCCCTCCACTTTCCGTCATCAAGCCCTGTCATCCAAGGAGGAAATAAAAGAGGTCCCATTTGTGTGGGCTGGTCACGTGATGTGTGTGTGTGAGTGTGCAGTGGGGCGGGGGGGGGGGGCATTAGATGAAAAGCATAATCTGCAGTGTCCCAGATTACAGCCAAGCGCTAATCCAGGGTGGCCTGTCCATCTTGGAGCAGCAGTAATGCTAGTCAGCTAGAATGGAGGGGAGAGGATGCCCGAGGTTATAGAAGGTATTGTGTACTTGAGTGCAAGTGCTCTCTGAGGTAAAGAGAACATGTACACATGCCACTTTGTGTGTGTGTGTGTGTGTGTTCATACTAGGGCCGCAGCGAATGATTATTTTCATTATCAATCAGATGATTGTTTTCTCGAAAAATCAGTTGGTATTTAAAATATCATAAATAAAATGTCCCTGACAGTTTCTACTGAAAAGGCTTCTTAAAATGCTTGGGTATTATGCTACATAGTATGAAAAATATAAATATATAAACTGAATAAATATGCCTGTGAAGGTTTTCCTTATTGACCAAGGTGATTAGTCACACAGCTCATACTGATTTGAGATCCCAGGATTATACACAATGTGCATGCGCAAACGTCCCCCCCCCAAAAAAAAATGCTGCTTCCCCATCTGCTTGACATGCTCCAGTCTTTGTAAACAAAACACGTGCCCCTAAAAATGAAAGAAATAGACGCAATGGCTGGAGGTCCACCTAGCTTCCAGAAACAACAGCCTTATGCAACTACAAGATAAATGCAAATAGTCAGTATCAGATCCTTAATGGGACAGAATGCTGTTGTGAGATGTAAGGAGAGATATCACTTCCACTTCGGTATCGTTCTAATTGATGTCTATTTTTAACTTTAACTGGTCAAGCAGTGGTTGCCTTGCTTGTCCTGATGGCACGCCACTGGTTTAAAGTCATGCAAGACTTTTAACTCGCAAGGTCAGACTCTTGCTTTCATTCCAAATTGTATATACTCTAAAACATATGAAAGGTTACCCATTTTTATATACAGACTGACATAATGAACAATGTTAAAAAATGTGTGAAAATATGTGTCTAATTAATTGCTCTGTAGTCTTAATGCATATGACAAAATAGACCCACGAATGAATCACACTGTTTTTAAATTATAGATAGCAGTGATATTATAATTATAGCAACAGATAGAATTCATAAATGATGAATATGTAATGCATGTGACAGTCCGGCAAATAAATAATGTAACTGTACTGCGCCCTGATTTGACTCCATTGCACTGTGCTGTCATTCAGCAAGGTCAGCCCAGGAAAACAAGCCTAAATCAAGGACACTGAATCCTTGCCAGCTCCTCTCTTCTCTTGTCCCTAAGATTTTTGGTTTTTTTATTCATTTTTATTCAAAAGCTTTAACCTTGTGCAACTTTATTGCTCCCAGGAGTGTGCCACATGGACCAAGATCCAAGAACAAGTGCAGTGCATACATACACACCATCCTTTCCATCCAACCCCATCTATGAGAGTCCTTCACCTCTTCACTTTAAAAGGCTAAAACTGTTCTTCCTCTGAGAGTCAGCTATTCTAAGGTAAAATAATATAGTGATATATATTTATTAACGATGAGATGAATTAAATGAGTGTTAAATGAACAGGCCCACTAATCAGAAGGTTTGTGGTTCAATTCCCGGCTCCTCCAGTCCACATGTCCAAGTGTTTTTGGGCAAGATACTGAACCCCAAATTGCTCACGATGTATCATCAGTGTGCGAGTGTGTAAAAACCGCTGTATAAATGTATGTGTGGATGGGTGAATGCCACTTGTCGTGTAAAGAGCTTTGAGTGGTCGATAAGACAAGAAAAACACTATATAAACACAGTCCATTTACCATTTACTTAGAGTGGACATGGCTCCCTACAGGATGAGCTGAACATCACTTCCACTCTGCTGTAATGTTGACCAATGGAGCGACTGATTCGTGAGAAACACTGCATTCATGTGAGACTTGTTAAAACGAAAATGACTGGTATTCTTGAATTGGACAAATTATTAAATATTATGAATAAAAATTCCTCAAAAGTCACCACTTGCTTTGAAAATAACCTCTGACCAAAACTCCAGTTTCAGTGTGCTCTTGGATTGGATTGGATATATAAACCAAAACATAAAGGAACACCAAAACCAACCCATGGCTCTCGTCTGCCCAGACTAACCAGGAACAAACAGACATTTTCAAGTGGTTAATGAAGCACAGCATGAGATCAATTTCCTTACTATTCATGGCGTACCCTGTCACATGATTAGCCTTAAACAAGAGTCATGAGACATGAATGACTGTGGATGCGGCAAGCGTGCCCACAAAGTTGCCATGAGATGTGCATCATGGGAAAACTGTAAGGTGAAGGGGAAAGAGTGGCTCCACCTCAGATGGAACAAAACTAGTGTCACGTCCTCATCTCACCTATACATCTTAACAACCTCAGTCATCTCACAAATGTGGTTCTTTCTAATCTAGGCTCTCTGCAGACAAGCATCTAGATAATAGATGATTAAAGTAATAGTTGGACATTTTGGGAAATACGCTTATTGGTTTTACTCCTGAGAGTTAAATGAGAAGATTAAGAATGAAGCTACCACCAGCAGCCGTTTACCTTATAAAATTCAACTTGGATCCTTTTTTTATTCGTTACTTCCTTTATCGTTGTTAATGACTGAAAAAATTGTGTGTGTGTGTGTTTGTGTGTGTGTGTGTGTGTGTGTGTGTGTGTGTGTGTGTGTGTGTGTGTGTGTGTGTGTGAAGAGGCATGCCGTGAAAAGTATGAGAACTACAGATTTACAGCGATGTGCATGAGACAACAATGGAGGGATGTAGAAAATGGGGCCAGACTTTCCAGTCTCTCTTGAATCAGTAGTTAGGCATACGGCAGTGTTCGGCACAGTACTTGTAGGTCTCATTTACCAACACATAGTGCACCCCTGAAAAAATCAAAGAGAGTTAATTACAAATCAAATGCTGGAAGTGATTTCTACAGTCACTACGCTCCATTTGACAGTGAGGCCCAAACTTTCTCTCCATAGTGTCATGTTGGAAGAGACTGTGTGTGATGCCAGAGCTACCAGACAAGTGAGAGCTCAGCTTGGCCAGATTTCACAGGTTAATGAAAAATTCTCCTTAAAGAAGAACTGAAAGCAGTGGGATTAAATGACCATTGTATTATTTGAGTTTCTTTTTATTAGAACTTTTTCGAACAAAGAACTCTAGAAAACTATATTTTAGTCTGTAGACCGTGGGGCCTGAAAACCCGAGAGCATGTAGTTGGGCCTTATTGAAATCTAATAAGGAAAAAATGTTGGCCACTGCTCATGATCAATCTCATTAGACAATTCAGTTGAAAAACAAGAGGGACTGGTGAGCCTGACTGTCACATTTCTGAACATCTGATCTGAGTCAAAACCATAAGATTCTTCCAAGGAAGCAGAAAGTACCAGAAACAGGCAACATCCAAATAGTCAAAAGCTACAGATCAGTTTGTTTGTTTTTTTGTCAAGCTGTAAAATCCCACTTTGTGCAAATTTCTGGAGTAAAATATTCTGGAGTATTTGGGGGGAAATTTAGAGTAAAACTTAAAAAGATATCTGCAAAAACACTAGTGAACCTATGGTATTGCTATGGATTGCTAACTAATCCAACTAAATCAATCATTTTCCCCACAATAAATCACGTGACCAAACTATGTGTCCCCAAAGATCCTCTTCCAGACTCTGTACTAAAAAGCGACTACTACTGGAGTCAAAGAAATTCCCATTCAAGCAAAAAAAGGGCCCACATCATCTAAAGTCACTATTGGAAACCCCATTCAACTGCAGGGGAAATCAAGTACAAAGAAAGAGCTGTTTGTTATCAAAAAGGTCATCTACACACACACACACACAATCAGACCAGAGCAGACTCCACTCCCCTAACAGCTCCTTTGAGAAAGCACCAGTCAGAACACTCAATATGCATACTGACCTCCCTCCTGCTAAAACCAGCAAACCTAGCTCCTTTTCATCCTTTTATAATGTTTTACCTGAAATATTGAAAAAAGCGAATGTGGAGCAACACCTAAACACTAAGTGGAAACTGATTAAAGCAGTAAGGATTCTGAAAGGGAAAGATGAGTAATAATGTGCTTCAAAGTGCATTTTTAGTTTCAGATACTGGTGACCGTGCAGGCTGATTCTCAGCGGCTGACAATGACAAGGTACCATAGATACCTGCATTAAAGTGTGACAATGAAATGAACTTCACTGTCTGTTATCATGACTATGACTATAAAAAGAGAACTTAACCATTCCTATAATGATATTTAAATGGTTACACTGACAACTGCAAAGAATTATTTTTTTTCTTTTGCTGACAGAAGAAGCAGACACACCTACACACCGGCCCTGCAGTGAAGGACAGTTTGGTGAAGCGAGTTGGTGAGTTTGTTTTTTTGTCTGTCTTTTTGTTTGTTTTGCATTTATCATATTTTGCATATAGCAAATGTCTTGCAAAGAGATTCTGTTACTGTGTCTGCCTCAGCACATACAGAAATGGCATGACAGAATTCATAGACTTAATTTGGGCTGATATTAATAAGCACAAGTTATGAGCCAGTAACAGGTTACATCTTTGAACCCTGTGTGCACCATTTCCTTTTACTATATTTTTCACCATAGGGCAAAAAGAAAAGAAAAAAAGAATGCAGACATCAGGAAATTATACTTCTGAAACCACAAGGGTGAAGACTTTTGCTGAAGGGGAACCAGGTCAGGGCTATGCCCTTTTTTGCTAGCATCCCCTTGAGGTGAACAAATAAATCTCTGTGTGTTTGATAAAATAAACTGAGTCCCACATACAAACTTAATTTATTGCAAATCCAAGTCCAGTTTTCTTGTTATGCAGGAAAAAGACATGCACTCCCCTGACAAGCAGCTGTCGCAATAGGCAAGCACACAAACCTGGGTAAGGACGAAAGACTGGTGTAGAGGAATGAGAGAGCAGATGGCTGCCTAGCAGGAATGGAAATGTCGAGGTAAGTGCAGGCAAGGACAGGAAGCAGTAATGGCAGGTATAATGCATTTACAGCATTTGTGTGGTTCATACACTCCTGTCCTGTTTATGTATTCTGTATTAACATGCGTGGCAGACCCACATGTGTGCTAAGGCCTGTTTGACCTCACTCAAAAACCTCACAGTCCTCCAGCTTGACTGATACAGAATAGAAATGCGCTACTTTCAAACAAAACTTGAGCACCCATTGCTTTGTTCAAAAAGGACTGGAAATTTAGACAGTCTGACCTGACTAGAACAGATATAGTGGGGACAAGTTAGGACATTTAGAGAGCACGAGGTGAACTGTCAAATGGGTGTAACCTAGTTTTACAGGTTAGATTCTCAGTTACAGAACAGCCACCGAATCTTAGAATAATCCCTATACCAATTCATCAAAAGTGTCTAATTTCATCATTCCAACGCCATGTGTGCCTTTCATTGCCTGTCAAATGTGAAGCCTAATTTAAAAATTGTACTTGAACACAAATGACAACTTCCTCGTTCATGTTGTACTGAAGTAGCTCAACGACAGGTTACAGTTTGGAACAAATGCTGTGCAATATTGAACTTCCGTGTCATTGCTGGTAAACGTTTCTGCCACTCTGTTAGTGAAACCCAAAGATTTGTTTGCTCTCCAAAGCCCCATCGTTGTTCTCTCTATCACAAAAATGCACTTTATTCGAGTTTCAAAAGTAGCATATGTTCAGCGATCAAACTTTAGTCACTGCGCAAAGTCAGCTACTTTGCTAACTTTCATGTGAGACAAAAGCAACTTGAAAACAATATCGGTTACCACACTGGGACAATAACATATTTCAGCAAGTTATTTACCTTTCTCTGCATCCTCCATTGTACGGCTGAGCGTTGATTGCGGTAGTTTAATGGCCAGAGTCTGCAGGTTGCTCACTTGGCTGCAGCAGACCTTCCTGTTCTCTCTCTCATGTTGCCAGGCAGCTCGCCGTGCGGGGTGGGGTCCGCGGTGACGTCAGCACGCACCAGTGTAAACAGAAGCGAGCACGTGGATCAAGTTTGAAAGCAACAAGGCGCAGCTGCATGGAAAGAACTCGTCGTTATTAGGGCTTTTTTAAATTTATTTGTAGTTTTATTGTAACTTTGCAAGACAAACTTAAACTATTTTACCCAGATATATTTTAAAACAGTTCTGAAAAGATATATAAGCTTTACAGTGTGTTGCAACTCCCACTGAGATTGCTGTTCATTTATTTTAGCACTGCCCTTCTGTGAAGTTTTTTTTTTTCCAGAATACCTTCTGTATCTTTTATTAACTGCTGTATTTATGAGCATTATTTTTGGAAGTATGTCTGTTTAACATATGAGATGATGACACAAATTGTAGTTCTCAAATGTATATTACCATTCCTTTGATTTTACTGGCTGTGTCGTATTCATTAATGCAAATTTACAGGCAAAAAGCCAAACTTCTTGGTTTTCACAAAGGAGGTCAACCAGTACTCTCACTCAATGCACTTTTCAAATCTATTAGAACATGTTCTTTGTTTATAATTTTTATTTAAACTGCTCAGAATTGCTGTTTTCCCCATATGCAAACCATATATTGTGTACTGTAATAAGTTCTCTCTTATGTAAATAATGAAGGAACAAAAATCCCACAAACTTGAACATCTGTCATACCTCAGTTATACACAGATAGTTATATTGAATGATCTTAAAATACTTCACATCCAATCCAAGATGTACACGCAGCACAATCACACAACTTAAGTGATTGAGAAGAACAACAGAAATCCTTGTTAAGATAAAATCTGAGTTAACGCATCATATGTAGAAAAGTCTATGCTGCTTCTGATGTCAAACCAAAGAATTTTCTTACAGGAAAAACTGGTGTGCCACCGGCTGTAATTGCATACAGAAGATACAGTAACAGTGGGAGGAATGTTGGGAATGTAGCTTTTATACGCCTGCAAAATACCTTCGTTGATTTGTTGATCTGACATTGCTGGATTCATTTCATATCTCCATACTTGCTCCCCAAATCTGTTTCTGTTCAGTCCAACATATTTACAGAAGGCTTTGAAAATCTCTGTCTTAATGGAAATATTGGAACTTGAAGACAGTATGTTGGGGAGTTCAGACTGAACTGGATTATTGGCTTTTCTTCCTGCATTTACAGTAAAATCACCTCCAGATTTTTTTGCAAATCTATTAGGAATGTAGAAAATGATTTATTACCTAGCTGAAGGCACAATAGTGGCTGAGACTCAATTACAGATACCAGCAACGAACACTCATTTATTTCATACCTGAGAGAGTAGTTTGACATACACCATCCAATACACTACAGGGAAATTAAATTTGTCAGATTCATTCCATTTGTAATGTCAAGTTGCTAGCCAATGCTTATATGAATTGCAGCATTAAATAGACACACTAATCATACGCAATACTTACTTTATTGCACCTTTGGGAATTTAACCATTACAGTGGGATGTGGGACCTTATTGTGATCAAGACCTGGGTTGAATCCTGCTCTCATTTACATGCCGTGTGCAATGCCCTTAATTGGACAGCACTGAAATTATACACACAAGTAAGCATTGCACACACCAACAAGGAGAGATGATCCCATGAAAGAGTGCCACCTGCTGGACCTAATCTTGATAACAGGGAACAGAAACAAACTATATACATGTTGATGTGTTAGAATACTTTACTCTGGGCAATAACATCTCACTGACCTAAAGGATGCCTGTTTCACATCTGAATGATTACACATCACTTGACTTTGCCGAACACACGTGTTTAAAAAAAAAAAAACTTTTTGCTTGTTAACTCACATATCCGAGAAGCAAATGTAAGCAAATACACTATAAATTATGATATTATGGTGGCATGCACTCTGTGTTGGCCTAATATTCTTTGGACAAAGGAAAACGTTGAATTACTGTTATGAAGTGTAGTGTAAGTATTAATGTAATGTAATATTGATTGGTAACTTCTTATTTTGATTAAATATCATAATTAAATGACACATGAATTTGCACATATAAATGTCTATATATGTAAAATTTACTTTACACATCTTTATGTTTATATTATTATACAGATCTTTTATTATTTAAAATATTTTTGCCTTTATATATAATAAAAAAAATCAATATAGACACATTATAAACTCTCATAGAATTTCTCTATAAATATTATAGGAATATTATGTTAACCCCGCTAAGCAGAAGGTCTTGAGTGGGGCCCACAAGTCAGCATTTATGGTCTGGTAAGACAAGTCAAGCCAAAAGATCAAAAGCATGCGGAAAATGGGTGCAGCCTTCAAACACAAAAGACCCCTTGCTGATCAACAGCACCCCCATCTTCCTTTAAAAGCCGTCCCCTCCCTCTCCAACCCCCCCTTTCTCTGGTCGAGGTGCATTGTGGGGAGGAAAGTCGTTGCCATTCGACCTCTGCGGGGCCTGCGCGGACGCAGCGAGAACCCTGAAATTCATTATGCGTTTAAAACCTTTATTTATTTCCGCATAACCTACATACTCTCACCGGGAGGGCCAAAGCGGAGAAAAGAAACGACGACGGTCCATCTCTTTCGGAAGATACATCGTTTGCAAATACATTATTTTTTTTGTCGGAGGGGGATACTGTTGAGAAAGTGAAGATTCTAATTTATATTGAGAAAAATGTCCGGTGAGAGAAACCGCAGGTCGCTGGCTTTCCGAGGAGGTGGATTAGCTGGGTTAACGGGTTCCAGCGGTATCGGTGGGGGGAACTGTAACAGCTGGGAGGCCCCGGCCTGTCAAGACCGACATTTTAACGGGAACAGGCCGGATCAAGAGGAGGACAGGGATCTGGGGGCGAAAGGACCATCGGAGAGGAGAGTGGAGGGCGCTGGGTCTGTCAGCGATAGCACGGAACCCGAGGCGGAGGAAGAAGAGGACCCGGAAGGGGGCAGCTGGGCAGCCGCGGAGGGCGACGATCGTGTCGGCTCCGGGGAAGGGGAGGACGGGTCCAGGGAGGGGAGTAAGTGGACAGCGGGGAACGGTCCCAACAACGCCGACGGCCAGGAGTCGGGAAGCGGTGCGACGGGAGGCGAGACGGGATCCAGGAAATCTGGGGTAGAGATGAGACCGCAGACGTTGCTTCAGAAACACTCACTATTCCATGCTTCGTGGTTGCAAGAATTTCCATGGCTCAAATTTTGCCAGGAGACGGGACTCATGTCGTGCTCTTGGTGTCACAACATTGCCACTAAAAACAGCGACGAGCTTGTCAAAGGCAGTCGCAACTACAAACGGGCCTTGCTGCTGAGACATCACCTGTCTTCTGAGCACGGGAGAAATGACCCCACCAAACAGGTAACGTTAGCTCACGTCCATGACGCTTTCGCTTAGTTACCTGCGTCGCACAAAATACCTGCCACACATTTATCACAACATATGTCACTAACTGCTTTGTTTGTCACTTATAACGACAGTCTGTGCAACTTCTAAACCACCAGGAAGGAGAAAATAGGTTTTAACCTAAGCTTCACAATCCTCTCTCCTGGCTAATTAGCTAGCATTAGCCTGCTAGCTTGAGCTAACAACTAGCATGGCTAACTAGCCACTGGCAGCCTTGCTGTCTAGTCGGAGGTAGATCGCTAGTGACGGTAGTAGAAAGTCCCTGGCGAGGATAATATCGACCAACTGAGTGACTGAATGGCAAAAAAACACACCCAACAACTTCCCAGTGTGAGTGGCACGAATCCCTCTCAGTCAGTTAACGTCTAAAATGAGAGTGTCTATCCACTCACCAGTCAAGTTTGTCGCACAAACCTGCTCCGGTATGACACCTGCTAGCTACTGTCACACAAGAGGCTGTTTCTCATACTGAGGGATGAATTGGATGTCACGAGTAACTGTAAATCATTTTCAGTCTCCCGAAAAGTCATTAATAAGTAATGGACATTGTTAGTGTTGTAGACTACTTTTTATTGGATGCACACTGTACAGTAAAGCCTTTTGTTGCATCAGCAGCTGTCTTGATTGCTAGCTTGCTAGAGGTCACACAATGGCAAGGGCTCGACCCTAGCAGCCTTTGGGGAACCGCACCCCTACCCAACCCCCCGCCTCTGGCCTCTCATGCAGTTCTGCTGGGAGGCAGTCCCGATTGACCTCTGGCGCATTTCTTCCTCCTCCACCTCCTCCTCCCTTTGGGGAGCTAAATTAGAGGCATTGTGCTAAAATGACCCCCCAAAATCCATAGATGGTGTCACTTGTAGGGCTGGACAAGAGGAGGAGAGTAAATCATGTTGCCTGGAGCCTGACAGCTTGCCTGGCCCATATGCAACCCTTTGAATAGGCTTGAATGAGGGAAATTGATGTCAGTAAATAGAATGACATGGCATCACCTGACCCTGTCATCCACATATTTCGGGATTAATGGGCTCTAGTGTTATATCTTTGGGGCATATCTTATGATTAAGGCCCCATCCTCAAGACTGGGACCATCTGTCATACTAATTGAAAATTACTCCTCCTTATTTAATTGGTATATGAAGACTATGTGGTTAGCCTAAGCTTGAGATAAAGTTATTTACAGTGATGTTATATAGTATGTTATATTGAGTGCTTTTAATTGAAACCAACCAAACCAGCTTTATATTTTGTGAACTCTGTCTTTATTGATGTGCATGAGGTCTTTTTATTGATTCATTATTTTTATTGCCGTGTCGGCAACGTTTCTACATTACTCAGTTAGTGACCTCATAATAAAGGGGAGTGTATATTTGCCTTAACAATCATGTCAAAGGATGTTTCTTCAAACGATCCTATTTTTAAAAAAAAACTTTCTGTTACTTGTACTTTGCCACATCCTGACAATGGTCTGAGCTGTCAGGGGAGTTAAGAGCTGGGTGCTATTTGACTCTAATTTGTGAGCGAAGAGGATTGCACTACTACATTTAGGTCCTTCCTTTGTACACGCAATCACTAATCAGAATGACTTAAAGTGATCCGCTAACTTGTACACATCTCTAATTGGTAAGGAGAGCAGTAGGAGTGGATTAGGGGCTTGGTGGGTTTTTCCCTAGCAACAAGGACCCCAGACACTGTACTAAGAGGTTATCCAGGCCATTTCCTCATGAAGGACAGAGCTGGGGAGATAAAGTCCCATTGCTGCATTTGTGGAAATTATTTGATTCTGATTTGTAGTGAATTATTTTTGTTGCTGCTTTGATTTTCTAATTTGGTGTTACACAGTTTAATTTAAAAGGTTGTCTTAGACAAAATAAACTGTAATCCTCTTCATGTGTACAGTACTGTTGAAATAATGAGCCGCAGCGTATATGAAGCTATGCTGCATTGTTAGCAGTACATTAAAGGGGAATTATGGTGTTACGAGGCAATGGCTTGTTCTATTCACTCATTCTTGATGTTGGTCAGGCCTCTGCTGCATTCGTTAAAGCTAACTCGATTAGCCCTAGCACACCAGGGCAGCTGTGGTAAATGTGGGTCTCCTTGGAGAAGGGGGCCGTTGTACTTAATTCTTTAAACTGTCTTGTGCTCAGATTGTTCCTTATGCTCAATGGTAAAAGGTTAAGACGAGGCAAAAGTAGACCACTGGTTCTCTGTGATCAGATAAGAAATCACAGATCTGGGACCTATACAAGTCAGTTTCATTCTATAGCAACAGTCTTTTCCTTATGTGAACAAATTGGTAAAAGGTTACGATGAGACAAAAGTAGGCCACTCCTACACCTATTTTCATACGCAAGATGTGTGTATAATGTGGGGTCACTGAACATGTTTCACCCACATCCGCTGCCACAGAACAATCCCTTTTCATTACCATATACAGAGAGACTATTCTACAACTGTAGTTCCATATCCATCATAACACACAGAGGTTCATTGCGCAATTATTTCATAGTTAGTTTCAGTTTCAGCTCTCCATACACTTTATACACTCCCTCGTTCTCTTTCACTCACTCCTGAGTTTTCTTGTTTCTCTCTTTATGTTCTTTGTTTGAGTGTCAGTAACAAATTAAGTTCCCATTTCTAATAGAAACACCTGCTCACCAAAGCCCAGCAATATCTGAATCGGGCCCATTCGGTTTGACGGACAGCCAAACAGATGTTTTACCTGCATCACTGTGTCAGTCTAAATGGGGTTTATGATAAGATAACACAGTCATTTATTGATCCCCAGGAGTGAAATTCAGATATTGGGGGCCCATACAGGTCATTTTCACCCCTTCATTTTAGTTGAGACAAACAAACTCATTGTTAAGAGTGAGTCTCCCCGTGTAGGGAAGGGGATCCACCCATTGCGGTCTGGTGTCTGCCAGATAGATGGGATGTTTATTGGGGGCCACAGGTCAAGGGAATGGGGTGGGGTGGAGCCAGAGGGAGAATTCTTCTTGTTGAATCTATCAGTGACTCTACCCTCCCTTCTCCCCCCCTCTGCCTCTTCTGTTGAGGCATTGTTAGGAGGCCGGGAGACACTCGGTGCAGCCCTCCCACACCTTGGGCCAAATGCACACTGCGGTATTGTTCTAGCATCTAGGGACAGACGGGTTGGGTGGTGGAGGGGTTGGATTGGGGGAAGGATACAGTAGATATAGGGAGCTAGGGGAGGACCGGTGGAGATAGCCTCAGGGCTGGGCTGGCCGTGGGACTGGATTGATGGTGGATGGAGGTAGATGAGAGAGGGGATGGAGGCAAATGTGTGTATGTGTAAAAGGTAAACAAAAAACTGGCTCCGGTAGATCATTATGTTGCATGGGGACAGTGCTGTATCACATGATCTGTTAGAGGTGTGTCTGAGTGTTTGTCATGGATCTGCTGGCCTTGGGGCTGTGTGGTTTGTTTGGGTTTGTAGTTTATTTTTGTTGAAGTTGCAGCACATCTAGTCTGTGTAGCCAGTGCATCAGTAAGCTTGAATTTATGAGCATCTTAGTTTGTTTAATCCACCTGCAAATAAATTCATATTGGCCATTTACTATAGCTTGTGAAGCGTCTGTGTTTGACCTAGATCAAAGGATTCTTCTTCTCAATCTCCCCCTTGGATTCTCTTTCACTCTCTCACTGCCTTTCATTCTTCCATCCCACCATCTCTAGCTCAAATAAAAAACCTAGCCACGTCATGACTGGGGGAGGTTGATATTGTCCCCATATTCTCTGTTGGCTCAGGCTGGTTTTGCCTCCAGCATCTGCTGTGCAGGGTTGGTCTGCTGGTTCCTTAAGCTCCCAGCTCACACGTGGCACATCTGGAGAAAGGATGATGCTGCTGATGAGGCCAGTATGGAGCAACTTATCCAGTACCAGGCTGTCCTAGCCTGATTCCAATAAATGCACACACACACACACACTTCATGTCAGAACTGCCAGGCAAAATCTTACCTCTCTGGCCCGTTGCCTTGCTATGTGTAATGAATAAAAGCTGTGGGGAGTCATGGAGTTTGGGGCTGGGATGTCAAGTTAGTTGAAATGATAAAAGGGGTCTACAAATTTCCCAGTACTAGGTGTCTGAGAACACTTGTTTATTTATAGCATTTCTAATGCACTGGCACTTTTTCTGACTGTAAATGTGTGTTTGAAGGTATCTTTATTTCAGAATGCTAAATTCAGTTCATCTTGCCTTAACACTGCAAGTTAAAAGCTTTGTTAGGTCTAAATTTATCAGAAGAGAAGAGCAGTAGACAAAAACAAAGCCTCAAAAACTGTGCACGACCACCGGCAATCTAACTTGAAAGCATATCCAGCTTGTCTTGTCGTGATAGCACTCCTGCCCTTCACCACACCACACCAATATATTCCACCAAAGTACTCAACATGATGACCATGCCCCTCCAGAGGCTTTGATGTGTATATCATGGAATAATTTTTTCTCCCTCATCCTCTTCGCCTCACCCACATGCACCCTGGCTCCTTTCTAAGCTTGCAAGTGGTAGCTGCTGTAATAAGAGAGTGAGTGCTGAGCCCTTTCTCAAAGGCCCACAGTGAGTGGACAATGAGCCTCGGGGAGAACACGGGCTATTGTGAAGGCTAAAATGGGGTGACCCATCTCCTTCTCTCTACTGCGCTCGCTTTTCGTCCCCCTCTGCTCCACATTTTCTCCTCCGCCCTTTTTCTCAAGGCTCAAGGTCTCACTCTCTCAGTCTCTGCCTTGTGCTCTCACTTGCTTTCTTTGTGTATGTCTTATCAAGCTTTTCTCTTTCACTCCAACCATTTCTCATCTTCTTTTCACACTTATTTCTATCAGCTCTGTTTCTACTTTTTAATCTCCATCACAGCTCTTCACACATTTTTTAAAAATTATTTTCTGTCCTTCTATCCTCCTTTTATTTCTTTTAGCCTGCAAAGTACATCCACTTTCGCCATCTCCATCTCTCCCTGATTCTGCCTTTCATTTCATCCCATCTCTCTGCATCTCTCCCCCTCCAGCTGTGGGAGAGGATGATAAGCCCCCCTATACTATACTGTGTGCCCAGGCTGCCCTGGACAAGAGCTGCAGTGTGGAGGGAGTAGGGGTGGGGGCTGGGTGGGGACCTCAGAGAAATGGATTTAATCTGAATTACTCGAGCTGAAACCCCAGCTGTGTGTATGTGTAGGCAGCTTGGTTTCTGTGTGTGTGTGTGTGTGTGTGTGTGTGTGTGTGTGTACATGCATGTGTGCGCAGAAGAGATGGTGGTGAGTGGGGGCAAAAATGCAGGGCTCGAGCAATGTGAATTATTCTGGATTAGGACATCTGCTGTGCAATTCTAAAACGAGCCAGGGATGTATGCCACTGCATGTGCGTGCTGTGTGGAACTATAAACTATAACATAACCTTCTACGCATCTTTTATTGGGCAGTTTATTTTGTCTGAGAGCATGTATAAAATTACCCCAGCCCAAACGACGTGGGTTATGTGTGATGCCATGTATTGGGTAAACATATGCATTCACATGTGTGTATACTCCCCTTCCATCTGCGCCGTGCCAGGCTGGCCCTTTGCCCTGTTATGGGGGAGCTGGGGAGGGGTAGTGGGGCTGTTACAGGGTAGTTCTATGCGCCTGCCAGTTCCCCTCCCATCCTACAGTCAGGTTGTGTCCTGCTTTGGACACTTGTCAAGCCTCCTTCAGGTCTAATTATGGCTAGTTTTACATCTAGCTTCTATGCTGAAGAGAGAAAAGGAAAGACTTGACTGTGTGGAAGCAAAGTGATCTTGAACCTTGCAAAACTGCTTTCTGGTCTAGCTTTGGAGGTAATTCCAAGCACTAACTTGGATAGTGCATTTTTGTATGATGAAAAAATAACCAGCTGTCTTTGTCTAGATGACTCCTAAAACTGAGACATATTCTCTACTTTTACTACAAATAAGCTGTTTTATTATCCTAATGGACAGTGGCCTTAGATGCACATTTTATAGATGCAGTGTCTCGGGTTGAATCTGTAAAAGTAGCCATTGATGAGCCCCCTTGAATATCATTGTTCATTTTGTTGTTTGATGGTGTATGAACTGCTTTGGATATCTGAACAAATGCAGATGCAAACCACCAGTCGAACCACAGATACAGGATATGTTGTCTTTCGAGAAACAGGTGTCAGTTATTTTAAGCGTTCGATTGATTGAAAATGTTTCCCCTGCTGTTGCTATGGCTGTGCCCTCTCACCCTAGAGTTAAGGAACGCGACACGTTTGGACATGTTCTCTGCAGCTCTGTCAAAGTGCGTCCCTAAAATGTGGGGAACCATTACTTTAAAAAATATGTGGTTGAGCCACCTTATGAGAAATTGTACAGCAATTTAACAAAGGAACTCCTGGAAAGCACTGAACACTGCAGTCTAATATATTAACTGTATTTATATGTAGGGTGGATTTCTCTTTCTGTATAACTACAAAAGAGAAATACAAAGTCTTTATATATTATATTACAGTTTATAAAGGCATGGTTATTTTCTGTTATCTGGCCTATCATTATACTTTTTGTGTTAGTAGTTGGAGTGTAAGTTTGATGAAAAAAAACTAATTGATTATAGGGCTATTTAAAACCACACAGCCTAAAGATAATACACCTTTCATTTCCTCTTTCCCACCTCCAGAAGCCCGTCAAACCTGTTTCACCCCTAGGGCAGGTGCATTGGTGTAACACTGGGAACCCCGTGTGTGTGTTTTGTAAAGACAGAGTTACAGGAAGGGAAAATATATTTGTGTGTACAGTCAGTGCATTAATGCTTGCTTTTGCAAATTACTTGTGTGAGCATACAAACCCTCTGCAATCATTTTTCTTTCTTCCTCTCTTTCACCTAAAAGGAGATGGTGAGGCCCTCAGACAACGCCAGCCCCTCCACTAACTGCTCAGAGGAAGACTACCGCAGCAAGCCCAATGAGAACTCCTACTGTTACCAGCTTCTCCAGGAGCTGGACAAGCAACGCAAAAGTGGCATCCTCTGTGACGTCAACATTGTGGTCTCAGGCCAGGTGTTCCGCGCACACAAGAACATCCTGGTTGCAGGCAGCCGCTACTTCAAAACCCTCTACTGTCTGACCAAGAGTGAGGCCCAGGACCAGGCCACGGTCACGCACCTGGATGTTGCTGCCGTGCAGGGCTTCTCAGTTATCCTCGACTTTCTCTACTCCGGGAATCTGCTGCTTACAAGCCAAAATGCCATTGAGGTGATGTCTGTTGCCAGTTACCTCCAGATGACAGAAGTTGTACAGTCGTGTAGGGCTTTTATAAAGGATGCCCTGAATATCAGCATCAAGCAGGAGGCTCCAGATTCAGTGGTGGTGGACTACAACAAGAGGCAGATGGTGGCCAAAGAGGGGCAGAGAAGGCTGGACCGGAAGCCAAGCAACTTCTGGGCCACAAACATCCTGTCAAAGCTGTCGATCAAGGCTAGCAACAACAACCAAGGAAAAGATGCAGTGGAAGAAGAGGACGAAAGTGGCAGGGTGAAGGAGGAGACCAGCGATATAGAGGTGACAGTGGTCGGGAATGAGGGCTGTGCCCTGGTGACCCCTGGAGCCTCTGGTAACTGGACACTCCACAACGAGAACTCCTCTGATTCAGCAGAGACCAATGAAACGCGAGCGGCAAGCGCCCAGACGCAGGTCTTCGTCTGGAACGAGTCTGCCACCAGTGGCGCTGCAGCAGCACCCACAGCATTAAAACGACAGGCACCGGATGCTGCGGCTGGAAGCGGGCGGAGGAAAAAGCAGACCACCACACGGCGTTTTGTCTACAACTTCCCACCAGAGCCTGAAGAGGGATTCGATGAAGGGATGTTCATTCAGCCCTCGGCCTCCTACCCCAGAGAGGACTTCTCATCCCTCTCTGAAAATGCTGGTAAGACACACATTTGCAGCTTAAACACACTCGGTACACTCTTCATGCCTAGCCCTTTCCCCTAAAATATATATATAGCTTCACAGTTAGCTCATTAATTTCTTATTCCTATTACTCACACCATATACTCTCTGAAAGTCTCTCAAATATAGGGACTACTTTGTACAGCAGAGAGGTGCACACTGTATTTTTGTGACATATGATCAAGACTTCACTTGAATATATAGTCTTCATGTATGTGAAATACATATTTCCCTGCTGGAAAACTCTGATAGTCTGGTTGTCTGCTTTTAATACACTGGAGAACTTCCAGCTAAACATGCTTTGCATGTTTAAGTAGCCTGTAGTGCATAAAGCTTAACAGCATGGTCAGGGTCAAAGAGCAGTATCAGTAAAAGGTGGTAGTAATGTTTTATGATAACTAATCCTGCCAAACCTTCTTTGGCAAAGAGGTGTTAAAGGAATCACAGAAATGTTGTGAGAGAAGTGCAGTGATATAAATAATCAGCTAACCCTTTTTGTGGCCCCTGTGGAGGAAAAGTTGTATTTTAGCAATATCACTATATCTAAAGGCCTTTAGTTTCCCCTGCTCGCCCCTTTTTTTGTAACTGTCTGCATCACTGTACTGCTTTACAGATGCATTATGTCTGCAAACTTAGTCTAAAAATACTGCTAGTTGGAGACACAGTAACAAGGTAACATAGCTTTAGACAAACCTTAGCTTTGTCTGCCTCGTGCCTCACCCACTCCTCCATTGGCGTCAGTTTAACCTCTGAATCCTTAAATTACTCACATTCAAGAAGCTAAATGATGCTCACACAAACCCAGAAACTGAGTTTTAAGTCTGCATCGTTACATCAAATAAGAGTATTCTAGATGTACAGAATTTTATGCATATCTTCTTCCAGATTTCATATTTGTTGTCTTTGTACATATGTACTGGTATTTCAAATAAAATTAAGTAGCTTTGAGCAGTTATTGCCCGTAAAGCACACAATGCATTTGTTTGCTTACGCTCTTCCAGCCTCTAAAATTCTAGTACTGAAAGATCACACTGTTGTTACTTGGGGGCAGCATTGCCTCGTTTATATGAATGATCTGTGACCATTTTGTGACATATCTGATCATGTCACACCCTGATCACCTGATGCAATTCAATGCTAAGAAGCTAAACTGCAGCTGCCTGCAGTGGGAAGCACTGGCATGATTCACTGGCTCTCACAATCGAATTATTGATCACAGCACAGAAAGTATGGATTTTAAGCTTTCAGTCAGCGTGCTGCTGTTACACCTAACAGCAGGGATATTTGCTTATCAAGCTTCTAACCCGTCGTGCATAGCCAACAAGTGACTCACTCCCAGCCATGAGCTCCGCTAATCACCCCAGAGCAAGGGGCTTTCGAAAGTTACGCCCACCTGGGGTGCTTCGTGTCAGCACAGAGATGTGTTGCCACATTGCTGCTAAGACACGCTCAGAAGAAAAGACGAGGCATTTTGTAACAGATCGTCTCATTAATTTACTTCTGTCTCGGTTTAATGATTGGTTCCGACGGGCATGCCATGTTTATATAGCACAAAATTATTAAATAGTGATATACACTAAAAGAGAGTTAAAAATAATTTCTTCCTGAAATGAAAAGTATAATTTGTCCTAACTTGTATTAACTTTAAACCAACAGTATATGCTGTGGTTGGCAAAAACACTGAATCCCGTCGACCTTATAAGTGGCTTTCACTCATTCTTATTTGAAAAAACTTTTGCCCCCCCCGCGCCCACCCCCACCCCCTTCCTACTTCTCTCTGTTTACCCTTTGATACCTTCCTCTGTCTATCTCTTAATCTATCCATCGCTCCATCCATCCTATCCACATACAGTGCACTGCTCTTAATAATCTCTTCTCTCAGCTCCAGCCTTCTCCTTCTGTTGGCCCCATTAAGCATGGCACTCCATGTAACCATAATGATATCACATATTAAGTGGAGTGGTATGAACGGGGGCGGGGGGGGCGATATGTGAGGCACAAAGTGTGTGTGTGTGTGTGTGTGTGTGTGTGGAAAAAGACTACTTTTTGTGTGTGAGAGAGAGAGAGAGACAGAGACAGAGAAGCCCTCCCTAATGCAGGATAATGAAGAATGCAGGGGAAACATTTCTTCCCTCAGGCTTCCCTAAATGCACTTGAATGCTCTTAGTGCCTCCAGCTCCTCTTAGGGCTCTTTTTAATGTGTGCATGAAGTGATTCTGGGTGTTGTATGAGCCTGGAGAGACACTCACTTAAAGACTGAGTTTGTGTGCATGTGTGCTAACTCTCCAACCTTCTTCTCTTCATGTGTCTTTGTTGTTTAGCTCCGTGTCTCTCATGTATTCTGCTTTTCCAAATAAAGATACGGTTAAGACTTTTGGTAGGCTCTTAGTCACAGTAAAAGGTTTCAAAGCAGCTTTTTACCCCTAAATTATAGTTTTGTGAGCAACAGTCCATTTACCCCAAACAGTACAATTCATTCATACAGTATATTGTAACAGTTTAAATATAGATTTGTGAATATTAAGTCTCTCAAAGAGCTTAAAATGATAAATATTCGCCCATGTAGACAGGCTCTGCTAAAATAACTCTCTCCCAGTCTTGACAGTCAAATCACTGGTTGCTGTATTCTGAAACACTGGAGGTCTGTAACTGATGGACGCCATATTGTTTAACATGTGGGAGAGGTGGTGTCCAGAGAATTTGAGGCCGAAACGTGCAACAGATTATATCCTCATGCTCTTTGATGTCGGGGTAGGAGGACGGCATTTTGCATGTTTCTTAAACTAGTAGAAATAAACAAGTGGCCTATTTTAGAAATTAAACGTAATGGTTTCATTTCTGTGCACAGATCATCAGCAACGTCACAGAGCGTTTTTCACTTCCCGTTGGAAGAAATGGGTTTTTTTTTTTTTAACATTTTCTCAGTTCTGTTTAAGAGAAGTGTTCACTTTAGTTCTTTCTAAAGAGTTGCTATATTTTTTTTTTTCTTTTTTTTTTTTTCAGAAGTGAAGGTGCTGTTTGGAAGTGTTGTGACAGGGAAACGTTTTTTGCATGAATACATCAGAGATATCTGAGATTTCTACTTTGATGGGGTGCGGCAAAGAGGGCAGACTGGTTGTTACTTTTACAGTAATCTAATGCTGTCTCTGCTGTCTTGTGTTATATTTGTGGCTGCATATTTGTCTCCATAATGCAGACCCTGACTATCCTTACCTTCAGACCATACAAGCAAAATAGGCTGAACAAGGTGTCTCGGTATCCCTGCGACATTGGTGTACTTGTGGATGAGCTAAGAAAATCTTAAGAGGTTTGTGCAGGTTGTTGAGTAGGTTGTTGCTTTGTTGACTTAGGTTGTATAGACAGAGGTGGCATCACGCTGCGTGGTGAGTGTGATTCTCTGCATTTCTGGGTAGAAAGCTGCTGTGTCATGCAGTGAGTATTTGTCAGACATTTCAGTTCGTGATGGGTTTTTTTTCTACAAGCTCTCCCTGCCATCCAGGCTCAGTCTTGTATTGCATACAGTGTTCATTTGTTGTGAATCGCTCTGGATGCCTGTATCACATGATGCTTAAAATGTTAGTTATGCTTTACTGAAATATTGCTTTACAAAGCAAAAATGAGAGTGTGTATTTGTCTGCTGTGGGTTATTAGATTATCCTATAAAGTTGTTAATATATAAGCAGTTATGTAGAAGAGACAAGGAAGTGGTTTGCTTGGGGACACCACGAGGCACTAAAAACTCATCTTTAGAATATGAGATGGGCTCTAAAACTGGACAACCCTCTTACAGCATTAGTCGTTGTTTGAGCAGTCATCCGCCATTACTGGCTGCCCCAGTTTCCCACAGTGATGTCGCACGTTAGCCTTTCATTTTGCTTCAGTTTGATCTGTGCGGTCATGATGAAAAATAGTAGCAAAAGTGGTGCTGCTCTTCCTGTTGTTTTGCTTGCTATCATTTTCAATATATGAGCTTGTTTCTAAGTCTTTTGAGGTTAAAGTTGAACAAGAGGTTGTTCAACTAATAAAATGTCCAGGGCCGCAACTAACAATTGTCTTTACGGAGTGCCCTGCTGATTTTTTTTCTTAATTAATCTAGTCTTTAAAATGCCAGAAAGACAGGCTGTCGCAACTTCCTGCAGTTCAAGGTGGCGTCTTCATATGTCTTGTTTTGTCCGACCAGCAGTGTTGTTTGTTATTTCCGACCACCAGTACAAAACTCATAGATATTCAGTTTAGGAAAAATGTCTTAAACAATTAAATTACTATCAAATAGCTGCAAATTTAGTTTTTTTGTGTGTTTCAGCACTAAAAAGGCCTTTCTCCTCTCCCAAGTGGTGGATATCTGATTTTATAATGGAAAATAACTACTGGTAATGATTTGCCAGAAAAGAAAAAATGGTGACAATTACAACCGCAGAGGCAGCTGGTGTTGGAGGTAGACACTTCACAGAGTCACAGGAAGGCTAGTGTTGTGGAAAATAAGAATAGTTGAAAGTGAAGGGTGGTTTAAATTCTCTAAGTACTTTGCCATTGCTGTCTGCTCTTACCACACTGAGCCCACAGCCAGCTCTCACTCGTGGCCCATAAATTCTTGAGTCTTCTCCAAACAACACTGTTGGATTGTTTAAAGGGTGGGTGCAGCACACAGAGCAGGTGAATTGCATTTGCATTCACACCAGTCTCTGTTAAAGCGTGCACGCAAACACAAACACACACACACGCCCATGCACAATAACCCCCACCCCACCCCCAAAATCCCTTCGAGGTGCAAAGCCGGCGTGGGCAGTCCCTTCCCTCTCTAATCCACTCTAATGCACTGGGGCTGTCCTCACTATTCCAAATATTGACCCAGGGAGAATAGACGTACGCACACACACACACATATACACACACACTCTCACACTTACAGGGGCGTGTCTTTAATGGACTTTAAGCGCTGATGCTGGAGGAACTGGACACGCACGCATGCACACACAGGTGCTCACACACAAGTGCTTACAAAAGCTGAGTGTAAGCTGAGCTGGTGTGAGGGCTCGACTCTGTCATTCTCTAATTAAATCCCTCCCTCCCTGCTGGAGCCCTGGTTACACCATTAGTTTGTGGCTCTGCCCTGAGGATCACACTGCTTTACATATAGTAGGGACCTGTGTGTGTGTTTGTGTGTGTGTGTGGGCGTGTGTGTGCATGTTTGTGTTTGCCTATGTTGTTAACTGAAACTTCCATTGTTTCATGTGGGGTGGGGGGGGGGGGGGGGGGGGGGGGGGGTTTAGTTATGTACACAGGGCGTTGTGAGGTGTGCACCCCCCAGACTCTCAACCACTTCTCATCTCTCTTTCTCCCTCTCACTTCTCTTGCCCCCTCCCCCTTTCCCAGAGCTGGCCAATCAGATCCAGTATAGCATCATCCAAGACATACAGCAAGGAGAGTCCTGGGAGAATGGTAAGACGCCGCACTCTCTAGAATTGCCACTAAAAAAATTAAAAAAAAACTAGCACAGGCTCATTCAGTGAAACTTGAAAACTAAAATGCATCCTTTCAAATGAGTGTGGGCAGTCTATTCAGCATGCCTCCTTTATAATGAGAGATCAAATACCCCATTTCTAATGAGGGACTCGTGTTTGACTAGCGTTTAAATACGCACTTGATCTGCATGAGCCTTTTACACAAAGTAATGATCTGTGTAATCCCCATGTCATGGGAGTGGATTGGTCAAGTCAGTTTTATTTATATGGGCCAAATTCACAAATTTCAAATGCTGAAATGGGGGGGTGGGAGGCTGTAGGTGGCCTTTGTAGGTTGTCAGTACACTAGACTGTGGGTCTTAGGCTGTGTTTCAAATCCATACCATGCATACTAATTCTACGCATGTTTTGAGTGTGTTCAAAAGTTTCAAAATGGAATAAAAGAATATTTTTAAACACAGTTTTCCCAGGGTGCATTGCAGAAAGGCAATGGAAGATGCTTACAGCTGGAACAATTTAAAACCAAATGTGTATAGTGGTAGAACAGCTGTGTGAACACAACAAACAAACTAAAACAACGATTACATCCTTGGGAAAATTCTAATCGTCTGCTTGTGAGCATAATTTGACATAATGTCAGTTTGATTGACATGCAGTTATTGTTTCACTTTCTGTTAGTACAAAATCTTAAGTTTTATGTATCACTGCGAAACTACATACTAAGACGGATGGTAGTGAATAAAGTATGTACTGTATACATTTAGTATGTAGTCTGGAATTGGGGCATATTGTTAGACTGATGTTTTGCAGATACAGTGTTAATAACAGTGGTTCTTTAGGTTGAAAGGCATGTGAAAACAGGCCACGGGATTTAACTGTACGCAAACTGAGATAGTATGTTACAGGAAAGACATGAAAAAGTTTATTACCCCACTTCATCAGGTGTGTGCTAGAGCACAGCTGAGTTTTGATCTGTCCAGAGTCTGATTACAACTCATATTGTGGCTGATTTAATGATAGTATTACCCAAAATTAAATTAATTATTGGAAGGGCCATGCACAAGATAAAGAGATTGAAGGAACACATAAATGGAGAGTGCTACACTTGCTGTATCTGCCAGCTTTTACCCTGATTGAGAGAAGCCCACAGGAAACCCCTCCCCATTGCTCTTTCAAAGTCTGGTGCATCTGTAGACATAGGATAGAGTATCTAGTGTGAATCATCCTCAGGCCATTCAGGCCTAAATGTGCTGCAAAATGTAAACTTTTTTTTTTTTGGCTCATGTTTTATAGAGGGATTCGTTTTCAGTTTGTACCTGCTCATGGCTGTATTTGTCGTCTGCGCTGCATATTTATGTAGGTGACAGTGATAATTGAGTTTCATCCTAAACCTCTAATGTCTAAATTAATAGCTAGTTACATTTCCACGAGGTGCTCCTGTTCTGTGTACAACACACACACACACACACGCAGAGTGAATACACAGGTGACCTGCTTCTCATCAACCTTCCTCCCTCCTCCCCCTAGCAACCTACCCTGACAACGCCTCTGTTGTGTGCTCCCTGGCTCAAACAAAAGGCCCCGGCCCTGTTAACCCCACTCTATGAACAGTGAAGACTAGCGCTCTGTTTGGGGCCTTTTCAAAATCAATAGATTGCTTATTTATTTTTAAGCCCAGCTGTCCTCAGTTGCTTGTTAGCATAAACATCCCAAGAGGGATAATGAAGAAAGTGCCTGTGTGAGAACAGCTTGATTTCTTCCTTACTCACTGAAATAAAAAACACATTTATATCATTGCTCCAAATTGTTGAGTACAATAATAGCTAAGTCTCATGTAAATAAATAATACACAGTGGTGTCATTGGTGATCTAAGCTCTTTTTTTTTTTTACATGTTTTTGTTTAGCTTTTCCTAAAGGTGTATGATTTTTAGGAGTTGCTAATCAGATAGTATTGGAACATGTCTTGCGGAAAAGTGCTTTAGACTCACAGTGTCTGGTAACTAGCATTAAGCTGTTGTGTACAGTAGCTGGTGTTAGTGTCAGTCATGAAGTTACTTGTTGTGGTAGTGGAAGGTATTTCAGTCACAGTCTCAGCCATTACACTGCAAATGATGATCTTAAACCAAACTTCATTATTATGTTCATGTAGCACAACGACAGATTTGTGTTACTGCTTTATATTCACTGCTAATATGAGCCCGTATCCTTTCTAACACTGTCGTGGTCAGACCTCCAACATCATTTAAATTGAGCTGCAGACAAGCACCAGTTACCTAGCAACAGTGACAGAGCTGGATTGTAAAGTTCACATGGCTGTCACAGTAATCAGTTAACAAACTTCTGTAGCTTCGACTATGTGAGCTTTCTGTGATACATCAGAGTTGGTGGTTGGATTCTCTCTAATGGTTACCACATCCCAACTCAGTGATCTGATAAACAGGATATTGACTCCTGAGACGCCCCTCTCTCATCAGAGGATCTATAGATGTAAATGTAGCTTTTATGATAATTGCCTTGTTCCATCTCAAGTTCATTAGTTTATAGTAAGTCCAGTCAAATTGAAACTTCGAAAAACAAACCGTAGTGGTCTTTTAGAGATGTAAAGCAAATCTGATCTTATGTTTGGACATGATGCGACAAAATCTGTCTTTTGCTGATCTTTCTCTCCATATTTGTGTTTTTCCCTGTCTCTGCCCAGGCGAGTCCTCACACCTAGCCCTCAATAAGCTCAAGTGCCCCCACTGTAACTACATCGCCAAGCACCGACGCACACTCAAGAGGCACCTGATCATCCACTCTGGCGTGCGCTCCTTCAGCTGCGACATCTGTGGCAAGCTGTTCACCCGCCGCGAGCACGTAAAGAGACATTCCCTGGTGAGTCCGCACATGTACACTCACAGTATCTCTTCCTCTCTTATGTGCCTCCACCATCTTCCATCAAACGCTGCAGTGTTTTGGCCACTCTCACATCATTGCACTTCACCTCCGTGGTGTTTGTGTGCCAGATTTTGCTCAAGGGAGTGAGTGAAACAAGATATTTTTAAAAGTTTAAGTTTCTGGTGGTGAATTATCTTGTCGAACACAGGGAGTATCTTGGGGTCTCTCGCAAAGTGGTACAAAACGAATGGATGTGTGAGACAGTCCAGGATTACTCGTGTTTAAAAATAAGAAGGCTTAGTAGATCATTCCATTGGCAGCACATTCTGAAAGAGCAAACTAAATACTAATACTACTGAATTGTTTTATTGAGCCAAATTCAACTCTGACTGACTGAGCTTACTGGGGAAAAAGCTTTGTCTTTTATACCCAAGTTCCATGTGTAGAAAAAAGGACAAAAGAGCAATTGTTCTCCATTAATGTTTAAAGGAACTGGGAAAAGCACTTGCTTACTTTCTTGCTGCGAGTTAGATGATAAGATCGATACCAAGGTAAATATGAAGCTACCACTAGCAGCCAGGTGAGCTTAGCTTCCCAGAGCTGTTCCTGTAAATGTCGTATTGACAAATGACCAGTGAATCCAAATTTTAAATGGCACCTAACCTGACTTATCCCATCTCCTCAACCCTCTTGATCTCTCTCTCAATCCTTTCTTACAGGTGCACAAGAAGGACAAAAAGTACAAGTGCATGGTGTGCAAGAAGATCTTCATGCTGGCAGCCAGCGTTGGTATCCGCCATGGCTCGCGGCGCTACGGTGTGTGTGCGGACTGCGCTGACTCTCACCAGGCCACTCAGGAGGGCCTGGAAGGCATGGAGTTTCCTCGCGACGAAGACTTCGAAGGCGAGGAAGGGGAGGACCTGGAGGGGGAGGAGCCTACCGATAACGACCAATCAAATTGGGGTGAGGGCAACACTGGTGCTGCCCCGGAAAAGGACTGAGAATTTTAACAAGCTTGAGAAACAAAATAAAAGTTGATGTTTAATATATATGTATACAAAAACTAGCTGGTAAACAATCAACTCCAAAGTGCTATCAAACCTTGAGGTTACTTAATTGTGCAAGTATATGACAAAGATGGATTTAAAAAAAAAAAAAAAAGCTTTGGTAGAGTGGGAACTCCAAGATGTACAGATTTTATTATTGTTCAAATGTGTCCAACTCTGGGCCCAGAGCCCACAAGAGAAAGATTCTAACGACGAATAATATGATAAATCAGGTTTTTGGTGACGTATTTTTATTTCCTGTTTTTCGGGGGGAGAGTTGGGCAGGGTGATGATGTAGTTTTTGAGTTGGGGTAAGCCAATCAACTAAAAAAAAAAAAGAAATGTTAACTATTTAATTTATGAAGAGAGCTTATAATGGTCTTATCAAATGCTATAATTTTTATTTCTGTTGTTTTTGTCTGCAGCAGAGGAACGGTAATGGCTGTTGCTTTCTGCTCAATCTGAGAGTATATTGCTTGGTGCTTGTAGAAGTAAACGGAAGAAGAGCGTTATTGCCGACAGGAAGATTTTTAACTTGCTCTGTAGATCTTGTTTAGATGCGCTAAATATTATATTATTCTTTTCTTTTTTTTTCTTTCCCTGCGCAAATCTTGGAACCAAAAAATCTGTTTTGTGACTCTAATGTATCACAGCCATATTTATGATTAATTTAAGAGGGCTGTGGTATTATGCCAAACAGACCGCACACCAAGATTTAGCAGGAAACAAAAACTACTGAATACGCTTAAAAAAAATAAAATAAAAGACAACGTGAGGGTTTTTGTTAAGCGGGGAAAAAATTAATTAAAAAAAGCGAAAGTACAAGGGGAAATGTTATTGCTAGCTTTATACAAATCACGGCGTCACAGTAACACTTTATTATTATTAAAGAAAAGCATCTGACTTTCACTTAAAGCTTGAATTTTGCCAAATGATGAAACGTTTGGTGCTGTAATGCTTGTTGCAGAATACTGGACCTACAGGCTATATATGATGTTTATAATCATAAAGCTTAAACTGACTCAGTTATACATATGTAATCAGCTTAAACTATAGAACACTGTTGTGCTACGGCGACTATCAGGTATGCTTTGCCATTGTTTTTAAGCTTTTTGTTTTATTTAATGCACACACACGTACACATTCATTCATACACACACAGATTACCATTTTGTAGAACTACCGGCAGTACTTGTAATTGACGTTTTGAGGACCTAAGTGGACATCAATACCTTTATACGTTTGTTTATATTTGGTACTGAGTTATATAGTAAATACAGTATATATATATTTTGAATCACTTGAACGTTGGTTGTGAGGGAGAAGTGTGCAGAAAATCATGATGTGTGATGTTTTAAATCTGAAAGAACTCCATTTTTCATGTGTAAAAGGTATACAAAATGTCATCCGTTTAATTTGATGTAAGTTTTTTATTTTATTTTATTTTATTTTTTTAGGTCTGCCAGGTAGAAAAACACTTTGTTCCACAAAAAGTGAAGCTCTATGGCGCCTCATAGACATGCACTTACTTTTGCGTTCATGAAAATAATTTTCTTTTTGTTTGTTTTCTTGCTTCCCCAAAAGCGGGTCTGAATGGAACTATATAAAAACTGTTGTGTCTTTCTTCCAATGCGCAACTTTTTTATTAGACATTTTGTTTTGTTATTTAATATTATATATTGACTCCAAAATGCAATCAAGACTGTTAATTTCTATTTGTCCAACCAAAATTGTTGTTTTTAATTATTGTTGAAATATAATGTATGAGAAAAGCCAGGTGAAAACTTGCTTAGTGTAGAAAATCCTTGCTCGTGTCTGTAATTGTTGAGATTTTTAAATGTTTATATGCTACAGAATCATTCACTTTACCCTAGATACATATTTTGTTTAATTTTGTCCTTTCCACAGATGTTTCCTTTCTCTTTTGTTTTTCTGTTTTTTTTTTTTTTCATTAAGCACATATTTTCTAAAGAAACACGGATTGTTTGCGGGTTAAAACCTTGGAACAGCAGTATCTGTTCATATGCAGTGGAATATACAGTATGTACTGAAGTGCTAATGATACAGACGATGTGTAACTTCCCTTTACTCTCAGTGGAAGAAGATATATTTTAAGTCATAGAGATATTCATCCTCTTGGTGTCACTTTTACCTTCAAATCACTGTGGGAGGGGTTATATTACGGATATATATATATATATATATATATATATATATATATATATATATGTGGAGAATATATGAGATAAATATATATATATGAAGAATATATTATTTAACTAGTGGATTTACTTAATGGAACACATTGACAGTCAGCCACAAACCTCCTGATGTGGTGGTTTATTTCCGTGAACTTTAACCTTCCGCTCTCTCTCTCTCTCTTCACACTGTGTGCTTGTTCATCACACCATCCTGTTGTCTTGTTTGTTCTTTTGATACTATTTACCATCCTACTGATTTTACTGTAACGAATGAAACTCAAACTATGATGTATCATTTTAGATTTTATGCTGTATTTGTTATATGGACAAAAAAACAGAAAAAAAACATGAAAACGAAGCAAAAACACTACAGATGTAAAGCAGAGGTTTTTTTTCCCCAGCTGTATTTTTTTACGCTGTTGCAAAGGGTTGTATTTTTCAATTTCTCTCGAAGTTTAACAGTGATGCAAAACTTGGGCCACGCCTCAGTGCCCTCCGAACACAAAGCAAATTCAGGTTACTCTTTTTACGTTTTTATCAAAGGTTTTCAAAGATGGAACTACATTCTCCTTTTTTCTCTCTGAATTGTACTACTGTTCCTCTCTATACTACATTTTAAGAATAAAACTTTGATATTGCTTTAACTTTTTTGTCCACTTGTTTTCCTGTAGCGAGGCCTTTGCTCTTCTGATGATGGGCAGAACAGACCTATTTCTGTTTGGTTAAATGAACCAAGGTCCATCTATTCAAGAAACAGAGCACCAAAGAGATGCACCTCAGACCATGAACCAGTTTTTGATTAGGTTTACTGGGTTTATAGGGCTGTGTTACTATCACAGCCCTGTGAATTATCTGGCTACCTGCCCTGCTCTGACTATGAGATGTACGTTTATTGTGCTTAAAAGATCAGGCCAGTCATTTAGCACTGCACCTGCATGTAGCTGTGGTGCTCAAGGTACCAGTACAGCAAAATCTAAATCATATATATATATATATTTTTAGTATTTTGAGTGAAGTGTATGGAAAGTGGGTGATACGGTGGTGCAGCGGTTTGCACTGTCGCCTCACAGCAAGAGGGTTTCCAGGTCTGGACTCTTCTTCTGCATGTTCTCCCTGTACCTGTGTGGGTTTTCTCCCACAATCCCCCAAAAAACATGTACATTAGGTTAATTGGCTACTCTAAATTGCCCGTAGGTGTGTGTATGTGTCTTTGTGTGTCAGCCCTGCGATTGACTGGCGACCAGTCCAGGGTGTACCCAAGGGGGGAGTCACTTCCGCGTTCAAAAAGCTGCAGTTCCTCGGCTGCCGGCTCTAGAAGTGAGCAATTCTCCATTGACCCCCATGTTAAAATAGCCATCTTTACAGCCTAAAAAACATATTTACAGCCTGATACATTTTTTTGTTTATGGTCTCTATTGATAGTTTCCACCTCCGTGAACACTGTGGGGCGGGTGAATTTTTTTTGTACCACAACCGTTTTAGTGTTATTTAGGTTTAAAATTTTTACATAAATTACAGCGTGGCTACGTTGAGCGACAGCCCCATAGACAGGCACTGGCAGTTAGCTCTTTGCGAAAGCATCGGCTGGGCTAGGCGGCTACATCCAGAGGCCTCAGGCTACCTCCAGCGGTTGACGGGCTGCAGTGTCCGTGTTTGTTTGCCAATGTTCGGAAAGGTTTTTGTGACAATATGGCTTGTTGAAGCGTAGACTGCACTAACCGACCGTCGAAGGAGTCTGTGTTGCAGTTTTTTCGGTAAGTAAATTTCTCACTATTTTACCTGGATGTTTGCGCTGATTAGCATGTATTAGCATATTTTGCCGCTGGCTTATGACTTAATTGCCGATTTATGGTCGCTGCTGATACAGATAGAGGACCGGAGCAGCAAATGTTAGGAACGCTGTTGCGGTGTGTTCCGTGCTCTCAGAGGCCGTTTATTGTGGGAATACTAGGCTACAATTTTATTTCGTCTCATTTTTCTGTTTAAAAAGTCCGACATTCCATGGACAGAGCAGCTCCGTCAGTAAGCGACTGCTGCCGTTTGTGTGCTGCTGCAACTGTAAGTGGATAGTGGGTGGAGGCAGCGGTGAAAGCCGGTAAATATTAAATATTGCTCCGGGCTAAGTGGGCGGGTTCTCGGCCGGCTGACCCCGGCTGACCCGTAGAGTAACCGCCTCTCCGCCAAATATGTAAAGTACACTCCCACTAAAATCCAAGATGGCGCAGCTCATATGCCCATGGTTTGGTCACAAAACCGACTCCCCGAAACCAATGGGTGACGTCACGGGTGTTCCGTCCATGTCCTATACAGTCTATGGGTGTACCCCGCCTCTCGCCCATAGTCAGCTGGGATAGGCTCCAGCTCCCCACGACCCTGACGGATTAAGTAGTATAGAAAATGGATGGATGGATGGATGGAAAGCTTCAAAGGTATCTATCACTGTGTAATCAGCATTTTCCTGTTTGCCATGGTGCTACTTTGAACTGTTATGTACTGTTAGATTTAGTCTTGTGAGTCTTGCACACACAGCAAGTAGAAATAGAACAGAAGCAGTAGCAGAAAATGTTAGTATAAGATACCTAAGTATAGTACACATAAGGGGACTCATTAAGACAGATTTAAAAAAGCATGGTCGAAAATTGAAGTGGCAGCAGCTGAGATATTCTGACTTTTGGCCTCTTATAAAAGTCAAGCTTCAGAAGCCCTGGCTCCTAAATGTCAGCTTCTGTCAAACCCCACATGTCCAGTTTGGTTATTTTTTTCCGATTTTAGAAAGATGCCTCCCACAGCAGACATTATATTGTGCATGATGAGTTAACTGATGTCGGTCTGTGAAATCTGTGTAGTGCCTGATCGTTTGTTCAGTTTCTAAATTGTGAACAACAGCTTGCACCGTGACACAGACACAGCTCACACTGACACACCTGTGATTAGGGGATAACAACAGGGTGACGTACAGCAGGCAGTCCGAGTGCTCATTCCTGGTGATGAGATGATATTTTCACAGCTTTACTGAAAGTCTGCACAGCTTCAGGTCAGGTCAGCAACTTATAGTGTGGTGCACAATGCTCTGTCAGAAAAAAAACACTGGTAGCAAAAAATCTTGTTTCCTTAAATGATCAAACAAACTGATTGTTTCTCCAGTTTGTCCGACCCATGCAGATTCCTGACACATGAATGCTTTTAGATGGATGAAATTCATGAACTGATCTTGCCTCTAAAAAGCCAAAGTGCTGCCACCTGCTGTTAGGAATCAGATTAAAACATCATTAGGCTTTTTGTCTCAGCTGACACCAGGTGGCAGTACTTCTCTTTTCATTTGCCCCCGGCACAGTCAACACAGGAACTGTCCCAGTTATTTAGTGAGACTACTGATGGAAGAATTGATTGGTGCATTGATGGAATGTGGCTCTACTAACCCCGGGTTTGCAGGTTTTCACCAGCAGAATCCTCGGCAACTGCTTTGGAGCAGTGATTGCTAAATGCCAAAGCTAACTATATTTTAAATGTTTGGATTCTGAAACACAAGCAGTAATTTTTCCCCGAATGAGTAATATAGTCTGTGCATATGTATTGATTGATATGTAGAACCAAATACTGGAAAGGGGTTAAGATTTCAGGTTTGCCTTCAAGCACAGCAAAACCACTGTGGTTCTCAGGTAGTCGTGTAAACATATTTATAGCATAAAATCTATGTAAACAGATTAGATAGAATTTAAACTTTGACATTTCATTGTGCGGGTTTGTCAAATGGGACCATACACTGGTGTTACACTGTCAGATCAACATATCTGATGGTACAATTTTCTGTCACAATTCATGAAATGTGATCTGAACGGCTGACTGCAGCAAATTCTACCAATTTGGCCCTAAGACCGAAAAACAGAGTGAAACAAATGTAAAGAATGCACAATCTGCTGATGTGTGTTTGTCACACTGATTTTCTGTGGTACAGGCTGTACTGTTCTGTAAGTCTAAACTGTGTACTGGCCTCAGTTTATTATAGCGTGTTTATTTCTTCATGGGCATGAGCGCTGCTGGGTGTTTGAGTGTATGTGTATACACACAGAGGCAGTCATCAAACATTGGCCTTGTGGGCAATCACACACAGCCCTATTCTTTTTCGTGTATATGTGTGTTTGTATGTGTGTTCATGTGCGTGCTTGTGTATGTGTGCACAAGGCTCCTTCCCATTCACAGGGCCTTTTGTGTGGGTGTCTGTCAGCGGTGTTGTCTGCAGGCAGGCCTCCATTGTGTTGAACCACTGCACCTTATTGACACAGGGCCCCTGGCACTTCGTGTTCCCATGGCCCCCCAGCCACGGCGGACGGAAGGCTGAAACCGGAGCCCCGGACCTGGGGAGAGTTTGTTTGCACTCCCCTTTCTCTCCCCTGGTGCTCCTGGAGCTCGTGTCCACAGGGATGGGGCTAAACGGATGGCGGCATTGTGCAAGTGTGTGTGGGTTGTAATAAGGGGAAGTTTGTGTGTGTGTGTGTGTGTGTGTGTGGTGGGTTGGACATTTAAACCTAAGGTGCAGAGACAGGTAATGGTGTAATCACAGCTGCAGCTGTTGAGAGGAGAACCCCAGTGCCACCCATTGTGTGGGTATGAAGAGTGTATTTCTGTGTGTGTGTGTGTTTGTGTGTGCGTGCAATTCTTCTTTTTCCCTTCACAGTGTATTAGTTTTTTGCTGCCCTCTGTAATGGCTTGATGCCTCACAGTGAGGCACTCAGAGGTCAAAGGGAGAGCAAACATTAATGGAGAAGATTATTCTCTGATCGCTATTATGTCCCCTGTGACCTGCTGTGACCCTGCAGTGGTGTTGAGACAAATCTGGTTCCCATGTGCAAAGTGCTCCCAGCAGGACAGCTTAATACTGCCTGTGTTTACACTGCAGTTTTAAAACTGACACTCCTACTGTGAGACTGGAACAGTTTGTATGGCGGAACTAGTGTCATTAAAGACACACAGAAAACTAAACTTTTTTTTTTGCATTAGTGTTGCATTATGGGAAGTGTAGGACTTGACCCACACTAGCAAAGTAGTAGTAAAAGTCTGGATATCTCAGCCATTCCTGTTTTTTTTATCCATCTCTTGCAACACTGAATCGCTGGAGTAAAACAAGCAGTATTTAAATGTAGCCGTAAATAAAAATGTTCTAATTTGCAACTGTTGTAGGGTTTCATTTGTTTTGTAAAGATGGTGTGGAATAATGCAACTGCGTATCAAAGAAAACATCAAATCAAAAAGAAAAATCAGTTGAAAATGAAGAAAGAAAGAAAGACAGAAAAAAGGTGGAAGTGAAATGTATTGTTCGCTCCCACATTTTTTTTTTTTTAAATCTTATGTAGATAAATAATAATATGTGGAGACTGAAGGGTTGATTTTTATTTTAAAAGTAAAAGCAGTTAATGTCTTGGTAGCAAAAGTAAAAGTACAACCCAACCTTTGCTCTGATACAGTTCTTTGAAATCAGACCGTCACACTGATTGTCAGATATTCTTTATATCATCATAGGGTACTTGGAAAAAAACAACCTTTACTCACTAAAATGTCAGAACACTTCATGAAGGAGTGGCTGAGCAGGGGGAGATGGGAAACTGCTGGTTGATGAAATAAAACGGGTGTATGAGGGGGTGGAAATGCTCCATCCATCCTTTCATCCCGTTGTGTGTACAGAGGTGGTTGGGGCAGCAGAGTGTTTGTGTGTATGGCAGGTTGGGACCCACACACTGTTTCGCTGACAGGCTTAGCTGTGTGAACCTGGCAGGGGCACACAGATACACACACACGCACACGAGGGAAGGCATTACCATTTGAAAACGAAAGGGCAATTAAGATGTGGAGAGTTTACTGGCTTGTGGTGTGGTGGCCTCTCTTCTGTCCTTTTCTTTTCAGCCTTGCTTTATTTAGAACCACCATCTCCAAGTCAAGGCCAGCACCATCAATACACACGCACACACACACACACAGACACACACACATACACACACAGACAAATACCCACACATTGTGTATGGCAGTGTTTGTGCCAGATATAAGCTTGCCACCTTAGGCGTCTCTCTCGTGTCCATGGGTGACAGAGATGTGTGTTTGCAGATGAGTATCTGTGTTTATGATTATGTCTGTTAATCCAGCCACACACACACACACACACACACATACACGCTGTCATGTTGTGTTGATTCTCGCTTTTTATTTGGGGGATCACATAGTTTTTCTTTGATGTCATATTTCCGTGTGTGGGTGTCTGTGGTGTGTGTTCCTGAGGGTCTGCCTGCATCTGTTCATGACCGTGTGTTTGTTTATAAGCATCTGTGGGTGCGTGTGTGGGAGAGCATGTGTGTGTGTGAGAATGCGTACACATACCATATCATCTCAGCGTGTGTCCCAGCACATCTACGGTGTCAAGAAGTGATACCGTAGACGCGTACAACACGTTTGTGTGTATGTATGTGTGTTTGTGTGTGTGCGTGTGTGTGTGTCTAAGGGAAGGTGCTTGTTCCCACAGCTCAGATCTAATTCAGCTGTAACCCAATCTCCGTGTGAGTGCCGCTCCTCTACTGCTCTCCTCTCCCCCTGGAGTGTGTGTACGAGTTTATATACGTACGTGTGTGTGTGTGTGTGTGTGGTGGGGAGACATTTCCCCTCTCAGACCCCTTAGGATCAGTTTACTGTGTCAACGCCAAGAGCTTGACGGCAGCAGCCACGCTCACACACACACACATATATACAATGCGGACACTCTATACCTACCATTCAGACATCTGGGAGGCCACGGGACACTGGTGATGTGTGCGTGCATATTTGTTTGTGTATGTATGAGTGTGTGGTTTTTCCAGGGGGCTGAGACATGACACGATGCACGTCCTTCCAACACTTTGAAAGCAAAGGGGGAATAAAAAGGTGTTAAACTGACACTTTGCCTCTCTCTTGTTAGCAGAGATCCTTTATGAATAGCTTATCAGCTGGTGAATAAACTTGCTTCTTTGTGTGAATTGATATTTGGGAATTGACAGCTAAATGCTAGCCTTTAAGATCACGTCTCTTGCGTTCACATTTCAGTTTTGTAATAACCACGTCATAAGCCTATAAATTAACACGGTAAATTATTCATGTTGAATATTGACAAGACAAGAAAATGATTATTGATGTGGGCGGTTATATGTTTTGTTTTTTGCTACATTTTTGTTTGAATTTTTATGTAATGATTAACCAGTGGAATAGTAAGAGTGACAGCTCAATCTGATTGATAGAGAAGGGGGAGATTATGGAGAATTTATGGTAATTTTCAATAGATAATGTCAGTAATCAAATGTTCTGAGAAGTTTGATTTGTGGAGGAAAGAAATGTGATAATATCCTGCCGATGATCATAAAAATAAGTCAAATAATAAAAAAGACAAATCACCGTTTTATGGTAGTTTAAGTGCCAGACTATGTCTTTCTTTAAAAAAGCAATTTGTCATTTTTACGCTTCAGGTTTTTTCTAGTAGTGTGTGTAGAATGTGTGTCCATGCCTGCCACCAAACAGCAGAGGGAGAGTGGCTTGTGCAGTGTTTCCTTTGGCCTGCTGTGACTACAGAGGAGGAAAAGTAAGGAGACGAGGAGGGAAGGAGGGAGAGAGTGAAGGACAGAGAGGGCTGCTTGCTTCAGACAGAAAACAAATCCAAACAGATGTGAGCGAGTGTGGGAGCGACGTGTGTGTGTGTGTGTGTGTGTGTGTGTGTGTGAGAGAGAGAGAGAGAGAGTGTGTTTGTGTGCGTTGGGAGAACAAAAAAAAAACATCATGAGGGATCAGGCAGGCAGGGAGGGTGTGTGTGAGAGCGGTGGAAAGCATGTGGGAGTGTTTGTGTGAAAATAAACGCGTGTGTGTGTTTGTGTGTGCATGCCATTGTTCATGCAAATGCTGGTGCCCAGTGAGTTTTAATGCTTAAGTGTTTATACAGTCACTGGTGTGCATTCAGCACTTTGTTATTGTTGTATTCATGCAAGTGTGTGTGTATTGTGTACTGACTGAATAGCATGTGGTAGACCAGACAGGAGGAATGCTTCTCACGTGTGTGTGTCCGTGCGTGCTCTCAGCCATGGAGTTTGTGATGCTACTGTGGCTAAAGGTGTCATTGTTGTGCATCTTGTTAACCACACATCTCTCCTCTCTGCACACACATACACGCACAGACACACAAACAGTTTCATGTGTTACATAAGTTTTATGGCTCTCAGGCCCCAAACATTACAAAATGCACTGTGACACATTTACACACACAGAGACCATAACACTGTGACATCAAACATTCAGACTTTGTTTTGTTGGCCTTGTTTCGCTTCAGTTTTATTCCTGGATGCAGCTTGTTGGCAACAAATACTCATTATTTCATCTAAAACAATCCTCATGGTTGTTATCACAAAAACACAAAAATCCTTGATTTTATGTTTATGTAGTTCCACAAATATTTCCTTGGAGGTTTCCTGGAAAGAATGACATAATTTGGCAGTTGTCATAGGGAAAGTCTGAACGTCCTTAAAAGAAAAATTCCATTTAAACACATGTAAATATTCATTAATTAAATTAAACTTTATTCTTTCTATGTCAGGGTTTTGCTTGTTGTAAACAAATCTCACATTTCTGTGTGCTCAGCTGCCCTGACTCGCTCAGTTATTCCAACACTTAACTGGAAGTAATTAATTGGAACTGTACCAACTGAACACTGTCTAAATTTCCCTTTAATTAAAACCAAATTCCATTGCTTTATCCAGGAAAATTCTTGGAAATTATTAGTAAATTGTTCAGAAGTGATGCACTTGTAACACAAAGCATTACCAATCAAGTTAAATAGTGAAGAGTGAATAGCACGATGTCCCATGGTCTTGTCATTACCTTTAGCTACTGTCCAAATAGGTGCAGTTGTGCCACCACCCATACTTCCAAAAAATCATTTACAGCAAAAATTCTAACCCTTTTGAACAGTATATTGTTGTGTTGGAAATCTATTTCCTCTGATAGAAGTGCTTGAATACAAGGCAAGATGACTCCCCGCTCTCTATGAACAACTCTGAAACAACACCCTACATCCTGAGATACACACAAGCCACTATTATGACTGGGGCTCTGTGTGTGTGTAAAGACTTTACTTGCAGTTGTATCTGGTCACAGAGGCGGCGTTACTGTAGCACCTAACAATGACAAGAGCCAAGATGTCTGCTTGATTGGTTTTTAAAAGACCCACCCAAGAGACTGTCGTCCAGCCCTATTGGCTCCCAATTGTGTGTGTGTACGAGTGTGTGTGTGTGTGTGTGTGTGAGTCACCAGGCTCAGTATCCCCAGGGCCACCAAGCCCTATATTCAGGCCAATGTTATCCTGCATGGCACCGCTTCCTGCTGCAGTTGTTCACTATAGAGCAGCAGCCACTCAATACAGAGTCGATTATTGAACAGAACAATCAAAGAAATAAAAAGGCCGACAACATGCACGCACAGGGCTGAGACACACACACACACACACTCACACAAGAAACATGTGTAAACAATAAAGTGAAACCTTCGCGCTGATCTGAAAACAACTGAGCCTTCAAGAATGAATTCAGACCAGTTTGAGATCCAGTTTGAGATATAGTTTTAGAGGCAGATTAATGCGGATAAAGGCACCATGAGACACCAAAACACGGCACAACGGTTTATAATACTCACAGTATTTTTTTTTTTTTTTTTTTTACAGGATTTTATGACTTTTGAAAGTTATCACAGAAACAACTATTTTATCTTAAATGTCTACAATCGTGAGGTTAACGGGAGCAATATTACATTCATGTTACGAATGAATCCTGCAGGAATATCAGATTGCATGTATGTGATTGAGAAACGCAGCTTCTTGCAAGTTGACAACACGTCGCACTGCAGCAAAAGCGAAGCGAGGTGCAACTTGTTATTGCCGGACAACCCTGTGTTGACACCCTAGCTGCAGTGAAGGCGGTGCAAACGACATTTCCTGATATTTGTTGTTTTGGACAAAACCACTTAGAACCATCTGTAGCTTCACATGTTTCAGTCTGTCAGACAATTACATTGACAGGAGGAGGATTTATGTAGCAAAGTGTTGGGTGAAATCAAAACCCACATGTAATAAAGTTTTGTTTTGTTTTTTCTCCCCTGGAAGCGACAGAGGAGAGAAAACAAGACAAACAAGGTTTGTACTGAACACTGACTCACTCGTTTATAAGTCAGCTTGTTTCTCTTCTAAAGGCCCGTGGGCTCTTTTCCCAGTGTATCCGCCATGCCAGCTGTCCACACACACACACACACACACACCCGAAAGTTAACATTAACACACCTATACATTTACATAGTCAGACACGCAGTGATAGCAGCCAAACGGATGTGCGTGCAGAATCATACACACACAAACCTCCACTTGCTCTGACATAGGTACACACACACTCAGGCTCCGACATACAGATGCATGTTGAGGAGCTCCTGTTTTCCCACCAGCTCAAGCTTGTGGGAAAGTCCTTGCTGGTCAGTAATTGATTCCGCCCTGCCAGCTCCATTAGTTTACAGCACAGTCGCATACACACACACACACGCATGCACACACGCACACACACGCACGCACACACACACAGAGCGAGATAAAGGCTGCCTAGACGTGCTCTCCTCCTATCCTTCATGCCGCTTCTGCTTTTTTTTCCCTTCTGAACTTTATTTGTTTTCACACTAAAATTAGTTCACTTATCCATCAACACAACAGTGTCAGTGCAGTGTTTGTTGAAAATGTCGCACAATTCCACAATTGAAAGACATTTAAAATTTTAAAAATAGAAACATTTTATTTCTCCCTTCCTTCAAAGCCTCCCATGCTTCCCCCTCCTCACATCTCTTCTCTCACCAGCATAAAAATAAGTAAAGTCAGTTTTATTTATGTATCACAAATTTATAAATTCAAATTTGCTTCAGAGGTCACGAAACCCTCCACCCTCAACTTTGACCAAGTTCTGATAATTTGAACCAGGACGACAAAGCTTCACTAACCTTAACAAAATAGTCATTTCAACGCCAACCACAATGTCTCTCTAAACCTAACCATGTCGTTTTTGTGCCAAACCTTAATCATAGCATTGTCACATCACAAAATAGATTTTGTAATGGCTTCAGAAGGCACTGACAAATGATGTTATGCTGCTGATGGCGGCGCCAGACCAGAAAACGTGTCTATGTGCGGTTCTAGATGGCATCAGTTCTGCATTTTTTCATCTCCCTTCTCTTTTCTACAAATTTTCCACAAATGAGTTTTCCTTCATCCCACTCTATCACGCTCTTTTTCGCTTCTCCCCCTAATATCTTTCTCTCCACTTTCCCCCTTAATTGGAGTGACTGGGTGTGTTGGTTTTCTGCCACTCCACCACCTGCTACACACACATACACTTTGACCTTCACAGCTTCTCCCCAAACAAGCCCCTACACAACCGCCAGCACACACCACGTGAGCAAAACACAGACAAAAACAACGCTCTCAGGCACACATCATGTACTGGAAGTGTACACCCACATGCTTCTCAGCACATAAGCAGGCGCACTCTCTCACACAGACACTGTGACGTAAACAACTACACACACACACAAATACACAATTGCCACTTTTTCTTATCATCACTGTTACGACCCCTCCCTTTTATTATCACACAGCCTGAGGCTCAGCAGCATCCAGTCTGGCTTCCATTCAGCACTTCCTATCCCCGATGAACAGCCATTTACCATTCAGCTCACCGTTATCAATTACCATCATCGCCATTATTACCACGACTCCTCCACTTCAAAGGCCTCATCAAAGCCGTCTCATCAGGGACGACTTTCACATGGGATAAAGATTTTTATTTTGATGTTTTCACGTACAAAAACAGCAAACAACAAAGATAGCTGTTTTAACTTTGGCATTAATTTTCATTCCAAAATGAGTTATCTGCTGTTTGAAACATGTGACGCCCTAGTTGTGTAAAGAGATTACTTACATGAGAAGAAAGAGAAATGGTACAACACCGATAGAAGTAGTTTGAAGATCTGTTATTTTTTAAGAAGAATCTTTTTAAAGGCATTAACTTTGTGAAATATGTATAGTCACCTCAATTGTTATTTAATGTTTTGGGGGGAATCTCCAGTATGAACTTGGAGAAGCTCATTATGTTCAGTTTACGGTGGAAAAAGCTGGCATCGAACGTCTCATCACATTATAGTCTTTAGTTTACTTATGCTTTGATCAGAAAGTTTCAGATCAGATTTTGATTTAAATCAATTGGATTAAAATGATTTGAATCACATTTTGGTTTTTATGTCCAACTGTCTCTGTTTAAACAACATTTTATGTTTGAGAACTTTTGATTCATTTCATTAATGGAAAAGGCGTTTTGTAGAAAAATTAGTCCTCAAAGCAAGGTATATTTAAAAAAAAAAATAGAACAAATGCCAAAGTAACTAATATTACGATTATTACATTAAATATTTACCTGTGTTTAACACAATTTGACCGGTGATATATATTGAATGTTCTTAGCTGATGGTGTAATTGTTCTTGCCACATTGCTAAAAGTGTTGAAAGGGATTTGTTCATTTTTTTTGGTCATTTATATCATTGAGGGGCCACATTCTTAACTAAGTTAGAAAGAAAGTTAAATACACTTTTAATTTTATGGCTGACATGACGAGATGAAAGGAAATGATGGGAGAAAGAGAAATGTGTGTGAGTCTGTGTGTGTGTGTGTTTGGTCTGGGTACTGTGGTGGAATAATGTGGTCACTCCTTTACATGTGACCATACATCAGTTTGGACATGCGAATGTGCACAGTCAAAGGTGTAGAGCGTTGTTTGTGTGTGTGTGTTTGTGTTTTTGTGTGTGTGCGTGTGCGTGTCTGTGTCTGACAGGGTGTGCGTGATGTTTAGAGAAGGTGGGTAATTATGTCAATTATACTGCTGTCATGGCAAGGTTAGACACACACACACACACTCAGACACACACACACACGAGCCTGCCTGTGCTCTCCATTTGTTAGCTGTGAAATATTAATCACAGTCAGCTGCCAACCTGACAAGGAAAGGATGCAGAGCACGAAACCTTCCATGCTTCACACACGCACGTAAACGTGCATCTCACAGACATGCACACATTCACATGCATATCGGTAACAGGTTCTTCACCGCGCGCACACCCCCTCCGTTCCTTATCAGTCTGAACTCTGTCCTCAGTCCCTCTCGCCTGGGCATCTGTGGCTCTGAGGGTCCCAGCTGTCTGAGGGATTACGACAATTGAAGGATGATCCTTGAGGGCAGTGTGTTCACTGACCCATTATAACAAGCCCGATGAGATTAAAGACATATTTATTTCTTCACTGTAGCCAAACACTGCTCTGCTTTGTCAAACCTAAAATCAGCTTTTCCTTCAAGGAAGAGGTCAAGAGCCATGTTTTCACAATTGTTGATGAATCACAGAACTCACAGATCCGCTGACGTAAATGCAACCAGTCAATACCGATTATTTCTTCAAGCATAACAGAAGTTTTATATGTTTAAGCTTTTTAACCACAAATTACATTTTCTACAGCTGACCTTTTCACAAGAGCGTACCACAGACTTTTAAAGTCATACATGCATTTTTCTTGTTGGAAGTCACTGGTTTCAGATCTGGTGCCAGTGGTGTTTTGTCAGAGTTGCTTTATCTTTCACGGTGCAGTTTAAATCATGTGTTTATAATAAGCCCTTCTTGTTGGTGTTTTCAGGCATTTGTAGAGCGTTCACCCAGGTATTCCCTGGAATAAATTCATCACCTTATGATTTATATTCTATGCCAATGTTCAGAAAGAGGAAAGTGTAAAGCAAGGGTGTGGCTGTGATTTTGCGTGTAGCTACTCTTGTTTACCAACTCAACCTGCAATTAAATAAAACTGTAGCCATGATCTTTCCCTAACTTGCCTTAACTATTGGCCTCACCTTAGCCATTTTATAATTACAGTCTTCCCCAAACTTTTAACATACCAAAGTTGCCTTGTGTGGATACTGCTGGCACTGAATCTTGTTACTGCACAATTTCAGTTTCAGAATTCTAACATCCAAGTTCTTGTGTCATGATAAGGTTGAGGTCCAAAATTTTAGATTTGTGTCGCTGTGCTGTTGTAAAGATACACACTTTTTGGACACAAAATCAACCTAAGAAGAAGACAAACAGCAAGCAAACATGGACTAACTGCATTTCTCCAAGCTGGAAACTTCTGAAAGTTGGTTTTAAAATAGTGCTGACATGAACTGAGACCTGTGGAAAAATACATTTGTCACTCCAGAGACCGACAGTGTGCTTTGGAAAATCTTGAACAGTAATGCTCACAATTTGTACTTAATGGGCTAAAACATGAAACACAGTGCTAGGATCCTTGAAGTGGTGTGGAGCTACTCAGTGACCGGCTATGCAGAGTCTGTGAAGCCACATGGAGAGCCGACTGCTAAGGGCCGAGGCATGTATTATACCTCCACATGCCCCCTGTCACAGTGTGTGACATGGGAACAACCAGGGCTGTTTTAATTCACGGGCCTAACCACTGGCCTGCTCAGACGGAGGGAGGAGGAGGGGGGGTTCCTGGATACTTGGCATTCCTTCAGTGACTGGACTGTGAGAACCAAATGACATGGGCAGAAATATTCTTGGGTCTTAAAGGGCTGGAAAAAAAAACGATGCAATTTGTGTGTGTGTGTGTGTGTGTGTGTACATACTAAATTTGTATATGTTTGCCTGCACATTCATTTACATAGAAGTGAGCATATGTTTGGCTGCTTTTGTGTAATACACATGTGCATGTATGTGCTTGTGTCCTTGATCAATCGCTAAGCCCCACCCCCTTAATTACTGTTGTTGCACCTGTCAAGCTTTCTTTTCTTGATCACCACATAATACAGTTCACAGTGATAACGGTGGCTGATTTACCATCGAAATTCATAGTAATTCTTGAAACAATGAGCTTTGGAAGAGGCAGACAAAAACAGTCTACTGCTTTCTAAAATGACAGCTGTTGCTGGCCGATTCTATCAGGCTAACAGTAAGCTAACAGTAGCCGAGCTGGTTCAAAACAATATACCTGGCTGACTTTAATGTCTCAAGTTTACCAGGGTCTTGTAAAATGAGTTTTAAAATTGTCACAGTGGCTACGACAAGATACTGTGCTAAAACACTGAAGCTAAAGCTAACAGGTCCCAAATAGAAAGTCAGTAAACTTTAAGAATTACTTTAAGTTGTAGCCTAGTTGTTCATACATGGTAACAGTTTCTAAAGCAGACAAACACCCTGTTCCCTAATCCTTACAGTTTATTCCTTAGACTTAGGCATAATTACAGTTGCAAAGCTATGATTGCACAATGCAATGATGTTACTCGTTATTACAGCAGAGGACAGGAGGGTGATCTTATGAAGTGTGTGTGTGTTTTTTTTATGTGTGCACACCTCAAATTCTCTGATATTTCTTTTTTGTGTGTTTGTGTACACTTTGCCCATTTGATGCATTTACGACATTCCTTGCTGACTGAGCGTTGTGGGGTGTCTTCCCTTTCTGAGGGGGGTGACCGGCCTACTGGGGTCTTGACAGCTGAATGTACCCACTTTCCCATGCTGTCAGGGGTTAAAGGTCACCCTGCAGCTACTGTCGCAGTTGTTACAACCACTCGTGCACAAGGCTTCTCCTGTGTGGCTGTAACCATTACTGGTTGCATGGGGTTGAAACGGGATAGGCGGTGGGGGGAGGGGGGGGGGGGTGGTTGACTGAATGTGTGTGTGAATGTAACACAACAATGACTTGCTGAAACCAGGCCTCCTGTGTTTTTTAGAACATGTATGTGTGTGCAAGGCAACTGGTAGCCTCAGTAACCATGAGCATTTCCTTGTGAGGGTCCATGAGGCCTCCTGTTTGTTTAAACCGAATGACTTACTCTGTGTATATGTATGCACTTCTGTGTGTGTGTGTGTGTGTGTGTACCCTCCCCACCATCGCTGCAGCTCTTTGAACTGTTGGCATTCAGAATTCAAAGCTTCCTCCTTTTCTTCCACATGAAAATACGGCGACTTTTATTTGTTTTTCTTACCAGCCTTGTTTAGGTGGCCACATCTCCACTCCTGGGGCGACAAAACAATTTCAAACCCCAAGGTTCAAAAACACACGTCAAACTTGGTCTTGACATGGAGCACTTGAACTCTTTTCACTTCTTGTTCCGTTCCGTCAGGACAGATTGTGAAACAAACTTGGAGGGCGGATAGTCAGCACAGGTGCAGGTGAGGTTTCGTTTTTGGCTCTATGTTTCCTGCCAGGTGGATGGCAGAATGCCGGTGGTGTATGAGATGAGTTTTATGTTCTTCTGTGTACTCTGTAAAGCTCTTTTGGCACCTAGGAAAACAGTGTGTGTGGAGCTTTTGATGTTGCCACTCCACCCAAAGGGCAAACCATCCTGACCCAAAGCTCTCTCACCTCAGTTCCACTGGGGCTGCATGTAGGATCTTGAATGAAGTTGAAATCGTTTTCCTCAGAACTGCCAGTATGTTGAAACTTGACTCAGGGCTCTGATAAAAAAAAACCTATTTATGGCTGCAGGCTGCATTTGGAAACAGAATATGCTTTATTACCCTCGGATGGGAAACCCTTTGATAAAAACATGAAATAAAAATTTATGGGTGTGAATGGTTAAATGGCTGCTTTGTCACATTATCAAAAGCTGACTTTGAGACAGGTGGCTTTTGGCAGCTAAACCACACAGCACGCCAAGTGGGACGGGTGCAAAACGGGTTGATTGTTAATGTATTGGAAGGCAGCTCCAGAAACGCATTCAGGCCTAAGTCTCAATGCTTCAGTGTTAAACCATGTTGTAATCCCTCAGTGTTTAGCTGTGATCCGGCTGGATTCAGTCTGCTAAAGCTGAGCAGCGGCACAGGTGCCGGCTGATAAGACCTGGGATTCACACGGATGATGAGAAAGTAGGCGAGGGGAAGGTGAGGGAGAGAACAGGCTGGTCTTGGTAACTTGAGAAAAAGTTTTATTTTGTGGGTAATACAGCTCTTTGTGTTTGTATGCTCACTTGGAGAGGTATGACCAACCAAGAAAAAGAAAGAAAGAAAGAATGAAGAACACAGCAGATGCTTCTGATTGGCTTTTCCTGCTCATACAAATTTGCCTTAACTGTTTTCCCATTTACTTTGTGGTGGTAACATAATCGCTGACTGGATTATGGTTAGAGGCAACTGATTTTTATTTATTTATAGTACCCTTGCTGTTGCAAATTAGTTGTCTTTAAAGGGAGATATTGAATGCCAATAATGTCCACGTAATGTTGATGAAGTTATTTGTGAAAAGGTTGTTCAGCATCCAGTAAACTTCTTCTAGTCGTGTAAACCTTGTCAGCTGATTTTGTCAAAAAGCTGAACGTCCTGACAGGAACTGCCCCGGGGGCAGAAACCCAAAGCTGAGTCTCTGTGAGATTTGGGAACATCAGCGTGTGAAAAGGTCAACAAGATGAACTCAAAGACGACTCAGAATTATCACAGGGGCTTGAGTTTGTGACACACGGAAACACACCACAAAAAATTCCAGCAGAGAATTTAGGGATGATATGATCTTGGCTTTCATTAGAGGATGTGATAATCTTCACTTGTTGTGAGTCTTTGATGAAGGTAACAATGAATTCCAAAGGGAGATAACTGGATTAAAAACAGAGAGGGCATGTTTTTGTTGTGATTAAGAATGAAAAAAAAAATCTTAATGGGTGAAACTGGATGAAGTGAAAGGGTTCCCTCAAAGTACATCAGAATAAACACTGAAGGATACAAGCTCTTATCGACCATCAGATGGTTTTCTGTGATATTACTTGCATGTGCTAAGAATATATTTTTCAAGATAAAAGCTTCATTTACAGGATAATTGAGAAAATGAATTTAAATCAGGAAACTCTGGAAGACAGGAGAAGATAGAGAAGAAAGAAAAAGGGAAAGACATAATGGCCGATAAACAAAAAGTGCAATCTGAGAAAACTGAAAGGACAGTAACAGAGGAGAGGACAGAGACTCCGGGGCATCTTTCCCATCCCTTTGAGAAAGTGTATTGTAGACAGTAATCCCATGTTATGACAGTGACAAAGTCCATCTCTCCCTCCTTCCCACAGGTTGGAGGGATGAGTCAGACAGTGAGGAAAACAAAGCAGCAGGCAGGAACCTGCAAGGATTACACTCTCATCATGTGGAAACTAGACACTGCAACCGGAGCTACTGCAGCCTGCTCACTGACAACATCCACTGTACTACTGTCTGGCAAGCCGCGTGTGTGTGTGTGCGTGTGTTTGTGTGTGCAAGAGACAGAGGGGCTGGTGGTGCAGAAAATCTGACTACCAGCCGTTTGTGTATTTATACTAATGTTAATGTTAATGCTAATTTAAATCATAAGCAGTTTTCTGTATTTTTCTTATTGTCGTCAAATCCCACAAAAAGCCCAAATGAACTACTAGCGGCTAACAAGTATTGTCTGTGTGTCCAAAGCCTGACAAAGCTTATTCCTCTGTGCCATAGGCCTTGGGTAACAAGTTTCTTAATTTTGGTAAACATGGACACTATAGTTTATTTTGGGTCAGTGTCAAACACACCATCGAGCCAGTATCCACCCTCGCTGGAGCAACAGATCTTTATTTGTTATTTGTATCTATTTTCACAGCTGAAAATAGTCCCCGACAAATGCACTATTTCCTCCCGTTTGAGTAACATTTGTTAAAAACAAAGTGCCCCACTGTTTCAGAAAATGACTTGCGCTTTTTTAAAAATGAAACTACATATTTTCGAATGTTTTTTTTTTCAGTAGGAATAAATGAGGCTGAGAGCCACAGACCTCTGTGTACCAGAGTAGCGATGATTAGCACTTTGTTGCTTTTCATGGGATTGATGAATATTTAAATTATGGCAGCTTTATTTTTTAAACACTCTGATTTATCATATTACAGATTTAATTTCAAACTCAAAGTCACATGAGACTGACTTTTCAAAATAAAAGGTCGTCAAGAGATCATAATCACCTGTGTTAAAGTTGTATTTTTATTATAGACATTATTTAATGTAAAAGATGACATATAATCATATATTTTGACATGAATATGTATTATTCTTGTGCAGCTACACACTATTTTGTTTTATTATTCAAATTTCATGCAACATTATTTTAAACTGCACTAAGTGTGATGTATAGAGTTATGGGACTATTTGGACAAAACTTTTCATCATAATGGAAATATTTGGCCTTTGGAGTCAAAGTTACTTCCCAAATAAAGTAACTGTAACTCCCAAATATTTTCTTTCAAAATATTCCTGTTTTTCTAATGAACACACGTTTGATTGTCAGCTGCAGACGATGAGAGCTCCCAGATGTCTGTGAATACATCATGGCAGTAACAGAGCTAATTGATGCCTTTTCTGTCTGTAAATCATGGGTGCATGATACTTCTCTCCAGCAACAATGCAAAGAACAATACCAAAAACACCAACGTTCAATTTTCCTGAACCTCCCTGTGAGAGAATAAACCTCTGTCACAAACGCTCTCAGGTTTCCTGCTTTCTTAAACACTGAAATAACCTAGGCTCCCAGAAATAGCTGAACAAACTATGAGACAGCAGCTCTGCAGGGTTTGTAGACCCACATGGCTTTTAAGGAGCGGGGCTTTCCAGGGTGGTTTGAAAAGTGGACACACACACACACACACACAGACACACACACACACACACATTCTCCATGGTGCATTAGGGTCACGCTGGCCTTATGTAAAACGCAACTACCCACAGAGAACTTCAGGGCCTGGAGCCAACCTGCTCTGATGTTCACATGTGCTGAAGTAGAGCGTGGTATGTGTGTTTTCACAAGATTTTTCTAACAGCTAGGGAGTGTGTGGTACATCGTGAGCGATCGTGTGTGTGTTTTGTTTTGGTGTAATGTGCTTAGCCCGTCAAGGAGCTGTGGCGACAGTAATTAGACGGAGATGGTTTGTCGAGGTTCCCACATCACCTCAGTCCCAAGCTCTTGTAATATCTTCCTGGAGTCCTCTGCAGTTTCGACTGTCTTTGTGGTCTGTGTATGTGTGTGTGTGTGGAAGTTGGAGGGAGACTACATGTACTCCTCTGTCCCCCCTGTCTCCTCCTCTCAGCCAGTGAGTCTGGGACCCGAAGGAAGAGGCCAATTATAAAAAACCCCTCTCTCCATCTTTGTTCTGTGGGCATAAACCACTTCTTTGCTTTTTTGTTTTCATTCTTTCCCCCTCTTTGGCTTTCTGACATTCCTCGTCCATTCCCACCGTCCTCGAAACCCCCCATTCCACCCCGTTACTCACGCTCACGCACACATGGAAGCTCACTCTTTTGGCTCATGCCAGCTTCTTCGAACTTCGCAAGCGACAGTTCCCAAAGTCTTAAAATAGCCGCCATGCTTCCTGGTCCTTCATCAGCACCATATCTTATCATATTTGAAAGAAAAGCTGGGTGGAACTGGTTGTTGGTCTGTTGCTACAGTAACTGCTTTATCCCAGGGTTAATTTGAAGCTGATGTTTGTTTTCGTTTGAAAATGTAGGCTATATTGCTTCCATATTTCTTAAGTGACCATTTTCGAGTACTCACTGCTGTACAGCTCATATGGCAGGAAAGTACTCAACAACGGTTGATTCTCATTCCATGTGTTTTTTTAAGGGATCCAAATAGCAAGTTTTGGGATAAAAGAGTACAAAACAGGATTTACGGCCTGAAGGATTTTTTTTTTGTATTTATTTTAAAAACGTGCATGACCTGCTGTTGTACTTGTCCCTACATTTAATTTTCCATTTTTTAGAGGATTTGTCAGGGGCAAAGTAAAAATTTCATGTCAACTTAAACTTTGGTGAAGTTTGCCATTCAAATTGCTGCAGTCAAGCTATCTTGACAAAGTTGACCTTTGAGGTAACAGAGACCTGGAGAGAAGTCAGCGTAGTTTATTATCGGCTTTTGTTACATTCACTTTTTATTTAATCTCCTCTGAATGTCGGAGTGTGAACTCTTCCACAAGATAGGAAAGGTTTACAGATAGCTCCAACTTTTTGGTTACTAACGGACTTGTCAAGTCTGTCGAGTTCGCTCTTGTCAAGTTCATTCGCTCAGAGGGCTTTTATTCCGCTTCAACAAAGTCTTTATTGAATAAAATGATGTACAGTCCTGAGAACAAAACTGGCTGAGGGGGAGGGGGTGTTCCACATGTTTCACAAAGACACACGTATGAATTGTACTGCAGCAGTTTCTGGTGTGACCAGGCTCAAAAACAGAAAAATAGTGGGCTGCTCTGACGTTGTCTCTCCAGCTGCTCTCTAACACTCTCAGGCAGATTTTCACACAACGTCACTGTACATTTCTTAATCACTGTGTGTGTGTGTATGTGTGTGAGTCTGGGATATCTCTCACACACACACACACACACACTCCACCCGTCTCTCTGTGTGTCATATGTGAGGACACACTTTCTCTCTCCCACAGTCAGACTTGCTCTCCTTGTCTCACATAAACACACACAGACACACACGCACATACTCACAGAGCTAGAATCGCTACTCAGTGTCCAGCTCTGGGCGGTGTTCCCATCCCCATGGCCTTTCCCAGCACAGACAATGCTTTGTGTCCCACAAAGGAAGCTCTCATCCAGGCTCTGGGGCCCTGTTTGGCCCTCAGCGCCCCTCCCCAACCGACTACAGAAAGGCCCCCAGAGCCGCCCCACCACAACCTGCTGAGGTGCCAAGAGGAACATCTGTGTGACTCGGGTGAAGAGACCTTGCTGAAGTTCTCACACTGAGAGGAAGAGTGTTCCTTATATTCCTCTGTGTTTGTGTGTGTGTGTGAGCCTGCCTCTGCGTGTCTAAGAGCGTGTGTGTATGTCAGTGTTCATGTGAGCAACAAGCTCCTGGGTCCTGGGAGTCTCCCAGTCCAGATAATAAATGGTGTGAGAGGAAAGACAGAGTGCGTTGCCAGACCTTCCCAGTCAATGAACCACGTGTCCCAGCAGCCCGGCTGCCAACCATAGAGTCTGAAACGGGGTCACACTAACAAGAACGAATAGATGAGGGGAGAAGTGGAGGGAAGACAAATGAGATGAATGATGAGGAAGATGGAGGAATGGACAGATGGAAGCACTGAAGGAGGGATGGGTGGAAGGAATGGATTTGTGAATGGACTGCTGGATGGATGGATGGATGGGTGGGTGGATGGATGGATGGATGGATGGATGGACTTCAGCTACAACTTAGGTTTTCATGCCATGTTCTGAAAAAGAGGATTTCATCGTGTTTCACAGCCTGTGTTTGAAATTACTATGAAACATATTTGGTCACATTTTGGGTCAAATGTCTTACGATTAACAAACATTTAAGGTTTAGCTAAGATAACTTACACCAGGAGTGATATACCTGTAGTGATATTTGTTTGTTCTGCAGAAGATTTAGTTAAATAATGTACATTGAGTAGAAACTTAGGGCGCTCTTAAGTTTGTGTGACGGACCGTGTGAATGAGAATGTGCCTCTGAATACTGAGAATATTGAATGGTGTCATTATTGGCTCGTGAATCGTGATTTAAAGTCAGCGTAATAAGCAGTGTTTATGTCCTTCTTCGACCCCTTGACAAATTTTAATTCTGGCATTTTAGTGTTATTCTGAGAAATGTCACGGATCAAGATGTCAGTTTCTATAAAAACAAAGAGTGTGAGTGATCTAAGCAGCATAGCTTGCGGAGGAGGTTTTGGTTTCCCAGATTTTTAGGCTTTTATTGTTCTTGTGAAGGATTTGAATCATTCACTGTGTAAATAAACTAGCGTCACATCTCAGTCATGTGGCCTTTTGGTCCTGGTTTCTCCTATGAATCAGCTGATAGAAAATGAACTAAAGGTTTCACACTTTTAAACCAAACACACACCTCGTACTTAAATGGAACTCTTGTCTAATTTATAACAATATAAAGTGTACTTACTGTTATGTTGCCATAATGAGTCAGCGACATTTCTTACTGTATATCAGCCCCTTGTCACCTTAGTATGACTCAGCTTTATCTCTCTTAACTCTGCTATTTATTTATTCTCAGCTCACCTCCTTCCTGTGATTTACTCAGGTCTTTCTTCTGAAGCAGATTATTTACTTTATGAGTCTTTAAAGTTGGTTTTATTTACTTTTAAATGCACGTCTATGCTCAGCCTGCTTTGTTTCATCTTTTTCAATTCACATTTTCCAGTATTTTCTGACGACTTTCAAAATATATTCCTTAAATTTAACAAATCATATAGATCATATTGTATCATAACATAAAGCTGTCAGTGCAAGCATAAAGGCGTGCACAGAAACAAGTCCTCATCTGACACTGCATATTGTACTTTACAATGTAATACATACACTTTGTCTGAAAAGGAGGATAAATACTGTGATACAGGATGTGAAATAACTGGTGCTGAAGGGGGAAAGAGCCTGATCACTAATGAACCTCCAGTAACATCCGTCCTCCACCTTCTGCTGTCATTAGTTAAATATATTTGAGACACAAAGCCATGTCTGCCAACCCTGCATATGAGTGACTACAGTTATCTCCAAGGCTGGAGAAACTCTGACTCAGTAAGTGATTCATTTACCTGCTTTTAAGACACATTCAGACTCCTGTGCTGATGTGTGTCCTTTGTTCTGTGTTTGTCTGTGTTGTGTGTTAGTTACATTCATGTGGGACAGACATTTGGGAGCCCAGTGCAGCTGAGTCCCAGCATGGTCCACACCCTCACACACACACACACACTATCCAGCACAGGAAGTGACATCATGCACTACTGGCCAAAATACAGGAAGCATGACGACAGCTTCCGAAGAACATGAGGGACACATCAGCTCTGTATAATCCACCAGCTGCTGCTGCAGATCCCACACCCATGAGCACATAAACACACACAGACACACACACACACACACACACGGCAATTACCTCAAATAAGTGTGAGAACTAACTAAAGTCCACTTTGTTAGAATAACATATTTTGTAAAATCAAACATAATTTCTTTCAGTGGTTCAAATGGTTATTTATGGCCAAACATCAGTATGACATAGACATAGGATGGTGGGGTTTGTATCATCTGCAGTGTGGGAAAAGTGTGTGTTTGTTCCATCAGTATGTGAACAAGGACACTATTATCTTCATTTTCGTTTAAGCGATCAGTTTCTCCACTTAAATGATTTCTTGTTAAGACTTTAAAATGAGTTTCTGTATTTGTTCAAAGCTCACGCGTGCTGACTGGATCTTTGGAAAATATAAATACTAGCTGAAATATAAATACTTTCAAGGTCACACTGTGTATTCATGAAGTCTGCTGCGTGAAGGATGATGTTACATCCACCCTGTCTCCTAGAAATTACATTTACATGCTGTCAATTTGTTTTGCCAATTATGTCCTGATGAGAAATGCAATCACTGTCTGCATCACGTTCACAGGCAACACTGTTTTTGTGTGTACAAATGCATCTTTGTTACACGTGTGGATGTGTATCTGTCTCCTGGACACAACAGTTTGGGACGGTGATTGTGCTCATGGTTTCCTGTTGTTATGTTTAGAGCTCCATGCGACCCATGCTCCCTCTGGATCAGGTTGCCACCGTAACACACACACACGCACACACGCACACACGCACACACGCACACACGCACACACACACACACACACACACACACACACACACACACACGTCCTCTCTTTCTCTCGCTTTTATCCCCCCACTCCTCCCACACAGATTTCAAGACTTTCTTTCTTTCTTCTAATCACACACATGCATGCAGTCGTTATGTTTTGGTGTGAGCGTCCCTCTCTTTGTCTTTCTCTGTTCCCCTTTAATTTTACTCTGAGTATTTCTCGCTTCCTTATTCTCCTTCTGTCTCAGTGTCTTTGTCGTATCCTCTCTGTCTCGCTCCCACACTCTCACACGCACAACAAACACACCACCACCCTCTCAACTTCTGCCCAGCTCATAATGCCGTGCCTCGTAAGAAGTATGCATCAATAACCACAACAGAACTCACACACACCACCACACACACGCAAACATACACAGAGAGGAACCCACTGTCGCCCAAACAACAAATATCCTCCCAAATATTCATGAGAATCGCTAAAAAGCTACAAAGCAAATATGTGTGGTGAACACCAGGCATTAAATCTGGGGTCTGGAGTCACTGCAAGGATGTCACAACTTTGATTTTCATGGAGCCTCATTCTGTCAAGTGACTTTGATTCCTCCTGTCTTTCTTTTTTTTTTTTTCTCCCTTGTTTCTTACAGTAGTTTTTCATTAAAACCTCCTGAATACGCCTTCAGTGAACCAAATCACCATCAAGGCCACAGTACATCAATGCAGATTTCCAGATACTAACGCTCTCAGTGACAGCTGTGAGTGCTCCGGCTGCCAACAAAGCCTTTCCTGTGTCTGTGAAACTCCAGCCTCTGTCTATTTCCATCTGCAGGGACAACAAACATGGCGTAAAGTGCCCGATGCAAACATAAACACGGGGAATATGTTTTCACATGGCATGTCCAGAATACCATGAGGCCCTCAACAAATAACTAAAATAGCGGTTTCTGCAATCAAAACATTTCCAGAAGCACAACTTGCGCTCTTAGGAGGATGGGTCCACTTGTGTAACAAATCGGTTTGTGTTCGTAGGAACAACGCACACTTGTGAATGACTTGACATTTTGTTGTTATGATGTTGTCATTTGACACATTTAGATATCTTTGTAAAAGTTTATCTGCTAGCCATGAGGTTTGGTTTCACCAAAGTGGCTGCTCATTGCTTCCTGTTGAGACTGTGCTCCAGTTTCCTGTTAACTATGAACAATTTCCTGGTCACAGAGCAGTAGAGGGTCTGCTCACTCTGTGCTGACATTTATTACACTGTTACTGAAGTTTTATGGTATTTTATTGGGGAAGTTTTTCCTTTAGAGTATTTGTTGTAAACAGGCGAATCTAAAAAGAAAAGATCTAAAGAACAGATACGCTGTTAGTCACTGTAACTGAAAATGATCTATGTGAAGATTTTTGTGTATGCTTCCACTGTTGCTACTGAACATAAATATTCGTCATTTCGACATTACTGTAAATTATTTGAAGGAGACACAAATTTTATCACTACTCTATTTTTCATTCTGTCACTGAGTGAATGGCTGAGCTCTGAGAACACTGAACAGACCCCAGGTTGGCCAGATTTATTTGGAGGAGAAAACAAAGACAAACAGTTAAATTATTATACAAACTAAACATCCATCACGGTTTACAGACCCGCTTCCAGGTTCAAGTTTGACCTGCTATATCATTGTTGTGTACACAACGGTTTTCCTGTGTGGCGGGGGATTATTACGCTTCATGTGCTCTCACTATAACTTCTACCTCAGGTGGTTTAGATAATGTGACTAAACTGTTTTGTTTACAACTGGTCTGATTATGCTTGTTTTTTCTTGCCCTGTCAAACGTCTTATCGATGTCATCGTGTTCCCAGATCTCAGCAGTTACTTTGGTGAGTACAATGTGGTTATTACTGATAAAAACGATGCCCAGAGCTATGAAAATATGACCCAGGATGGACTGGAATTATAGTAGAATCATGGTTTAAAGCATTTAAATAAATGCACAGTTGTCAAGGACATGAAAGTTAGATGTGAGAAGCTGTGTATCTGCTCCCAAATAACAAGGTTGTGTTAACTGCTGAAGACAAACTTCACTACTTGATAACTGATGAAGTTTGCACAGAAGCAGGTGGACTGTAGTGTACCTCTGTTCTACCACTATCAAGCACCAAAACTGTTTTAAGATAATGTGTTTGAGTATGTGTGTGTGTGTGTGAGGATAGTGTTTTGTGTGCGGTTGTGAGTGTGTAATTGTGTGTTTGTGTGTGTAATCCTTTCCAGCCGTTTCCCCCTCCTTTCCTTTCTCTCAGTCGCAGGCCTGGGAAGCAGTCGTGGGGGGGATCTCTCACAGCCGCTCGGTGTGTGTGCATTTGTGTGTGTGAGTGTGTCTAGCAGACAGCTGTGTGGACGGCCGGGAGCAGCCGTTACAGCAGGGACACACACACACACACACACACACACAGCCGTCCAATCTCGGCATCCCACCCCACCCTCTCCTCCCCTAATACTCTCATCACTTCTTCTTCTCAGTAAAGGGAGATGTCAGCTGGACAGAGGGAGAGCTAAGGGTGTGTGTGTGTGTGTGTGTGTGTGTGTGTGTGTGTGTGTGTGTGTGTGTGTGTGTGTGTGTGTGTGTGTGTGTGTGTTTGTGTGTGTGTTTGTGTGTGTGTCAGCAGTTAAACTGGGTGAAGAGACAGAAACTGTCTCAGAAACTGTCCAGTGCAGTGAGAGGGTGTTACAGACAGTACAGGATATTATATCATGAAGTGTTACGCTCTGTGTGTGTGTATGTGCTTGAATGGCTACACATTGTGAGGACAGGTTTGAGCTTTAAAGTGGAGTGAGGACATTCTGGGAAAGTGAGGACACTTTGGCTGTGTGTGTGTGTGTGTGTGTGAGAGAGAGAGAGAGAGAGAGAGAGAGAGAGAGAGAGAGAGAGAGAGAGAGCGAGAGAGAGGTGGGAGTCTGACCACCAGACGGCAAAGCGGTGACCTCTTTACCAGTGCTGTGTGTGTTGGCTGAGACAGGGTCACATTACATGGTTGACTAAGTGTTCATGTACCATATAAAATCTTGAGCATGTCAGCATGTGTGTGTGTGTATGTTTGTGTATGTTTATCTTACATCTGTGTGTGCAGGGGCTGAATCATCAAGTCACGAGCAAAGATGTCTCCGAGCGCACAGAAGGTTTAGCGAGAAAAAAATCAAAGAATTGATTTGCTCAATTCAGAACATGTAGACTGTGGAAAAACAGACATTTAACAAGTAAATTCATTTCTGCTATTCTCTGCACGGGGGGTCACACATTCACACAGGTTGTGCACAAAGCAAATATCTTGGGTTCATACACAGTCAAAACAAGGTTTTGATCAGTCAGTACATCAGTACCCAGTGTATGATGAATCAAGCGGTCACCCTGCAAAATCAGATCTTTGAAAGACACAGTTAATCCTTTAAACCTTTCTTTTCTTTTTCAAAATATTGCAAATAATTCCTCAAGTTGGTTTAAGCTGGTTTGGAAAATCCAAACTGATAGGAACGATGGCTAAAATGATTGAAATGAGGGCATTTTAAGGCAAAATATAATCAGTGCTCTCCTGCTTCTTGTGTAAAATCCCCTAAAAGAAATAGTTTAACATTTGGGACATACTGCACATATTGAGACATTAATGTGTGGCTTTATAAGAAAATCTAAAACATAGATGTTGCGGATGTGATATTTGTGTAGAGTAGAGCTTTTGTTGAATTATTTCTTAGAAAATCTGCCGCACATTAATGTTCCACTGTGAGGCGACTCGATTTTGAAATTGAATTTCCTTCAGCGTTTCTCCTCCACAATTCTGAAAATATCTAGTTGCGAGCACGATGATTAACTGTATGTTGTTTCGGCGCACAGACAGGAAGCTTGGTGTGGGAGTCTCGGGGCGCGGAGGACAGAGGGAAGAGCGCGACCCCACTGTTAGTGTTGGTACGGCCACAGGGACCCAATAAAAACAGAGCTGTCAGTAGCGCTCCTGACTGTTAGGCTCTGTGTCAACCCACAGACCAAATAAACAGCAATCAGTGCTGCACTAACCACTATGTGACAACACACACACACACATACATACACACACATACATAGCAAAGCCCAAAGCTCAGTGAGTGATTTCAAATCATTGCAGCCACACACAAAGCACAGAAGAGCTTGCGTGTGCGTGCACACACATGCAAGCATGCTCACAAAAGCACACACACGTCACTCACAAGTCCAAAAGCAAACAAGCTGGGGAAGTCTGTCTAATTAATGTTTTGAATCTGGCCTCTGAGTGATGTAATGACAACACGTCAAGTCATACTCTCTCAGCCCGGGGAGTGTGTGACTTCCCACAAACCTGGATCTGACTTTCAGAGCGCAAAGCACGAGAGTCTCACCTGTCACGTTTGCACTGTTTCATATATCCCGTCATGTTACATAAACACACCCGACTCTTGTACATGTTTTTCTGTCTTGTCAGATTATTTCATGAGGAAATGGATTTTTATTAATACATGGAGGTGATTTACAGTATGTGACAGGAACACGGCATTATCTCTGAGTTCAAGGTTCATCGTATAAATCATGGAAATTACAATGCTCTCATCTTAATCTGCTAATAACAAAATATCAAACTATAAATTTGTAAAACCGTGGATAAAAATGACATAAAGATATGCTCCACAAGTGATTTCGAAAAGTGATAAAAGAACCATTAAAACAGAATAAAAATTACAGTTAAGGTTTATTTCACTCTTGTCTTATCCACTGAGAGATAAAAATGTTTTGTTCTGATATTTCTCCAACTTTTATTTTTTATGTTGCTAAAAAAAAACTGTTTCCAGTCTTCACTTATAATTTATTAAATAAAAAGCCTGAAAAGAGAAGATCATCTTTTGACTCAACATTTCATTATATCCATCTAGGCAAAAAAAAAACCCCCATCAAAGTCTGGCCACAAATTTCATTTTGCATGTTAGGTCTAGACAATAAAATTTAAATCAGCATCACAACATTAATGTCTGGATATCTTCTGTGTTAAATTGCTGAGCTCCTTTGCACACTACCACATCATACAATAAAGTAGTTCTCATACAGTATATTGTATTATACGGTGCAAGGACAACACATCGTCCGTTTTATTTTTTCTTTTTAAAGGCAATGAGCAAATTCTTCCCTGTTGGTCTGTTTGATGTGACACCTTTCATCACCATCCTTCACATCACAGTACAGTTGATATAAAGTCTTTAAGACGTTCGTGGCATTACTTCAAAGCTATGGTAAATTCTGACTGGATTCTTGACAAATTTTCTTTGTTTTTTTTTTTTCTTTTTCGCAGACCTCAAGGAATTTCTGAAACGGGGTGTGCCGCGTTTCCACGCAGACCCCCGTGTACAGCGGAGGGATCAGACATCACAAGTCCCAACTAATTCATTTGATTGTTTCGAAATGTCTCTACAAAGCCTCTGAGAGGGAACAGACAGACAAAAAAAAGCTCCCAAGATCCCTTTGTGATTGAATAAGCACAAGGAGGGATTGGTTTTGTAGCTGCCATAACGAGCCTACAGATATGACTGAAGTGGTCGCTTCTAAATAGGCACAGCAGACAGACAGTGGAGGTTTGGCCAGAGAGAGAGCTCTAAGAAGAATAGCAGATGCTGAAGATGAAAGAGCAGCCAGGCCTTCACTGGAGGGGTCTGTCTCACAGATACCGACACACACACACACACACACGCAAACAACCTCTTCCCATGTGTCTCATGCTCTCTTTAACAGACACTCTTCCTTTTTTATATTAATTTAAAAGTACTTTAATCAACGTAATTAGAAAACACATTTAGATCTTTACAGCATGAAGAAGACTACACATGCGCTACATATTAGGACTAGGAAGAGGAAATATTTAGTTCCTTTACCCTAGTAAAAGTAGAAATAACTCTGACAATTTAGATTTATTGATAGCTGAAATAATCACATGATCTTCCACAGCTGATCTTTCCACTTGTCATGGAGTTGTTGATGTTCACATTTGGATTTTTCTGAGCATTTACAGGACTTCTCATCACTCCTCATCCATGTTGGCTTATAGGTTGAGACGGGAAAATCATTCTTAACCTTTCAAACTGCAGTTGAAGTAGAAACAATCACATGCTGTGAAAATTCTCCACTTCCTTTAAGCAGTATGCTTCATTTCTAACATTACAAAAGAAATAAGCCTTTCAGGATGGGGACTAAGTGATGTGTTAATAATAAGATAACAAGTTTAAGAGGCTGGAGTGTTCCCCAAATCCAATAAAGAGCAGGACAGAGCTGCTAACTTTAGCCCACATTTTGACAACATCCAGGATCGGCAAACATAGTTAGCTAATGAAATTCCTCTTGGCCTTGGAAGTAACTCCATTCTATGTTGTAGGATATGCTTGGCTAATTAGCCAGACAGATAAACACACTCCGTAAATTCCTCACATTCATGCACTTGTGTTTTTGGTTTGGAAGGTCTTCATAAAAACACATGAACCTCTGAGATCTCAGATGCTGAATATTGGTTTTCTGCTACAAACCACAGCAGCTTTGGCTGTTGGTTAGTCTATAGACACGTTTTTTTTAACTCCTACTGAGTAAAAAGTGTAACATTTCCCTCTAAAATGAAAAATAGAAGTCTTTTTAGTTATTTCGAGTTTGAGAAATGCTAATCTGGTAGGGTTTATGTGCTTCTCATTTTGTCTTTTTCAGGAGACAGTGAAGCGTAAAGTCATCTAAGTTGAACCTTTCCCCTCCATCGTCATTCCTGCTGTAGACAGGCAGGCAGACAAGGAACCCTGGACACGGCACGACAGGCCAACCACTGGGATCTACCATTTCCGCTAGTGTGTCTCCTGTCGTGGTCGCTCCACTCCTACACACAGACCACCACACATAAATATAAATACACACCACTGGTCCCCTCTGGAGAGATCAATTTCACGGGATCACACGGCGAGCTCTGGTTCCCAGGCGCTCCTCACGCGCTCCGCAGACGTAGACAGTTCCTTCACACAACCTGACTCCTGACCCTCCATCATTACCGGGGTCAGAGGACCAGCAACCCCTCGCTGCAGTGGGAGAGGGGGGCTGCTCTCTCCCAAGACTGCAGAGACGGGAGGCTCGTTTTGTTCTCTCTCTCCTCTCTCTTTTTTTTTTTCTTGAGGCTAAATGTCAAACGTTAAAACATGTTTCAACTGTTCAGGCTCGTTATCGAATTAGTGAGTAAAGATGAGTGATTAGGAGTTGATCTGCGTTTGGAGTGTGTGTGTGTGTGTGTGTGTGCATGCACCCTTCACAAATTCTTGAAATCGATGTTGTTTTTCACTTCGCATTTCGACATACCTTCATGTCAGGCTCAGACATCAAACTGCAGCCATATCAAAGGAGTCTGAGTCAGACTTCAGGCACAAATAATGAACTTCTTGCGCTACTCGTGACTCCTGTCGCATGCCAGCAGGTTTTCCTTTCTCTAATCTGAGCTGCCACTCTGGTCCTGTATGCTCTTCAATAGATGAAATGTCAAAACAGGACAAACTTCAGTGTTTTCCAGGGGCGCTAGGTCACTTTGAAAGTGTGATTGGGTCAAACTCAAACCAAATAATTACCTCAAGCTGAGATGAAAGTTAAATATCTGCCTTTGTTCTCCATGACTTTCTCTCACACTCTTTCCTCACAGTGGCCACCCACAAGGAGTTTCGCTGACTCCGGGCATGAGTCACACCCAAACCCCCCCCTGCAAAACCAGTCTCTTCGCTTTCCACTTTACCTCCAGATTAAAGTCAGACAGAACTGACTATGACGTCCTGTGAATATTCACTAGCAGGTCTTTTTGACTTGACTGAATGCAACAAATGGGAGTCAAATACCAAGTTCTGCCTCTCATCCACCTGTTGAATTTGGATATCAAATGCACCAGACTGAGGATTAGAGGACCATTCACAAGATCAGAGAAGTGCAGACGAAGGGACGTGCATGCAGGTTGTCTGAGTTTCCTGTAGACAAAAAAAAAAAAAAAATCACAGACATGATCTGTGAAACATATGTGCATCAACTCTGCTGCCTGGGAGACTCTACAGGTGCCTCAGAGCCCTCACATCCACGCAGCTTTCCACTCACAATGATGTGTATACACACATCTGCACTGTTAATTATCACTCTCTTCCTTTACATTTTAGTTTTTAAACCATTAGAAAAAATGAAAAATGAATTACATATATCCTAATATCGAGCTATCCAACAAACTGTTTCTTTGCATTGTTATCAAGCATCGTAATCTGAGCCTCAAAATACAATTTAAACTCTACAAAAATTATACAGAAAACCTGAAGTAGTACAAGCTTCTACTTCAGAAAGCAGGAGTTCTCAGTAGCAAAAACAAAACAAAAAATCAAGCAAGCAAAGAATTGGCGAAACTAAAAAAAAAATCTGGTGTCCTCAAGATGTAGTTGGACTTGCTCCCTCTCTATGTTTCTGTGAGTGACAGAGAGACAGAGGGAGGCCCTTGAACACTTCCCATGGGGAGACAAGACAGAGATGAGTGTCAGTGGGTCAACTCTGACACATCCTTCACTTCCTAAATACACACACACACACACTGAGAAACGTGTTCAGTGGGTAACTGGTGTAGAAAGGAGAGGAGAATGCAAGTCAAGAGAGAGGACCCCGAGAACAAAACTCGTAGAGGAACTGACAGTGATAGACAAGGACAAACAATGAAACCACGTTCAAACCCCCACCCTCGTAAAGGACAATACCAGAGTGTCCCTCGTTCTCTCACACACACACACAGCCCTCATCCCTGCCTAACAAACAGCCCTCCCTCCTAAAGACACACGCATTCATAAACAATGTTTGTCTCTCTCTCTCTCACACACACACACTCTCACCCCCTCTCTCTCTCTCTCTCTCTCACAATGGTCGGGTGTCACACACGTCTGGTGCAGAATTAGCCATCGCTTCCTCTCCCTGTCAGGGGAAACAAAGTTAGCCTTCCTCAGTGCTCCACACAGCTCTATTTATAAACAATAACAAGGCTCGCCCTCCGCAGGGTTTCACCAGAGAGCAGCTCGACGTATTGTTTCAAGCGGACGAACATCTGTCTGTGGCTAACCTGCAGACGCCGCAGCTCTCAGTGTCTCAACGTGACTCACTGAGGGTCACACCTTCAGAAACTGCACCGCTTTGGTTCAGCAAGGCCAAAGTTCAGCCTGTGACAGAGAAACAGTTAAAGTCCTTGTCCTCTCAAAAATGTGCTTCGCTAGTTGTTACTTTACTTGGATGTTTTGGCTTCACTGTGCAGACCGATGTGATGTAGGAGCAGAGTTTGACACTAGAAAGCTATTTTCACATTCATCTGCTGAGGAGGGAAAGACTGTCTGGTGTCACCTTTAATCTTTATTTAAGACGTGTCACGGTCCAGCATGCATTGTACACAAGTTTGATGTGGAAACCTGAAGTCTCCAGCCCTGTGTTCTAGAAACTACAGTTTCAGGCAACTACGTAATTGACAAGTTGCATTTACTGTATGTATGTTCACAGTGTTGCAGTATCCACTCGTAGTGACTACAGCATTTTTACACTTTGTTATAGCTTTGTTTAAACACTCTCAGTTCTTGGTTAAGGTTAGTGAAAGATCATGATCTGTTCACAGTGACTTTAGACACAACATGTTTATTTACATTTAAGCAAAACCATGATCTGTCCCTAATCTGAGCCGAAGAGCTTTTGTTGGCTAAACCACAGTGTGGTGTGACAGTCGTGTGCTTTGTACGCCTGTCATCTACCCCAGCCACCTCCTGGCGTTTCTGCTGCTGTTAATAAATGTAGTGCTTTATTCATCTAAAAAGAGAAAAAAAAAAAGAGTGGCCTCGGAATGTGATCCAGCCAGGGATTACACTTCCACCACAATGTAACTGGGAAAACAGTTCAGTGATATATGAGTGTAATTTCTAGGGAACAGTTTCACGTTTGACATGAACAATATCTGCAAATTCACTGATTTTTGGATTGAGGAAAAAAATTATATCAGTCACAGTTTCTTATTCAGAGCAGAATATTTTTGCATGTCTTCAAACATTTCTCAAGGGGACCTTTAAAGAAGTGTAGAAAACAATAAGGACATCAGGTAGATGGCCCACAAAATCAACAAGCCTGCAGTTTTTATTTTTTTACATGTATGTTTTTGCCAAATGTACTAAAGGATGACCAAAAACATCAGACAAAAATGAATTTGACAGTGTTTGACAGACAGAATTTACAATGCGACATGTGACAGTAAAGCGCAAACTCTGACACAGAATTAAGGCTTGTTTATACACTCGCAAATAGTTTTCAGCTCTTCAAACAGTTTTCAAGTCTATCAAACCTGTAACAAATCAGTGAACGAAAGGATTTTTTTTTTGTTTCATTTGTGGACTTTTTCCAAAGTAAAGGCCTAAGAATAGAAGTCGCTGTAAATCGTACAGATTGTAAACCCAGTCAGACTCAGTCAGGATCTGATTTATTTGACCAAAGGGGAGGAAGTTTAACTGATACTTTAAGTGCTGATTCCTTTCAGTATTATTCTTCAGAGGAAGTTCACATGTTGTATGGTTCTGTTTATTTCTCAAGACATGACCAAAGTGATGTCCTTCCTGTATCTGTAAAACCTTACTGGAATTACAGATTAACCTCACTTTGACACAGACTTCATGTACATTGAATAACAAAACTTATTGACAAGTGATATTGTATGCATCCATTGATATTATGTATATTTTTGGAAGTCAGCCAACGGCTAGATCAGGAACATTTTGGCTTTTAGCAGTTAACGGTTTAGCATGACTTTGTTTGGTTAAAGAGTAACTAAGAGTTCCTGAACGTGATATCAACATCATCCATCATTGTCACTCTTTCAGCACTGCCGCCTAGCTTAATTTACACTCGCTGAAGTCATGTAGATCCGCATAAGCTCTTTGCAGGAAATCAAATCCAAACAAACCGATACAACTAAACACCTGATGACATGTGGACCATTGTGTAAATATGTGCAGCAGAACTAATTACACTTAATGCAAAAAGTATGGACTGCGTACAGAACTGAGGTGAATTTATTGGTGAAATGCCCCTTTAAGGCAACTTCAAAGCCTGAGAGTGCACACATAACTCCAACCATTTCCTTTTGGTAAGACAGTCTAGACTCACTTTATGTCTGCACTGATGGCATGTTCTTGCTGCAAAAAAACAAAAAAAACACATTTGTGGTTTACTAATAAACTGAAACCTTTTTTGATTGTACAGTGCAAGTGGGTAGAGGACGTGGAAACATATCATTATCGGGCCAAAAGTTCAAGATCATCTAATATTTCATTTTTAAATAAATGTCCTCATGTCTGCCCTTAGAACTGACCCTAAACCATGTGTATCAATATTCAGCTGTTTGATAGGATTTGGCAGCTCAAGAGAGGCTGTGGAGGGAACAAAATTACCTTTCAGTTCAATCTCACAGCAAAGTACTGATTGAGAGGGAGAAAAGACAGAACGGGGACTGAACCCAAGAAAACAAGACTGAGGAAAATATGTTAAAACAGGAAATTAGACATGAAAGAAAAAGAGCAAAGAATACAAAAGTAGAGAGAGCAATGGAGGTGAACCGTCACTCCAACCCTGATTGTTTTGGCCCTGAGTGTGATTTGGTTTGGTGGCCTGATTTGCGGCAGGAGAAGAGGAGGGGGGAGGAGGAGGTGTGGGGGAGGAGGAAGAGGAGGAGGAGGGTGGGGATTCGATGATGTCGTGTTGCGGGCCCTCACCTTCAAAGGGCGGCCCCTGAAAAGCCCTGCTAATCACAACATGTGATGAGACCGGTAGAACAAAGACAGCCGGGCAGAAAATAACAGCGTGGGAACTCTGGGTAAACTTGAAATACAACAAGAGGGCTCACCCCCCCACCATCCCCCACTCCCCCTAGTTACACACACACACAAACACAGAGTCAGAAACTAATGTGGACGCACACCTGTGTTTATTGTGACAAAGGTTTCAGGTTGCATGTACTCCTTACGTGTGTGAACACAGCTCCCACAGTCCCCACTCCCCGACATGCACACACACACACACACACAGATCACCAATAATCAATTTCGATGAATTTGTGAGTGTATCTGTGTGTCTGTCCTGCTATGAGCACAGCCTTGTACAACAACAATAAGATGAAAACAGCCCTAAGTGCTTCCTGTCATTCATATGAACCAAAAAAGGCAGCCTCCTCTCTCTGTGATGACTATTACGCCTTTCGGCTCCCACTGATAAGGATCAACATATTACAGTGTGTGTGTGTGTGTGTGTCAGTACTGACTGATCCATAATTTAGTGTTTTCTTTTAATCTTTATGAGCACAAGAAAAAAGAATTTCCTCACAAAATGAATGGTGGTGTACTTAATTCACATTGTAATATTGTTTTCATGTCTGATGAATCATGGTTTTATGTTTCCTTATTACATTTCCAAAGTGCATATTTCCTTGGCTCATCCATTGCCTTTCAGTTTTGTTGCCTGGAGGGGATCTTTCACAGGATGAATTATTTATTGAAAAAAAAAAAGTGACCTTCAGTGACATTTTGCAATGTAATCTTTCACCACAGACAGTTTTGTGAGGTTGGACAAAATGTCAGTGTGCTGCCAGTAGCAGCTAGTTTCAGTGTGGATTGCAAGCATTGCTAAAACAATGCGAACAAGCCAATTTCTCTGAAATGAAAAACTTTTTTCTTTCTTTAAGTCAGATGGTTGTTAACATGTTTTAAATGACTCTAACATCATGCACATCAACTAAAGTTCAACTTGAATTAAAGTCTTGTTAACATCATGTTTTATTTTGATGAATTAAATTAAGTTTTTCTGTATGTTTGCAGGAATTCTTACGTGATCAGACATAAACCTCTTAGTGCCAAGGAATATTTCAGTATATCACAATTAGTAAGTGATGAGAAGTGAAGTTCTAATAAATATAGACTTCTTATATAAATCGTATAGGTATCAGGTCTTGGCATCTTTGTGAAATTCATATTTGCACTTGAAAATCTGATAAACAATAAACTCCAGTGCAGGAGTATGATTAACAAAATAAAGTACTAATTATACAGAATGACCCCTGTCAGTGTTATATCAGTATTTTATTTGATTAGTTCTAGTGATGTATTAACATGTTGTCACTGTAGTGTTGTACTTGGCCAAGATAAGCCTAATTTGAATTACTGTATGTGCTTTTGGGCAGATTAATGTTCAACAGTATATGTTAAAAAAGGAATCATCCTAAAAGTATTTGCTAACTACAGCTGTGAAGTAAATCTAGTACAATATTTGCCTGTAGTAAAGTAGGAGTCTACGTTATGTAATAATTCATGCAATATTATTCTATCCTATTAAATGGTAGTCTGTTATTTAAATAAGCCTCAGTTCAGTCCCTGCAGGAGACCCTCCACTGAAGAGCTCCAGCTCCACACGCAGAAACATGAGCCCTCCGTGTATACAAACACACACCAGCAGCTCTGTCAAATTATTTGGGGAGTGTGACCATTATAAGGAGCCACCAGTCTTGTGGTAGTGATGATGTGGAAACTCCTGGGAGAAGGGACGAGGACGGCTTTGATTGCATTATGGTCTTTTGTTGGGCGCGCTAACTGAGTCCTTGAAGTCCCCACAGCGTCTTTACCGTGCATGAGGTCTCTCTGTGGGGTAAGATTAGACTTGGTGGCTTCCTCTGGTTGCGGCAGTGCTCCCTGTCTCTCCTCCCGGGCTGAGTTAGTATTGGATTACAGGTTCACACGCTCGCTCGCAGACCGCCCGTCGCCCCGACCAATTGCTCCATTCATTCCAGCGCCGGAGACGGCCGTCGGCCTCTGATTGGTTATCAGCGCCGGTTAGGGAACTTTCCCACGGCCAGCGCGTGCTGACAGCCGGCCAGCCACTCCTCATCACCACCGGGACACACACGGGGGAGGAGGGGGCGAAGACGGGGGCGATGGGTGGTGTGGAGGGGGGGGGGACAGCCACGGACCGAAAGTCCATTGGACCGCTGTCAAAGTTTCTCCAAAGATCCTCTAGTTTTGGAAGATCAGTCACTCCGATGTTAAGTGTCAGAACCAAACCCCCAAACTTTAGGCCAAAGACTCAACTAAGGATTAAGACACTAAAAAGCTGAGAGTGAAAGTTCATGACCCTGGAAACAGTAGCTGGAAAAACAATCCCAATTCAAGGTTCATGCAGTAGCTGGAGTTTTCGTTCTTGCTGCACGACCATCCTCAGCAGATTGAGTCTCTCTGGTGCTATTTTCATAGTGAGGAATCTTATTTAAACGTCAGTTCTTAAGTCAAGAAGATCTTAAAGTCTCAGAAAAAAAGCCTAATATGAGCTAAGCAACAACACTGGAGAAACTGAGGATGTAGTCAACATGAGAATTTACAAAATCCATTCATTAGACATTACTTAAATATCATTTTCAAAGAGTTTGGTTTGGGTGGCAAGAACACTTTTGCTGTATTTAATATGAGGTTTTTTTCATTATAAGATTCCAGAGACCAAACCTCACTGACACGTAGTCTACCCTGTTAAATCAAATCACTCCTACACCTTCCAGAAATACCCACAGAGTGAGATGTCTTTTACATTTTCCTCCTCTCAGATTTGCCAGAGCGCACTGGGATATGCTTGGGCCAAGCGCGCTGTCAATCAAACCCAAGACCGGTCTGTGAGTGGCTGGTTTGGCACCGGTCCCCGCCCCCGTTGGCCGGCAGCAGCGTTGAAATGACACCGTGGGAAAGCAGAGCGCTTCAAACGGAGGCGCTCCGGGCAAACCTGGACAGACGTCTGGCAGACACACCGAAGACACACTGAAGGACTATTGTGGACGAATCAAAATGAAAAGGAATCACGATTTTAGCTCCTCGGACAGCGAGTTGGATGAGACTATTGAGGTGGAGAAGGAGAGCGCAGATGAGAATGGGTAAGTTATTTGGCCTCGAAGTGTATTTTCTCTTATTCCTCTTATGTGGTTCAGGTTTGTGGATGGCGGAAGTGGACAACACGGCCGTAAAATAGCTATTAAAAAAAAATAAAATAAAGTCAAGAGCACTTTGATTGAACCTCCCTGTTTAATCTCTTTAAAGGAATATGAGCTCTCCTCTCGGCTCCATGTCTCCCACTACATCAACTCAGGTGCAGGCGAGGAAAAGGCGTCGAGGAGTAAGTGAATGTTATTTATATAAAAATACCTTTCTACAGTTGGACATCCTGTCAAGGATCTTTCCAGGTCTTTGTCATATTTTTCTGCACACAACTAAACAACATGTTCCCTGTCTTTCTTCAGATAATTGAGAAACGGCGCCGTGACCGGATCAACAACAGCCTCAGCGAGCTCCGCAGGCTGGTTCCCAGCGCCTATGAGAAACAGGTAAGTAACAGGCAACACAACACTAAAGTCACTTAAGTCCAACAATATGAAACCGCTTATTTATTCATGATCCTCTGGTTTATTTATTTGTAATTGACTCCTATCTATTTGTCCCCTCCTCACTGAAGGGCTCAGCCAAACTGGAGAAAGCAGAGATTTTGCAGATGACTGTTGACCATCTGAAGATGCTTCATGCAGCTGGAGGCAAAGGTATGTCTGGGATTCATTAGCTGTTACAGAAAAACACCTTTCACTTGTTGCTTAATGATCACATTCATATGCTTAATGGGGCAAAAACTGCATGCATTAACTACAATGTCCAATCGGTTTCTTTGGAAAAATGAAGAGACGTCCTTAGAAATGAACGAGTCAAAGAAATGTGACTGTGTTTCACAGTCCCCAAAGCCAATGGCATATTGATACATGTCAGACAGAGCTCCTTCAATTCTGGACAAACTTGTTTTGTTGTGTGCAGATCAGCTGACTTCTTAACTAATCTGCTGTCTTCTTGCTTTCTGCTCAGGTTACTTTGACGCCCACGCCCTGGCAATGGACTACCGTGGTTTGGGTTTCAGGGAGTGCCTGGCTGAGACGGCCCGCTATCTGAGTATAATCGAAGGCTTGGACAGCGCAGACCCTCTGCGGATCCGTCTGGTCTCCCACCTGAACAACTACGCCAGTCAGAGGGAGGCTCACTCTGGCCTGAGTCACCTGGCGTGGGGTTCTGCATTCGGATCCCCTCCTGCCCACCTCACCCACCCCCTCCTACTCCAGCACCAACAGGGGGCACCTTTGGCACCTTTACCCCGCAGCACCACCAGCAGCCCACATACGCCTCTGTCATCCACATCCACTTCATCCACTACTCCCTCCTCTTCGTCGTCATCATCCTCGTCGGCCGCAGAGACTCACGTCCCAGGAAGGCGCAGCAGCAGTGCAACGCCCCACTCAGATCAAGGCCCGATCCGGGTCCCCCCTACGACTGCCGCTCCTACCACCGTTCTGCACCCCGCCTTGGTCCCCTCATCAGCATCCAAGCTCTCCCCTCCTCTCCTCTCCTCCCTTTCGGCATTCCCCTTCCCCTTCAACGCCTTCCCCATCATCTCCCCCACCACTGCCATCAGCCCCCCGGCCCCAACATCCAGTGTGGGGAAACCCTACAGACCCTGGGGTATGGAGATAGGGGCTTTCTGACTGAGGTGAACACCTCAACACAATCTACACATAGACTTAACTCACTACCCAGCTGAGCTGGACTTTCATGGACAAGACTTTTTATTTTCCCTGCTAAGAAAGTACTATTTTTTCTATGATGTTGACATCCCACAGAGGACATACCTAGCTATAGGATTTTTATTTTCTTGCTAACGTATTGTGTTTTGTAGAAAAGAAAAAAAAAAAACAGTGAGGAGGGAGACCACGACTGAAAAGCAACAAGAGTGATTTATTGTGTTGATTGATCTGTGTTCCTGCCCACCCCTTTAGAAGTTTCACCCACTGTTGTCGGCCTATCGAGAATGGCTTTTCCAGATGGTCAAGCAGTTGCCGTCCGTCAAGTTCCTGGGTGAAACTGTCCCCCCCTTTGTTTTTCCCCTGAGCTGAAACACCCAGTGTTGATGCCCTGGTTACACATAGAGGGTGGTATGAAAGGAGGGCTTGAGGTGGTGGAGAGTCACCCCCTTTTTACAGCATTTTATGGGGTGGAATAACCGAAACCAGGTGTTTGTTTGACTAAATACTGGGAACAGAAGTGAGTTACCAGCTTGGTTGAAATAAACTTAGCCGTGATTTACCCGCAACCTCTGATGTTCATATGGTGCTCTATTGTTTAAGCTCACTTCCTCAAGTTATGTTTCCTCTCTACAGTAAATTCTGTCCTTAACAATTGAAGCTTCACATATGTTTTACCAGCTTTTTCAGTTTTTTTCTCATGTAAATGATGTTAGGGTGATTTTTTATCACCTTGTCTCTTGTGTTTGCTCAGCAATAGCAGCATTGTCAGTCAGTATTTACCGAGAGGGAGTAATGCTTTATGCATCAAAGCAGTTACAGTAAAAGAAGGCCGTACAATTCTTTTTTTTCTGTCATTATTGTCTTTAGAGACATTTAGAAATTCCACCTCATCATTTCCCCCTCATATTTTGGTGTTTCCAGGCAAACCTCACTGTGAGTTTGTATATTTTACAGTTGTACAAAACATGAGCAAGCACTGACAAATTTTTCAGCTTTTCAAAGTTGTCGCTGGTGGTAATGACAAAAATCCCTGTAATTAAAAAAGTTCTGATACCTGTGGCTTTATCTGTGTGTTTTTATGCATGCATTTGCATGTCTGTTTGTTAAAGTGCTTAAAGGTATGAATGTATTTTTGTGTACAGGTATGTGTGTGTGCCTGCAGTTGTTTGCATGTGTGTGTATGTATATATGTGTGTGTGCGTGCACGTGTGTGCGCTCGCAGTACGTGGCGACGCCTGGTATCAGATGAGGCTGCTTGTTTCTCTCAGCAGCCCTCTGTGTGTGCACAGGAAACCATTAACAAGGAGGGGATATCCTGGACAATAGCAGCCCGGCTGGCCCCATGCGCTCCGTGGGAACTAGAGGAGGAGGAAAGAGGGAGGGAGGGAAGGCTGGAAGAGGATGGAGAAGGAAAGAAAGGAGGGAGTGAGCACAGAGTAGGCGATGGAGGGAAAGGGGTAAGAAAGAAAAGAACAGGGGGATCAAAGGAGAGAGGGACTGAGAAACTGTGAGAAAGGAAGTGTGCAGAGAACAGTTTTGTCTCTTTGCCATCGTTTCAGCTTGCACCAGCTGCACCTTCTGTTCTCAGCTCCTACACGCCATCTCTTCGTCTGCAGGACCAAAATTTTACTCACTCGCCAAAGTATCCCTCCCCCTTTCATCTGTTTCTCTAAAATGTCCGCTTTCTCTTTCCCCTTTGATCTCTGTCGTCATCCCCTCTAACCTTTTCCTCTATTACTGAGGATGATGCAGAGCCAGGTAATGATGTAAGCATCACTGCAGCCAAAACCACAAGGTCAATGACATTTATAGCAAAGACAACTTGTCCTTTGTCTCCCCCACCTGGTCATGAGTGGAACTTCAACACTGAAGCTCATGGAAAAGGACGACTCATGAAGAACCCTTTGCATTCAGTATTTAAGTAAAAGTAGCAGTAACACAATGTAACAATACCCTGTTATAGGTGGAAGCATTTATCAAGCGTCTTTATTTTTTTTTACTTTTGTATGTTAAAGTAATTTGATGTACAAATTGTACAGTAACCACATTAATCATTTATTCATTAACCAGTTTTTATAAATATATTTATGCAGTAACCATTTATGGATACAGCCAGTATATAAATAGCTACATATGGAGATAATTTTGTTATTTTTGATAATTTTATATACTGCTGTTTGTAATCTTCTATAAAACTGTACTTCTATTCAACATACTTATGCTGTATGCTGAATAAAATTAGTAACCAGTAACTAAAGCTGTTACATAGATGTATTATTTTTTTCCTTTTGAAAAGTGGTGAAGTGTAAGAATAAATATTTTTTTTATGCTTCAATAGGTGGGTTTCACGTGACGTCACGACGCAGCGGCGCGAGGGCGCCAAATTCAGATAGAGGGCAGGAAGCGTTTCAGCCTTTAGCTGACTGACACACTGAGAATCTACCGTGTGGGAAAATGCCTGTGTTTTGTGTAGTTTACCGGTACTCACTGGTGAGAAATATAAAAAAAAAACAGAACAACGCCGTAAAAGGTGGATCTTAATCCTGCGTCTGCGGTCGGGAGGAGCAGTCTGCTAATGCCCGTGTCTGCAGTGACCACTTCGTCAAAGGTATGTCAGCTAGCTAACTTGGTTTTTGTGGCTTTGTTTATATCATTAGGTTGCCGGTAGTCTAATATGGACTTCACTGGGACTTTTTAGGCTGCTCTAGCGTTTTAGGGGGCGTTGACTCAGTAGCCCAAATGCTATTTCGCTGTCATGTCATACTTCAGTATTTCTGTGTAACTGACAAATGAACCGCCTTGTATCCCTGTAAGATGTGTTTGTTGACATTATAGCCGCTATTGCTAGCTGCTAGCTATACACAACCAGTATAAGAATAAACACCAAACGATAATCGTCTTTGAGCCGTTTGGTACCAAGGCTGTGGACCCACCCGCTCACAATAAAAGTTATATGCCTCCAGGCTTTTGTAGGCTTTCATTTGCTGTTTCGTATAATAAGAGGACTTAAGTACGAGATAATTAGCGATCTCAACAGCCTCGATTGTACTTCATGAGGTACCGGTTACGTCCAACATATTGTTTGATTAACTGTGTGTATCTCCGTCTCGACACGGGATCTAAACCCATACAATACAGACTCTCTGATAATATTTCCTCCATTGGCTTTGACATGTAACTTACTTCCTGCACTCCTGAATACTCACATTCAAGTGGAGTACAAGTTCCATACTTACAGGTAAATTACAGGTAACTGAAAATGTCAACATGTCAATGGCAAGAAGTGAGCGAGCATTGACAATGACAGGTGCCCTGAAACTGATAAAGCTAAATAGATTGCAGCCCTTATTAACAATATTACTTACTTTCTGTCGGTTGAGTCGTTTTTCTTCTTTAACTGTTAATTAAAGACATAAACATGGGGAATGGGTGATGGGTTTTTATTGTTTTGTAATGTGGAGTTTTACAGAAATCAAGCAGCACTACCTGAATGCTACAGTATGTGAAAGAAGTCACTCTCCACGCCAGTTCCATTCACTGAACCCCAAATCTTTATTAACCACTGCTTGCTCACAAAGATATACGTGGAGAGGGGGAAACACACAAATGGACAGAGGAGAGAGAAAGAGAGAGAGAGAGGCAGGTAGGATAGTCACTGTCTGTGGTGAACAGCTGTTTACACACTGTGACGGTGTTGGTTTATAATTCACCGGATCAATATCACATGGCACAAACGTTTTGGTTATCTACCCGCCCTTTCTGGAATACACGCACACACACACACACTCACACACACCTATGGGCCTACCGTGCGTGTGTGACCGACAGGGTTCAACCTCAGGCTTCAACACCCCTGCTTACAAACTATTCGGATACTTTAATACACTCATATACACCTTTACAGATGGAAATACTGTGTTCATGAATCATTGTTGCAGTGATACCTGTTATGGCTTAAATATCTTTCTTGTGCCAACGTTTCAGTCGCGTTTACAGTGTCTTGGAGTGAAGTGCAATGATTCCAGTAGGCGGTGATGTTGATGTTGAGTACTACTCTAGCCTCTATGAAAGGTGGAACTTATTTGTAATTTCTCCAATGTAAGATTCACAGTAACAAGTCAGATCTCAGGTGAAGTTTTTTTTTTCTTGCACTTTACATTCTCATGGATGCAGTTTAACCTCAGTTATGTTGTATATTACAGTAACACGTGATTGGTCAGGGATGTTATTTGAGCTTTTCCGGTGCCAGATGGACAGAGTTTAGCGAGCTCCTCCATGAGCTCTGTGCTGTGATTGGCTAAATGCCTGCCCATGTGGAGAGCGTGAGTGAGTGCTTCTACAGTATGTATATATGTGGAGAGATGAAGAGGCTGCAGACGGAGGGAAGGAGGATGAGGATGGGGTCATTAAATGCTAAATTGTTCTCCTGTGGTTACAGTCACCATCTACCTCACAGGAGTGGATGTGCAGTGACGGCTTGCAGTCCCCACAGAAAGGCAAACTGTCCCCCTTCCCTTCTGCCAACTTCCCTGCACATGTCCCTCGCTAATTGGAACATTGGCATAAACTGGATGGAAAATCACTCCGACCAAACACAGATCCAATTTTTGCTTCCAGATCTGAGGGGTCAAATTAGTAGATGCCCACTTGAAGGGGCAAGGGAACAGAGCCAGGATGCGGGTCTTGTGAGGATGCAACCAGTCACAGCAGACATCAGCTAGCTGGCAAACTCACAACAAACACCTAAGCCTGTTACCACACAAGAGAAACCTAACAAAAAAAAAAGATTTTTCAGGCTGAAATGAACAAACAAAAAACATGAAAATGAACAAATTATTACATCCATATATACGCAGGGAGAGGAAAATTATATATAAAAATGGCACACTGCAATCAATACTTTTGCTGCTTGTATCGTACTGTATATAACAAAAAAAGAAGTATTTACAAAAACCAATACCCACTGTCACTTGTCAATTAGATTTTTTTCTTTTCTTCTCATTTGAAACGGAGCAAAAACATTCTTTTTTGGGAAGAGTGGGTGGGAGACATTAATTTTCTTTTTTTTTTTTTTTAAGCTTTTTTGCTTTTTTGTTTTCCACCCCCAACCCCATTTGAACCTCCCACTGTCTTGGGATGGTGTCTCAGGCTGTGGTAGTTTCATAGTAGTATGGGGGAGTATGGCAAGAGGGGGGGGGGGGGGGGGGGTTGGAGAGGTGGTGGGGAAATGGGGGATAAGGTGGTGGTGGGAAGGGGGTGTTCCTCAGGGTCGGGAGTGGTGATGGGGGGGGGGGGGTTTCTGAGGTGGGATGTGGAACTTGCTGGGGCTTCTCACGCTGTCAGTTCTTCTCTCAACTCCTTGTTCCTGCGCACCTCCTGAGCATGCCTCTCCTGGCAAAAACACAAACACACAGACCGAGGATGGTTTTTGTTTTTTTTTTCCTGATGCTGGCTCTTTCTTGATATTTTTTTCTTGCTCACTGCACCATTTCTCTCCTTTGACCTTTCCAGTGACGACTCACTTCATTTCCCTGTTCTGCCTGTCCTCCTCTCCACCCTGAGGCTCTTCTCTCTTCTTCTTCCTCCTCTCTCCCACCCTCCAGGCACAGGACTGAATATTTGTCTTTGTCAAACCCCTCGGTGCTAGAAGGTGTACAAGCCCTCCTTACTCTCTTCTTTCTAGTCTCCAACTGCATCTCTTTCTTCATTATTACATTTCACAAATAATATATCCCTCAGATAACAAAACCTAAAACATAACATGACTGAGGTTATGTTATGTTAGCATAATTAGACAATTCCCTGTATTCTAAATTACATGAATACTACTGAGTCACGGTTTTATTTGGAAGTTATGTTACAGTTTCCAAAGCTAAAATCTCCTTTCCTGTATGTTTTAGATTCAATGGATACAGATGGTGCTCAGTATATATAAAACCTTGCTGCTCACCCTCTCCTGCAGGCGCTCCATCATGGCAGCCAGGTAGGCCATCCGGTTCTCCTCAATCTGCTCCATCTTCAGCTGGAGCTTCTCCTCGGCCATGCGGCTGAAGTTGCTGTTCTCCTCCATGGCCTTCAGCAGCACGTCACGCTCGTGATCCCTTTTCTCAGCCAGGGCCCGGAGTACCTGTGCCTCCTGGGACTGAAGGAGGGAGAGGAGGAGGAGGAAGAAGAAGGACAGGCAGGTGATTTACTGAATCCCATTGGTCAATGTTTCTTAAAATTTACGCATGAGTCAGAACTGGTTCAACACATTAAATATCTGGAAGTAACAGAATTTCTCTCCTTGCCACCGTCCTCTTCTCTGACATGCACTATAATTTATATATTAAACCGCATGTTTGACCTACAATATTGGACATCTGGTGTTAAAAAATCTGTCATACTATTTTATTGATTGGGTGATTGATTTGTTGGTGAGTTGCAGGGATTTGTCAGCTGGTGGACTGACTGTATTGACGTTGGAATCAATGAGATGCAGGAATTAGCCGGTGTTAGATTAGATTTTTCATGGTAGTTTTGCAGTTGCTGTAGTCAATTTGATGCTCAATTGACCAAACAAGCAAACATCACATTGCACAATAGCAACATCGCAGGCCAGAAATTGTTTACTTTTGGTATCACAAAAAGCTTTATTACAGCTTTTTTTTTTTTGTGGCAGCTGGGTGTGAAAATGATTGGAAAAATCCTTACTCTCCTCCGGTCCTCAGCTGCCTCCAGTTTCTTCTGGATGTCCTCCAGGGAAATGTCCCTCTTTGGGGGGCTGGTGATGCAGTGGGAAACATCAGACACAGGGGAGGACGGCTTCAGGATGACCTCAAAGGCCTGGCCCGAGGCTCGCTTGTTAATGGGCTTGATGTCCATGTCTGCATGTGTGCACATTAATTAGAAACAAATAAAGAAACCCACATTTAGCTCTGTGTGACTTTTCATTTAAGCATGTTTCACAGAGAAGATGAAAAGAGGATCTTCAGTCTGGTTACCACGTACCGTCAAAGTCGCCCATGATGTTTTTGCGGCTCTCGGGGTACAGACAGGAGCAGATGAGTGAGAGAACTGAAATCTCCTTCATCTTCTCTTTGTAAGCTGAGGGGGTAAATTAAAACATGACTGTGTGTTAGTTTGTTGCTGCATGTAAAGCATAATTAACCCACTAACACATAAAAAGACGAAACATCATTAACCCACTTCTCCCTCCACAGGAGGTCCTTGATCAAGATTTTTAGAGGAAAAATTATTCATAACATCCTCAAAAAAAAAAAGTAAACCTCATCAAAGACTGTCTGGTGAAGCTGAACTGCTGTAGGTTTTGTGTAGATTTTGTGGCCTTTGTTTTCACTGCATCACGCGGGATGAATGAAATGGATGTCTCCTCACTTGGCCTAATTTCCCCACCAGCCAAGATGCTGCTGTCCCTACAGGATTCTCCACACATCATTAGCTATGCATTTCATTTCAGTCTATTATTTATTAACGTAGCCAAACCAACGCCCAATTGCCTCTCAGCCATTTTCTTGCTAACACCAAAAAAAGAAAAAAAGACGCTGAGACAAGTTTATGCTTTTCAGGTAATTTAAAAGGCAAACACGCCAGGATTTAGGTTAGATGCTGGGATAATATTTGGACTGTTTCTTATCTTCTTTGTGGCTTTTAGATAGAGGCTAACAGCCAAGGTTTTAGCTTATCAGCATAACACAGCAATATGACTGCCCATCCCATGGTCCATTTATGATCCAAAAAGTTAATCACACTGAAGCAAAGCTGGTATGAAATAATACTAGCTGTATTTGGGAACCTGCGCCCTGCTCAGTATGGTGGGAAGAGTGCTCCGAAGGGCAGACAGTAAAAAAAAAAAGAAAGAAAGGAAAAAAGAAAAGAGAAGCACAGCCAACCTTGTCTCACCTTGACTTTTTTTTTTATCCTGTGCATTTGGCACCTACTACTTTGTAATGTGAACCTCAAGTCCCTGCAGGGAGAACGGCAAAAATAAATGCACTACACTGCAGGTTGTGAAATATTCTACTTTTGCACATGGCTGCTGTGTTCTGTCAAGGTACACTGCCTCATGGTGCACATTTGCATGCCAACTGTCATAGTAAGGCATACTCCATCATCTAGAGCACAAGGCCTGCAGGGCTGAAATGTGCCACACTGATTTGTGCTTTGCAGCAGGCTTACGGTAGCAAAGCCAGAAATGAGATTTACTGCAAAAGAGCCTCTCCATGGTGGAGTACAATGTACTGTATGATTAATCCAAATCCTCTTCCTTACTCTTATTCCCTTCTCACTCTTTCTTCTTCTCCTCTCTGCTTCTCACTTTCTGCTCTGCAGACGGGAAGACGCCACAGTAATGTGATCAACTCTCAGATGTAGCTCTCACTACTCTCTGATGGCCTTGTTAACCCCTTCCCTCAGGAGGAAGTGGGAGAGAGTGAGAGGGTGGTAGGGGTGAAAAAAAGAGAAATTCTAAAAAAAAAAAAAATGAGAGGGGTTGAGTAGGAATGGAGATAAAGGAAGAGACTGGTAGAGAAACTGAAAAGTATTTCTCAGATGTAAGGGCTGTCAATGACAAAAGAGTGGGTGGAAGCAGATGGAGAGAGATGAGGATACACTGTTTGGGTGGGGCTGAAAATCATGCTAACACCTTTCTGATTTAAACAGAAATCACAGACGGGAGGATTAGGAACCAGGAAAGGGGGCAGCTCCCAGTGGGACTTGCAGCGGCCATCAACTGCCCCCAGGACAGCCTAATGGAAGGCAGCCACCTCAGGTGGATGGCACTTTAATTTGTAATTAGAAGACCGCACCATTTCTGCTGACATGAGGGGGAGAACAGAGCTTTTGGAGGGTTGTCACACGCTCATTAAGTGCTGTGTACATGTCAAGACCCCAGCAGCTATTTTCTCCCACACACAACCCCACTTGACAGCTCAAGGCTCAAACAGTTAACAATTCAGTGGAGCAGGTAATATGGGTTAAGTGCTTACGGAGCAGATCAGCAGAGATTCTTGTTTAGTGGTTGCCATGCTCTGGTTGCAGCCTTTTCTGTGGTCAGTGATGTTTTTAAATTGAAAATTTAGGCCTAGATTTCTAGTTTAGGACTAAAGCTAAAAATTATTTTGATAAAGTAAAATACACTATCTCACCTGTGGTAGGCTTTGGCCTTAATATGATTTAGATGTTATTTAAAGAGTCTTTTAAAGAGTTTTAATCTGTCGATTCTTTAATTGATTAATCAGTTAGTTGTTGGTTCCATAAAACACATGAAAACTGTGAAAAATGCCAAGGGGAATGTCATCAAATATATTGTTTTGTCCAACTCACAGCCCACAACCAAAATATATCCCGTTTACAGTGATATAAAACAGAGCAAAGAAAAAGCTGTAACCATCAAATGTTTGGCATTTTTGTTTAAAAAATTACTTTGCAGATCACATTTGCAAATTTTCTGTTGAATGATTAATAAGTAATTTCAGTTGTTGCGCCCCTGAGATGGTTTGTTTAGATTTACTTGAGGTGAGTATTGTAAGTTTGGTTTTTGCCATGTCTGCATCAGAGTAAGTTTCATTTCTTTATTGTCTTAGAAGATAAGCCCTCACTGCAAATTTAAACTGAGCTGTAGCTCTCAACCAGAACCTCCAAGATATTGTTTTTATATACATAATCAAAAAATATGAGATTCTCTACTGTGCAAAAATATGAAATTGCAACTTTATTACTCCAGAGAGAAAATATATTTTTCTTCCATAACTGCTATAGTAATAAGCTCATTCCCCCTGGATCAGACTCATAAAGATGATAAATGATCCAGGATGACATTCTTTGTAATTCCTCCGCAGGAAATGTCCAAGCACCCGTGTTTGTTCATAAATGCTGGCTGAGTTTTTTATATGCTTTTTTCAAAACAAGAATACAAGATGAGACAAAATAATGTCAGACAGGGATGACACCACTTAAATGCTCCCACTCTAGGAAGCTGGTTTCAACCAGTCAGCCTTGCATCCTCTCTCTCTCTCTCTCTCAGAGAGCTACTCCTCCCGTCCTGACCACAGACACGCAGCCAGCAAACTGCACTTCCTCTTTCAATCCATCAGCCAAAGAGCACAGATCATCAATATCTTCTGTACCTCCTCCCCCATAAGCATCCCTCTTCCCCAGCACCTTCTGCATCCCCAAGCCTCCATTTCACCTGTTGCTAATGTATTCTCACTATCAATCCCATCCTCTTGTTCTTACTCTGTGTCTCTGTTTTTCTCCCACACACTCTGCATCTCCTGGGAGCTTCAGTTCTGCATTAGCACAAACTGCCACACCTCTGTTTTGGTATTTTTCTTTATTCCTTATTTCTTATTTCTTCCTCCCTGCCGCCAGCTTGTCTTAAAAAACAACGCTATTACAAGAATTTAAACAAAGAACGGTGCTTTAAGAAAAGAGTCGCTTAGGCCAAAAAGGGCTAAAGTGAACAACATATGAAAGATATTGTTGAGAAGGCTATGGACAAACTGCCTGCTGAGGCCAACCCACGAAGTGTGAGTGTATCAGAGCATTCACTGCCCTCCTGGGATCTGTAGTTTCACAGCAGCATGGGCCTGGCACCTGAGTTAGGCCCTTTACTGCAGGGCCACTCGGCAACAATATAATCACAAAATTATGAAGGTATTACTAGAGCAAAATTGGCTATTAAAGGAAACGTTATTGCACCCAGATGATCAAGTGCAGTTCAGGTATTTGATTCAGAGGTGCTGGGGCTTGTTGTAAGTTTTTTTTTTTTTTTTTGCTAAACCGCACCCTGTATCTGCCCACAGAGATCAGGGCTGCAACTATGATAATTTTCTATTAATTGATTAATCTTTTGGTTTATAAAATGCCAAAAAAAAACCCCATTACACTTTCCTAAAGCTCATTGTGCCTTGTTTTATCTGACAGTTAGTCCAAAATCCACAGATATTCAGTTTATTATCACAAACAGACCAAGAGGAGCAGCAGCAAATCCTCACATTAGAGAAGCTGTAACAAGCAATATTGGCTTGCAAATGATGAAGCAATATCCGCTTAAAGGAGCAAAAGGGTTTCTGCAAAATATCTGAGACAAATAGGTAACAGCGTGAGATGTATAGATAACCTTTAGATAAAATCCAATTTGCTAAACTAGGATGACAAAATGTCTGAACTGTCTTACCCAGATGTTGATTTTTTCAAGTGATTATCAAACCATGAGCATATGGCATACCATCACTGCTGGATTGATGTCACTTCTTCCTCTCAGCCTATCTTAAAGAGCAACAGTCATCTGAACCAGTAATGGGTGTGTGCTGCATTGATCAGTGGGGCTCGATGATGAATCAGGATGACTTATGAGACTTTCAAGCTTTATGCACATGGCCCATAATGACAATAATGATAGAGGTGGTAAGATGAGACATATAGCCGGATTTGGACATGACTAGTTGCTTAAAATTGATGGCATTATTGTCCAAGAAGCTTCTGTTTCTGTGCACCAAGGAATTGATTTTAGGGCACCAGCTGAATGACCACACCTAATTGGATATGACAAGACTGCACGATAAGGATCAGGAAAAGGCCTTAGAGGCCTTAATGCACACAGGAGTGGTTCTGAGCACTAGTTTGTTTGTGGAATAACTGATCCATTTTGTAGTGTAGAGGCCTAAGGATGTCTGTATTTATCACTATCCTCAATTCTCCTCCAAAGAATTTTTAAAAAAGCCACAAATTCATATATACACAGTGGTATTTATCCTTCCTTATAGTCCTTAAAGTTATAGAAGATCATTTACCCATGAAACTACAGGTATTTTTGCTCCTCCATTTCATAATTGTGAAAAAAGTTGAATTAAATTCCAAATATGATTCTAAAATATTGGGAGCGCTACGTTTCTAGAAAGTCTAAATGAACTCAAAGACCTGCTGCGAGCTGACTGGCATGGTGACTGCTTTCTCCCGGAGTGTCTGCTCCCTGCCCATCCCATTCTGCCCGTTCACAGCTCAAATCATGGAGGAAAGAGGAGGAAGGAGGAGGCAAAGGAGGAGGAGGAGGAGGAGGAGAAGAGGGGAATAAATATAACAGTCAAGGTTTAGTTGCCGGTGTCCCTCAGCGCAGACACCATGCAGGACCCTTACTGCTGTCTGTCTGCATGCCCCTCCATCCATCAAGCGCCTAGTCAACCAGAAAACAAACAGGCTATCCTCTGGAGTGGCCACACACACATTGCACTTTTGAGCCTTTTTACACACCCCCGATTAACCCTCACACTTTCCTTAATGTTCGATATGATCAGCATATGGGCTTCTTTTTTTTTTTTTTTTATAAAGCCTGCAAGTCACATCTAGTGTTTATAGGCCAGAGACAATTCATAAAGTAATATATTCAAATCAAAATATATCATGCCTTCATATGGATTGGAAATTCAGAGGCTGACACAAATACAAGGCCTTCCACCTGCCATAACACCCAATCTCATTTAATTCTCCAAAATGACTGTAACATTCCATTAAAGGCTCGATTGTGGCCTGGTAATAATGCGGTTATTGAACATTATGGGCCACGTTTACAGTCAATAACCTTCCTAACAGGACTGGAGTCTGATATTCCTGAGACGACATTCATTTCCATCGCCAGTCGTAAATTCTTCCCTCGACTGCAAAGCATTTCTGGATAAGGATGCTCTATCTTTTTTTTTTTCTCCCCCTCTCTCGCTCATTCCTGCCATTTGCGGTCACCTACAAAAAAAATGAGTCCAGCAGGGCTTTACAGACACAGCTACATAGATTGGCCCAGTTTTGATAAGGTGATTTGTCACGGTGAACCGCTGCACACCACGAAGAGCGGCTGGCTTGCTTTGAAGGGGACCGGAGATGTTGGGTGGGGTCGCTGGCGCTGCATTATGCTGCACGGCTCTGAGTCAGGCAACAAGGGGCAGGTGCGGCAGGCAGGCATCGACAAAATACTGCTGTGTGAGGGGGAACATCGCCTTTCTTGTGCTGATATGGATTCATTCTCTTTTATTCGCTTGCTCTGAAGTGCATTTAAAAAATATGCGTCACTGAATCCTAGATCTCATCCTGATCGGCACTCATTCATATTTGGGATCAGACGAAAGCAGCAAAATAAACTCTCTTCTTATTTGCTAAAACCAACATGAAAATGCTGCTTCATTTTTACAACTAAATATTTTTTTTTAGAAGTGACTTGCAAAGGAGTTTGGCCGCTCCCTCTCACCAACCCTCAGCATCCTTTTGTGCTATGGGTGTCGCCACAGCCTGTCAGCATCCTCAGACCTGCGAAGCCGCTATCTCAGAAAAAATATATACATATTTATGTAAAAGTGCAAAACTCACCGATTGCGGTCTTGGCCATTTCTGTACGGTGGTGCCGGGGCGGGTTGACCGGAGGAGTGTGCGTCGGTTGCTGGATGCTGTATCTCGGGGTGGAGGGACTGCTGGTAAGGCACTGAGTCAGCAGAGACGGGGGTGCTGGTGCGCCTGGTGGTCTGAAATGAGCTGCGTGAAGCCAGCGGGAAATAACTAGGGCAAGATCGGAAGTGTGCGGACGTGGCCTTCACAATAAAAGCCTAAAGAGTTAGACGCAGGTAATAGCAGGTAATTACTTTCTTTAATATGATGCAACCATTAGTTGACAGAAAATGAATCTACAATTACTTTGATGATTGATGAGTGATTTTTCAAGCCAAACCAATGGTAAACTGAATTTCTTTGGGTTTGGGGTGCTTGGTTGAATGAAACAAGCTTTATGAGTATCAGCTGGATGGAACTTTATATTAAGGTTCATGTTACTGTTTGTTCTCACCATATTCCTTCACAGGGAGAAAGGATGTTTTTTGGTGAAGCTGGGTTATATTGAGTCAAAGAGGTTCTCTAAAAGGGAGATAGAGAGGTGGGCAAACTCAGTGCCTGGTTATTTAAATCCCTTGTCAAAACACTTATCCAGTGGCATTGTCCTTACAGATTACAATTTTGTTTGTTTAATTATCATCTTATTTTTATACCAAACAACCTGTACTTTATTGTTTTAACATATAATTATATTATAAGTTATTACTGTACGGTACTCTTTAAAGCTCTTAGAAATGTGCTGCTTAAATGAAGGTTTATTTATTTTTAATAACATAAGCTCGACCTGCTGACAGGTCTTATTTATTGTTTTGTTATTTGGCACAACAATACCATCCAGCATTGTAGGTTATTTTTCCGACAACGCACCAAAACATTGCATCAAGATGCGCCATCGTTTAAACGGCTTTATTTTGAAATGAATACTAGGAAGTCTTCACATATAATCAGAGTGACTTCACACTGGCTCAGTAATAAGCATTTATCTGCCTCTTAGAGCATACTGGCTATCATACTCCCTTGATGCGCTTCTCCTAGCCAAAGCCCTGACAAATCCAATGTCCCCTTGTATTGGAGAGTTCAGGCCGAGCTTTGAAAGCTAGCAGGGTGGGTGTTTCCCTCTTTGTTTCGCCAGGTACAGAAACTCTGAGCTCGTGGTCCTGAAAGACGAAGGGAGACTCAAGGATAACATTTATTTTTAGGATACTTAATTTTTTAATATATATATATTTTTTCAAAATATGGGTTTGACAGTTCCTTGCAAGTCACGTAAAATCTCCATTCTGGAAGAATCGGGCTGAAGCAGTACAACCAGTTGCCCAGTGTTTGTAAAGTCTATTTGATGACACCTAAAGCTTAAAGCTTCCCATATAATCCATGCAGACTGCAGAAAATACTGACGGTCAAATCATTGTCTACATGCCAAATAAATGGGGGAACCATTGACGAAACAATCACTAGGTGGCGGCAAATCTCAATTTAAATGAGCTCGAATAGAGCATGGCTTCAGGGACACAATTTTACAACACGAAAATTTCAGAACAGAATAATTTGTTTTATACCCTGCAGATCAAGCTCCGTTAGGACAGATATTCAGCAAGTCTTGTTCAGTTTAATTCACCAGTTTTTAGCCTAGTTTTAATGCCTTTAACATGAATCTATGTATGACTTCCAACTCTTACACCCTGTAGGCATGTACCGCACAAGTCCCCATTTGCTCAGAGGAAACACTTCGTATCAGGTGTTTGCATAGATAACAAAGCAGCTACCTTGCTTCTGTTTATTTACATAGTATTACACAAATGTCAAGAGTAGGGCCAGAGACCTTAGGAATGGTCACTGATTAACCATAACATAGTGTATAGTTGTGGTTTGTAATGATGCTGTGGATTCAAGTAGAACAAGTGAGTAGATAACTTAATTTGAAAGTTGTAAAGAAAAAAAAGATTGACTGACATGGATGAAAAAAAAAATGCAGTGCAATTTAACAAATTGACCTAAAAGAGTAAATGCAGTGAAAGAACAAAAACCATGACTTTTAAAGAGACTTTTCAATTAAGATAGCACATATTGCTACTGTTAGTGATATGAGTCTCTCCTTTGCCAAACTAGACTAAGATAAAATAAAAATGACCAGGCTAATGTCAAAAACAAAATCAAGTTTTGCCATTTGTGTTCCCTTCCCTTCATTGTCCTTTATGTAACTTCATCTGTTAAGTTGTTGTATTCTTTCAATGTGGCTGGATTGAACAAACTTAACACATAATTTAAAAAAAAAAAAAAAAAAGCTTTTATGATCAATATCTCTGCCCATTTATTAAACACAAATTCCAATGGAGATGATAAGGAGCTAATTTAATCGAAGAATGAAAGTGTTGTTAAAAAGAAAGTGCTCCGACCCTTCTTGGCGTCTGATTGGTTCACTCAGTGATCGTTGCCGACTCACAGAAGCACACCTGTGTGACCGCCTCACCGCTCAAATCCATATCAGTCCGCTTCCATAGAAATTTGTATGTCAGTGTCTGTAGTTTACTGTCTCGTTATCGATAGAAACGCCGTTACTATTGCTACCATTGTATATAGACACGGCGTTAAAGGTAAACATTCGTATTTCTGAGCAGGTTGTGATCACTGCCTCCTCGGTCTGGCAGTGGGCGGTGCTAATCATCTTTTGGTAGCCGAGGGAAGAGGAAACTGCAGATGTTTACGGCTTGCGCCTGCTCAAGTTAGTCACATTAATGGGAAGCAGGCCACATGTGTTGCTGCGTTCTCCCCCGGCAAAAAAAAGAAGACGCTACCAAGGTAACTGGAGTCTCTCGTGTTTTATTTTTTATTTTTTGTTGATACACACCTTATCTCGCACTCTTAGACTTTTTTTTTCAGTGTGTTGGGAGAACATTAAATGACACGTAGACGTGTCGTTTACTAACGTTAACCACGTCCCAGTCACAAAACGTTAGCATGTGTATCAGCGACATCATGTATGTAGTAACGGTTGCGTAAGCTAGCTCTGAGAGCTAAACGCCACTTTTCAGAGCTTCCAGGTGGATGTTGTTTAGATGGACGCCAGCGTTGGCTACTGAATTAGTGTTGATGTAATGAAACATGGTTTAAGGGACTCCCCCCAAATTCTCTTTTGACTCCGCATCAGGCCAGTGCTAACGAGGCTATCGACCCCTCAGGCGCTAATCATTAACAGAAAGCACTGATTTTGTGAGTTAGAGCGGCGTAACAGGAGCGACTGTTCAGGCTACTGTAAAGTCAGGTAGTAGTAAGAGTGACACATCTTTATGGACTGAGACACGGTGAGCCCGTACAGCAGTCGCTGTCCACGTCCCCATCCTGTCCGCGCTCAGACCACGTTCGGTTTTTAAAGTGTGGAGAGCTGGGTCTGACATGTGAGAGGAGGATGTGTGTCTTTCTGTGTAATTAGCCGCAGCGTTAACATAAAGTTACCTAGTTCAATGGACTTTCTGTCTCGTTTTTGTTCCTTATGAAGACGTGATAAATAACAGAACTAGTTGTGTTTGTGGAGATTATAATCATTCACTCCAGCGAGATGTTCTGTGAACAGGGTACTAGTAGCAGCCATATTGGCTGAAGCCTTCAGACCAGATGCTACTATAAAGTCATTGGTCCAGTACTTTACTCATCTGCGAGGGTGCGAGGGACGTAAATTCGTTATCAGCGGGGACCTGTACAGTCTAGGGTGGGGACCCAGTCTATGTACCGCCTTACGGCCAGTAGAAAGGCGCCAACTTGCACCTAGAAAGCGATTAAAAAAATATTTGGCCGGTCCACTGCGCATGTACGGAACTCATCCTCCAAGCGGACTTGTATAAGACAGTAGCATACAGCTGTGCGTCCCTGGTGTTAACAGCTGTCCGTGTGTGCGTCCACAACGGAGGGTAATTGAGGCCCTGATGGTTCACATGGCACTGGTAGCTCGCAGGACCATTCCTTCTCTGTTCTTCTAGCAATGGGCAAAGAAATGTATGGCTCTATGAAAGAGCTGGCTTTTATTCTGTGCAGAATAAAAGTCACAAAGACGGAAAGGGAATAAAGTCAAACTTTGGCATTTGCAAGTCTCTAACTAGGTCTATTTATTTTATTCACTGAAGAAAAGTCAGTAAATTATAATAAAATGAATGGCAGTTAATGAATATACAGTTCTCTCTCCAGTGCTAATAGAGGCAATTTTGTTTTACTTGAATTGGTCTGTTCACTGTTGTGCTTGTGGACGTTTACTTTCAACAGAAAGTTGTACAACAGTAGCATTTCAAGGTCAAACTACCCCATGAGTTGATAACTGTGAGCACAACTACTTGTAGTCATCCCCAGATCAGCAAACTTTCCTATCAGCAAATCAGTCCCTTCCTTGAATATGTCAAAATGTGCCAATCCATTTTTAAAAAACCTAATCTTAACACTTAAGAGAACTAGTGAGTGAACTTTGAAATCTATTGTTTGGAAAGCAGAGAGTGGTTACTCTGGACTCACTCGAGCTTCAGCTGGCAGAAGTCCTGTAAGATACCTTAATAAAAATCAATGATGGCAATCTCTCCAGGCTGAGATGTAACAAAGCATCCCCAAATCATGATGACTGCATTGTACTTCATCACTGGGGTGATGTTTTCATGTTGGTATGCTGTGCCCTTTTTACATCACATGTAGTGCTGCATGTTTTTTTCAACTCAAACATTTGCGTTGTGGAGTGTCAGCATGTTCTTTTGGCAAACTTAAGGGACACAGTGATACACCCCACCCCCACCAATCCTCTTTGGTGTTCTGCCATGGACACATGATTTGAATATGGCAGACTCTTGAGCAGAGATATTAACCAGATCCAGTGATTGCCTGAAACCTTTTGCTGGGAGACCATTTCCAGGGACAGTAGCCACAGAACCAAATTGTCTTTAAAAAAAAAAAAAAATTAATTAGTGACAGTAGTTTTAACCCACACATCCAATCTTGTTTCATTGAGTAGACGTCAGGCTTGTGAACTTGTGACTTAGATGATGATCTTACTATTTTTTAAGACATATGTATAAATAAAATTTTGTTAATTCCAAAGGCTTCACTTTTTCTTGCCACTATATATACCCTTCACGCTCCACAAAGCACCAGGCTTGCTGGGACCCACCTACAAGACCTTTCAGTTGTTTACAGTTGTGTTAGAAGCAAAGATGTGTCTTTATACAGTATGTTTAGCATAATCTCATTTCTTTTAAATGTTTACACTAGAGATCAACAAATCAGCATTTTGAAGTTGAGCCCTCAGAGACATCTTGTGTACAGTGTGCAAAACTGCTTTTCTGGCTTCAGGAGGAGGCTCAGAGGTCATGGTGGCTGAAATTCTGAGCAGCTGAAAATGTGAGGGGGTGTGTTTGGGTTGTGGACACTGAAGCCTGAGCCCACTGAACTAACTTGAATGAAATCCACATACTGTAGACAATAAACTAGCAAATCTCTCCCAGAGGACCTGTGGCATCACCGCAAGCTCTTACATGCTTGCAGAAGCTCTAATGAAATTACAGAGTGGATATCTTGTATGAAAAACAGTTTACTTTGCTTAGGATTACTTACAGTTAAGTTAAGATCAGCTCAGTGTTTCAGGGCAGTGCCAAGTACCCTTCCTTGTCAGTGCCACCCATCATTGACATTAAAAGTCCCCCACAGGTATCCGTAGCTTCATTTCATCTGGTTTGTTAAATACCTCTGCCCTCTATCTTTTGTATTTAATGAGTTGTTTATAACAAACCTCACCTCTTTTAGGTGAGTGTGCTTGCATTATGGGAAAACCTGCTTCATGATAGCCAACCTTGTCAGGCAGGTTATTTAAGGTTGTCAGTCAAAGATAAGTTGAACTACCTCCTAATATTTTTTTATGGTGATGGTAGAACATCGTAGTTGTGAAATGATGATATTAATTCTGATAACTCTGATAACCCAGTATGTAAACAGAAAAACTGTGTTCTTGCCTGCAGTCAGAACTGTGTTTGAGAAGGAGAGAGTGCGCACAGTGTGCTTGAATGAACTCCTCTGACTGCTCAGACACTTAAGCTGTGAATCTTAATTGTTCCTCACTTACTGCTTCTTAAATGCAAAGAACCTCATAAATCCACAAAGGTTAATTTAATCCATCCACCCACTTATTCATTCAGTAACTCATTTGCAGTTACAATGTTAATATCCATTGGGTGACATAAGGGCGTTTACCAGGGACACTCTGAATCAGGATCACTTATTCACACTTGAACTACTGAGACTGGTAAAGCACTTCTGTGAGACTGCGTGTCCTTGTTTTTCTTACAGACTATCCCAGCGGAGAAGTAGTCCTCGGATTCAACAATGGCTGTTTGAGACAGGGAGAGTCTTAGCCCTCCAGTGACACTCCCACCTCTCGTTCTCTTTTGCTTGGTCCACACCTCTCCTTTCATCAGTTTCTGGTGGTGCCAGGAATCGGTCCGTCCTCTTTATCTCTCTGTCCCTGTCCTGTTACCTCCTGCTGGCTTGAGACTGAAGACTGTAAATCAGAATGGTTGCTGAGGCAGACTCAGCGTCTCAGGGCAGCGGTGTGCGGCTGAAGCAGGAGATTTCCCTCCTCCATGGGGTATGTCTCATCGTGGGAAATATGATCGGCTCTGGCATCTTTGTCTCACCTAAGGTAGGAGGCTTAGCTTTGTTAAGCCCAAGAATTTATTTGTTCTGATGTAAATTTAATTCTAGATCAATAAAATGAACAAAGTTTCTTCGTCTTCTGTTTTAGATAGTACAAAGTATAATATTACTCAGTCTATTTATTGCGTAATGTTAGGGTTTTTTTTTGCAGTTGTTGTGGTCACATTTCTTGTTTGTCTATATTTTTAGATTGTCATTGTGTGAGACTTCTTAGTGCCATTGTTTGGTTGCCACCACAGTTCAAGTTACAGCTTTCACATCACACTAAAGAAACCGGAGCAAAGACACAATTGTTTTTTTGTTGTTGTTTTGAGCAACACCAACCAAGTTAGGTGTGAAAGCATCTAACCAGAGACAAGAAAATACTGACGAGTTATATAACTCCTAAGGAATTTTGCTACTTGTTTGTCATGTGACAAAAAAGGCTCTTGTATAGACAGTCTGTTGTATATGCTGCTGTATTTATGTTACACTAATTCTCCACTCTTATTTGTTATCCTGCAGGGGGTTCTTATGTACACAGGCTCATTTGGCCTGTCCCTGATAGTGTGGGCCATTGGTGGAGTGTTTTCTGTGTTTGGAGCGTTATGTTATGCTGAGCTGGGAACCACCATCCGTAAATCTGGTGCTTCCTACGCCTACATCCTGGAGGCATTTGGAGGCTTCTTGGCTTTTATTCGGTATGTAGTTTTTTCACTCATTCCGTCTGTGTGAGGCTTTCTTTTAACACATTATCGCACAAACAACACACACACAAAAACTCAGTACTTACACAGGCGGTTCTTTCTTTTGAGTCTGCCAAACATAATAAAGAAAATTTATTTATATATTAACATTTATCTTATTATGACATTAGTGCAGGGAGTCCATTTACATCAGGAGAATACATCGGATGTATTCAATTTCTATTCAAGCATGTGTAGTATTGGGATTAAAATAGGAAAAGTCCTAAATCATAGAAGTATATCAGGTTCAACATTATTAATTATTAATCATATTATTCATTATTAATGTGCTAAAATGAAACGTTAAATGTTATATTTATGCATTAAAATGATAAATGTGTATGAATACCTTTTGTAGACTGTGGACATCACTGTTGATAGTAGAGCCAGCGTGTCAGGCAGTGATAGCCCTGACCTTCTCCAACTACCTGGTCCAGCCTTTCTACCCCACCTGTTCAGCCCCTTACGACGCCGTCCGTCTCATCGCTGCTGTCATCATAGGTAAGGCTCTACCTGTACTAAACACGCTTACATGTTCTACACACATGTACACGGGATGTGTTCACATGATTGATGAGTAGGGTGAGGTTGTGTGTGTTTGTGTATGTATATGTTTGACAGGTATGGTGGATAGTGTTTTGTGTATTATTCATAGATAGCGGCATGTCATAGTGGAGCTGTTGTGACTGTTTTTTTTTGTTGTTCAAACGTCCCTTTAACCAGATATGGCACAATGCAGCAGTTTTTGTAGCACAAACAGTACTTATTCTCATCACTCACTTGCAACAAGATGCGTTACAAAACTGTTGTTGTGGTGGGTACAAAAATGTAATGTAACTTTTTCTATTTTTTAAAATTAAAATATGCTACAAACCATATCTTAATGTTCAGCATTCTACTTCTACTGTGAAAAGCTTCTGTGACCCAGACTCTTTGAACAGCCTGACAGCAGTGCAGTCTTCTAAAGTTTTTTTTAGTGAGCCTCACTGTTCTAAACAATCAGAGAAGGCCAAAATCAGGTCAGTCAGCTACTCCTCTGGCACGGAGGCTTCAGCTTGTTGCTGCAGGAAGACGTTGGCTGACATGCAGATTAGGAAGCTCCTGATTCCTGCTTTGGCTGAGACACCGTAGGCAAAGAGGAAGTAGGTGAAGAGAGAGTTGGACAGCACAAAACAAGCAGAGGCAGGGAGGGGGTGGGAGGAATGGAGTGGTTGGTTTCTTATGCTAGTGTTAGCTTGATTTCCAGATGGTATCTTGGTCCATTTTTATGAAGCACAAGCTGGTGTAAATACCAACACAGCATAGTTTTATTTTGCCTAAAGATGCCTTGAAAGCCACAGGCTCCAATAAAAGCATTCCTGGTTAATTGGTTCTAGTCTTAGCCTGTGCACACTATGGGTAGGACTTTTCTTGCTCTCTGCACTTGTGCAGTGTTTTGCTGTGTGTCAGTGACCGTTAGATTTAATCTGAGGCTTTCTGCCTAGCTGTTGTTAGTTCCTGTTAACTTAATGAGACACCTGTTTAAGCCAGTTATAGACTGTATGAGGAACGGTGTAGGAGAAGTTCTCCAAATACTGTTAAAATGGTCTTTGTAGTTATTATTAGCAACACTATTGATGTGTGTTAAACCTTGCAGCCAGCATTTAATTAGATGCCAAATATTTTTATGTAATCTTTCTTTTTATGTGAGACTTGGATACATTTCCAAACACAGTTGCTTAATCCAGTCTTTGTTTACATTGCACTTTGAAGGCTAAATGTGTAACTACACTTTATACCTGTTGATATCCTCTTAACGCCACCTTAAGACTACAGCACTTAGTAAATGGCAACCCTAAAGCTTGTGCTCTTACTGTACCACAATTAAACAGAGCAAAACTTTTTTTCAAGTTAATAAATGTATTTGTTCACATCCATATCCCTCTTGTACTATTTTTGGTTTATCAAATATTCAGTATATCTTTGTATTTTCAAGTCCTCTTTTTATAAGTTCATTACAGAAGTTAATTAGAATTCATGTTGCAAAAGTTAAAGGGGCAATGTATAAAAATGTTTTAAAAAATGTTTAATCATACTCCAGACAAATAGGAGGCAGCGTATAACTAGAAAGTTGGGGTGTCCACCCCTATCATAAGATACAAGAAATACACTCTAAATAATATTGCATTGGTTAACTGCTGTTTTCTCACCCTTTCCCTCTGTCAGGTCTCTTGACTAGTGTGAACTGTATGAAAGTGAAATGGGGTGCGATTCTTCAGGTCATCTCCACCGTAGCCAAGGTCCTGGCTCTCATCGTCATCATCATTACTGGCCTGGTTAAACTGTCACAAGGTAGGATGTCGGAGGAGCTCTGCCTGTCTGACACGCCACTTTGAAGAGATAAGGCACCGCTGCTTTACTTAGGACTGAATCAGCTTCACTGAATGATTTAATAGAATGCTGTAAAAGGCAGTGTGCCGCAGTGCCCCAGTCAACCAGTGTCTTTAAACGGCGCAGAGATAAATATTTCAAATGTTTGGCCATAACTGCTACACCTCCAGGCAAATTTTGATGCGGTTTGAGGGGATTATGTATTTTTTTATTGATTGGCCAATAGGTAAAATTTTGACATTGGACCAGCTGGCTTAAACACTATTCTTGTGTTAACTAGAATAGTGTTTTATTGATCTATTCGTGTGTTAACAATACTTTTCATGCATTAGTGCATAAATAAACAAATGTATTCAAATTTATTGACATATGATTTTATAAAATATATACTAAAATGGTTCAGGAAACTGTGTATGAAATACTAGAGGGTCAGTTAAGTTTTAAAAGCTGTGCTTGCTGCACTGGGACTTTGCGTGCCTGGGCAGCCGACACTCTGTGGGCGACGATGAAGGGAAAAAAACTTGAACACTTCCACCTGTGTTAATGTACCAACTCTTTGTTGGTGTAGGTTTTGACCAGAACTTTGAGAACTCCTTCAAAGGGTCCAAGCTGGACGCTGGTGACATGGCCTTGGCCCTTTATTCAGCACTCTACTCCTACTCAGGCTGGGACACACTCAACTTCATCACAGAGGAGATCAAGAACCCAGAGAGGTACAAAGTGTGGCACTGAGATTTCACAATAAGAAGGATTGTTTTTCATTCCTGATGGTTTTTCTCTAACTTAACTACATGATTTTACCTCCTTTAACTCCATAATTTCTTAAATCTTATAACTCAGTAATCTTACTTGTGAATTTCACAGGTCATCATCGAGCTTTTATGTCACACAGTAGAAGCTGTTTGGATCACAGCTACAACTGAGAGCTTAAAGTGACCATAAACCACTTTTCTCATGTTCCCTTGTAGGAATCTGCCCTTATCCATCGCTATTTCCATGCCCATTGTCACAGTGATCTACATCTTGACCAACATAGCTTATTACGTCGTCATGGATGCCGACAAAGTGCTCAGCAGTGAAGCTGTTGCTGTGGTGAGTTGTCTGATGATCATTAACTTAGTGCAATCTTCTTGTGCACTAAGGAAGCTCTATATAAGCAGTAACCCCCTCAGCAGTCAGACTATGTGCGTACAGTACTAATATCTGCCCATAAAGCCAATTAGTACATCACAGGACTTTTTTAAATTGGCAGCATCTGCTCAGCCTCATAGGGAGCAGCAGGTTTTGATCTTTCCTTCCTGTGCTCTGCTGTCATCTTTTCAGTCTGGCTGGCAGCCACAGGCACAAGTATCTGTTTCAGTACTCCCCTTTGGTTATCTGTGACTGGAGGAGTCGAGATGATGACAGGAACCTCATTTAGCTAAAGACGTTAGCGCCCCACACAGGAACACGGGGACGCTGATGATGTGATTAGTGCATTGGAAGAGTTGTTTGCAGGCTTGTTGTCGATGGTATTTGATAATCCTTTTTGATTCAGTCTAATGGTCCATAGACGTTCTGACTGTCAATAAGCCGTCGGCTCTGTGCTCTCTTGAATTTAAGCTGAGAGATACAGGAAATACTTTTATGTCAGGTCTCGTTCTTTGGGCATTACACACTGATTAGACCTTACACCTCAGCACGGCACTGAAAGCTGATGGTATTTGAACTTGAACCCTGTTCGGCACAGCCATTAAAAAGTGCATTCTAACTATGAAGCATGTACATCAAGAAAGTGTATTTAAATTTTCAGGGATATTGATCTAATTTAGTGAGTATCAGCTTTTAGTTGTTAGTTAAAGAGTAAAATGACATAACAGTGTTGAGTTCAGCTGTTCACCCACCCAGTGAGTGCAGTTCAGACTACTTATCATGTGTATACAACCTGATAACACTGAGTATGATATTGTACAATTTAAATGTATGCTGTATTAGTCTTTTTGTTTGTAAGTTGTTGTAAGTAAGTTGGCTTTATGAATACTTTTTTGTGATTCTGCATATTTTCTTAATTCATAAGTGAAGGAGTGGCCAACAGAAGAAAATCGTTAGTAAAAAAGGAAGGGGAAGTCCGTGGGGTTTTTAAGGAGCTACACTGACCTTTTTAATCAGAAATATTACCTCACAAAACAAATGGCAGGGAACACGTGGGGGTGTTTATATACTGAGATCAGATAACTTAAAATGTCTTTTAACTATTGGCACAGACAGTATGAACTTACAAGTCACTTTATTACTAAACTTGAAATCAGAATTTTGTTTTACAAAGTTAAATGTATCATCACGATATACTGTAATTCGTAGGTTTTACTGTTTGCTAACTCTCTGTTCCTGTGTTTTAATGTTGAGGGCCACTGATCTTAAACCGGTAAATGAATGTGAGCAGTAAACACTTTGTTAAATGTCTCTACAGACGTTTGCAGATGAGACGCTGGGCTGGGCTCGCTGGCTGATTCCTCTGTCCGTGGCCATTTCCTGCTATGGAGGTCTCAACTCTTCCATCATTGCTGCTTCCAGGTCTGTAAACGCACCTGAAACTAATCTGATCCATTTCAGATTTTCTGATTCATTTCATTTTTTTCCTTACGTGCTGATTTACCTACATATTTTGCTCTGTATTATACAAAATCTATTTCTGCCAGCAATGTTTTGAATGTTAGGATGTCTGAAAATCTAGAGACAACATGCTGATCTGGTTTTCACCCGTGCACCATGTGTTTTCTCCTGCAGGTTGTTTTTTGTTGGTTCCAGAGAAGGCCACCTACCTAATGTCCTGTGCATGATCCACATTAAGCGCTACACTCCAATTCCTGCCCTGCTTTTCAATGTTAGTGTCACATATTTTAGTGAAATTTGAAATGATATGAAATTGTATCTGGTTGTTTTGATCACCCCTGCCTGTGTCTTTGATGCTTGCTTCTTAGTCAAATAATGTTTTCTTTTTTTTTTTTGGGGTTATTATTTTTTTAATGTGTGGCTGATCTTCTCTTCCCAGGGTGCCATGTCTCTGTTCTACCTGTCCGTGCCTAATATTTTCCAGTTGATCAACTACTTCAGTTTTAACTATTGGCTGTTTATTGGCCTGTCGATAGCCAGCCAGATCTACCTTCGCTTCAAAGCTCCTGATCTGCACCGACCTGTTAAGGTACCAAAATGATTGCAGCGTGAGTGCTGACGTGCATTTTAAAGGAGAACAGTCACCCTGCCGTCCTGCCAGACGTTCATCATTGTTGTGCTTTATGTTTGTGTGAGGAACCTGATTTTCTTGAAACTGAAGCTGTGCCTGTAGAATTTCCAAACATAGTTTGCTGAGCACTTGAGTGTCATCATTACTTAACATTATACATTACAGTAATATAACTTCTACAAGGTTTTGTCATCTTTGTAGAATTAGAATTCACTGTCACTTTAGTTTTTTTTTTTTTTTTAACACTCTCCATTGAGTCACCTTGTTTTGTTTTCTTGTAACTGTGACAAATTGCAAGAAAACTATATCAGATACAAACACCGAAAGTTTATCATCAGAAAAAACTGTTACTGTCACAGCGTGGTTGTGAGTTCATCTTATAAACAAACACTGCATGTTGTAAAAACAACAATGTTGTGCATAGATTTTAATCGTAGTACAAAGGCTGTTGTTTGATGTTACAGTTTCCTCCAAAACGTGATCACACGCCCAGTGAATCCAGTGCAAAACATTCTCTGCTTGCAACTGGACATGACCGTGTCATTACTCATAGTGGGCCTGATCACCCTTAGCACTGGCTTTAGTTATGATAATGACAAGAGTCCATGATGTTTTGAATCTGATAACTCAGTTTATTTGATTCTCTTAGTAACCATACAAGTGATTAGACTTCATATTGGCTGAGCACTTTAGAGCCACAATTAAATCATCAGAGGGATGTGGTTTAAAGTAATAATATCTGTGTTTGTTTGTGTAATTGTTTTAATCTTTCTGCTATTATCTCTCCAACCTTTTGCTGCCCCCACCCTTCTTTTCTACCCCCCCCCTTCCTTTGGCCTTGTCATCACCCTCTTCCTTTGCTTTCTCCAATCCCTGCAGCTGTCTTTGTTCTTCCCAATTGTTTACTGCTTGTGCAGCATATTCCTGGTGGTGGTGCCCCTCTACAGCGACACCATCAACTCTCTGGTGGGAATCGCTGTGGCTCTGTCTGGCGCACCAGTCTACTACTTTTGCATCTACTTGCCGCCCAGCTCCAGACCAGCCTTCCTCGCGAAGATGCTCAGTAAGAGGCTTCAAACTGTTTTGCATGTCCTAGCCGTGGTTTTGTCAGCATGTAGTGGTCGTGGTTTTTTTCAGGGAACACCAAAATCATGCATTACATTATAGAATTCATGACCCTATACAGACCCCTGGGTACCAACATGTGCCGTAAGCTGTAGCATTTCCCTGTGAAAGAATGTGATTGTGAGATGTTATTATGGATAACTTTTTACAAATAGCTTACTAGTCTTAAGTTGTGCATAGGTCAGCTACTGTAGACATGGGAAAAAAGGTGCTTAAGAGCTGAAGAGGGATTGAGATTAGTGTTTCAAAGTTCACTATACTGCTGTTTAGGCTCCACATACTGTAAAGGGTTCTGTAGAGCAAAGGCATGTCTTTGTACAGTAAGTGTAAAACCCCTGTAGTTGAGGAATACCCCATTATTTTAGCCCAAGACTAAAACTATTAATGATGATATGTGTTTTTTTTCCTGTTTCCCGTGTCACTGCAGATAAGCTCTCGCTTCACACCCAGAAACTGTGCATGTGTTGTGTGGCCTCGCCTGATATCGATCTGGACAACATAGAACCAGAAAAAATGGAATGATGGAGCAACGGAGGACACTGAAGTACTTTATAAGGAGGTGTGAAGATTATGAATGAAGGAAGGAAGCTGCAGACAATCAGGATTTGGATGAGTAAGGCTTCACTGGTTAAAGGAGGAGGAGAAACTGGACAGATTGGTTCAACAGATCTCTATTCCTCCTCCTCTTCCTCCTCTCTCTAACATGAGCCATATGAATAACAGAGCAGGAATTAATGAATGAATTGATAACCCTCCCACAAATAGCACTGTACAGATCACTGTAACTTGTGTTACATTCATATGGTGGAACATGATGCAGTGTTCGTTGTGCAGTTCCCTCCACACGTGCCCATACTCTGCAACCCACACCTGCGTATAAGCTGACTGAAAGCCTTAGGGTAACACTGCAACATATGGAAATTAACAACCCAGTCCAGAATTAGCCGACTCAGCAGAGGAGATTTATTCATAAATAAGCAGTAGTTACAGACACTACACAGGCGGCGATGAAAAATGTTTGTTACATGCCTTACAACTTGTATCATGTCTCTCATTTTAATGAATTGTGACCCTTTGAAATGCTGCTTGCGACCCCACGCCACAGGTTGCAGATTGTCAGTGGGTCATTGCTCCTTCTTATTTTAACTTTTTTTTCGGAATTTAAGATCATAAAATTACTTAGCAACTCGAGCAGAAAGCCTCAATTGGGAAAATAAATTTAGTTTTCAATTGTGTTTACTTGCAACCCCTCAGATTTATCTTGCAATCCAGAGGTTGGGGTTGGGAACCAGTGTTTTAAACATCTTTTAGTTTTTATAGTAAAAGTTTAAACATCAGTGGTACAAACTCAATATGACAGCTAGAAAGCGAGTCCAGAGAGCGAATGAATGGCAAACAGTTTTGCACATTTTCTTTCGTTGTACAGCTACCTTGTTTATAAAAAGCTTTATTCTGATCCGTTACTGAAAGACCAAATGAACAGGTGTAGTGCTTTTGTAAGAATTAGCTACTTAAGAAGGAGAAAGAGATTATTTACTAAAGTGCTGTTATTTCCTGCAGTTTGCCTAAGCTCGTTGTAATGTGTCAGTTGACTCTGAGTGGTGTTATTTTAAGGAGTGGTAATCCTACATGATCATAAATCCGTCACCACGTGTATCCTACTTTTTTTTCCCCCTCCACCTAAGTAAGCATGTGAAATGTTTTCTTGTTTCAGCCAAATCCTTTTGTTTGCATCTTCAGGGCTACATTTGGTTTCCGGTGCCTCCTAGTGGTAGCTAATACTAACTTCCGTGGACAAGTGGCACAAGTGTCATTCAAGAGTCTCTCTACAACTTGTGTGTTCGTGTGTGTTCTCGTCTATGCTGTTACAGTCGTTTTTATACATTTTCAAAGACACATGCTGGTGAGAGGAATGCCACTCACGTGTTATTGATATGAAAATGGTTTGAAAAGTTTAAACTTGTGGCTGTTTCTCGATTAAGCAGATGTACCTGATGAAGACTGCTCTGTGTGACGGGGTTTTTCCTTCACGTTGGAATCTTTGCAGGTACAAACCTCAGGATCAACCATGCTGATGTGCACATGTTGCTGATATTTATTTTTTCTTTTCTTTTTTTTAACCCACTCTTCTCTTAAGAGTTTGTATCGCAGTAAGGATGTTTAATGTCAAATTGCCTTTTGACTACATCACCAACCTGGACCATTTATTCACAGTACATAACCAAAGGTCTTAAACAGGCTGATAGTCAGACCGTCTTTCTGCTCGCGGAGTAATGAGCCTGTAGCTAAGGGTCGTTGCTTTCCAGTGAGAAAATGATCGCTGTTTAATATTGAACTATAGGTAGATGCTAGTCAAACTTTTGGTGTTTGCATTGTACTGTAGTCCTTATTAGCTGTATGTGCCTTCTGTGAATGTGGTCTGCCAAAGGCCTGGTCTATTTTTGATACTGTAATGTAGCTTTTGTGAACAGCCTCGAGCACAGTCGTACTGACACACATTGCTGTAGGGTTTGCCAAAACTTCTTCAGGTCGTCATCTTCTGTTGATTTTCCTTTTTCTTTTTTTTTCTCTCTTCACCAGCCAGATGTTGTAGTTGAGGTCACTTAACTGTCAGCTGGAGATAATCAGGCCTTAGCTTGAACCATATTTAGTGTCTTGACACGAGCACTTCCACAACACCAGCCAACAGAAGCACACAGATATTTCTTTAATGTTGTTTTCTCTGGAGTTAAAGTTATCATTAAAGCCAAACAAGTCAGTTGCGTGTGTGTTGTTAAGAAGAATATCGCCATATATCTGCAGTAAAGGATATTCTTAATCTATTTCCATATATTGTCATGTTATTAAAATGTTATATACTCAGAAAACACAGGACTTGAATGTTGCAGTATAACATATATTTGTTGTGTTTCATTAGGTACCAAATATATGTTTTCTAGTTGGGTTGTGTTTGTGGACAGAGTTGTGTTCTGTGTGTTTGTAGAATTATGTCCTAAGTGCTTGCTTTGTTCACTGTTTTTATTTATTATACTTTGGACATGGACAAGCCAAAGGTTAAGATAAGCTTTCTAGTGTGGGATGTTATGTTTGTCCAAAGTGAAGCAGGAGTGTACTGTGTGTTTTTAATTTGAATAAAGGCAAGTACAGAATTTGCATTGTAAACTTTTAAGTGACTTTACCCACTGTCCTCTGAACTCAACACAAATGTCTTGAGCCTCTGTGTTTACATTGGGAAGCTGACAGCCACTAGAGGTCGTGGTCTCCTCGCACTTAAACCAAAACCACAGTTTGATGATTTGTTACTGTTCATTTAACTGCAGGTAAATTTGATTATTTTATGTTTTTTTTTAAATCAGTTGTGAGAAACTGCATTGAAGCTGTCGGCCAAACTCTGAGTCTGCTGCTGCTGAAAGTTGTGTTCAAGATTGACAGAATTAGCTTTTATAATCCCAGTTTCTCTGTACAGATGAACTCGCTGAACAAATTAACAACCTTGAAAATCAGCCCTTATAAATACCTTTTCGTCCTTCACTATAATCAGTTCAGTGTACATTTTACGTTTATACTTTATTCAGTTTGAGCTGTTTTGTGACATTAAAAATAAAATGATGCTTAAAGCAAACATCTACATTCAGGATGGCAGAGAGTCAATGACCTGGTGTACCTGTAAACATAGGTGTGATAAACTGTCAAAGTCTGCTTCAAATTTTCATTCAAATACTTTATAGACTACTGTTTGCTTTTTGTTGGACACTGCTTCATGCTTCTCAGTGCTTTAATAAACTCTGGACACTGTATTTTGTAGGTGTACACACAGAACATCTTTCATGGCGACTGACTGACTGACTGACTGACTGACTTCCAGCCTCCTCAGGTGGCTGACAAAGCCCCACCTCCTGTCCATCCACCCACCTTGCCTCCCCAAGGGCTCAGTTCAGAGGCATCACATTTCACCGGGGTGTGCACTTTGCGCTTCAGATGCTGCCCGTCGATAGGTGCTCTTTTCCTGGGGAGAGGCCTGACTCTGTCCCTCCCCAGAACCGAGGGAGTTGGGTTCCACTGACTCATGCATAAAAGATAAAGCAGTGGAGGGGGAATGTAGTCGAGCAGCACCACAACAGCTACTGTAACAGCTCTCTCCCACAGAGTGGAAGACAGGCTGTGGTCAAAGTGAAGTATTTCCTTTAAAAGCTCCAGGCTGCTTGGTGTGTATTTGGCACCACTGATGCTCTGGAGGGAGTATCTGTCCTGGGGATGGGCAGAAGAACCGAGGTGCTGCTCTTTGATGGGTGAGTGGCCCTTACACGCTGCTACCTGCTTGGCATCATGGAGCTGCCTCGTCGCCTGAACTGGATACGAAACCGACCCTGGAGGCCTCATGCCTGCCGCAGGGAGTTCAATCGTAAGTGGAACAAGTGACTGGTGAATGAGGGGAATTACTGAAATTTGAAGTAAATACAGAGCATTGTTGTCTTGAGTTGTATTAGTTGCTTCTTTCCGTCATTGTATTTTGTGTTGCTTTCAAAATATCTTACACCAGATTTGTATCTGGTGTAAGATACAAATCTGGTGTATCTTACACCATCAGCAACAAAGTTTGACCCACCAGCAACAAAGTTTGACCCACACATGGACAGATTATGAGACAACAGGCTGTTGTTAACACTTATTCCAGACAAAGGCTCTTCCAAGGCGTGTGCCTGATACAGCCCGGTCAGTAATCCTCCAGTGGACTCACACACAGAGACGGTGGTCAGTTGACACTGCGGTCCATTTGATGAGACTCCATCAGTGAATGTTTAAGTGAAATCGCATCTGTGTCGATTGTGTCGGATCAGATTGTAGGGAGAGTGGGTTACAGCACTCATGTGGCCGTGCCAAGTGGGTCTAGTCGTGTTGTATTTGGTTCTGGTGTGGCTTACAAACTGTAATGCCTTTTTAAAGATTTTTGCTGACTGACACATATGAACTATGGACACATGCACAGCGTGTGTCGTGTTACATGCACTACGGTTCATTAGGTGTCTGGATCGATTGAAGCTGAGTGCTTGCTTGCTTGCCACTGTTGTCTAAGATGAAAGGGTTTGGAGACTGTGTCTGTGTCTCTGCATGTTTCTCTGCATACTTAAGTATTTAATTGTCTCTTTGGGGATCAATAAAATGTCTTCTTATGCATCTACTATCGATTGTGCACAAAAAAATGAAAGCTGTGTGCTTGGTTGTTTGTCTAGAGAGTATGTGCGTGAGTGTGTATGATAGAGTTGCATGCTCAGCAGTAAGTCATTTTAACCATGGTGGCGAGGGGCTGGCGATCAACTGAGTGGTTATGACAAGAAAAAGACTTGAAATGCTTAAACCAGAATTCAGCTTGTCTGGAAGCTGTTTTGATCAGTGTCCATTTAATGGAGGAGGTTTCACAGACGACTTCACATTAATGAGAAAACACATTTCAATTTGTCTAGAAGTTATGTAAAAATGAGGTGAACTTGAAAAGCACTGAGAAATTCTGCCGCACTAGATGATGCATTATTAAACATTTTCTCCCCATTGCTCACAAATACCTCAAAATAAACTCTTAAAATCACCTCTGGCCCTCAGGATGTTTCCTGTGCTCTCAGCAGTGGCAACAGAAAAGAAGAAAGGTTTTCTAGTCAGGAGTGTTTTTACTGCTCCATATCCCATTTTCACGGTGGCTAAGTCAGTTACTTTCTTCAGGATCAATAACGTTGATTGTGTCTTAGATGCTGATTAAACCTGAGTGAGTTTGCTTTTTAAAGTCTGAACATTTCTTTTTCTTACACACACACACATTTCTGAAGTTTTGGATTTTAAATTGTTCTGTTGACTTGTGTGTGTGTATTTTTAAATACATTTCATCTCACGTGCATGAAGTTGCAGTAGCCTTGGTAACTACTCACTTAAATTTAGAAAGATAGAAAAAAAAGTATTTTTTAAGAGGTGAGTCACTTTGACGGCCCACTCATCTTTTGTTTATGCCTACATTGCTACTGTGCTGTGGAGGTTGTTATCCACTGAACTATGATATATACGGTCAAACAGTATGTACAACTTGTCTGTAACAGGCCATACATTTCAGTTTTGTTCTTGCACAATAAGGGAATATTACATATATAATATAAGTAAGAGGATATTATTTTATAATTAGAGAACTTTTATCAGAGAAGATCTATCATCACAAATGACATGACGTTTTACACGTTCCCGTTTTATTCTGCTAACTTCTGTGAAGCGGTTTGCGGTGGTGATATGTGTTCACAGTACATAAACCAAAAGCCAGTCTGAAGTGCAGTCTATCTGCTTCCAGTCACAACCGAGGGAAACCGGAGCACAGGAATCTCAGTAAGTTTTAAGAGATAGCTGAGAGGCTGTGGAGGCTGTTTTAGTGAGGTGGCTGTTAAATGTCGATTTGTCTTTAGGTAAGCAACTGAAATTGCTCCTGATGCATGTGTAAGGGAGAAACCTACTAACCAGTGTTGTAGGATTAGTGAAATACATATACGGTTTTCTTAATTATTTATTTTGCAATTCACCAAAACTTAAAATGACAACATTGTTGTGTCTATTTTCGTCCTGACTAAATCCTTGTGTTGCCAGTTGTTACCAGTAGGGGGCCTCCACAGTTTGATAATATAATTTACTGTCCTCCCTTCAGCTCACCACACAGACACACACACACAGACACACACACACACTGTATGTTCCTCTTCTGAGCTCAGAGGGAAGTGAAGCAACATCACAATTGCACTTCTCCTCTGCTTAACAGTGTCATAGTGTGACTAAGATGATGAAGAAAACAGCTCTCTTCTCTCTTCCGGTTTCTGGCACCACACGGAGGGCAAAGTGCCACTCAAAGGCTCTCCTCACTGATTTTATCAAGAATACAGAGTCTGAAAACGAGAAATACTCGTGTTTCTCTGACGAGATGCATAAAAGCACACGCACAGTCAAAACTGTCTCTTGCTAACAATCTGTTAGGATGTTGTTTTATTACTTATGCCGTAATGGTGGTGATTTAAACAAACACTTTATCAGATTGCGTTGTTCTGTTTCTGTGACCTGCCTGACTCATGCACATTTCTCTTCTCCTTTACTCTGCTGTCATCCTCCTCTCTTCTCTGCCCCCTCTGTCCCTCACCTCTGCCCTCCTTGCATTTGCTTTATTGCTTTCTTTAGTTCTCATGTCTCCCTCATCCTCTCTTCTCACTTATCGTGCCCCTGCCCTGCGAACCCCCCCCCCACTCTCTTCCATTCTCCTTATTTCTCCCCTCCCTCCCCTCAGATCTTCATTACAACCCCCCCCCCCCCCCCCCCCCCCCCCTTTGCCTCCTCTCATCTCCTCTCTCCAACCAGATTTGTAATGGTGCTCACTCTATGAAAATCTTCCCACTCCATAGCAACGCGCCTCCTCTACTGTAGCCTCTGCTGCCACTGATGCAGCAGGCGGTGTTGGGATGTAAAACTACATCATAGGAGATTACAGATTGCCTCGGCTCATTTTCCAGTTGTCAGCTGTGGCTGGAAATGATTATCTCTCACTGTTCACTTATGCTGTCTTCACTTCTTTATTCTTTTATTTCTGTCACACTCTGTTTTTCTCTCTCTCTGCCTTCTTTCTCTCCTGCTCATCTGCACGTTTCTCCATCCCCTTCTCTCCTTCGCCCAGAAAACAATTCAATTCACAAGCTTTCAGGGCACATGTGAGTGTGAAATCATGTTGGCCCTTTCTCTGTAATTTCACACAATAAAGTCAACAAGCAGGGCTGCTGCGTGGGCTGCTTATGAACACAGAGAGAACTAATGGAAAGAGAGAAAGACAAGGAGAGAGTGAGAGACAGAGGGAGGAGAGAGAATGAAATAAAAATGCTGCCTGCATTTCCTGAAGAAGGAGGGCACGTGTTGTAGTTATTTATTACTGCTGTAGCTTTCATTTCCATTCGTGTTTGACAGCACGTCTTCCATATATGCCAGGATTTTCAGTCGCTGATCACAATACTAAATACCTGTTAAGTGGTTCATCCAAATTACATTTATTTCCAGTATAATCCAGCCATGCAGATATTTTTCTGCTCAGGTTTTTAGATATATGAGATTCCAGTCTCCAGCCCAGTACAACATTTACCTTTTTACTTATTCACCAAATACAGAGAAACATCAGTATCAGTTTGAAGTTTCTGGCCACTTGACGACTTTATGTCCAATAGTCCTCAGCAAGCATAAAAATCATTTGTGATATTTTGACTTCTTCTTTTTTCAACTCTGCTTTTTAATTTGTTTTTGAAATAGTGCACAAAAACAGATGGATGGAAAAGCACTTAAATTTCAAAACCAAGTCTCCACACTGCAGAAGCACCACTGAGTAAGATGCTAACACCAAACAGCGGCAACGCTACGGCTGCACTATAAGAGAGCCTGACCTCTGACCTCTCCGTACAATGGAACGAGTAATTGGAATCGATGAAGTATCATGTTGCTGTTGTTGTTACAATCCAGAGGCAATGAAAGAAAAGTTCAGGTTGACCTTGTCCTCTGGCTGTTGTTTTCTCTAAGCCTTGCTCATGATGACTCAAAAGCTACAGCGTTTGAAAGAAAAACACTGTGAAAGCAAATTCATGATTCATGATTCCGAAAACAATATAGCCAATGCCGGAAAAACAGTAGTGCTGTGATGAATACAGCTTCATTTTAATATCTCGCTGCAGCAGGATGAGTTTGTTTGAGATACAGTCCATGTAACAAAATTGGACATTTCTTAAAAGAATTTGATCCGATGTCCTTTTTTTCTTTTCTGGACATCTGTTGGCTTCGTCTCCTCTATTCCTCAAAGGAGGTCCAGGTTCTCATCTCAGGATTTATAGTGTAGTTGCCAGATCGTCATTTAGTTTCTGTTGGGTTTTCAGAGACGTTGCTATCAAAGACTGAACAAACTGCTAAGACAACAAACAAAGGCTCCCACCATCTCATCATTACAATGTTTTCATTGAGACACAAAATGAAAAGTTCTTGCTGAATAGCATAAGGCTGACTGGTCAAACTTTATGCCTGTTTCAGCGACTCAAGCCAAGGCTGGAAGATTTGGCATCCTCTGAGTATATGGCAACACTAGCTCATGAGCTCATGGTTCCCATGTCACTGGGTTTGGGCCGGGTTGCCAGTCTCTTCTTTGTGCTTCTCAGTAGAACTCCTGGGTTTTCATGGTGGCCAGGATGTGGCTTTATTGAGTGTCCATTCCCCTCAGAAGGATGCCAGACTAAGATAATTGTGTGTGTGTGTGTGTGTGTGTGTGTTCTTGCTTGCAAGAGACTGAGATGGTGGCCTTGGTTAAACCCATGCTGGCTTCACCGATGAGAAGAAACATTCAAATGCTGATGAACCGGAAAGAAGGCCTTGATTCGACTCTCCAGCGTTGAGGGAGAGTCTCTGTCTGTCTCTCACTCAGCTAAAGTATATTTCTTTTAACAAAATTTAAATGTATTTGTTGGAACCAACAGGGCTGAGTATCAGACCTTAATACTTGTTCAGCTGTGTCCATAGCGTCGAGTCTGAACGCTGGCATCATATGCGTGGTCAGATTAGTCTCGTTTGTGCAATGTAATGGTGTCTCTGGCTCTGGAGGAGCTTTCTAAAATCGGAAAAAAATAACCCTGATAATGTCATAGTGATGTCATTAGGGTTATCTCAGCTTGGCATTGAAGACTACACATTTTTAAAAGTCAGTAATACCCATTTTAACCAAAATCAGTGCGTATGTTTTTTTGTTTTTTTTTAAATTGCGGATAAAAATGCGACTTGCTCCTTTCCCTCTGTCAGGAGACGCAGTTAATGAAAAGAAACTACTGAGTTGCACTATGGGAAATGTAGGATCTAGAAATTTTTGATTAAGTGTCAGGACATCTCAGTCTCTGCTGCTTTGATTTTGACTTCCTCATCTGTGTCTTGCAATCTCCGGAAGTAATGGGAGTGCAATGCTAAATTAACTAATTAATAGCTGTAACTTTAGATGGTATTTAAATATTAAAAAAAGAATCCAGTGTACTAATTGAATGTATGATATATGTAGGTCACATACGGTTGGTAGGTTTCAGTACTACAGGGAGAAGGACAGATGCGTTGTCACAGCAGATGTTAGTGACTTGATCCAAAGACTTGATCCAGACAGAGTAAATTTCCATTTAACATACACACATACAGAGATTTTTTTAGTTGTTTATTTAGATTCTCTCATGCGTGATGATGAGCTGTCACTACAGTTTCCAGCCTTGCTCCCACTGCCCCTGTTCTTCTGACTATCGGGCCAGAAAGGCCACGCGTGTAGCACTTCCAGTGACCAGTTCTGTCATCTTCCGACTCTGAGTAAACCTCCACCATCTTTCTAACTGTGGGACCCCTAATGGCTACTGTGGTACATGTGCACTCTGTTGTACTCTCACAGAAATACAGCTGCAATAGGCACTCACTGTTATTTTACACACTGTTGCCCAACCTTTCTTCCATGTCCCCACCCTATTTCTCAGAAGCTGTGTTGTGAGATCCTCCCTTCCTGTCCACATGGTAGAATTTGTTTATATCAATAAACACATCCCACCTTTCACAGCTGACTTTATCTATTGAAAGTAGATGTTTGAATGTGATTATGAGTATGTACATAACTGCTGACTGCAGGAGTAGCACAGCTCAAACATTAGCAGTGAAGGTCATCACAGTGGGTAATACTGTCCATCTAGAGTACATTGCATCAATTGCATGTGTTCTCCTGGTTTTGAAAGCTGACTTCCCCATTATGCAGCAGGCAGGTGTCGGCTGTAATGTGAGCTATAGGATACGGTGGTGTGCTGGGTGGCGTGGGACAGGAAACTGTGGTTTTCAAATCTCTTGCCACCCTGTAGCCCCACCCTGCTGCAACCATCCTCATCTGGTTTCTGGATATCCCCATCAGGAAGATAGTTCTTTTTCAAAAATAGTACAAGATTATGTAATACTTAATGAAGTGCTGGGGGCTGTGCGTAGATATTAACTGTCAGAAATCTGCCAAGTCATGAGAGTGATTTGCGGGATGTGGCATATAAATGCCGATGCCCTCTCTGCACATTTTTGTGTCCTTTCTGTTTTCAGTTTCAAACAATAGTAGACTGCTTGCTAAAATGACAGTTGTTGCTGGCAGATTTTTATCATCTGTAGCTGTAGCTAGCTCACTGAGCTAATGTTAGCTTCATGGATTGGTTGAAAATCCTGCCTGTGGTTAACTTTTATTTCAAGGATTAGAAGAAAGCTAGTTATCTGTGCAGGTCAACAACAATCCATGAATGAAGCTGCTTTTATGAGCTCATCCTCCATATTGTCTTGAGTACATCAGTTTAAATTTGATACTGAGGGTCACAGAGACAAATGCACCGATAAGGCCGTGGTCTGATGATTCATTTGGTTGAGTGCTTCAGCTCCCTGTTATCTCTTTCCTCCAGGTGTGGCCGGGAGCAGCAGGGCACAGCATGGGCACTGCCGTCTATGCCGTGCCAGTCTGCACAGCTGGTGTGCAGCGGCTATATTGCTGCCATTGTCTGATGCCCTCTGTGCACTCTGGGACAGAGACAGAAAGGCAAAGAGTGAATGAGCGAGAGAAAAGGATCCAATTGTGGAACAGAGAAAGACAAAATACAATAGCGGCAGGGAGAGACAGGGAGAGAGCACAGAAATAGAAATTGGTGGCAGCACTGAAGGAGTTGTAGGCTTCACACTGACAAGGAGGCTTGGATTATCCTTTGAAACAATGCACCGCAGAGTCAGGACTTACAACCATATAAAGATGAAAAGATATCGATATGCTTTCAGTAGGTATATGTACCAGTTTGTCTCCTCCAGTTTTACTTTTGGCTTTTTATTAACATAACTTTGGCTTTCAGCTCACCATGCTTCCTCACACACACTGAACCAGGCAGTATATTCAAACAATAACCAATTGCATGTTTGTCCAGGTGGAGCTCAGTTTGTTTACATGGTTTGCCTGAATAATGTGAGAGTGGATGCTGCTAAGAAACTGGGAGGTTTGAACTGAAATAGTTCGGGGCTCATTTGTTAGTTCATACATTCTGATGCTCTCTTGTTTGCACAGACTAATTTTCTGGTATAATACCTCTGACTCTGGTTATTCATGAGGCATTTCAATCAGCGGTTTGCACTGATTACACTGGGTTTTATGCAGATGCTTTCAGTTTTAGTCATTCTACCCACTCTCAGATTTGGATAAAAGAGGTTTTTCCTGCTTGTGTCTTTGGTGTGATTATGACTGACTATCATGAACTGTTCCAGCTTTTGTGAAAGTAGCATCAAGGTCCTCTCTGTGATTTCTAGTTTTCGTTGTAGAGACATTGCGGGGAGCTGGTGCACATGTGGGCCTGTGTGTGTGTGTGTGTGTGTGTGTGTATGTCTACATGCATGAGTATGAGTGAGGTGGGCTACAGTACGGTACATTATGGTTGTCTTCCATCAGACATATGAAGCCATAATGTGTCATGCACACACACTAACTCACACACGTGCACCTCGAATGAATCAGAGAGTGCCATGGCAAATTGGATTTACCACGCAATGCCCTCATTATTGTTACCAGGGTAACCAGGCACCCCTTCGCAATCATCCCATTTTGTCATCCTTCTTAGAGGGAGAGAAAAAGAGGCAGCGGCCTGGGTGGAGGGAGCAGAGTGGGAACGATAGGAGACAAGATGCCCAGAGAGGTCTCTTTTTACCCGCCTCTGTTTTTCTTATGTCTTCCAGCCTTCATCCTCTCTGACTCTCGCAGTAGTCTGTGGGAATCATCAAAGGTGAGTTGATCTGAGGAGTCCTTGCACCATTTTCCAAAAAGGACATTGTATTTCTGTCCTTTCTTTCCCGTCACCCCAGACCCGTAACTCTCTCCATGGTTTGGCAGAGGAAGTCACGCTGACATCAAGAACTTTTTTGAGTAGTTTTCTCATCTGTCTCCTGCTTAAACTTCCTCCCTTATACTCTTCATGTGTTTGATATCTCTGAGCTGTCTTGGCCTGGGGTGACATGCTGTTGTAGTGTGCAATTACTCAAGTTCCCTGTACTCGGAAATCCAGTTTCCACGGGATTTATGAATTGGCTTTTTGTGTAGCAACAATATCCTGTGTGTTGGGTGCATCCTCCTCTCTTTATTCAGGCTTGTAGCTTTTATTGTGTCATTGCCTGTTTGATTGTTTATATTTGTATACATGTTCTGTAATTCTTTAACTGAAAAGTGTTTCACAGACAGCAATTCAACATGACAAATCTAATTATTTTAGATCTAAACTTAATATAAAATGCAAGAAATAAAATTGTCGTGAGAAATTTAACCTATTTATCTCTTTTTAGTTGGACTAAAGCTCAAATTTTAATATACAGAGTGGAAAAAAAAACGTAACCAGCCTATTAAATATCCAGCACGTGTTTCTTATTTCTAGTATTAGAAATGTTGCTGGAAGCCTCACGATACCAGAAAAAAAAAATAAACAGGACATGAACTCAGTGACCTCAATGGTATCTTCAGCCCTGAAGTGCAAAAAATAACATAAATGACCCAAATCTTGTTGTGATCACTGATGTCAGTTCAAACACAACCATACAGGGCAGGCCTAACTCTTTTCTAAACCAAGTTATCTGACAAACTGACGCATACTTTTGATGTGTAATCAGGAGGAGGATTTACAAATAGAACACTATGATCTGAATTAGCTGTGAAACTTATCATCAGTTGCAAGAAGTGATTGATTGACTTTGGTGTATGCTGAGATGCTGTGAAGTCTTTCAGTCGAGCAAGAAAAAAAAAGACAATGCATAATGTTAGTACCTAAATGTATAGGTTTCTAATGCAAGGATTCTGTTGTTTGATGCTAATAACTTTCTCTAGTTTTCTTGTAATTTGTGGCCATTGGAGCATCTGTGCAAGAGGCTGCACACTTGCAAATTAGCTAGCACCATAAAATTAGCCTGGATGCTAATGAGCTGCTGCTTCCATGCTAATGACTGATATTTTAGTCCACAGTAACAGGCGATGCATATTGTCAGGACCAGAAGAGCGAGTGTGTAGGAGGCTGAAGCCACGTATTCAGCCTCCTGGGATACTCATCATCTGGCTCGATTCAGATGCCAAAGAGCTCCATTGTTTGACCCCATTCAAACAACACCATTGTACCAAGCGGGTCTGATTGTGCTACTCTTTGCAACGTTGGAGTAACAGCCATGTCTGTGGCGTGTGTGTGTGTGTGTGTGTGTGTGTGTGTGTGTGTGCGTGGCATTGTGTGTTAGCATCCCAGCAGCATGCGTTTGCATTTCCCGAAGCAGGGGGTTTTCTCTGCTGGTGACAACAATGTACCCAGTCATTGAAATGCAGCAGGGCAAAAACAGCCCAAACGTGACCCCGTTTTCTGGCACTGCTGCCTGTAAAGTAGCTCATGGTCAGAAGCTGCAGCTGAGTGAATGTCTCAGATTTGGAACTTTTCATAAATGCATGTACTACTTTAGCTCTGGGTTTAATCGCATAAAATGTTTTGCACATAAATCATGATACAGTCACCAGAACATGATGATTATAACAGTGAACAGATGGGAGTGGGATGTATCTGCATAAGACAGTGGGCTTTGCTTTGCCTGTGTCAGTGTTCTGTGTGTTTTCTGTTTACTTGCCTGTGTGACCAGTGATTCTCCTTCCCAGTGTCATGTTTCTAGGATCAGGGCATGAAGTCAAAATGTCCCTGCTGTCTGCTGTGAACCACCAGCTTTGGCTGGTGACTATTAATTATTAACTATTTAAATAAGCAATCTTCCCCATCTTTTAATGGCTCTGTTTTCAAGTAGAACTTCTGGAGAAATATTACAGGGCAATGATTTGTGGGAATAATTTCACTCGAATGGATCACACAGCATCTCTTTGGTTCTAGATTGTTCTTTTCAACAGTTAGTTTCACCACTTTGTTTTATTTCCTGTTGCAGCTGGGAAAGTAGCTCCTTCACTTTGATCAGGAAGTTTCAAGGTGTATGTGATTTTTAAGATGCATATCGTACAGTGTTTTCTTCCACTTCTCATTTTGGCTTAGTGAAATCTGTGAATGCTGTTTCTTTCCATACTGTCAGCAGGGTGTTTTCATGTCCCACCCTGCTCTGTGTGAAACACAGTCAAAGAGACATGCCTTTTATGTGGGTCTGTGTGTGTGTGTGTGTGTGTGTGTGTGTGTGTGTGTGTGTGTACTGTGTGTTTCAGCTGACTATTATTTTCATTATTAGTGAATCTGTTGATTTTAAGATTTCTTCTTCTTCTTGTTTTGTCTAACCAACTGTCCAAAACCCTGAAATATTCATTTTACAATGATATAAACCAGAGAAAACCATCATGTTGAGAGAGTTTGAGAACCTGAAAGCTGTGTGTTTTGGTGTTTTTGCATGATAAATGAATGGGGATTAATTAATTATTAAAATAACTAACGTACTTTTCCATCAGTCAACTCACTGATTAGCGGTCTAGTTGTTTAAGCCCTAGTTTGTTTGATTCTCCTTGATTCTGTAATGTCAATAGGCTCATATTCCACATGTAGGATATGAGTTTCACTAACCAATCGGGTTGGCTCCTCTGCAAGCCTCTGCAAGTTACACCCTTCCCTGTGTAGTTCACAGAAACTTTTACATTTGTCTTTGCAGAGCCTGAAATGGCATAATACACACATTCAAATGCACACACACATTGATGAACATGCAACCATATTTTGGAAAAAATGTAAGCAATCCGGTGAAAGATGTTCAAAGGCGCCATTAGAAAATCAGAAATTTCACATTTTTGCTGCAATTTGAGTGAGTGCTTTGGTTTGTGGTGGCCAACCCAGTTCCTTGTCCTGTGTTTAAAGCAGTTTTGCTTCCAGTTTTAGCCACAGTCTTGCTTCCTTCTTCGGACTGGCAGATAACATATAAACACGCCTAACTGTGGTATATTTCTCATACCATCCTCCTCAGTGATCCTCTCACCTACGACTTTGTAAGCACAGCTGCTGACCCCTGCAAATTTCCCACAAACGTTTTTTGGTCCAGCGTAGATGTGCTTCACATGTATTCAGAGCCGCATCCCACCTCCTGATAGATGTGATGTATTTGAATTGTCTGGACTAGCCTCAGTGAAAATGAATTTGTCTCCAAGTTCGTTCCCTTGAGCTTCAGCCTTAAAGGGAGGCGGTGGCAGGGGAGAGGAAGTCTGAAGGAAAAGTGATAATGAATTGACTTGAGGCCTACTTTCTATTTTGGTTGGGAATTGGTTTGTCTAAATGGGATGTGAGTCAAAGAAACTGCACAGTAAAGACAGATGGGGGCATGGTGTGAAAAAGAGGAAGAAAATTCTGTCTCTGGCTACTTTTTTTTTTCATCTAAGAATAAATTAAAGGTCAAAAAGAGACAAGACTGTCTTGTTACCAGTAATTTGGGACTGGACAAGAAATGCTTGAGAGAGACTGGTAAGGGGCCTCCTGGGATTGGTGAAAACCTCTTAAAAAGCCAGATGAAAGCTACTTCAAAGTCAAAATGTAGAATCCTCCTGCCTGTGATTGACTAGAAAGTTTGTCATTACACATGACAAGAGTTTGGAGTTTTGTTCACAAGTTGTACCCAATTTGTTTTGGGTGTTCAGTTGTACCAGAAATCCCTCAGTGATCATGCTAAGAGTGCTACAGCTGGGGCCCTTCTACACCTAAATATTGTATACTATATGTAGCACTGTTATAAAAGTGATTTATCTGGCTACCATTTCTGTTTCCCAACCGTGAAGATATTTATAATTGTGTAGATAACTGTGCAGCAGGCTGGACACATTTCACTCCAAAATGATTGCAGATTTTTCTGAGGTATCTAAAAAAAGAAAGAAGAAGTGGCGTCAAACAACCTGCAGAACTGTTTAAAGTTTGGCTCATGTTTGCGCATCTGAAACACAGATCCTTAGCTGTGTGACTAAAATGTTGTCTAAAGCAAGTGTCTCAAATGTAACAACTATGATTATGAGAGCGCTACTCCCACAATGTCTGAATCGGAGCAGGTGAGTGTGTTTACTGAGCAGCACCATGGAGACTTTAAGCAGCAGCAGACGATGCCAGACGTTATCAGCGACGCAGAGGCCTCCTCAATGTGGGCCAAGTGAAAAAATAGAGGGAGCAATCAGTGTGGTCCCATGATTCCTAGTGAGCTGTGAAGGAATGACAAGTGGAGCCAACCTCACATCTCACATGCCATGCCATGTACACACACAAACTCATACACACAAACACACACACACACACATTTTCACACCCCTTTTGCATGTCCTTGCTGGCTCAAAATACAAAATCTAATTATTCCTGTTAATCACCAGACACTCCAGCTGACTCATTGCAGAGAGCCATACTGTGCATATGGATATACACACATACACACACGCACATGCCTGACCATCCCCTGTACATACACACACATGCGCACACTTACTCATACAAGTGCTCTCCAAACAGCACACTCTCACTTCAGCTTTACACAGGATGTTATGAAATCGGCACTGCTGCTGAAACTTGGTGAAGGTCGCTGGGAGTCCTCTCTCTCACCCACACACACACACACACAATTCACCTGGCACTTACACACTGACACACACATTCTTGTGCAGGGAGCTGAAGCTCAGCTCAGTCCCAGTCCTCTGCTACTCGAGCGAGGAGCCTGCCGGTGATCGGGCTGTCGCCTGAAGCGAAGAGGCCGGGCCGGTGTTGATTCAATTTTACACTCCAGTCACTCTCTCTGAAGCGCCGATTAGTCAGCCGAGGGAGACAGAAAGAGAAGAAGAAGAGGAATAGTGATGGCTATGACCGACATTGCAGAGGATGACCTGGATGAGATGATGCGCGAGGAAGCGGAGGATGTCTTCTACGAGGACGGTAGGCTTGCCAAGGGGTCAGTTGTGAAGTGTGAGAGTAGGCGTGGGTTTACAGGTGGGTTGCAGGGCCGAGACAACTGTTCGAAGATTACAGCACGGTCAGACTGGTTGGTTTGTGACTTGCATCTGTGATCAGGGTTAACAAGAGGGTAAAAGTGATGGCCCTGAGGGATTTCTTAAGCTGTGTAGGTGGGGTTGTTTGCGGCATGGCTGAGTTGGCTCTGATACACACACTGATGCTAAAAAAAAATTAACAATAACTGATTTATCTTACTGCAGGGGGAGACAGGAATCTATGCCACAAGTGAAAGTCATTATGCAGTAGTTATTACATGCAGTGACTGTAATTATTAGTCAGTGTGATGAATCCTTGTAATGAGAACTCCATGCTTTTTGTCTCCACTTCCCATTTTGCAGGAGCTCTGTGCAGAGTTTGTATATCGATTTTTCAACTTTTACCCTTTTACCCTTTTTAGAAAGCCGAGAGAGAGCTGTGCCCTCAGCAGCGTGGGTGTTCTTGTATAACAGGCAGATGTTTTTAACCAAGCATTATGCACCACAAGAGAAGCTTTTCAACATGTACTTTATGTGAGTGTTTGTTATTTTAAAACCAGCTGTAATCATAACCTACGGTCAGTCGGACCCAGGAAGAGCGACGAGCGGCAGAACCATCAGTCAGCAGGACCTTACTAATGATTATTCAAAGGCAGAAAAAAACTGGGGAAGTGCTGTCAGGTTGTGTAATAATTGAATATTGTTCATTTTGTGCAGCCATTTTAGAAGTAATTTCTGATCAGGATTGTGGCAAAACCATTATGAATAATGATGCTTCAAAGGTCGGCACAGCACTCATCATGACCTTCTGTGTATTGTATGACACTGTGTTTTAGGCTCCCTCAACTTAAAGGAATAGATTAAATTTCTGGGAAAAATGTTTAATTGCCCTCTGGCGTACAGTTAGATGAGAAGATCGATACCACTCTCATGTCTTTAGGATAAATACAAAGCTACAGCATCTGGTCAGCTTAGCTTGAAGGCTGAAAATGGCGAAAACCACTGGCTTGACTCTGTCCAACAGTAGCTAAATCCTTTTACCAGCACCTCTAAAGTTCACTAATTAATATGTCATATTTTGTTTTTTAGTATAAGAAATAACATCTGGCCATTTGTCTCCATTTGTGTCCAGGGCCAAGACACATTCAGGCATGTGACCCCTCGTAAAATGTCCAAATGTTGCACGTCATTTCCAGAATGGCAGATTTTGTTATCATTCAATTATGCCCCAAAATTTCAAACTATTCCTTTAACTCTGACGAATCTGCATCCCTCCCTCCCCTGAAACACACATCCTACTAGTAAAATGTTTAATTACACTCATTTTGAACCAGTTCACAAACACTCTCCTCAGCACTCAACCACACACACACACGCTCAGAGCTCTATAACTGCTCTGCCATGTATTATCTTTGAACCTGTTCAGAGAAGTGTTTAATTGCACTTCATCTACTTGCACCGTACGCACACTGTAACGCCACCGTGTTAATACGTTTTAAGACTTGGAATATCTGAGCTCCATACAGGCTTTAAGTGCCCTGCAGTAGCTCCTTAAATGACCAGTGGACAGTGAGCAGGAGGATATTCCCACATATTGCATCATTTGGTGTGTAATGTATGTTAATGCCTCCACTGACCCACTTTTGACTGAAATGTGACGTTCTCTTTAAACAACAGAGCCAGAAGGTGCGCAGCCAGATGACTCTCTGCGGCAAGCCAGCCAATCACAGCGCAGAGATTCATGCAGGGGCAGTGTGTTTATTCATAGATGCAGCTGAAGGTTGCAGAATATGGATCACTTATATTTTCTGTTCTAATTAGCTCTTTGGATTAGGGATTGAAATTAGACTGTGCATTTTGTGTTGAATATTTAAGTGTTTCATTCTTATTGGTGCTGAATGCAAATTCACTACCACTGGCCTATTTTCTTTCTAAATCATTTCTTTCATCATTAGTAGTGGATCTGCAAATCTTTGAGCTTTTATACCCACATAATTAGAATTTAGCATTGAATGAGCTCAGTCCGAAGTATGGGATCTACGATTTTGCAATAGTCTTATGCAGTTCTCACTATGGGTGGGGGGGTCTTGGTCTTATGTCAAGTAATAATATTTGTGATGATGGTCAGGAAAGTGTAACAATAGTTGTAAAATGCCCAGAATAAAACACTGAGTGTAAAGATAAAGGCTAGAGGCCCTGAACCACACTATATTACCACAACTGCAAACATAACCTCCATGTGGTACTGACCAGAGTAACTGTAATAAAATGGGAGGGGATCAGACATATTTGTTCTCAGCTCTGCACTCACAGTGACAATAGGTTGTATATGGAAATGTTTAGCTTGTCATTCATATGCTGCTGTCAGTATCAAACTGAATTATGACTAAAGGAGTACTACTTTTAGCCTAGCAGCAGAAGAGTGCCTGAACAGAGCTGATAGACAGCGACAAGCATACTTTCTCCCTGCCTTTCTCTGCCTCTCATCCTCAATCACACAGTCGGTGACTCCAGTTCAGGTCGTATAAATTAGCAAAGAGCCTCGGTTAACTTTACTCCCTGGGAACAATGTGTTTTAGCTTCGTCCCCGCCTCAGTCAGTGCACCCTCATTTTAGTCAAAGCAAAAAAGCAGCTGCTTTGCAGAAACATGAAAAGGGACTCACAGTCGGCAGTTTACCTTTTTCAAGCTATGGAGTGTGGATCCAATGTGCAAATACACATTTCAGGACAATCAAATTTTATATGAACATGAAAACTGCTAGCATGCACATAGTGTCAGGTCGAATGAATAAAGTGAAATGAGATGGCAGTTCAGTCAGAGTATCAAGCTGAGGTGGAGGCAGAAATCTCAGAGGCAGATATCTCAAATACATATTTGTGACTATATTTGTGAAAATATGTATTTTTGTTACCATACCTATCTTAGTGTGATGGTTTTGACAAGACAGTGGGTGATATTTGGTTCACTAGTTAACGCATGTGGTCAGCAGTGAAGGTGCTAACAGTGTGCAAAAGCAAAGTATAAGAGAGTGGTGTGTCCTAGAGGAGAGCTGCAGCAGTAAGGTTTTAATGAGTAAAAATACAGTTTCAGGGTATGAGATCGATGGTGCTGTGGTCAGAATGAAGGGTTGGTGTTTGGTGTCTAAATAAACCAGTGTTTGAGTAACTGGGTCAGGTCAGAAAGCATAAAGAGCTGCTTTGAGTCACAAGTGAGGAGCTCCTGGAACACCACAGGACCCAGCTGGCAGAATTCCTCGTAATACCATGAATTATATTGAGAAAAAAACTCTTCCTTTGACATGTCAGCCTTGAGAGTCTTTTAGATGTGTTGTATGTTGGTGCTTTGCAGTTTCATGTGAACTGGACCAAGTTCCCGTCATCTGATACTGTTTGTTGTGCTGGTTTTGGAAAAAGTTTATCTGCTCCCAAGCAGGAATGTTTCATGTTGTTCTTGTTCCTTGAGCAATAGGATGCGTTTCCACTCCTCCCCTGACAACCAATTACATGACAAAACCACTAATTGCTGGGCTTAACAGCTATTGTTTGTTTTTTTGGTTGGGTTTCAGAAAACTTACTCTGGAGCAATGACATGTCAGTCACTCAGAGTTTACTGCTCCTGTCCTTACACGGATTTTGAGAATTTTTAAGCCACCAAGATGAGGTTTAGATGCATACTTGGATAAATCCTAAAGGGAGGGGTTTGTGTAATTGTGTGAGGTGACACCTGAATGGGATTAAGGCTTTGATGTAGTGTTTTCACCTCACCAGTCTTAAAGCCTTTCTCTCCAGACTTTGCCGAACGGCTTTTCTTTAATGTTCTCGGCTTAACAGCACCTCAGATTTAAAGAGCAAGCAAACAAACCAGAATATGTAAAGACGTGACACAGCATGAAGGTTTATTTTAAAGGAGGAATGTGACAATTTTAGGACTATTTTTTCACAGTACAGGAACTTTTCTTGCAACAAGTGGTAGGATAGAAGAGCATTAGTAAGGTAATCTAAGAATCAAGGACACAGAAGCAGTAGTATGATATAATAGAACTGAGCCACATACATTACCTGGAATGTTAGTGCTGTCAACCCATGGCTACTAGCTATATTGCCAGGACTTTGTTTATAAAGTATACTCCAGCCTTTATCAGATACTCATGGACCTGTTTCTAACCATATGCTGTTTTTGTTTATTTGAATGGTTTTAACACTACTGGGAACTCTTTTGCACTTAACGGACATTTAACCGACATCTGACGTATTAATTAAATTAACACATCTACAGTATCTTTTGCTGAAATACCTGTGTATATTAAAGTTGAAGGTTTATACACTGCAGCCACACAGTTAAATCTGAATTTAATTATATGGGGTATGTCATAATCAAATTACAAACTCATATATGAGATCTGTGGAGATCTCATTATATTATTACGCTGATGACATGAAGTCTATCTCACTTCTACAGTACAAGCTTTTAACTCTTGCCTGGAGGGTGAAACAGGGAACACACCCCCACCACACACACACACTCACACAGGGCATTAGCATGATATACAGAGCTGCAAGATTAGAAGCCAGGTCAGATTTCACAAATCCATTTCTCTCTCAGGCTCTTGTCTGTACATGCCTTGCATGGCAAACCCCCAGGAAACAGTATCCCCGTCTGAGCCGACACGGTGCCCACCGAGGCTCAGGATCACAGAGCGCAGAGTCCTGCTCAAACCAACTGTCTGAACTGAAACTGTCTTGGTTTGATCTTTACCCTCCTCAATAATAACCTCAAGATCAAATAGGCTCATACACGCTGAGGTTTAGGATATAAATCCTCATATCGCTAAACATGACTCTACGTTTTTTCAGTAGTTCACCATATGAGCTGCACTCCAAATATTTGCCATGATTATACCAAACTCATAAAGAGTTCTCCCAGCAGCAAAACACTGGGTTCAGTCCTGCAGTGTGGTGGTCTGGCTAGGCAACAATTCAGTCAATGTTTATTGCTGTCTGTCTACTTGGGCTTTTATATGACTCAGATACAGTGGCTCCCCCCTCCTCTCTCTGTCCATCAAAAACTGGCTTGTCAGTGATGTTATCATTTTGTGGGTGATAAAGTGATTCAGTGGAAGTGTATATCCGATATCAGAGCTGTATTGGACACGTAGGACAGGAAGAGCCTGGCTAGAGCCAAAGAGGTTAGAGAATGATGATAGAGGTTGGAGAATGATCTAAAAGTGACTTATATCTGTTGTAAACCTAACATGAAGACACACAAACAAAAACATGAAATGACCTGTCCCTTTCTAAACTCTCTCTCTCTCTCTCTCTCTCTCTCTCTCTCTCTCTCTCTCTCTCTCTCTCTCTCTCTCACACACACACACACACACACACACACACACACACACACACACACACACACACACACACACACACACACACACACACACACAAACGTTGTCTTGCATCTTGAACATTAATACACTGACAGCCCACCCACACATACACCTCCACTGTCTGGCCACAGATGTCATCTCTGTCCACAGCAACACAACACACAGACAGTGCTGTAGTTTGTGCGTCAGTGGCTGCTCTGTGTTGGGAATAGCTCTGACCTGAGGGGACCTAGTGTAGCCGGCATATTACTGCTCCGCATCTCCCTCTTCTTGCTTCTGACAGTTGGCTCCACTGACCTACTTTAGCCAAAAGACTCCAACTATTATTATTTTCTGCAGCTTTCACTGAAAGAGAGAAAGAATGGGAGGGAAGACAGAAAAGAGGAGGGGAATTTTTAATGGTGCAACATTGAGTAAGACACAAGCAAGATGCAAGAAAAGAAATCTGTCTTTCTTTCCTTCTCTGCAGACATGTTTAAGCTTTAAATGGAAACATGTCTCCGTTTTTTTGGTCACAGATGTTTACATGTGGCGTACATATAAGATGGATGTTTCCCTGTGCTGCTAACTTTCCCTTTTCACTTCCCTGCATGGTTACCATGACAGTCTGTGCTGCTGGCAACACTGGGCGTGCGAGGTTTACACTTAGTGGTTTGGAACCTCTCTCACAATGAGGTAATCCTGTTTAAAACAGGAAACGTAACAGACCACCCATGACTCTTCACTGAGGGGTGACCTGGTGAAAGTTTGGAGATTAGAGTTTGCTTCTCCTTGGTGAGCTGGTCACAAGCGTGTTACTCTCGTTATGACTGTTTAGGTTTCTAAGAAGCAATGCATTTGAAATCTATAAGCACAGAAGTAAATATAATGCCTTGCAGTACATTGCTCCCTGTGAGTCTAATTTTATTATATATTCTGTTGTTGGCTTGTTAATGCAGTCCCATTACTGTGTGAGCAGCATTCTACTCTGTGTAAAATGCTGCTACTTTTGCAATATTTCCCCCTTAAATGTAGTGGAACACATGTATATATAAAAAGATAAAATGAAAATACTCAAACACAAACGTCTTGAAACTGTATTTAAATACAGTGTTGGAGTAAATGTACTTAGTTACAATCCACCACTGCAGGTGCTTTTATCCAGAGTGATTTTATCCATTGTTGTTACATAAAAAATACTGATTGGTGTAGCTTTAAAATCTATACCTAGTTACAATTAAAAAAAAAAAAAAAGGTTAAGAATAAAAGGTTTGAAAAATTCACGTTATATCACATATCCCTGTTAAGTTACTGTATGTAATGAAGAGTGGGATGATGTTGTTGGCACACACCTGCAGTCTGCAGGCCTATGATGTGCCTGAAAGGCCCTCAGGGGGGAGACTCTACCTGCAAAGGCAACCTGTCATTACAGACCAAAGCACAGTCACAGCATGGAGCTGTGCCACAGGGCAGTATGCAGACTGTAATTGGTTCACCTCTCTACGTCTGACTCAGACTGACACACAGGATAATATGCAACTGTGAACAGAAATATAGAGGCTTTTAATATATCCTTTAAGAAGCAATACAGTCAACACCTCCCTGCATTCAGAGATGCCTGTATATGTATGTTTCCGAAGTGTGTCTTTATGTGTCGCTGCTGTAAACAAAAACTAGAGATGAGATGACAATAACAGAATTTCACTCTGATTCAAGTTTGTCATTTACAACTGGGAGAGTCCAACAATGAGTCAACCTAAACACGGCTAGTAACCTGAGAAGAGGCAGCACTCAGCATTTTCCTCTGATATTTTAGTGCCACACACTCTCACTCTGATACACACACATACCGCACACACACACACGCATACTGTCAGCTGTGCCTGTACATCCCTTAGCCTTGGCCTTCCTGCCCCTCCAGTTATGTGGCCTCTCTGACTCATTCTGGTTTAGTGGTCAGACGTGGTCAGGCAGAGACGAAGAAATGTCGAGAGAAAAAGAAAAAGAAAAGGGGTAAAATAAAGACTTTGGATGAAGGGCACACTGTGAAGTCTCAGCCGAATAAAACAGAGAAGAATTTGGAGGCAGAGCGAGTGACAGAAGGTGTTTCAATGCCACGCTACACGTGGAGCCGGAGATCGATGGTGGTGACCAACAGCAGGTGTGGCCGGTATGGAAGAAAAAGAACTGCACTGCTGGGAGGTCAGTGGGTGCTGGTTTCATTCATACTATCTGTGTATGAATGGGTGTGTATATTTATGTGTGTGCATTTATGAATGGGGGACGCACACCTGAGTCTGTACAGTTTTGTTTTTATGTACCCAATGATCTACGGTTATGGTTCATGCAGTATAGTCGGTTGAGCACAGAGAGCAGTAAATGAGTCTGAGTCATGGGTGGAGGAAAGCAGGGATATTGTTGCAAACAGTTTATTTGATGAAGAAATCATCTCTAAAATTGGCACATATTTGTGTCCAGGGTGATTTACGAAAGGAAAACAGGGTTTCTGGAGTGGACTGAATATTTTGGAAAATTTTAAATGAGTGAAGCTGCAGGTATGTGACATGATAAAAGTGGGTATTATTAAGTAATCTGCCTTTGTGTTCTTGGTCAAAGGTCAAACAGTATGCAAGTACTGTAGATTTTATTGTTATGTCACTGTGATATCAACATTTATTCAGTAAGGTGGTTGAGTCATTTTTCCTTTCATTTCATTATGATGTTAAATCTGTCTTTGTGGAATTTCTTTGAACTGAAAACAGGAGCACGCAACAAGAATGGGGGGCATTGCAGTTATGACATTAAGGTTGCGATCTTGAGTTAATAAAAATCCACTTAATGACACACTGTATGTGAGCCAAAGTGAAATTATACTTCCTGAGAAAATTCTTCAGGAGATTAGACCTGATGAGGCAGATTAGCCCAATGCTAAATTACCTTTTGCTGTGATTCTGATTGACAACATCTAAAAATAGTTGGTTATGTATCTGTGTGCCTGTGTGTGTTTGTTGTATGGTCTATATGGTCTTCTCTTTGTGTGTGTGTGTGTGTGTGTGTTTGCGTGTGTGCAGGGAGTGTGTATATGCACACTGGAGCTCCAGTAAATATAGCTGCTAGTCAGGGGCTGTTGATGACAGCCATAATTACAGGCTGAGCTGTTCAGCAGCTGAGAGTCTTGGGGAAAGAAAGAGAAGTGCGTGTGGGTGTCCACACAAGTGTATGCGAGTGTTAATGTTAGCTGAGGGGCTTATGGAAACCCCACAGCGCTCCCTGAATGTGTTCTACCAAAGACTTCATTGTAAAATGTACAGATGAAAGTAAGATGCAGACTGAAGCCAAAAATATGTCTCACTGTGGCTTTACATTTTTTGGGAAGTGAAGTTTGGTGTTACAGTTGAGGTTTGACTCCACAAAGAACATTAAACAAGTGAACAACAAGTGGACAAATCATAGCTATGGTTAGAGAAAGAGACTAGGACAGAACAGGACTGGTGTGGAGTCAGTTTTGTTAAGGTGTGTGATTGAATTTATTTAGTAACTTCACGGGAAAATGTTGAAACATGAATCCTTTGCTGTTATTTCTTCAAACCTTAAGGAAATGGACATGTTCAGAAAATAAGAGTATCTCCAAAAAACTATTCCTTTACTACCGTTTCTCTCTCATTCATTTCTTTCTCTCTGCACACCGTTTACTGACTCTCACCGCTTAAATCTCCAACAGCAGAGCTGAATTACCGGCATTGAGCTCATCACTGCCATTTGAACACCTGTCTCATTGTCACTATTGTCCATCCTTGACCTTGGAAACTGCAGTTTGGCAAAAATAATCCTAACTTAAGCTTTTTCTTCTGAGATTTCAACTGCATTTCATGGTCTTGCTCAAGCAGTGGAGTTTACTCTGTTGTCATCACATTACCAAAGTATATTAGCTTCTTCTTGATGCTTTCCATCCTTATTTTTTGGGGTGCAGGGAGTATGAGTGTTCTCCTTTTGGCACTTTCTCAACAAAAAACGATTTCTTTCATGCAGGGGTGACTGCATGAAAAATCCCAGAACCTTCAGTTTAGGACTAATCATATCAATGAGTCATTATGAAATCCCTTCCTCTACTAATACCAAACTGATGGATTAAAAGGGGCAAGCCATTTTATGCTCCCTTTGCTTCTTGAAGGGCGAGCTGAATTGGATTTGTATGGACTCAGCGAAACAGCGTATCCACTTATGGAGGGCAATTACGATGGCAGGAGCACTTCAAGACAAGTCACTCTTCATAAGTCACCCCACAGAAATGTATTTTCCTGCAGCCCGCAAACAGCAGAACCTGTGTGCTTCAAGCTGTTTGTAGCTCTAAACATGGAGGTCTTTGTCTTTTTTCATGGTTCCTTTCCTTGTAATTCAATTTGTTTGTTGCTTGCTGTCCAGGAAAAAGCAATCGCTGTAAACCCACTTGAGGCAAACGGATTGGAAAGGTAATTCAGAAAAAGCCCCTGTTGTTGTTAAGCTGCGTAATCACAGATAATCGCGCCATCATTTTCACAACCTGTCGACAGATTTACGAGGACAAATAAAACTTTTTCATTCACTGGTTCTTGTTGCAGAATGAGCCAATCAAGGGTCAAAGTTCAATTCAATGTGAAGTTTGAAAAGGTATCGTTTCTCACTCCCCAAAATGGCCCACGCTACTGTCCATAGTACAAAGGAAAATATGAGAGACAGTTCATAAGACGACAGCTGGTGAAATCTGGTGCTCATTTGTGGATTCACCCCTCAGGCTGAACTGGTCTGGAAGTAAAGCAGAGAAGGACCAGCTAATGCCTGTAGCAGTACATTACAGACTAGGATGTATATGTGAGCCGCGTTGGAGTGGAGGCTGAGTCACCTGATGTCACCTGCATTTTTTGGATCACAAATTGAGGGTTTTAGTCGCCTGAAGAGCAGTTTACATTCCACAGCTGACAGTCACACATTATGTGTTCATGCATCCTCAAGGGTTTAGAGTCAGGTTTTTTTTAATTAGCTTTTCAAATCACTCACAAAAATATATTTATACAACTTATTATGACAGAATGACATATGATAGATTTCGATTGTAGGCTTGTGAAGTCTATACTTGTTTTCCTCTCATTTTATTTTATTTTCTTATAAAATAAGCACATACTTGTTGTAATTAGTAACATGTAATTTCACTTTGGCATCAGTGCAGCCTTAACATTCATGCTAACAAAGCTTGTGTGATGTGATTTGTCTTTAAGAGAGAGAGAGAGACAGACAAAGAGAAAACAGGCCACTCTCCAAGCTTAATTCATGCTCTCAGGACGCGCGCACTGAGACCCACGTGCACGCGGGTTGGACAAGAGGGTGAGAGTTTGGGGGGGTACAAACCAGAGTGAGACCGCCCTCCCCGTGACATCCTCAGCCTCCCATTGGCTCGCCTTTGTTCGGGAGGAGCGCAGCAAACAGGAATATGTGTGAGTGGGCTCAGTGTGTGCTGTGTGCAGCCGCTGCTTAGACGCTTTCGCTGGGAAACAAACGTCGAAGAGCCATCGCTCATTCGTGCAGTCGGTTCATTTTCTTCGGGAATGAGAGATTACTTCTTTTTATTAGCATCTTGAACAGCAGCAAGATATCTGCTCTACAAGCGCACTTTTTCTTTTTGGGGTTTAGGTTTTTATTTGGGTTTTTTTGTTTGTTTGTTTGTTTGTTTTACGCATGGATGGAGAGACGCAGGTAGACGGGCAGAGACGCCACTGAAGAGCCACTTGTGTGAAGTTTTGGAGAGGTGAGTTAAAGCATCGCCCGGTGCAACTTTACGAGGGATGCGGTCAATAAAACAGGCTTGTGTGGTGTGAAGGACTCCTTTCTCCCTGGCTGTTTTGGGGAAGAAAAGCTTGTTCTCGGGGGCAGTAGGTTAGTGGATCAGAGCGATGTGCGTGAGCCGAAGGATGCAACTCAGTGGAGGATAAACCCACTAAAACACCAACGATTTCCTTTTTAAGCGGAGTTTTCGTGACACAGATCTCATGGTGGTGCCAGGGATCACTCAGTAATATTATAGTAAGTTACATGAGGATAATCCTGATGTTGCTTTCATGTGTTACCTGTAAATCTAGTAATTTAGGGAGCTGGACTCAAAAAATGCATTAAAAACTGTAATTTACGGAAGTTTGGTTCATGCAGCCCACTCAGTATGATGTGTGATTAGTCTGTCAGTGAGTCCTTTTGAGGGATGATGTGCTGTGAGTAATGTCTGCCCTTGAAGTCGTTTTGTGTTTGCTGGAGACACGTAAAATAAGTTTGAATTGGGAGAAAATGTTATTGCGAAGCTTCTGTCAATGTGATGTGTGTGTGTGTCATTGTGAGTGTATCCGCGCATGTGGGTGTGTACTTTTTCCTGATAAGAAGCACACTCGTGATGCTGCATGCAAAATGTGAGAGAACCAGGTCAGTGATTTTAAAAATGTCCCTCCAGGTTTGTGGAGGATGAGGGTTCAAAGGGCACCAGTCTTTTGTCATGTATTGTACAGTGATACCACCTACAGTGGATCTGTCAGCTGAACCAGAGCAGATAAACACGAGCTGCAGCAGCAGGACTGAAATAAAAACAGTCTGTGAGGTGAGCAACCTTGACTGTTCTCTCAGGAGATATTTCCAGTTGTTATCAGCTTTCTACCTGCCAGATGGTCTGCAAATCACTTTTTTCTTTCTTTCTGGTCTTTAAAAACACCCATACCCCTACCTGGATAATTTTAAACTCTACTCCATTTTAAAAGCCTGCCAGCTGAGCCGACTTTATCTTTTCAGCCGCATGTGCTCCAAGTTGATCAAAAACCACAGTTTCTACAACCATCACAAGCCGTCAGTTCTCAGCCAGTTCCAATGCGCTTGAAAATAAAAGCAAAACAACAGGAAAATCATTTGCCCAAATGACCATGCAGCTTGCAAAGCCCCCCCACCCCACAGTCCACCCCTCCACCCCCTGGCTGCTCATGCTGTTTCTGAGAAAAAAGGCGTTTTTTCAGGGCTAAATGCTCTTTCAGTGCAGCGCCAGGCTGACTTTGATATGGTTAAGTGGAAGTGCTTTGCTTCCCTGCCAGCCTGCTTGGGCCATGGTTAAGCTGTTTGAAGGGGGCTGGAGACGAGGGGGTAGAGTGTTTGTGCCAAGCCGAGACGGGCTGCAGGGATGCAAGAGCAGCGTCTGTTCCCAGACTCTCACACAGAAGCTCTCCCTCACCTTCTCTCTACTTTACCCCAGCCGGCTTTTCATTCCCTGCATCTGCTCCCTCAGTCTCAGGCTTTTTTCCCCCCCTTGCCCTCCTTCGTTTCTTTCTTTCTGTCTCCGTCTTTCACTTTCTCTGTCTCACACATGCAGGGACAGGCGTGCGCACACACACACACGCACTCATTTCCTCCTCTTTCTCTCCAAAGCCTCATTAAAGGAATTATGAGTGTGTGGTTTGGAGGAAATTCAGACGCTCCTTCGTTTTTGTTGGGTTTTCCCCCAAACTACTAAAAAACAACACTGCAGTGCTGACGTGAACTGGATGTGATTTTTAATTAATGTCAGCATCACCTGAACGCTTTTGAGAGTGGTAAAATAGGGCTGCAACTAACAGTTATTTTTGTTATTATTTTCTCGATTAATCATTTTGACTATGAACTGCTAATTGTCAGTTTCCCGGAGTCCAATCTAATAACCTCTAATATCTAGTTTTATCCAGTGGGAAGTCTTACATTTATTCTAAGATAAGACAAAGGAAAGCTCTAAATCTTCACATCTGAGAAGCTGGAAACGGAGAAAGTTTTACTTGAAAAACAATTGAAAGTTTCAGATTCAGTTATCACAATAAACAGCCCGTGATCTACCAGCTGAAGTCAAAACATCACACTGCAGATGATGATCAGTACAGATATTTTAGTTGCTCGGTTTTTACCCCTTGGTAACCAAACTGACAAGCATCTTGATATCCAGTGGGTCATTTGGCTGAACCCTGAGGCTTGTCTTGTCAGGGCTTGTCAACTTTACAACCTATTTTAACAGAAACTCAAACATGTCTTTCGAGCAATGACTTCTTTCTTCCTAATATCATCGTCTCCGGTCAAACGCATTGTTTAGAAAGTTAAAGGAAGCATCTCTCGTGAACTTTGCGTGACTTTTTAGTCACACTGGTGGCATTGCTAAGGGGGTGGCAGTGTTAATTGATCAGTTCACCACTTTGATCCAGACTGAAATAACTGAACAACTGAACGAGTTGCGGTTCATATGACTTTGTTGAGCCTTTGACCTTTCTTCTAGTGCCACCAGAAGGTCAACGTTTTCACTTACTCAATGATTATATCTCAATGTGTGCTTGATGGATTGCCATGAAATTTGGTACAGACATTCATGGTTCCCAGACAAAGTATCATCATGTCTTAATTTTCCCTCTGTGGCCTCCACAAGGTTGACATTTTTGGTTGTTATTGAAATACCTCCTTAACTCTGAACTGGATTACTGTGAATTTTGGGTCACGGAGGGTGAACTGTAATCATTTTGATCCTTTAACCTTTCCTCTGTCATCATCATCATCATCATCAGGTCACAGTGTCAGTTAGGCCTGTACTTTGGTTTATGTCCAAATACCTGCAATACCAATGTAATATTTCAAAAGAAGTAGATTATGAAGGTTATATAAATAACAAACCAATAGAAGGAGGAGAAATATGACCTGTAAGTGCGTTGTGTGATCCACCATGATAAGGACGTCAGTGCTTTTAGAGTCTATCGAGGTCTCACACATGAGCACTTGACCTTTTCCTTTTCCTGAGGAACACCCACTTGCAACTCTGGGGAATATTGCCTGCCTGCCTGTGTGTGGGTGGCTGTCTCTGTTCGTTGCATGCAGATACATATGTTTTTCCATCTGTGAGCATACGTGCGGTTTTGGGGGGGGAAACGTAGGCCTTGCATTCTTACAGGAGGAGTGTCTCCTTAAAGTTTTCACAGCTGATAGTTATTTCATAAGGCGTGTAGGCTGCAGAAAAGTTGAAGTGCTCCGCTGGGACGAGGAGGGAAACGATTTCACTTGGAGGCTTTCGCTACACTGGATGCTCTGTCAGAGTTTAATGATAAAGATGACTTAAATAATAAAGTCAAATCTCCTGCTGAGTTTCCACGATCCAGACTCCCAAATTTAACTCGTATGTGTCTGGGAAGCTGCTTTGATATAACCCATAACTGGCAAAAGGTTGATCTTGTTCTGGTTCTTTGATGAAACTTTAATGTTCCCTGTGGAGAAATTGGGTCATTCTGTTCACAGAATATAGAAGACAGTTGTTTTTATATGCCTGTCACAGAGCATAGAAAGTGATATTATTTTAGAAACGGTTACTTCTCAACTTTTCACACCTCTCAAGCTCATAAAACGTCTGTTTGGTCAAAGCGATTCATCGCATAACAGTGACAAACGCCCATTTATACTGTGGTGTAGTGACACCGGAGGCAGATAAAGCAGGCCAGACCGTCTGCTCTGAGTCAGAGGTTATCTGGTCTGAAGATGAGGGTCTGGCCTCATTCGCCTGTCTCAACATGTCCTACCCTACAATCACAGCTTCCTCTGTGGGGGGTTGATGGGTGTTTTATGTTTGTTGGGATTTTCTGTGTCAAGAAGGTGGGTAGTGGTTGTTATACTGGGGTTAAATGGAATGTGGAGGGAGGGGCAGAGGCAGGGAGTGGAGGGTTGACTGGGACAGTTAGACGACCAGCTGGAAGAGCGGAGGTGGAACATGGTATCTCTGGGGAGGGGACAGAGGAGATGAGGAACTTAAAGTTAGAGAGGATGAACAGCTATTTGATGGCTCAAGATGATTTTGTGAAGGTGTTCATGGTTCCCAGAGGAGGAATCTTAGCGATCTTATGACTTTTCCCAAACGACAAACATTGGACGGATGTGCAAAGAAATTTGGTACAGATTTAGCATTGTAACAGACGCCAAAATAAATTTGAGATAATTAAGAAGCAGTGTTTTCATTATATAAACTGAGAGATGCAATGAAAGAAAGGCAAAATCATTCTTCTTTCTGCTCAGCTGTCCTCACAAGCCCTTTGCTTCTTATTTTCTCAGTCTCAGTCTTTCCGATGTGTCTCGCTCAGCCCTGTGTGCATCAGTCAGTGCAGCTACTGTAGCATTAGTCTACAGGATATCTACTCGGAGATGAGCTGTCCTGAGAGACATCAGATCTTTTCGGGTTGGTGGCTAAAACAGTGCTGCGTCACCACAATCCATGGCTCAGACCGAGAGGAGAGTGTATGTTAAGGCCACTGCAGCTTACATCCAGACAACACACACATCTACTGTACATACAAATGCATGCTTGTGTGAAGTGTGAATATAAATGTGGGCGTGTGTTTGTGTGTGTATTTTTTCCCTCTGCTGACCGCATGAGTGAGAAGCAGTGATGTATGAAAAATGATAACCAGAACAATTACGGTCTGCTAATGGACTAATGAGTGCAAAGCTCTGTGTGTGTGTGTGTGTGTGTGTGTGTGTGTGTGTGTGTGTGTGTGTGTGTGTGTGTGTGTGTGTGTGTGAGATTCATCCATTGGGGTGAGTAGTTGCAGGTCTACTCTTGGGCTTACTATCTTTATTATTTCACTTTTTCTCTTCCCTTCCATTCCTCCCTTTCTCTGTCGTCCTCTAGTTCTTCCTCCAGTCCCTTCCCATCTGTCCACCCCCACCCTCCCCTCCTTCCACCGCTCTCCTCCTTAGATACAGACAGAGAATTTATGGAAGGGGGTTTGAACCCATCCTCACCCCTCCTCCTGTTGTCTCTGAGCAGATCAGCACAGCATTCTTGGTGTGCGGATGTCGGGGTGGTGGAGGTGTTCCCCCGTTAATCCTCTGCTCCAACTGCATGACCATGCTACGAGAGGACACGCATTCACCACATGGCACATTGCTCTGCTCTTGAACGTCATGCGCGACACATGATATTTGACATACTGGCACACACACATGCGTGCACACCACTGGCCAGGGCAGCTGGGAGCTGTGGCAGTGTTTTGATTGCAATAAGCGTTTTAGGGTCTTAAGCTGATAATCTGTCTGTTTTGGTATTTGGTGTTCTCTCTCTGCAGCATCCAGCAGCTGGAAGGGACACCATTGGTTCACGTCTGTGTGTCATGATGGTTTTATGTCTGTTTATTTGTTTACCAGCATGAGGACAACACGCAGAAAACATTCTCGATGTGTGACACATCTAGTGCCAGCAGCTCTGACAGTTTTCTCCATAGTTTTTGGTAATAAGTTGTACATGTGCTGTCAAAATCTCTGGGCTCCTGTGATGGATCTCTCAGCAACTGTCAGCGCTTCACTTGTCTTTCCAGCCTCCTGTCCCCTCTGTCTCTGCTTGGTTTGTTATCTCTTCATCCTCTCTTTTTGCACAGACTTTGTTTTTGGACTCTTCATTGTAGCCAGAATGCAGAGCTCTGAATTTCAGCATTGTGATCACATTTGGTCCCAGACACCTTTGCATTTTGTTGAGAGCAGACTATTTGCACCTGTGTGATTGGTTTCTTCTGTCACAAAGTCAAGGTTTTCGGAGGCACCGGGAAGTGGGTGTTCCCATTACCCAGCTGCCTCGGGGTGACTGTGACACACAGCTGTGTGATGACAGATGAATTGAGAAGGAGGGGACGGGGGGAGGGGGTGGACACCTCTCCTTCGTCCTGAGGCAAGTCGTTGCGAGGATGACTGTTCACTCTTTGAACCGTGCTGCTCCTCCTGCAACAAAATATGTCCTTAAAGGACGCAGCTGCCCAGTGTGACGATTATATTTCAGGTACCGTCATAACTTAAAAACTGTTGTAGCTGGAAATACAGTGAGTATGGTTTGTTCTGCATTCATTAGTCAGTCAACAGAAAATAAAGCTGTCACATTTTTAATAATTATTTAATAATAGTTTTAAAGGGGCACTCCACTGGACTACATATGAAGGTCAATTTACTAGTCTTGGGGAGTATTAATATCTTTTAGAGGAGAAAAGCATATGAAGTTGCATTATGGGAACTGTAGGATCCAACATTTTTGGAGCTTGATCCATACAAGCGACTAAAATCAGGATATTTTGCCTCCACCGCTTTTGCCTCCACCGCTTTTGACTATTTTCCAAATCTGTTTCTCACAAGTTTCTGAGCTTTTTAGATGATCAATTCTGAATGAACCCAGTACCCATTTTAGTTTTGTGCCAGACTTGTTTAGGTTGCGTAGACCCTTTCTTTGTTTTTTTCTGAAGGAATAAAAGCACTTGGTGGAAAACACCATGGGCATTCAGCATTGAAAAAGTGAGCAACTGATTGATAATGAAAATAATCATGAGTTACAGCCTTGGATGTGGAACTGCAGGATTGACTGGGATCAGTAAATGTCACATTAGACTGCAAGATTGAATTATACATTTTTTGACCCGCGTTGTAAAGGAAAAGGTCAGTGCAAATTAAAAGTTGCAGTCATAAAAATGGCATTTAAAATGTGTAGGGCCACCAAACAAGAAGGTGAATTAGACCTTGTAGGCCCATTTCCACTTTCTCCATCATTTAAAATTAATGAGGCAGCAATGAGAAATATGCAGTGATACTCCTGTAGATGAAAGGCTTTTGGACCTAGAGATTATTTGTTTGGCTGCTACATGCTTGAATTAAGTTGCACAAGATTCATCTGAACCCTGATTATAGATGGAGAGTTTTTTTTTTTTTTTTTGAAGTGATAAATCGTGCTGTTAGTGATTCAGTTGCATGATCCTCGCAAGCACTTGCTTAAGGTTGAAGCTGCAAGGCTGCAGCACACCGGGGACACTGTGTGTCTTTGAGTGGCTCTTGACCTTTTTTGCATGTCGTCCACTGTCTCCCTCTCATTTCCTCTGCCTGCCTCTGTTTTATACTGCAGATAAAAGCTGACAAGCAATAAAAAAACATTACAAAATTAAAAAAAATAGGGCAGGAAATTCCAGTAATCCATACATCAGAACACAGTGGGGCCAGTTTTTTTTGTATGTGAACAGCTCTGTGAGAGAGAGGTTTGGTCTGGTGAATGGCACAATGGATGACAGTGCATTGTAGTGTCTGTATTACTGCCTATCTGTAGCCGAGTCCACAGATGCACAGACTGGCTTGTTTTCTCTGTCAGTGTCTGAATCACCCTTGTTTCTGTCGCTGTTTTTCTCCAACTCTGTGTTTCCACTGAGGCTGTTTGTGTGTGTGTTTTTTTGTTGTTGTTTCCTTCTCTCGTTTCACATCACGAGTCTCGACTGAGCTACACCAACTTCCAAAGTCGAAATAATTAACACTAATCGGTTTAGCTTTGAAATAGCGAATGAGCTCATACCTGTGTGCAGCTTTGGTTTATAGGGTGTTTCATTTTCCAGTTTTATGCCTCGCAAGGGGTTGTAGTAGCAGAGCATCAAAATGCACTTCCTATCTTCTCAGTGCCCCCGCTCCCTGGTGCGTCTTCACTCCAACCAGCATGATAATCTCCACAGTTAGTTGAAATATTTAACTGTGAAACCACAGTTTAGTGAGCAAAGGAACAGTTGTGCCCTACAGTGTATCTCCCTGGCAGGGAGAGGTCATTTCAGGAACACATGTAAGCACCTTTTTTCTGTCATTTTACTGTCTCTTTCTCCTGCAGTGTTTTTCTCTTCATTCAGCCGCTCGGTAAATTGTTATTCTGTTTTTAACAGTATGGTAATGGTTTAGTCAACGCTGGAGGAGGAATGAGTGGGACCGAAATTCACCATGACTTCTGTTTGTAAATTGCACCCACTGTGTTTAATGCATTGCTGTTGATGCAGAGTGCACATGCATGGATGCTCTGTGAAATGAATGTAACCGGAAGGCATTAGAAACAAAAGACGTGAAGCACGGACCATGGATGTAGGCCATAGTACGTTTATTTGGCTGCTGTCATGGAAAAATCGTTTACAATAGTAGTGTAAATTGCTGTTTCCTGAAATCAAATATGGTCATTAGGTGCAGTTTTTATATTTTTTGTGTCCTCTAAACCTTTTGAATGTCTCAAACATAAACAGCCATGGCTGTATTTCTGAAAATCTTGACCCATGGTTTTGTAATTAGTTATTTCCCAGTTGCCAAATGCAGTTCTGATAAATACAGCTGTGGCCTCAGGAGCACAGGAGCACACCTCTCGTCCCTGCCTCCTCCCCTGCTGATACATCGCACTCATGGATTGTGACAAACTCTCTAACTGGCTGTTTTCCCGTGGCTGGCTAATTCACACAAAGCAGTACAACACTGTGAACTTGTATCATCACACAGTAGCTGGTATCAGTAAAAAGAATGTTGTCTTTTTCCGCTAAAAATAACAAATGGAGCTGAAATAACCGGCGTAATCCTGTTTGTATGGTAACTGCATTCCAGCGCCGCAGCATAGGTGGTCACTTTCAATCAGAGTCACACATAATGGGCAAATCAAAGAAGTAGAGCAAGTGGGAAACTGGTTCTCATGCTGACCCAAATGTAGAGAATACTAATATGTCAGTCAGACATGTATTAGAAAAATATGCATAGCACATCATGAGGAGAAACGATGGAAAAATAATGAATGGATGTCGGGGATAAGAGGACATTCTTTCAGTTACTGAAGGAAAATCCATCCTGCAAGACTTGAACATGGTGAAAAATAGCTGTTGGTGTGTTCTGATGCATTTAAAGGCATTTGTTTTCCTATTTGTTTTTTTCTTTTTTTCTTCTTGGTGTAATTTTCATCATAGATTATGTGACATTGCATAAATATTCCCAGTGCAGCGAGAAGATGTTTGATCGAGGAAAATGCTCGCGCTGATTATGTCACTCGCCTGCTTGTATAACAAACAGCTGAATAAAAGAAGTTTACACTTGTTCTCTGAGGGACAACAGTTCTGGGAAATGAAGGAAATTGTTAACTTGAACAGTAACTTGGCTGAAATCAGGGTTTCACTGTCCTCTCTGGTTGAAAGCTTGGCATCTATTTCACCTCTGACCACATCAAGCATCACCACTGGTGTTGGTGGCCAGGCTGCGTTGTGAGTAATGTGTGCACCAGTTTGTAAAAAGAAAGAAAAATGTGTGAAATAAAAAAAAAAAAAAAGGAGATGTCTCTGGGATCATGAGTGGATCATCCTGGTGAAATAAAGTAAACTTGTGCTGAAATGGTGTCAGGGCATCGTGCTGTCCCACTTTGGCATTCTGCATGAGAGAACTCTTGATCAGTAGCTGGAAGTATGCGAGGCAGTGGCTGTGCAGCAGGATCAGATTTGCTGGTGATGGTCTTGGCATGCCAGTACTTGATTTGGCTGCAGAATTTAATGACTTTATTGTCAATGTGTGGACACCAAGTCAGCGAGAGACACATCATGTGGCTCTGGTTTAAGCCCCAGTCTCTTTGCTGCTGCTGCCGCTACTGCTGCTTTCTTCTATAATGTCTTATAATGTATTTGTGTCATAAAAATAATCTTTGAGTCCATTAATCTGGATTGTGTATTTACTGGTGTGGCTTACAGTTCTCACAAGCTATTACATGCTGCTCTCCACTGCTGAAATGTCAGCTGCAGCTGCCTGAATGTATCTTCAGTCGAGACACGCCTCAGTTAATCTGGTCATCTGTACATTTAAATACCACTCCATATCCTGGCCTTAATTTTTCCTGCATGCTCTACCCCACGAGGACACTGTTGACCTATAATTAGAATAGAGTGACTATAATTGCACTTTAACGATGAAATCTGAACACACTTACACACACGCTGGGGTATAGAGAGCAATAGGTGCCATAGAACAGTGGGGAAATGTCACTGAGGTGGAGAGAAATGACCTCTGGTTCTTGTTAAATATAGTGGCTCAAAAGAAGAATGTAGCGAGTACATCTACTAATTACCTGTACTGATTGAGGTGATACATAAGTGAGATTAGATCAGGCCAACACAGGCCTAAAAAAACACTCTAAAACCCATATAAGAGAGTTAGCTGTCACATGCATTTGTGTTTATCTGCAGCTTGTTGAAAATATTTGTGACCTGTCTCGACTTTCATGTGATGGAGCTGGCACTGGCTTCCTCTCTCTCTCTCTCTCTCTCTCTCTCTCTCTCTCTCTCTCTCTCTCTCACACACACACACACACACACACACACACACACACACACACACACACACACACACACACACACACACACACACACACACACACAGAGCAGACTCTGTTCGATTTCCGCACTTTGGCACCAACACAACAGTCATGTCCTCTCGGCAACACATTGAGTTTTCTGTCTGTCATCTGATGCAGTTAAAACTGTATAACTGCATCAGATGACTGAATTATTTGTCAGCTGATTCTGGTTAATATTATTCATGCTCTCGACGAGCTTTAGTGGTGCTGGTAGATGGATTTGTGATATTTCACCTGTTTCGGCTGACTTGTAGAATGTGTCATCAGTTACTATGTCTTTGCCGTGTGTCAGGTTGTTGTTTATTGTCAAACGTTTGTGTTCCTTCAGGAATTTTCCACCACTGTGAGCTTTCAAAGGGATCATTGTAAAGAGACATTGTTCCCATCTTTAGTGATGACTATTGACCAAGCCAGTGATTCTTTTTGTACCTGAGGTATCCTCGCCGCATACCAGCATCCCGCAGGACGTGTTGTCATGTCTATACTGCCCATTATTTCTTTTGTGTGTTTTGTCTGTGTAATGAGACTCCTGGAACCACAAGCTGGTAACTCTTACTCTTTCGAGTGTAAAAATGTTATTTATCATCCTGCACGTGACGGAGTAGAGGTGACTTCAACCCTAACAGGTCCTCTATTCTCATGTTCAAAGCTTTGGGTGAATTCCTGACTGTCACCAGTCACACTATTTACAATGTCTTTCTGTGTGTCTGTGGGCATGCGGATATATTTTACTACCTGGAAACCAAAGGGAGCTTAGTTTACACTTTTGGGTAGTGACTTCAGGCGGATATTTTCAGGATTTAATTTCACTTGTTTACATTTATGAATTTCACTAGACTAGGCTTTGTTTTGCTTTCTGTTTTAAATAAAAATAAACATGAACCCTTAAACCTTAAATGATATTTTTAGCCACATGGAGGCAGTGGAAACAAGCTATAAACACAACAGTGATGTACTATTGTGTTTTAAGCTGATATGGCTAACATTTTAGTGTAGAGTTCCCATTAATCACATCTAGATTATATACGGAGCGTTCATTTGAAGTTGCATTTCTGGCCGACTGATGAATTTAAGTCCAATCTACCCTCTCCTTTGAGCTGTATTTTGGTATTAAAAGCTCTATTTTGTTCACCACCTGTGGTTAACTCTGTCCATTGGCTGCTTGGTGCTAAACAGATTGCAAAAATATCTCTAATGAGAGCGGTGATAGTAAACCAAAACGGTAAGCTTGAAAGATGTTAAAACGTTATGTGGAGCTGAGAAGAACTGCAGAGTTGGATTGTAGTCCTCTGTGGGTTTGTCACTACAAGCGACACCTTTCATACACATGTAATAGATTGATCCATAGTGAATATGAAAATATTTACAACAGCAGCTTTAATTTCCTGCATCTCACTCAGTGTATTACTCACTCAGTATATGTCATAGTGTTTGTCTTTACGGTTTAAGTAAGAATCAACATGACACTCCTCACTGATCTCAGACTTTCTCTAGGTTTGATCCCCTCTCAGCCGAAGTGTTTTGCCGGCAGTGAAACCTGAATCACTCTTATTATTAAAGGTGTTTCATCGCCACCTCACAATGTGATATTGGCATTTTTCTGGTGTGCTACTGTCATTGTAGAACAGTTTCTTCCCTGCCTTTTAGCGCCTTTGAAAAGCCTTTCAGTGAAGATGAATAAGTGCACCTTCCTCAGGAGGAACTTCCTTTTTTCCTCTGCACTGAGGATAATGAGACCCTCTGTTCCTGAAGTCATTTTGCCTTGTTGAAGTATCTATAAATGGCCAAAACCTGAATTCAGTTAAGAAGCAATATCATAATCTTTCTGCTGCATAGGTCTATAGATTCACATTTGCATGTACACTGCTCTCATGTTACATTTCATAAACATGACTGTACTTGTCCTTTTGCAGATTTGTCAGTGTCACACAGTTTATCTGCAGGGACGAAACATGTTCTTTCTTAAATGGTCACCAGGTTAATGGGATGTGATGAGAGCAGGATTAAAACATGGTGCCTTTCATCTCAAAATTAAGCTTATGCAAGCGTGGAATTATGTTGAAATTTCTAGATGTCTTACTGTCGGTCTTAAATCTTGTTCCTTCTGAAGGAATATCTGAGGGAACCTTTTGAGGGATTCATAACAAGCTGCTGGGCTTAAGTTACAAAACCGAGCACTGTCAGGTGTCTCACCCTCTTGTTTTCTATTTTGAACAGGATTATAGGAAAAGAAAAAGACAGGAAGAAAAACAATGTTGTAGGTCTTGGCTAAGGGATGGCAACCAGCAGCCAGTTTTAGCCCAATTTGGAGCTGCACCAGCAGTCATCCTCATCACTAAACCAGTTCACACAAGCTTCTGTAGCACGAGGGGTAACTGAGCAGCTTTAAGGCACACGCTTGAAACCTGCAGGGTGTGTTGGAACATGTTACTGTATTTCCAGTCATTATGTAGACAGTATGTTATCACTGTAATCTCTTGGATTTGTTGTGTTTCAGCAGAACCCTGATTGTTTGTGTCTTGTAACCAGACTTCTGTGTCTTTTTATATACTTCCTACTGTTTTGCAGAAAAGCTCTCATCATCTCCAGACTGCTTTTTTCTTTAATTATTTCCTATTTTTATCTGCACTTTCTGTCACATTAGCATCAGCTTAAGATTGTTTTAAATGAAGTTGTGGGACACATTTAAAGCAGCATCTGCCAAAGATCTGAATATAAACTGCGCTGTTTTTTTTTCCCCAGATGATGGATCGGTGCTTTAAAAGCCTCGGCCCTGTAACACGAGGGCGTGTGTTCTACTTCTTGGCAGTTGGCTCATAACCGTTGTTTTACGTAACACACTTACTTGTCTGCAGTTGCCATGGTGAGGCTAATTTATACAGGCATTAAGAATTAGGCTCCTGTTGTTAACATGCACTGTGGGCTAACGCTGGTTTTTACACGTTAATGAAAAGGGGCACACACACTCAGCGGATTATTCAAGAGTTAATTGTGTGTGTGTGTGTGCGTGTGCGTGTGCAACTGTTTAGGTGTTTAGGAGTTTAGGTGAGTCTCCCATAGAAAAGAGGAAAGTGGGTGAGTGAAGTGTGAGTGTGTGTTTTGTGCAGGAACACTTAACAGCAGACGAGAAGCTCAGAATGATTGATGTGATTATCAGTGTGAAGAATTTAGAGATGCTGCAGTGTTTGTTTACATAAACTGTCTCCTCCTTTGTGATTGCTGCAAACTTAGTAAAGATAATAAGAGATAATGGCTTTTGCATGGATTTACCTCATCAGTGTTCTTCATTGGAAAAGAAAGTGCCTGTGACATGTTTTATAATCAATATACACTTGTATGAAAAAAATGACAAGAGAAAGTAAGGACGAGGGTGAGAAGGAGAGAGAGTGTGAATAGACCAAACAATAGAAGGAAAAGAATAAGTGAGTCACACTGTTTTTGAAAAGAAGACCTTGGTGGGATAAATGGTTGGAAGAAATCGATTCATGGGATTTGTCTCCTGATGTAGGCCTCAAAAGATGGCAGGACACATAATGTGATGGGGGTCTTTTATGTCCAGTGTTTTGACAGGGGACTATAGATGCACTATGACCTGCAAGTTGAGGGTTATTTGAGGATGCAAGCAGCCAAAGTCATCATTTTTTATGATTTTATCATTTTGTCAAATTCTGATTTGACCATTGCAGAAATGTTTAAATATAAAAATGATAATTATAACTAGATCCTTAGAGTTAGCCAGCTTTCCTCCTAAATATGTTATAAATATTCATGCAAACATAATCAGAATTTGCACACACACACACAGTCAGGGGTGGAACTAATGCATTAATGCATATGGGCCTCGGAGCACTTATAGCAAACTGATATTATATCAAGTGTTCTGCTCTCTCATACCAGTCCACCTTCACTAATTGTGTGAGAAAGTGTGATTTGTTGGTGAAATCAAGGAGTGCAGAGGAAAGGTTTTTATGATTCAGTGACTGAACTCAGCTCTCTGTGAAGGAATGTGTGTGTGTGTGTTTATCTATGTGGGGAACACTGATTTAAATGGGAAGTTTGTTTTGAAGGGGCTTGCTGAGCCTGGGAAAAGGTTTTGGGGAAACAACAGAAGTTTGGATGTGAGTGTAAACGTTTAGCTTGCCACTCAAACTAGCAACTAACAATTATTTTCAGTATTAGTTTATTTTTTCAATTTATGTTTTTGTCTGTCAAATGTCAGAAAATAGGGGTGGCACAGTGGTGCAGTGGTTTATGTCAGATGTAATGTCAGAAAATAGTAAAAAAAAAATGCCCACTGTGATGTCTTCAAATGTCAGAAAGTTTTGTCTGACCAACAGTTTGCGATCATATATGACCAAACAATGTTTGACATTGTTTCTTGAAAAATGACTGAGAATTTAGTGATTCAATAGACTGATTTGCAGGACACAAACGGCAGATGTTCATTTAATGTGTTTGTAGCACCTGGCTATACTTCCACAACTTGGATACTGATGCTGCAGACATTTTGCTAATAAAGCCTATTGTGTTATGCTGGAAATGCAGGTATTTTTTTCTCTCCAAGGGAGAGACGAGACAAGATGATTATCTTTTTATAAAGTGCCACATTTATCCAGCAGTGTATGAGCAAGTCCCTGAAAATGAATGTAGGACAAACAGTGAATGAATTTCATACACAGTGCATACACTGTGTAACTCTGAGGTAAATATGGAGCTATTTTCTACCTGTACTCTCTGATGACAAAAAGCTGTACTCGGTGTTATTCCCTCGAGTCTTCATGGTTAGCAGAACTAGCTGCTTGTATCATTTGGGAACACCGTGGTATTGAAGGGACGTGAACAGCTGAACAGCTTATACCATCTGGCATCATTGTGTACAGTTTTTAAGTCCTCAAGTGGACAACTCATGTTGCTTTGTCTAAATCTTCAGGAAATAGTGGGGAAGCGCGAGGAACAGTGTCCCTGTTCTGTGATTACCCAGAGAACATTAGGTAACAAAATGTACCATCATTTGCCACCCACTGCTCTTCTTTTAGGAGAGTGAGTCAGAAAGTCAGAGAGGCAAACATGGCGAGGCACAAAACTGTGCTGTTGCACATCCAGAGACTGAAATGGACTAAAATGCTTCACAACATTAGAACAAATTGCTGCTCTCCTGTAAGGCCTTTTGCCTGCTGCCAGTCACGATGAGGGCAAGGTGATAATGCACTATTAGTAATTATTGCCTTTCAGCAGAATCATATCATGAAGACATTTTTACTGTCCAAATTAATAATTCACAGCAAGTTTCTGTTCTGAACTGTGCAACACAGTTAAATGCTTCGTACAGAAAGCAGATGCGTGATTCTTTGTGGGTTTGTCATCGCCAGCAACAGATTTCACATAACACATAGTATCTTCATCTATACTTAAAATAAAAATATTGATTTGTGCAGATTTAATATTATTGTGATAATGATTTCAACTGCCCTTAGCCTAAAATTTGAATTTCCTTGTGCAGTATATTGTCTCATATATAAAACAACAGTCTGTAGGACCAAACAAGATATATTTTTGTCTGTCTCTGAGTCACAGCGATCAGGGTCCTGAGTGTTAAAGTGAGCTAGCTGCTATTTATAGCCAGAACAGTATCAGTCTCACCGGCCTATTGTCCCCCCCACCACAAAACACGGATCTAGTCTTTCCTCAGGCCCTGTGTCGGGTCTTTATATTGCTCTCTGTCTGTCACAGAAACCAAAGGGAGTGGATATCAGGTTGCTGGTTCAATCACTTGTAGTACTGCAGTGTCAGTGAAGAGAAGTGGTGTGTTTGTGCATGTGCATGTGTCTTTGTACTCGCTTGCATTTGTATGACGACATGAGCATGACCCAGCCCCCCACACAGAGATAGTCTGTCCTCTCGAGACAGAAAGATGGATGGATCAGTGGAAAAAAAAAACAGGGCACGTATAAACATGGGCCCCACAAACACAAACAGACAAAAAAAAAAGAAAAAAGCAGTGTTTTGCTCATCACTTAGTATGGCAAAGTTGTTTAACTGGTAACGCTGCAGGATGTTTTAACTCATTTGTATGAGGAAGAGAAGCAAACACGAAGGAGAGCTGAATACTGAGGCTTCACAGGCTGATTCCTCTGCTTGTTAGCAAAGTTTAATTTGATTTGACAAATCTGTCTCTCTCTGTCTGTCCTCCAGGCATTTCTGTGTTTGCACACTATTCCTTTGGCTCAGTTGCGAAGCGATACACATTAACAAGACAGAAATGACACTTGTCTGCCTCACTACAGCTTTTACAGTCCTCACGCGATCAAGGTCAGCGTGTTGGTCAGCTGAGTGATTCTCTCTATTCATGATTTTCATCTCTGAATTTGGCAGATGTGCATTAGTATTTGTTAGCCCATTGTTCACTTGTGCACGAGTTCATATTTAAATGTCTTAGGGTCTAAATTGAGTTCCTCAATGATGGTCCCCATACCAAAAAGTCCTTTCTCTGGGGCAGTACTTTGTGATGGCCCTGGAACTATCAAATCTACTAATCTCGCTGCATGGAAACTATTAGGATCTTTTTTTTTTTAATTTAAGGTAACATAAGACCAGAGCCACTTGTGCCATGATCTGGGCAAAATCTCATCATGCTGGTTGAAACTGTGACTGAGTTATCTCAGTGGATTCTTCCCTGTGGGCACTTGATCTCCTCTAAAGCATTATCTGACAGCTATAGGTGGATGCTTCTGTGCCTGTTTCCACGTGAGTCATGTTGCATCTCCAGCTTAAAAAAGGTTGGAATCTGACTGCTGGCTGCTGATTCTAAATATAGACACAGTGATAAAAGATGTCTTAACTATAGAAGAGGCCGATTAGATAACTCACCAATAGGAAGGTTTGAACTGGCTTTCCTAGGATTCATTACATTACATTACAAGAATTAGATTTCTAAATGGCAAAAATGGCCTTTGTACGTAGTGACATGTGCTTGTGACACGTCTGTGGCTTCTAAACAGCTGTCAGTCTGTTGAATTGCATTTTAAAAGGAGTCTAAATCTTAATTCAGGTAGAAAATATGCACAAAGTGCACACAACACTTAATGAAAAGTGACAGGAGTCATGTTTTGTGACACCTGAGGAAGGAAAACATGAAACAGTAACGGCAGAGGTATGTTTGCAGTTGAGTGGTGACAGGTCGGTCAGAGGAGTCGAGACATGTTAGCACAGGCTCTGAATGCTGCTCATCCACATCGCACATGGCAAGCATCACCAACAGTGTCTACTTTGTGTTACATTGCACAATGGTCACTGTACTCCGCTTAACCTTGGTGTTGACATGTTTTTTTTGTTAAATGAGTTCATGAGGTGCTTCTGCTGTGCTCATGATGTATTTCTGACCCCAATATTTTACTTGTTGTCCAAATATTGTCAGTGGATTTGTATGTAACTTTTTTGTATGTCTGTTTCTTGTTTTCTCCAGGAGTGTCGTCCCACATCCCAGAAATCATGGCGGCCGGCACCCACTCCCCCGGGGGGCCCAACGGCATAATCCGTAGTCAGTCCTTTGCTGGCTTCAGCACGCTACAAGAACGACGTTCACGGTAAGAGGAAATCTTTAAAGCTGTTAATCTATAGTCCACTGATGTTACTCATTTCTGAAATAACAATTCAGGTCATGGGGTGATTGAAGGAATTTGTCCTTAAACACCACAGCAAATTGATTTTTATCAACAACCAGTTTATTGTATTGTGAGGAACATTGTTGATTTGAAGGCGAAGCACTTTAGAAAATTTGTTAATGATCAATATTTTACTAATATGTCAACATTAAATGAAAGTCATCAAATGAATAGTTAATCACAGATCAGGGATTGTTTTATCATTGGTATTCTTAAAGAGCTATTCCACTGAGTTACTGTTGTTGGGGGAGATGCAAGGGGCAAATTAAAACAAAGAAAAAAAAAAAGAATGGTCAAATCCTGACTTTTATTTCTCAGCATGGGTCAAGCTTCAAAAATACTGGATCCTACCAAACCCCGTCATGCAACTCGGGTAGAGTCTTTAATTCGGCCATCCCTGCCTGAAAAATACACGTCTTTTGAGCATCCCCAGCACCATTTTCTAACTCATTTTGTCTGTCAAAAATTGTTTGCAAAGTTCATCCAGAGCTGTAGAAAAACATCATTTAGCTGTCTTCACTGCTGCGTTGCACTGCACTGTGACAAGTACACTGACCTTCATCTGTCAAATCGGTGGAGTGTCCCTTTTAGACAATCTCGCATTGTCTCTTGTTGCTTGTGACTTGTCATCAGATAATGTGAAATCTTGATAATGTAAAAGCAATAACCATAGTGATTCACTGGCATTCATTCACTGCATTCATAATGCCTGTTGAATCGATACACACTGCTTCATAAATACAGCTGTTCCCTACCTTACAAGCAAGTGTGAAATTGAAATAAGTCCCACAAAACCTTTATGTGCATGTGACTTTGCATATTTAGTTGTGGGCTGTTTGTACACACCCACTGTAACCAGGCTTACATTCAAACTTTAGTCACATGGATAGAAATAATTTTCTGATCTGGTCTTCATGACGTCCAGCGAGCCACAGCGAGTCTTAAGACACAAAACGCAAAATTCTTAAAGGGTGATCATCATTCGATTGTGTAACCGCACCGCTCACTCACCCGGTTTCCTGATTATCGTTTCATTCATAAGCCAGAAGTTGCTTGTGATAAGTTAGAGATCGATAAAGTTCCTGAGAGATAAGAGTTTTATCTGTGTTCTTCCCTCTTATGTGACTCATATTTGCGGCTCTTGCTCCATCATCAGAAGACAAAGCCCCCTCACATTCACATGCTGGAAATATCTCTTAGGATCTTAGAGTTTGGGCTGCCGGCGCCTGGCCCTCTTGCGCAGCTCTGGTCCTGCTGCAAGAAGCTATTTGAAGACACTGTTCCCCTCTTTTCTCTCTGCTCAGACAGTGAATGGTGTAATTGGTTGGAATGACTCGGGTGTGGGGGCGACTGACAGCGACTGACAAGTTACCATTCTGATAATGAGCGAGGTGGAGCGCTCGAGTGTGCCACTGTGTGTGTGTGTGTGTGTGCGTGGCTGTGTTATTGAGCACAGACTTTCCATGTGTGTACCCATGTGGATGTTTCATGTGCATTTACGCATGCATGCGCACTGCAGACGTTGCACTTTGTGTGCAAGGGTGCAAATCCACAGCTATAAGTCAGCATAGAATTGTGTTAGCATGTATGCATATGTGTGTTTCTGTTTGTGTCCCTGCCAAGAGACCCTACTTCACCACAGCTTGCGTGACCCCAAGGCTACGCAACGCTCTCATTCAGTGTTGCCCTACATTTGTGGCAGCTAAGCTTAACTTGTGCTGCGTTTCCTGGCATGCAGTAAGACGTGGCACGTTCCAACTTGTCGAGCGCTGGAATTGGTTGTTGCCATGTCCCTGAGATGACTCTGGGATCGTTTCATTAAGTCCAGGGAAATCTCATTTGTCAGCTAAATCTGTAATGGTTTGAAAAGCTGAAATGTTCATGAGCGGGTAAAATGACTGTGACCTAAAATGGGAATGATGTGAAGAGAGAAAGCCTTGTGAGATGGCTGTGCTGTATAGAAACAGAGAAACCAAGGCTTAGACGTATTGTTGAAGCCATTAATGAAGTTCTTAGTTAGCAGTTGACTTTTAGACTAATTGCTCAATCTCAAAACAACTGACAGAAGAATCTATAATGAAAATAATCTATAATGAAAATAATGGGTTGCAGACCTGTTCGGACAACAAACAACAACAGAAAATTAATATCTAAAATGATTTTGATAATATATTTATTGTTAATGTACTTTTTCGATCAAAAATACAGTTTTCATTAGATAGTTCCACATTTTCATATGTGAGAATTTGCTTTGCTTTATGACTGTCTTTTTAAGTGTTTTTTGATCAATCAAAAAAATATAATCAGGAGATAGTGGTAGAGTTAGGGATAAATTAGATCAATCATGAAAATAAAAGCTAGTTGCAGTCCTATACTTTTGTGTGTGTTTGTGTGTATATAATAAAATATCTCTGTCGCTTCCTCTTATTTAAACATTTCATCTGATGACCTCTGTTTAACTCCACATTTGTTGCCCCCTCCCCCCCTTAGTCAGTCACACTGTTGGTCAACTGCTGGAGGACTTTGGGGAAAAAAATGGAGAACACTTGCATGTCATTTATTGCCAGGAGAGTAGATTGCCTCAGTGTGTGTGTGTGTGTGTGTGTTTGTGTGTGTGTGTGTGTGTGCGTGCGTACGTGAGTGAGTGTGTATGTGTGTGTGTGTGTTTGTGTTCCCTCCAGCTGAAGATTAATGGCAGCCTTACACAGGTCAAACACAGAAAGTGGTGGGGTGGGGGAGGCACATGTTTGCATGTGGTTGCAGATATGTGTGCTTACTTGTGATTTAGCACAGCCCTGTGACTGATGAAGGGGTTCGCCACCGAGGTTGTGCTGGGAGTTTGTGTAATTATATGAAATGTAGGCAAAAGGCGTCAGTCCCGTATGACTGGGTTTTCTTGTTGCGACCAGACTCGATGAGCCCTCTGCCTCTGTCAAAGGAGATAAATTCATGCTGAAACTGACCCAAGGGCTCGCGCTGGATGCTGTAAAATAATACAGACATCTCATCTAGCTCTTGATTATCAGAGGCAGCCTGCGGGCCTGGTTATCTGAAATTCTGTAGAAATACAGTGATGAATATTTGGTATGATATGTAATGTTGTCTGTCTGAGTAACTCTGAACTACGTGTGCCTTTTATTCTAAAGTAGAAGTTTAGGCCAAGATGGTCTTTCTTTGTCTTGCTTGTGTTGTGAATCACAATGTGTTTGAAGTCACTGCACAGGAGACAGAAAATTAAAAAAACTCCATTGTGTGTGTGTGTGTTTGTGCAGGTGTAACTCTTTCATGGGGAACTCGGCGGTTCAGAAGAAGCCTCAGTCCAAGCCCAAGAAGCCTCACCTGTCCGGACATAAGGGAGGCAGCAGCTCCAGAGAGCCGCAGCCCAAAAGACTAGAGGAGGTTTACACTGCACTCAAACAAGGCCTGGAGTGAGTAATTCATACACTCGTACACGTACTCCTCAATTCATAAACTCATCAAATGTTCTTAAGTAATTATTTCCGTTAAAGGGAGCGAGAGTATCTGTGAGTAAATGGTTTCAGTCCACATATGTTAATCATGTGCTACATTAATATGTACATTTACAGTCTGTTGACATTTTCTGCTCCATGCATTTGCACAACTGCACAAATGTTTATATACAAAAGTATTTATTCTTCTGTCATTATATAAATATCATTATATTCTAGTGTGCTTGCATTGCATAAGTCAAAGTCCTGAAATGATAAGTCAATTAATTAATTAGTCGAGTAACAGAGAATTAATTGGCGTCTAGTTTAATAAGTAATTAATCGTTTAAGATAATGCCAGATGTTTGCTGATTCCATTTTCTCAAATGTGAAGATGTTATGTGTTTCTCTGTCATACATGGAGGTTTGTGCTGTTAGCTGGATAAAACGAGCAAAAAGAAGACTGCTCAAGATCAATAAGCAGCGCATTTGTCTAAGGTCCTAAGTGTTTTCCTTTTCTCTGCCCTGTAGTGAGTATCTGGAAGTTCACCAAACAGAGCTGGACAAACTCACATCTCTGATGAAGGACATGAAGAGGAACTCTCGACTGGTGAGAAACTGCTGGTATTTCTGTATTTTTAAGTGTCAAATTGGATAAACTGGAAGTTTCAGAAAAATCCAAACTTCTCAGTCATCATGACGACAGAATTGCTGACTTGAACGCTATCTCCTCCAGCTAGCACGCAGATGTTTGTTGTTAGTTCTATCATGTATGTGTACCTACGTCATTTCTCAGTATCTGTGTATAAAAGTAGCAAGAGCAAATGTTTTGGCAGATGGAATGAATTCACACAGAGCAAACACATTTTGATTTGCTGTAATGTACACACGCACACACACACACACACACACACACACACACACACATACTGTACACATACAGAGTCACTGGGAAGACTGTTTAATAGGATCTTCTTTTCCTGATGCCAATGCTACTTCAGTATGCTTTGCATTACTTAAGCACCCTGAGCTGTGCTGTCCCGCTGTAGTAACTGTGTGTGTGTGTGTGTGCGTTTTTTGTTCTCTCCAGGGAGTGCTGTACGATCTTGACAAGGTGAGTTGATGGTGGGGGGGTGGTGTGGGGGCGGGGGGCGGGGTTGTCTACTGTAACAACCACTCCAGGTTTGGTGTGTATTAGGGAATCTTTGATGTAAAAGAGTCGAAGAGGAGGGAGAAAAAAACAGCTGAAGGCAGAATAAAGGAGGGAGTAAGGATAGACTGGAGAAATGAGGGGCTGAAAGGACTGAGGAGCAATGTAAGAAAAGTGGAGGAAAAAGGGAAAAATGGCTGATGGGCCAGGAGGAGAGACAGGATGGCAGACTGTACCTTATTATATCCTGTGGTATGGACATACAAATCATTATTTTTACAGCTGTACACAGGTTTACAGCTGTAAACCATGTGTAGCCACATTCTCATGAGCAGCAGTAAATCTTGTGCTGTGTCTGTCTCTTTGCAGCAAATCAAAACCATAGAGAGATACATGAGACGTCTGGAATTTCACATGAGCAAGGTAAGCACTGATGTGTGTTAACAGAATATTTTTCAAGGATTGTTATTATTTTGTCAGTCTCCACACAGCAGAAATTGTCTTCGGTCTGATCTATTTCCTACGTGTCTTTGCAGCGCTCTGGCAAAGCATAAGTGCTTTTGAAAATGTTTCATCTCAATACCTTCTTTCACCAAGCCTCTCCACATCTCTGGCATCCACACAGCCACTCAGGAACCACAATACTGGGGCTACCTCTTTTAGAGCAAGAGTTTGACATTTTGACGATTATTCGCATTCTTGCTGAGAATTAAATGAGAATATTGACACCACTCTCATATCTGTATGGTAAATATGAAGCTACCGCCAGCAGCTGGTTAACTTAGCTTAGCATAAAGACTGGGCACAGGAGGAAACAGCTCTGTCCAAATGCAACAAAATCTACCTACCAGTTACTCCACAGCTCAGCTGTTTCCCTTTGTTTCTAGTCTTTCCCACTTCACTGACTTTTTTTTTTTTAAGTTAGGCTCTGTAAGGGATTTTTGCTGCCAGGTCAGGGCTTGTGTTCCTGGTCTTCTTAGGTTCATGTGTTCATGTATTAGTGGAGCTTCCAGCAGGTTGAGTCAAAAATGTCCTTACCACGGTTGCCAGGTAGGGAAACTTTTTCCGTATATCCCTTTTTGTAGTCTCCTCCAGGTTGCCAGTTGGGGACATTAATCCCCTGCAAGGTTGCGAGGCTCTGTGACTTTCCTTCCACATCCCCTATTGTAGTCCTGTAACGGGCTCCCTGTGCGTCAACTCAGACGCGACAGCAGGCAATCAGAACACACACGCCCAAACAACAGCGCAGCTCCAAAGGTAACCATGGTTACCCGAAGATGGAGTCTTTGAACTCCCGAGGAGCTCAGAGGAGCCATCTATTGGGTGATGTTAACCCTTTGTGCTCGCACACGTCCTGGCAGACAATAAAAACTCACCTTCAGATGTTCAAATGCAAACACATGTACACAACAATACAGCAGAAGAGAAAGAAACAGCCCTTGGACACATTTGTGGCACATAAGTGTTTCTGAAGGGTTGAAGGAAACAGTGAATCTAGGTCAGGGCAGTTAGTAGGCTACAGGGAGGAGTGATTAACAGGGTCCTTAAAGACAGAAAGATGAGATGAGGAGAGAGGGAGGAAATGTAGAAAAAAGGTGTGATGAGTCATTTCAAAATAGGTGAGGTTATCTTAGAAACTTGAGTAATATATCTGTAAGTGTGCTCCACTTTGACTTCAGTAGCAAAGAGAAAACACTTGTGCTGTCTTGTGAGGTTGTCACAGGCTGCGGTAAAACAAACACACACGCTCAGATCCTTTCTCTTTAACATCCAGCATTATTCTGAAGCTGCTCTGTTCTTCCCAGCTCTGCACGAAAATAGATTTGAATGCACTTGTAAATATTTGAACCGGTGAAGCAGTGGCTGATTTATCTTGCCAGACAAGTAAAAAGCCTCAAAAGTCATAGCACGACTAAAAAGAATGTTAAATCTAACACTCACTGTGTTCTTTGATTCTAAATATATACCAGTGTCTTTCTGACTTTTTGCACTTTTCAAACTTCTCTATTCTTTGGATTGAGAATTGACAAATTGTCATTATTTGTGTCTGTCAGTCGTAGTTTTTAACTCTTATTTCCTGTAGTGTAGTATTTGTCCTGACTCTTTCAAAACTAAACTGTGATGATACATTACTGAGTGTCAGGTTCTGTTAAAACAAAAAAGTTTTCATTTTATTGTTTTATTTGTAATTTATCTTCTACTTTTTAAATTAATTGTAATACAAGTATAAACTTGAATAGGGCAGAGGAAATGCAATGCTAGGTCCATGAATAAAATTAATACCAATGCCAAGTCCACACCAGCAGCCCTTGATGCCTCCCATCTACCCCCTATTGCCTTTACACACGTGCATGCGCGCACACACTCACACAGTCACAACACAGGGCAGGTCCATTTTCCAAACATCAGCATCAGCAGATAGCTATCGAGTGAGATCAATTGTAGAGTGTCCAGCTAAGAGAATCGGTCAACCAGAAAAGCATCAGGGTCAGGAAATTAATTCTCACACACACACACACACACACACACACAGAGGTGGCCTCATCCTTATATAAAGAGGTGGATGTAATTGTGAACTGATGCTGTGGTACTTAGAGTAGGTCAATAATTAGTCTTTGACCGAGTTTTAATACTGTGTGTGTTTATTCGGTAATCAATGTTTACAGAGTTGGCTGGTCTATCAGGTACTTTCAGACAGATGAGTGTACTGGTTATCTAAGCTAGTTGTGTTTGTAGGTGATATGTTTTGTTGAGCTAGACTGATAAGCAGGGCAGGTCAGCCAATACTGGCTAATTGCAGAGAAATCATGTCACTGTATATGTCGGCCAGTAAGTAACAAGAAATGTCTAGGTTTGGAAGTAATTTAGAGACAGTGTTAGACACCATTACATAGTTGAATTTTCAGGTGTGAAATGTGTTGCTCAGTTTGTATTTGATCATAATTACATTAAAAACCAGGATTATTTGTATATGTTTTAAGAAAATATATCTCTTTTTTTTGCCTCCAAATATTAATCGGTATCAGCCTCAAAAACCCAATATCAGTTGGGCTGTTGTAGCATTATACAGCTTTCAGCACACTTATTGTGGCCCAGCCATGCCCGCAAGATACAGAACAGGGTAAAACAGGAAGTACATTTTTGTGTGCTGATCAGCCTTTGTAGAGGGGAAGAAGGAGCCATCATCACCTCTGTGTTTTTGCAGCCAGAGTGATGAGTACTTCAGAGATAAAACAAAAAAAAGAAACCTGCTGCCTCAGTGCAATACAGAGGAAAAAGGCAACAATGAGCTCCTGTTTGCAGGACACCTAGAATACCTGATATGAGAAAGAAATGTGAACGCTAGATGATCAGTCAAGTATTTTGTCATTGGTATGAAGGCAGGACACACGTTTCGCCTCATCTCAGAACAGGACAGTGAAAACAAATCCTCACGGTCCATCAATCAGCAGCTATGAGAGGGTGTTCAGTGTTTCTGCATTTGTGAGTTACAGTAAGTGTGTAGGTGTTTGTCAGTGTTTGCGCTCAGGCTCAGGCGTGTCTCTTTGTTCTGGACAGCTGCCGTGAGGGATGACTTAACAATCATCCATCAGCAAGTTGTTAGTGAGTGTGTGTGTGTGTGTGTGTGTTTGGGACTCGCATCAGAGCCCACTCTTTTGTTCCTGTTTGTGCTGCTGGCTGCCTGCAGATGTCCGAGCTGTAATTGGCACACATGGAGGAAGCAGGTGGCACAATATAACCCCTATGATGTTCTGCATGGGATAGGGTCTGCGGTGTGTGTTTGTGTGTGTTTGTGCATGTGCGTGTTGGCTACTGGTATCAGCAGGGCATCATCAAAGAGACGAGTGACAAGAGTCTGAAGGTGAGAAGAGCGGCTGCCAGATGCCTCCTCCTCCCCCAAAAGATAGAAAGGGTGTGTGGGTGTGTGTCTGTGTGTCTGTGTGTCTGTGTGTGTGTATGTGTATATGTGTAATCGCCATGTGCCACATTCGATCCAAAAATGAGTGTGAATACTTCACATGTGATTATTTTTATTACAGGGCTTTTGTGCTTTCCCCTCTTCCCTTGAATGCTAATCTTGCCACCAACACACACACACACCCACACACACACACACACACATGCCCACAGATCCCCAGAGAGGGGCTTGTGTGTTTGATGCTGTTTGATGTGGCCCGCCTGTTTTAATCTGCTTATAATCACTCGCCCCCTGGCAGAAAGTGTGTGTGTGTGTGTGTGTGTGTGTGTGTGTGTGTGTGTGTGTGTGTGTGTGTGTGTGTGTGTGTGTGTCTGTGTGTCTGTGTGTGTGTGTCTGTGTGTCTGTGTCTGTGTCTGTGTCTGTGTCTGTGTGCGCGCACCATTATCCTACAATTCAGGATAATGGCCATATCTTAAGAGGATTCCTGCCATATCCTAAAGATACTACGCTCATATTCAAAATCCCACAGTCTAAAGCCATGATGTACAGCAGATGCGGAGACAATCTTTTAAAACTCCCAGTAATTCTTAATAAAAAGCACCACACTTAGCTCCGGCCACACTGTCAAACCACCAAACAAGTATTAATAGTTTGTTTTTTTTTGTTTTTTTGTTTTTTTATCTTAGGATGCCCTTAAAAAAAACTGGAGCTAAAATATATATTTCATCCTTAATAAACGTGAAGACTCTATTATCCTCACCCTGGGCATAATTGATTCCCCAATAAAGATTCTGCAATAATCCCTCTCTGGGTCTCTAAGCTTTGCAGGTTTTGTCATCCCACTGAGCGGTAATTAATACAGGGACTCTGAGTCCAAAAGAGGACTTAATTCAGAATACATTTACATTTAATATCTGTTAACATCTGGTAAAAGTTAATTAAGAAGGTTCAGATGGGTGTGTTTTTTTTAGGGGATGCATGTCTAACCAGGTTTGACTTTGAGCTGAAATAGCATTTTAAATGAGCAATTTGAATTTGAGCAATTTAATATTATTTATGTTGATAAAGTCATGGGTGTAAAGATAAACATAGAACCATGTGTTGTCTTAGTGATAGAGTTTCTTGTTGTCTAAAACCCACAAAAATTTAGTTTATTATCCCAGAAGACTGATAAAGCTGAGCAGTGATTTTTTTTTTTTTTTGGGGCATTTTTATTTAGATAGTTGCAGATTAATTTTCTAATTGGACTAAGACTCACCATTGCAGTGCTATTTTTTGTGTTTTGATATGTTATCATGTGATTTCTTAAAGCTATCTTAACAAATTCTTCACTGATTGAAAAACTTAGAGAAAGATTTAAATGCACTGTCAGGAAAATCTACATAGGTGGTGTATGACAGGTATGTCATACAGATATGTCTCTGTGTGTGTCTATAGAAGGGAGCGTATTAGTTATACCTGTGTGTCTCTTTTTCTGCTCGAAAGGTGTGTGCATTTATTTATTTACTTTTTTTTTGTTGTTGTTTTTTGCACATTTTATCCATCTGTCCGTGTTCAGTCTTTTCTTTGTTTGTGTTTTGCCTCTAATGTTTCTTCTGTTTCTGGGGTGAAATGTGCCTAAGGCACAGCAATATGCTGATGGCCGTCCTCTGGAGTGGAGCTTGGCTGACCTTCAAAAGGACATTTCCTTGAAGGCAGCAAGAGGCTATTGTAATTGGGAACAAAAATTAGCTTAATTAGCTGATAATGAAATGATTACTGGTTGCCTGAGAAGAATGATGGCTATTCATCAGCCCCAGTTTGTGAAGGCCCAATTTTCCTACAGAAGTGCACTGCTCATGTTTTCCTTTGTTTTGTTTTTTTTTTTTTTGTAAACAAATGGGTTTGAAAGCTGTCGATTGTTAACTCCGAACCAGCTCCATACCAGTCACTGAGCTGAGAATAACAGTTGTGGTTGGAGAGTGTTTTAGAGCTGGCTCAGCTCAGCTGCTGCAGCCTCGCCACATACACCACATACCACAGACAGACAGACAGGGCTGGGTCCCAGTCGGGGGAGAGGGTGCTGTAGGGGGCTGCTTGGTTTGAGGTGGAGTTGCTGGGTGTCTTTGTGTGTATGCATGCCAAGATAAGCTATTGTAACATCATCAAACTACATTACCCATCCTCTTGAACAAAAACATCTCACTGCACTTTTTACCATAAATCCTCATGTGCCCACCCACCACAGTAAAAACACAATTTCTATACACATGTAAACATCTCCACATACACAGTCACAGTCCGCTCTCACAAACATGCTGGCAAGTGTTCGGTTCAGGCACAAAGATACACAAACACTCAGAGAAGCTGTTAGGACGGCAGGAGCCAGAATGGCCCATTTTCTCCCGCTTCTCCCTAATGAGTGCCATAAAGAGCGCGAGGCATCAATATTTCAGCGCTTCTCGTCAGGCAGGCTGCAATATTTCCCTTTGATGAGGCTCACCAGAGGTGTTTTGTTTTGCCCGGCTGCCACTCCGATCATATGTGAATTCAGGAAGCCAGAAAATCAGACAGACAAGATGCAGAAAATCTGGACTGCTGATAGATTGTGGTTTCAGGGAGGAATCAGTTTGAGTGACTCAGCAATATAAGAGTATCCTCAAGTCTCTTCTTGTTTCTGTCTGTTAAGAAGAGTTGATGGACACTTCCTTTGATTTGGGAGATTATAATGTGAAGTTTTGTCTGATAATTAATTCTGTCTATTTTGGGCCTATTCATGCACTGAGTTTGACACTTGCTGTACAGAAGTTCACAAAACTAATTATAGAACTTTTTAAACCAGAGTTACAGTTTTCTTTAGCAGGTGAAAAGGCATAATAAACAAAAATAAAGACAAAAGGAACAAAAGGAAGTGTACCTTAAACTTTTGATGCTCTTTAAACAGATCATTTTATGCCATGGAGTGATAGTAATAACTTTATTTATAGTCTTTTTTACTTTTAGTGCTTTATACAATACTTAATCATTTACAGTACAAATTAAAAAGAATTAAATATGCTAACAATGATATAAGAAAAATAAACAAAAATAAGACAGAATAAAACGTATACACAGAAATGTTACTGCTGTGTGTTACAACATCATCTTATCTTAATGATTTCATTCTAGCTGAAACTCTCGACATTTCAGCCCTCAGTGAGAAAGCAGGATGTTGATGGAGTCTTTCCCTCTCCCTGTGGGTTTGGGTTAGATCAGCCTGGTGCTGCAAACCCAAGTCGGGCAGACGTCGCCAAATGAGCTCTAAACGCCGTCTGTTGTTGTTCCCCAGCTTTGGGAGTGTCCCACTGGGGTCGCAGACCGGGACGGCCCAGGCGTCTGCCACTGGAGGCTACAGTTACACTGACACATACCAGCTGTATCTGCTCACTGTCAGTTCAGTTCAGGTTTTGTCGTCAGTTTATCAGGTTATCTGCTTGTCTCGCTTCAGTGACTGTCTTTCTGTCTATCCCTGTTAGACATTCTCAACAAGGCCTATTTTTGTTCTCGTTGAGGATCCGTTGATAAAAGTAACATCAGCGCTGAGTTACTGAACACTACACAAGCCTAAAGCTGTGCTGGGCATCCTTCAATGAATCCCAGTGAGATGTGAACACATTCAGAATAATTTAGATGGCAGTTGGAAGTTTTTAGGGAGTTCGCTTCCTGCCCAGGGATGTTTTGAGTATGGAGGGTTTCAAACTTCAAAGTCTTGCTTCATTTCATTAGTGCAGAGGTTTTTTTCTCTCTCTCTCGTGTGTGTGCACTAAAGGACGAGAAAGTTTTGCACATGTATGAATGCCTGCTTGCTTCTTGTGGCACATTTATTAAAGATGGAGGCACTCTGTGTTTGTATGTGTGTGCATTCAGGTGGATGAGCTGTACGAGGCGTTCTGCATCCAGAGCCGTCTGAGGGAAGGTGCCAGCCGGATGAAGCAGGCCTTCTCCTCCTCTCCCTCCACTAAAGGCACCAAGGAGAGCATCGCAGAAGTCAACCGCCGGTACAAGGAATACACTGAGGTACTGGCATACAATGTGTGGGGAATACTAGCAAGGATGCCTGAAAATGATCTTTCACCTTACAAAAATCATATGAATTATTGCTAGATACATTTATATAAAGTATATTGCATGGAAATGTAACTGTATGTATTAAATATTGGGCAACAGCTAACAAAACCCACAATATACTTAAATATATGATACAGGTTACTGCTTACACTGATTTGTACACACTAATATGTAAAGTCACACACTTGCAGAATGACCTTTAAGTCATAATACCACACACAACACACTTGTTGTCACCTGTTCTAAGGACTTAGACCAGCCGTCCTGCCTCCTCTGTAGTTTAGTGTTGACTGACCTTGTCAAAGTCACTCGTGATACTTTGATTACTATTGTTGTTCCTGTCTTGTGAGACAAATGGCTGTTTATGTGATCATTCTTATCTTTGTCTTCTCCCCAGAACATGAGCACGTTTGAGAGCGAACTGGAGAACCTGCTCGGGGAGTTTCATATCAAAATGAAAGGTGAGATAAGAATTCTTCAACGAAAGACTCTTGTAATCTTCAAATTTACCAGTTCACATGCTGATGTTTATTTCTGAAATAGGTAAAATTAATTCAGAAATGTTCACTGTAATTAAACTATATTCACTACACAACCTTGCTATGGAGCATGAGCACATTCTTTTTTTTCAGGATCATTATTGATTAAGTGGGTAAAGCCTTACCCTGTAAAAGAAAGGTCAGAGCTTTGATCCAGTCAATGAGAAATATGTCTATTAAAAGCCATGTATTCTGCAGAGGGACAGTGAACCCTTACACAGTCAGTTACTGTAAATCACCCTAATACTAAAGTCACCTAAAAACAAAACGGGTTGCTTTGCTCAGAATGACTTAACTAGTTGTTTTTATCTTTTCCCTTATGACATCCAAATGTTTTTAAAAATTATTTTCTCCTCTCTGACAGGATTGGCAGGCTTTGCAAGGCTCTGTCCTGGAGACCAGTATGAGGCAAGTGGTTTTTCTTTTCCTTTATTTTTTACATGCAACAGGGATATTAAAAAACAACTTTACATTCAAATTGAAATCCATTTGTAAAAGTTTGCAAAATCATTTAGTTCAGAGTAAGAATGATTTATACTTTTAGTTCAAGTAAAAACAACTACTAAACTTGGGGTTTGAAGGTTTCCAGCAGAATTAAATGATAGAATAAGCTTCAGCTTCGGCTTCAGACTTACTTCTTTTTGGGGGGTTTTCCCACTGCCGTCTCTTTCCTTCCTTCAGATCTTCATGCGGTACGGCCGTCAGAGGTGGAAGTTGAAGGGGAGGATTGAAGTGAACTCCAGACAGAGCTGGGACGGAGATGAGATGGTCTTCATGCCTCTCATCACCGACCTTATCAACATCAAGGTAGTGTGGAAATCCAGATAACCAAACTTACTTTACCAGAGTCACATGTCTCCTTCTGATTTCTTAAGTCGAGGATGATAGTACAGGGTATATAGGGCGAAACACAAAATCACAACGACAGTTCATCAGCAATTGCCTGACTTGTGCTTTGCTGTCTTCATTGTTGTTTTTGACCCAATCAGGTGACAGAGCTGAAGGGCCTGGCCACTCACATGCTGGTGGGCAGCGTGATCTGCGAGACCAAGGAGCTGTTTACTGCCATGCCTCAGGTGGTGGCTGTGGATGTCAACGACCTGGGCACCATAAAACTCAACCTGGAGGTCATGTGGTAGTAAGTAGACCATTACTTATACAATGAGCAATTGCTTTTTTTATGCAAGCCATCATTGTTTTTTTTTAATATACTATAGATTGTTACATAGTTGTTCAAAAGTCATCAGTGAGGGGAAACTGCCCTATCTGTAGCAGAATAATATCACATATTGTGCAAAAATATAGTGGAGAGTCATTTATATTCATTTAATTGTCACTCCACCGAAGTTTCAGCAACCTTTCACCGGGATGAACATATTTTTAATTTATGAGGATAAATGTTGGTTTTGAAGTGTTTCAGTCAAATATATCAAAATAGCCTTTCAACACTCCTGATGGTATCACTGCTGGGTGTCAGTGTTTGTAAAATACGGTCTGTAACAGTCTGCATATGTTCAGTTGCTTAAGAATGCCTGTAATTCATTGTTATTAGTGGCGTAGCTGTAAATTCAGTGTCTTGTAGTTTCCTGCCATCTGGTGGTGAAATGTGTTATAGTAACTACAGCAACTAGGAAAATAAATACTGTTTTGTGACAACATCGAATGAATATCACACCCCGCAGTTCAAACACATTAAGTGCCTCGTTTTCATTCCCCCATCCAGCCCCTTCGATGTTGAGGACTTGACTCTGTCGTCTGGCAACGTGAGCAAAGCCACAGCTCTCCAGAGACGAGTGTCGGTCTACAGCCAGGGAACACCAGAGACCCCCACCTTCCAGGACACCTCCTTCTTTGTGAGTCCAACACACACCTCTTTTTGCCTCGCTGGTGTAATGGGAGACAGCAGTTTTTGTAGCTATTTGTAGTTCTTGGCACATTGTGAGATCCTTACACACAAACTGTCTGCTCCGTACTATTAGGAAATTTGTCTGTTGATGCATCATGCTTATGTAAGCAATCGTAGCCCTTCCCCTAACTAACCCTCACCCATTTCCCTGCTATCCCCCTCCACCTTGCATTTCCACATCAACACCCCTTACCCACACTCTCTCTCACCCTACACGTTTATCCATTCCTCCTGTATCCCACTCACCCACCCTCACTCAAATACCCAACACCTTGTCCTATTTGCCTGCGTGCATTGTATAAAGAAGTGGCGGCCATATCCCGTGGAGCGCCAGCGCCTCTCCTTCCTGCACATGCTCCGAGACACCCTACTCGAGAAGCTAAGGCGCAGTCGCTCGTTCGGTGACCTGGCCTCACTCCGGCCAAGGCCTAAATCCAGTCTGGAGGTCTATGTGAGTGTGCTGTGGGCCCTTGACCCTCCTAACCTGACTCTTGTGTGCCCCCTGCCTCACTGACATGATGGGGATGCACTCATCTGCTGGTGTGGACACACTTGGGCTTGTCCAGTCCCGTTTCTGTGGGCTGTTGAATGCCATGTGTGGCTGTTTGCATGTTTATTTGCATGACATGCTTTAAGCTGTCTGTGTTCTTGTTAAGGTTTTCTGCTAAGATTTACCCTTTCTCTGGTTCTGTCTTGGTTGAACAGGTCAGGTCATAAGAATGTAAAGTGAAAAATGGAGTATGCTGAATCTTTTTCCACTCGAGAGAGCTTTCTCTTGTACTTTTTTTCTTACATGCTTTGATTTCAAGCTGTATCTCAGTCTTTATTCTCCACATATTTACTTTCCTGTCTCTCCTTTCAGTCCACTTTACCAGATGATGTCTTTGAGAATGGCGGCTGCGGCGTGGCTGAATGCAAGCGTCTCTCCTTCACCTTCTCTGACACCTCTGGTTCCACACCGAGCCCCAGCCCCGCCCTGAGCTCACACTCCCCCGGCCAGTCCAACCCAGAGATCACTGTCACTCCTCCAGAATCAGAACCATCAGCTACACAGATCCTCCCAACAAGAGAGGACTCCATCGCAGAGGAGCATTTAGTGGAGGAAGAGGAGGAGGAGTACGAGGAGGATGGGGAGACGGGTAGCAGAGGAAGTAGGGGCACCAGTGGCAGCCTCGCCAGTGATGAAGCTGAGGTTGCAGAGGACTCGGAGTGGGAGCGCACAGAGTCCCAGCGAAATTCTGGCTCCAACTGTGGTTCAGCTGCCCCGTCCTTGTGTTCTGACAGCCACCTGTCTACAGTGGCTCCAGAGGATGTTTTCCTGGATCACGCTGACGAACTGAAACCGGTGGAGCTGGACACAGAGGAGGCGGGCAGCCTGACCAGGCAGCTGGTGAAGAGGCTGACGTCTTCTGAAATTGTGCCACCCAGTGCGAGCTCTACTGAGGGTGGAGGAAGCCTGAGCTGGGCCGGAGAGGGAAGCAGGGCCTTCTTGGAGAGCAGCCTGGAGGAGGCTATCCACAGCCTGCTGATGAGGCTGGAGTCACTGACTCATCGCTGCAGAGAACTGCAGGACCTGGAGCAGGAAGTGATGCGTCTAGAGGACCTACTCAAGGTGACAGACCCCATAATTTGTGTCCCTTTTACATTTACACCTGTGGAATGGATTTGTAAGCGTAAAAGATTACTAATCCACATCTCCTCCCCTCTACAGTGTCGTCTCCCGGGCCACAGAAGCAGATCATCCAGCCTCAGTCTGACAGTGGAGAGTGCCCTGGAGAGCTTTGACTTCCTCAACACCTCTGACTTCGATGACGAGGATACTGGAGATGATAACGCCGTCCTCAGCATTCCCCCACAGAGGTCACCACTTTTTGATGCAGATGGAGAGAGGATCGGGTGAGTGGGAGACACTTTTTGTTGGCTGAAACTGATAAATGGAAAAAGACATTTGGTCATTGTATTTCTTTTACAAATGTATGCATAGTACAGATTTAGAGGTGGAAAATAAAGGGCTGTAGTAGGACACCTGAGCTTTTGATGCTCTGTTTTAAGTCAATTGTTGTCCTGCTGTTGGTTGATTAAAGCAATGTTTTTTTTGTTATGTGGAGAAATAGCTCAAGAGTATCAAGGGATTTGTTCTTAGAAAAACAGAACTTCAGGTCAATCTACTGCAAAAATAACCCATATCAGGCTAAATATATAATTTTGTACTTGTATTTTAGTGTTTGATTGAGTCTGTGTTATCTTACATCATAGCCGCTCTCTTGAAAACCATTTGATTACGAGTACAGTAGTTCTGTGTTATGCTGCTGCCACCCGCTGGTGACTGTTGGTATGTACCTCTCAGGGGCCAGCATCCAGAGGCCAGAGGACACCTGAGCGAAGCCCTGACAGAAGACACCGGGGTAGGCAACAGCGTGGCTGGAAGCCCCCTGCCGCTTACAACTGGAAACGAGAACCTGGATGTGGCCATCGTCATCCACCTGCAGTACTGTAATCACCTCATACAGGTAGAGCTCAAAACATCTTTTACAAATGCTTTACTTTGGCAACATGTGACTGTATAATCCCTAAAACCGCAAATTTGGTCTAACGTGCCTTTGACTTTCTGTATCGGCAGCTGTTGACTAGTGGGGTGGGCGTATGGCAGCGTCGCAGTCTGCTCCTCAAACTGTCCGGACAGACTCAGCTGTTAGAAGAACTAGCAGAGATCAGTGTGGACAGACTGGGAACTATTACATCTGCTGCTGATGGTAGGTACCAACAAGTGAAACTCAACCACACATGAAAAACTTTCTGGTTTGAGGTTTTGTAGCATCTGACCTTCTGCTCTGGCCTCCTCAGTTCTCCCAGGCCTCGCAGAGCGCCCAGAGCTGATGACTCTGTGGTCAGAGTGCAGCGGGTCTGCTGGACTTTTCCACACCACACTGGACAGAGTGTTCAAACACATGAACCAGTGCTACACGGCCGTGCTGCAGGAGAGACACCCACACAGCGCTGACACAGGTTGGCTCATCACGGTTTTCTTTCTGCAAACAGACCAGAGATTATACTTAAAATTCCGTCTTGTGGGTAACACAGTTCTGGTTTTAACTGTTGTTAGGTTTCAACTGAGTCACATATTTGGTTTGTAAATCAGTAGCCATTTTAAATATGTTCCTGGGGGGAAATTAGATCACTGCAGTTGCTATTGTGGCTGATAAAAGATTAAAACAAAGTGCAAATGTAGTTGCAGTTGGCTAGAAAATCTGAATACCTACTGATTTCCTTTTCTTCTTTCCAGTGATTAGCGTTGTAGTGGGTGAGATGGTTGACAGGAGCGACCTGGTGACGCCACACAGTCCTCCTGCCTCTGCTCTGTCCCAGGATGTCCTAACCGTGTTTCAGTTCTACAGCTACATCTTACAACATGAGGTTCAGGACATGGAGACACACCTGCTGCACCTGGCCAGAGAGGGTGAGCAAAAGTTGTGATACCTGCATCCTCAGTTCTATTTAATGTTTACTTTATCCCGTAATAACTTTGACAGTGGTTTTACCTTGATATCCAAATGAGGATATGTTTTATTTCTTGCACAACACCTGCATACAGTGGAGTCATTTGTACAACAGTAGTAGTTTAAACACATAATTTATATAAGAATATGTAAAACTAACAGACATCTTGATGCTGTTTCAAAGAGATATAGCATGTTTGAGCATTATAACACTTAACAGAGAATAAGATAAATTGTGAATTAGAGAGGAAGTTAAACAATATACATAAGGTTCCTCTGGTTTTTACTGGGGGTTTTTTAAGAGCACATTACTTCAAGCTAATTTTCATCAGAATTTTAAAGCACCATATGCAGAAAGCATAAAGTTACCTGCTCCAAAATTACTTTTATCAACACCCGTAAACAAGCAGTTCGTGAAAGTGGTGTCAGCTCAGAAGATGCTTCCCCTAAGACACAATGAAGAGAAAGTGGAGAGAGGGTGCAAATGAGCTACTGATAATTATAATACTGAAAAATGTAATCCTACTCTTTTTAACAACTAAAAAGTAGATTCCTAGATATTTTCAAAATAAAGACATAGAATAATGAGTCATATATGTATTAGAAACCAGCTTCAGGCTCATGTCAGGAGTACAGAAACAGCCCTTCTGCTTGTTGATCCATTAACACGTGTTTTTGTTTGTTTCTCACACTCAGAGGTGTTTGTGGAGGCTCTGTGCAGCGGGGATTATCCTCGGTGTCTAGCAGAGCTGCAGGTGGTGCCTGTGTCTTCCCTGTGGCCTAAAAACAGCACCCTGAGGGCCCTGGCCTCCCTGCTCACTGCGGACGACCCTCAGGTCAACAAGGCAGTAGCTGACTACCTCTCTTCTGGAGCATCGCATGGCCACTTCAGGACCAGGGTGAGTAGTGCTAGAGAGAGGGCGTGAGTGTAACGTTCATGCCACTTCAGTTAGTATTGGCAGATGCTGCATGTCATGTTTGAATGCTTGTTTGTTTACAGGCTGTGGAGTGCTACACCCAGGCACTGTCGGAGGCTGGAGTTCAGAGCCAGAGGGCGGCTTGTTCAGCTCTCAGCTGCCTGCAGGTCAGTGGCCTCTTACATTATCTATAGTTGTGACACTGTTTTAGGTCTCGGTTTAATTAATTCAAAATATGTTTCTAATGTCTTTTTAGAATCAAATTGGTTCATTACATATGTGCTGAAATGTCAGAGGAGTTACATCACCCTACAGTCCTTTTATATATATATATGTAATAAAAATAAAAAAAGAGAAAACATCTTTAACTAGACCCTCGCAGACTTGCATGTTCTGTGTACTTGACAAGTACCCACTTCAGAGACCTTTTCTCTCTGTCTGTCTACAGGCCGTAGAGAGCATCAGGGCGGTGGTAGCCCTGTGCGATTCAGCTGATGAGGAGCTTCGCCATGTCGCCATAGAAACCCTGCTCACATTTGGTGAGTGACTAAATTTAGAGAAGTCAGATGCTGCTCAACTTGGTGTTTTGCTACGCTTTCTACAAATCACTGGTATTTTTGAATTGTATTGAATACAGAGATGCCACAATCTACTACACATCATAAAATATAAAAAATTAAACAGATGTGTATAAACGTAGCATGTACAGTACAATACCAAGACAAAATTTCTTTGTGCATCTGGTTTCTCAAGATTCAAATAGTAAAAGGTGATTTGTCGCCTTTATTGTCATCTAAAGCTGAAATATTTTGTCCTAATTAAACAACACAGGAATATCATTGCAACCTGAGATATAGTGAGTTGTCATTACTGAGAGCTGCTTGGAGGTAGCCTGTTCATAGATTAACACCTGTGTTTGTCACAGGTGAAGAGGGGCGGCTGGCGTACGAACAGCTCGACACAGTGCCGAGGGAAATGATCCGCCTGGGCACACGGCGAGGAAATGCCGTCACCACCGCCTTCTGAGCCATCGTGCCACTGAGAAGCTCCCTGATTACACCCCAGCCCGACCTTTGAGGACAACACTGTCCACACCCCCCCCCCCCCCCACACCTCCGCTTGACACGACACTGCACACCTCACAGGGCTGTTAATGACTAATCAGTTTATAGATCCGCTTATTGGAACAGACTTAAAGATCTCCACACGCCACATTCGATCACTGTTCTTACTGGTACTGCCTCCTAAAAGGGACTAACACCAAACAAACTGTCTTAACCACAAAGACACACAACCTATACCCCTCTTGTACACACATACACACTTAAACCTCCTTGTTCCACCATCACCTCCAATTTTGGACACCCCCTTGCACCCCCTGCTTTCTGAGCCAGTCACGTTGAGTTTTAACTTAAGGGCACGAATTTGACTGAACACAAAGCCGCTGGAAGCTGCCCCAAAGACTGTGGAAACTGGAAATCAAGTAAATGCATCTCCACTCTTCACACAACCTCTGTCAACAAGCTATCCACCACTGCACACAACACTTCTATCACTTATTCACTGATTAACTATCATCTTGGCATTTACAGAGTCACTTGTGTCACGCAATATGCTAACTATGATCTTTTGTATAATCACTGTGTATCACATGTTTAAGTTGGTGGTTTTGCAATAGAAATGTTTTTTTGCCGCTTTCAGAAGATTTGCACTGTTGTAAGGCATGTAAATGGCATATTTTACACGGCCGGTGTAATATATGTGGTTGTAATCGAAATGTATTTTTAAGTTCTGTTTTCTAGTACGTTCCATTTTTGCGTTTCAGGGATTCTCGTATGGTCGAAAGTGTGTGTGTTTGGAGGCAGGGAGGACCATTAATGAGTTGAGAATGGCTTCTAAGAGAAAGTGAGGTAAAGTGGTTAAAGAGTAGTTTACAGTCTTGAACAGATTTAGACCTCAGTTATCTTATCAGTGGAGAAAAAGGAAAAACTCAGTGCCCGAGGTTCACTCTCTCCACAGTTTATGTCTGAGTTTTCTCATACTTGCAGATGAACAAGTGCAATTTTTCTGTACATAGCTGACATGAGAAGACATTTGATAAAGTCGGCCTTGACCATTTGAGCCTTGGTATGGTCGAGCAGGCAGGCTCCACAAATACTCCCTTTTGTAAATGTATTTTTCCTACCAGGTGTGGAGCCAGTCATGGGCAATAAATTCAGTTTAGCAGCGTGAGAATGCACTTTCTCAGTAACTGTACAGAGAGGAGGATCCTTTGGGCAGAGTATAGGTGTAGCCTCAGCTAACTGCACATTCATACAGTATGTGAGCTAATAGCAAGATTAGAGATTAAGCTTTTACTATGAAAAACAGCAGAATGAAGTTGTCTGTTTGGTACGTCTTGGGTCTGCCTTGTTTCCCTGCGTCCTAACTGTACTGTGGAAACACCGATCCGAGGTAAGAATCTAATTCCAACTTTTCTCACTGTAACTGTACTACTGAGTCTAGTGAGGCAACAAAAGTCACATTTTTTTCTCACATCTTATTTATTATTTACTCCTTGTAATTCTAATATTCTTTGGAGTTATTACTGTAATAGTGCAGATGACATTGTCATGTATATGAATTGTATATTTATGTTCTATTTTGGATCAGGTCTAGGATTTGAAATATAGTTTATTGTTTAAAAAAGGCCTCCATGTTATTACCATGCAACTGATCTCATGCTTAACTTTAATTGGAGTTTATTTTGAAAGAATTATATTAGATGGATTATTATTTTGGAGAAGATTGATTAAGATTTGCTCATAGTCTAATAGTGTTATAGGTTTCTTTCCATAAAAGGTTCCAAACATACTGGGACATTATATATTAGAAATGTTACTTTATTACTTACATTTACTGTAACCAAAGGAAGAATTAATTTTAAAATGGTCTTTTAATAAAAGCTCATAATTTACCACGGAGAATGTATTTTCAATACAACATTTGCATTTTGGCCAGAATACTTATCTTTAGAAGCACAACTTAAAAGAATAAGACAAACCCATAATATATGAATCTAGCTACATTTGGTTCTAACTGCACAGTCCAAAAGCCATATTGATTAAAAACAAGTGGTAATATTTTTATGAAATGTATTTTTTTTTCTTTTGTATTATAATCTGTAAATGTGTGAAGTTGTTACTAAAAGCCGAAGTTGGTGTTAAGATTTTTTTTTTTCTATAAAACCTTTTGCAAACATGGTCCATATTTTAAGTACAGTTGCAGTCGCAGTATTTTGGTCTAGTATCTAATTCGCCCACCCATTCAGTGTCTGTAACTTTTTTTTTCACAAACTTGCAGTTGACCAGTGTTATAAGTTGATTTGTTGACTGTTCAATTCCTAATAAGCACACGAAGTACACGTTGGCAAAATGTGCACACATTTAATTATTTAGAGGCTGGTTTTAAGAATAACTTGGTACACTTTTGCTAATATTTGAACTTGATCCATCTCTGTGGTCAGTAGCTTCAGTACTCATCCATTTAGTTGCATACTACTTTTCTCCATTGTGGTTAGCAGTATTTCCTCTGCTCATCAAAAGTTGCAATAAATTTTATTTTTGCATAATTAAAATTGCTGAATTGTGGATTCCCTAAATCTCAAGTGTGTGTCAAGACCAATATTCTTCGTTTGTCAGCTCTGTCTGTTGATTGGATTTTAGGGTCCAACATGTGGTCCAAATGACAGATAAGGAAAAGATTTTTAAAAAGCAGAGGAGGAGGCAGAAAGATTAAAGGAGAAGAAAGAGGGTGGGCAGAATGAAGAAAAAAGAAAATGGGGAGAGGGAGAAAGTACAGAGGGAGAGAGAGAAGAGGAGTAACATCTTTTCTCTCCCCCCCACCCCACTGACTTTTTTCACAGAAGACTTGCATCTTAAAAGAAAAAGCATGGGTGCATTCATGATAGCTGCATTTCATTTGCTAGTTCAAGTCTAGTCTAGTTTGGGAACTAACCATGCAAAACATTAAGCTCAATTTAAAAAAGAGAAAAAAAAAAAAAAAAAAAAAAAAAGAAAAGAAAGAAAGAAAGAATGAATAAAAATCCCAACACCCCAGTATGTGTTTTTCAGCTTAACAGCAGCAGAAGGTATCTGCCAGGTTTGTTGGTAAAAAGCAGAACTAGGGTTGCCGGTTACATAATTGCATTTGCAACACATCCAGCTTTTGCACCCTGTTATCAAGCAACCTTAGACTAAATTACAAGATAAAACTTATTACAGAAAACTTAAATCATAAGCTCTTTTTTTTAAAAAGTGTTTATTTTACAGTCTTTATGTACACAGCTATGCCATAACATTGCACAATTTTTACAGCGTAAACCAAAAACACTTAAAGGCTGTGTTTTAAGTATGCCAACTGCTTCAATAGGCCTTTTCACGGTAGACAAAAGTTTGCTGCGGCAAAATAGCAAGCAAATCATAAGGTGTTATAATCATCCTGTTTTCAGTGTTGGCAACTTATGTCACTCCATACATTACACCTGTGCTTTTCCTACCAACATGACAAAATGTCTTTTGTGGAAAAAGACGGCTATATTGGCTTAGTTTAACACTTTTCTCTTTACCAAGAATGGACAGGTTTAGCAAAATCATTGATAATTTAAAAAGAATAAAAATCAGTTCCTGTCTGTTCATGGCTTAAAATTTAACACTTCAAGAATGATGCCATCTGAACACAAAAATTCTGAAGCCACATTCTTCAAAAGGATGGTCACTTGGAGAAAATCTGCTGACCTGTATAAGTCCCATGATATGCATGAGTTGTGTCAGTTAATCCTGCTCTCCTGAGGTTCCTACTTGTTCATGGTCTGAGGTTTCCTCTTCCTCTGCATCACTCTGACTGTAATCAGAATCTTCTGCATCACTCTGACCTGCCACTTCACTGTGTTCTTCGTCATGGTCATCCTCATCCACATCAAGGGCAATGTCCTTCAATTCCTCAAGGCTATCTGGGCACTTCCCAGTCAGCCTCTAAAAAGACAGGATGTGTATCAAGTTTACATTATGTACTGAGAAGTCAGTGTGCTGGTTGCTGGTTATTCTGAACATGCAACATTAACTGGAGTAAAGAATTAAGGACTATTGCTCAAGAAAATCTATCAATATGCAAATGTGTGCAGTACGACTTGAATTCCACCAGTATAGGACATATCTGATTAAAATGATAGTTCTTGTGTTCACAGAGCCACATGACCATATTGTGCCAGACTATGCCAGTGTGCCTACCTCAATCATATCGGCCATGTACTGTACGTGCTGCGCCAGCTCTTGCAGCTCTTCGTTCTCGCTCTTAAGTTTTGTTATCTGTTCATCCTTGACCTCGATGTCTCTGTGTAACTGGTTTTTAAAAAAAAAAAAAAAAAAAAACTCAATAAGCATAATGGACAACAAGCTTGGGGAAAAAAATGCAGAGCCATGACACAATGGGCAACTAGCATTAACGAATGAATACAATTTGTACAATATAATCCATTTTAAACTACAACTCTAATCAGACTAAACATTCAGGAAAAAAAATAAGCCTATGGGAACAGAGTACTAGGCCTAACTTCTAAATCCTTCCCAAATGTGTATAATAATCAGATTGACTGGCACCTTGGGTATAATTTCTTTCAAAGTTAAACTGATTTCAAAAAGCGTATTTAGGTGCAGAGTTACTTCAAAATTCAGTGCCAGCTGGACGGGAGCCAACTAAGGTTGACTCAGAGCGTGGGAACAGCTTAACTGACAGCTAAACATTAGCCACCTCTTAGTGATTAACTCACCTTCTCGTTCTCCTGTAGAACATTGTACAAGGCCTTCCGTCGCTCCTCGGCTACCTCTTTCCAGTAGGTGGAAGGAGGTGTTTCTACAACAGCGGAGGTTTAAGCTTAAGATAAACTGAAATTGTTTTTTGAAGTAGACACCCAGTGTTTTGTGTTAAGTCATGCACTGATTATGAATCCTGCTTACCTTTGACCATAAGTTCATATGCTTCATTGGACATGCCATCTGTCAAACACTGAGTTTCTTCAGTTTGTGTGGATTTGACTTCTACCTTCACCCTCTTTGGACCTCTAGTTTGTTCTGCGCTCCACTGTTTTCGTTTGGGAATAACCTTCCCTGCCTAAAGAGGGAACAGAAGTCATTTTTTTCCCCCACTTAAGACACAAGATGGTCTATGGACCTTGTTCTGTCGACAGAACGTCTAAACCCATTCTAAAATTATTTACAAATTACAAATTATTCTGTAAACATAGACAAAATAAACATCCAAATCAAATGAGTTCCAGTGACAAGCCACTGCATACCTGAGCTGACCTCCCCAAATCTTTGCCGACAGCCGAGGGTTGGAGAATCTGCAGGGTTTGCCTGGGGGGTCCCATTGCTTTTTGAGATGGTGTAAAAAAGCTCTGGAAAAAATCAAATACAAGTTAGTGTTACCTCATCTGAGTTGATCACAAATCAGATACGAAAATGATAGAAGCAACATCCTAACCCTTTCCTAAATGAGTCTTTAGAAACTCAAGACTGAGTCACATGGGAACCTACCATGACCTGTGTTCTCATTTTCAGAGTCTCTATTCACTAGGGCTTAGCATCACTTTGCGTGCCTTACTTTAGTTACACTGTCACCATGGGACAGGGCATAAGTGAAGTGGCTTAACAGCACTGCTGCCATGTGCAACAGGCCCACAGGTGTGGGAACAGGGGAAGGGCCCAAAGTCTTTCAACAGCCGTGGGAAAGTTTCTCTTCAAGGCTCATTACAGAGCAGCCAACAAGCACAGGTTGTTAATGTTTGGCCTCAGCTTCACAACACTGCTACTGTGTTTCATGGGTAATCTGTTGGATATTGTGAGCTGTGAGGAGTCAATGCCACATACTTAACAAATAGAAATCAAAATTCTTAGCTCTTTGTCTAAAATTTAGGAGCCTAGAAAGCAATATCCTAACAAAGCAACCCTAACAAAACTCTTAAAAACTGTATCACAGCAGAGTCAAACTTCCCTTGCATTACAACACAATACAGTTAAGTGTCTTGCCCTTTGATTTATCATAGGTAAAGCACAGGTGTTACACAGTGTCCCTGTAAGACATGATAATGTACCAGAATGAACAGTATTCTGGACCTTGAAGCCAAAGCTCGATAGAATTCAGCCATCATTTATTTTAGTTTTTACACCTGTGACTTTTCAGCTACGACATGTCAAAGTGTCTTCCGTGATAAGGTAAACCCTCTGAGAATTTATGGTGTTTGAAATTTGAACTATTTCACGTGCATTTTGATGTGCTAGCATTAAAACATCAAATTAATGCTCTTGTGTACACATTCAGTTCTTCCATCTATTACTAAAATTGTAAATATTGTTGAAAATACAATTAATCATGGAGGCCATTTGTAGTGACTAAAGTATTAAAAAGAGTGATATCTTCTTATGATACATTTGCCCCTTAACATAAGTACATCTTGCCAGCATCACCAACAGATGCTGAGATGTACTAGCTTTTAATTATATGTAAAATTGGCCTGTGTGATACATCGTACAACGACAACCTCAGCCCTAAACTTCAACATTTTTAACCAAGTTACTCACCTTTATATTCTCATTAGACTTCTGGTGGCTCCGTTTTAGGTTTCCACTGAGACTCATTTTCTTTCAAGACACCTGATGGGGAAATAATTAACATAACATCAGAACACACAGAAGAATGGAGGATGTTTTGTTGTTACATGTTTGAAAACAGCCAAAATAAGGTAATTTAAAAGAGTTAAACGCTTAATGTCGTTAGATTTTAAGAACGAAAAACAATGTTGCTTGTTTCAAAGTGTTTTATGTAAAAGTCGATCTAATTATCTGGTTAAAAGGCAAATTAAGTGTGCTAAATATGTCACAACGCCCGCAGGGGGAAAAAAAAGCGGTACAAAAGGTCAACTGAGTAAGCTACCATTAAAAACAAGCACATTTATGGAGACCGCAGCTGGCGCTAGCCCAAAGTTAGCTCACATTAGTAACACTTAACAAGCGGCAGGTGTGAAGAGAATTAAACGAAGGCAACAATTAAGAATATAAACGTTAAATCCGCTTACCGTGGGTGAAAGAGAACACGCTGCTGTTACTACCTATTCTCTTCTCTGCGGATCTCGCGCCAGGGGCTTAAATACGCCCACTCAGTCACGTGACAAAGGCGCCACTCGCTCACGCGGAGGGTGTTTTTTTCTTTTCCATGCTGTTGTTTTTTTTTCCTCGTGCGGTCACATGTCAAGTTACGTCACATCTTTGTAGTTGACTGTGCAGCCATTTTGGGGAGGCTGTGGACGGACGAGCTTGTGTGTGCCATTACTAGCTGACCGAAAACACACAAAGAAACCAAACGGAAAAACGTTGGAACACACGCCGTTAAATATGGGCCCGCCGGGAGACAGAACACCCCACTTTTCGACTGAAAGAAAGGAGGATTTCAGCTGGATTGTCGATTTATCTTGACATGGCATGCGGCAGGGCGAGTCGGAGGTTGTGACGACTGAAGAAAAGAAGAGAAAGAAAACAAGCGCAGCAAACACCTCGAAACTTCAGACGTGGAAAGGGGAGATTTTGTCTAGCTAATGTTTATTTCGCCATTCGACGTGTGTCGTTGGTTTGGCCATTGATTCCCTGGCTGATTTTTGTCGATGAAGTTGTTGACAAGACACGACTGAAGCAATTTATACCTAGCTAAAATGCTGAGCACAAGCAAAACCAGTTAGTCAGTCAACCCAGCAGTTCTCCTGACTCTCACAGCACTGGCAGACGCGTTGAACCAAGCGAGAAGATGTAAACTCGTGGAAAGATGACTGTACGCTAGCTACCCAACCACACATAGGCCTCAATTAAGCCAATCAGTCAGAAGATAAGATGTAGCTATATCGTTGGTTCACTACTAGTTAGTGTCGGAAGTGAATGCCTAGATTAGCTTGCTAGCTCACCTTAGCTAGTGTGCTAAAAATACGCCCACATCATGACTATCAGCAGTGGCAGCACCGCAGGCCGTGGGCCAAATGAGTGGCAGTAAAAGTCAAGGAAATGTCAAGTTACTTTCACAGTAGTCTTCGATGTTACCCGGTGCCAATATCTCCTGGCATCTGTATTTACCGGCCATGTTCGTCTGTATCCCCGATCCGTCTGTAACACGCACATAACGCAGTCTCTACAGAGAAACAAACACAAAACGACAGCCATGGGAGAGGGACTTTGAAATGACCCAAACAATAGAATATTTGTCTGCTTGCTAGTCTCTGTAGTCCTCAAATTCACTAGCAAATATATATTGCCGGTATGGGTTTTTATAGTAGCAGCCATTTCTGTTGATTTCAGTCACATTTTTACAGAATAAGAGTTTGTCAAATTTGAGTTGCTGTTTCATTTAAATCTTCGTTGTAATCCCTTGTCGATGGCAGGTTGAAATCAAAAGCTCATTTGGCTTAAAAGTCATGTCTTAAAACATGGATTTCTGATCAAGTAATATGGAGATGTAGTCTTAGCTTGTTGATCATTCCCCTCCTCAACACTGCCCTTTTACAAAAAATTAAAATGACTTAGTCTTGTTTCTGATTTGTTGACCTTTTCAGTTGGTAGTTAGTGGGTATTTCACAGATCTAGCCTAGAGTTGTTTGATGGGTTGTTTCTGCAAAGGGTAGCTAGCTCCATCCTTTATCCAACGTATAAATACAAAAGTAGAGAGTGTCGCCAAAAAGATTCTGCACAAAAGAAGAACAATACCATCAAAATCTAACCATGGGGGACCCAACTTCACGAAGAAATCAAACAAGAAATCGACTTCGAGCTCAACTTCGGAAGAAAAGGGAATCGTTGGCTGATCAGTTTGACTTCAAGATTTATATAGCCTTCGTTTTCAAGGAAAAGGTTTGTCAGCAAATTGGAAGCATATAGCTATTCTTTATACAAGAGATAAGAGATGCTAACTTCTCAGATATGTTCATGACACATTTACATGTCATGTTCAGATTTGGTCTTTATCACGTTACCAAGCCAAATCAGTACTTTAAAATATTTATGGTTTGTGTGTGTTTTGTGTCATTACAGAAGAAGAAGTCTGCACTTTTTGAAGTAGCTGAAGTCGTGCCAGTGATGACCAACAACTACGAAGAAAACATCCTACGAGGTGTGCGGGATTCCAGCTACTCTCTCGAGAGTTCAATAGAACTCCTGCAAAAAGACGTTGTGCAACTACACGCCCCCCGATACCAGTCAATGCGAAGGGTAAGACAGTGAGCCATCTGAAGATGGAGTATGAAAAAAGCATCTAGCTGTGTTAATACATTGTCCTTCGTGTTGTTTTAGGATGTGATAGGCTGCACACAGGAGATGGACTTCATCCTTTGGCCACGCAACGATATTGAGAAGATTGTCTGTCTGCTGTTCTCCAGATGGAAGGGGGCCGATGATGAGCCCTTCAGGCCTGTTCAGGTCAGAACTTTGCACCTTGTCAGATTACTTAGATGTCTTAAGCCTGTTGTTATTTGACTTAATTTGACAGTTAACAGTTGATGTCCATGAAGTTGTATGTCTGGATTAAGGCTCGGCAATGTGGCCAAAAACAAAAATTAGATTAATCCAATTTATTCAATACATGTATCACCCAGCCCTAATCTGCATGTCACAATATTTACTTCTAGGCACTCAAGTCTGTCCTCTGATTTACAGGCCAAGTTTGAATTTCATCATGGAGACTACGAGAAGCAGTGCTTGCATGCTTTGGGTCGTAAAGACAAGGCTGGAATGGTCATGAACAACCCAACTCAGTCTGTATTTCTCTTTATGGATAGACAGCACTTGCAGGTGAGTCAGTCCATTGTAATTATAATTTAGCAGATTTGAAAAGCTGAAACCTCAGATAGCTTTGAAACACATCTTACCACAAACACTCTTTCTACATTTTTTGTAGACTCCTAAAACCAAGGCCACAGTTTTCAAGTTGTGCAGCCTCTGCCTGTACTTGCCCCAGGACCAGCTGACCTGCTGGGGTGTGGGAGACATCGAGGATCACCTCCGCCCATACATGCCTGATTAAGGCTTCCAGCTCCACCCAGCCACATAGGGAAAAGCCCTTCCCTTTCCTCCTGCCTAAGCCTTCAGAAGCAAATTGATGTACTCATCTCCACCCGTTTCCTTTTAAAAGATTTGAACTTGTGCTTGGATCTCTCCTTTTTTGTTACCTACTCGTTCTCCCCTCCCTGACCTGATGCTGATTCAGTTCCCATCCTTGTTTTTTTTCCCTCACGCTCCCAATGTTCCCCCTCTTCTCTCTGCCATTTTTGTTGGTTCCCTTTTTTTCTCATTTTTTCCCCCCACTTCATTCCCTCCTACTCACTCATTCATTTTGTTTATTTGAACCTGCACGAACATTGATTTTTGAGTGGTTGGTTGTTCTCTTGGAGCCACACTGTCAACAGCACCGGTCATTGAAGGAACTCTTTATGTTGCATCAAAACAGGAACAAACGATACCCAGGTCTTCACGGTGGTTCTCAAATGGACGTGTTTTATATCCTTGTTGTCATAAGAAAGGATTGTTAAAGCTTGTTTGTAATGTCATTGGGGTTTCTAGAACAACTTTACACAATCTTTTGACCAAGGACAGGTGTGAATAGGTGTTAAAACACCTGTATACGCAAAGATAAGATGAACAATATTTGTCAAATCATATGGTGTAGGATTTGCTTCTTATAAACCGCCTTAGTTTTTTTGCTGGACTTTAAAAAGATGTTTTGGTGTCATTTGCTTTCCTCTGAAACATGCTAGGCAGGCCTTTGCTAAAATCTCGAGTGACTTGAAAGGCATTGTACACAAAGTGGAAACATGTTGGTTAGATGTTGAAGGTCGTTGTCACCGTTCAAGCCGTTTCATGCACTACTCATTTAAGCTACTGAAATCTGATGTTTTATGTTTTGTTTTATTTGGGATGTGGGTTGGTGAGAAACTGAAATGTGGTGGCAGATTTAATGTTTAACATACCTAACAAAAGTTGCTGAAAGCTAACTGATTTTTGTTTAATTTGACCTAGTAAAATTAAGATAATTTCCTGCCATGCTCATCAAATTAAAATTGGGTTTTGCAGGCTTGCTTGTCAAAGAATAAGAAATACATAGTACATATAATTTTGCTCATTGTTGATTCAGTGTGTTCAGTTTAAAGGTTATAAGGCGTGTAACTTCTGGGTTTTTTCTGTTGATTCTCAAATCAATACTGCTGAGCATATCCCAATACATTGCAAATTCTGAAAGCATAACTCTTTCTCCATTTGTTTTATTGCATGTGCATGAATCATTGATACAATAGGTCAGGATTGACTTTGACCATACAACTATCCAAAGTTTCTCTGTAACTGTTGACAACAAATATGGTCATAACAACACAGGTCATTAAGTAACCAGCAGTGAGTAGTATTATGGAGCTGTGGCATCCACCACTGTTAACTGTTCTTACTCAATCAGTGATTCTTGCAAACTATATACAGGTAGTGGTTTGTTTAGATCTTCGCTCAGAGGTTAGCCTAGATCAGAGTCCCTTGTTTTGACAGTACAAATATATGTTCATGTGATTTACAAACAGGCACAGATTGGAGACAGTTTAGCTGCTGCCAAGGTGTTTAGTGTGTCTTCCTTGTGCAATGAGCTTCCCAGTGACCTTGCTGGTAAGGTCTACGGTGGCAAACGCCAGCGTCCGTCCTTGCTTCAGAACCTGAGCAGTAATGACCACGTCCTCTCCCATCTTGGCAGCATTCATATATCTATAAGACAATAACATTTTTTTCTCCCTCAGTCGTAGTTTAAAGTTAATCTTCAACATGATTGGGTTAAAATGCTGGAGGTCAAGGTCACCCGCTGGAAAACAGTGTGTGCATACAATCACAATTTTAAGACAAGCTGAGACCACACATACTTACAGGGTTACTGAGATCATGAGAAACCTTAAAGATAATGAACATTAAGATTTAAGATTAAGGTTTCCTGAAATCAGGGCTTTAACTACAATTGAGGACACTGAGATCATGTGTTTTGTATTTATTCCAGGGCATGTAGGGGTTTTAAGAACTTGGGCTCAGTTTACTTTCTACAATTACTATTCAAAAAAATAATAATAATACATGATGGAAATTTTATATGCATATTACAGTATTGTTAAATTCATGATATTCAGATTTGAAGATTTGATCATTTCTGAAGTCATCTACTATATAGAGCCCACAAAGCTCAAATGGCATACGTTAATCCACTCGTGATATCATGTGTTTCAAGGCATAGATGATGGCTGTTACTGAGGTTTCCACTGCTAATCGACTCACGTTATGTTCATATCCACACTAACCCCCGGTGCTCCCCTCTCACTGTACATGATAGCCATGGTGGAGATGACATCGACCAGGGTGGCTGTTAGTCCGCCGTGCAGCGTCCCTCCCCGGTTGGTGTGCTCCTCTTCTACCCGCATCTCACACACCACTTTGCCTGGGGTGGCAGACAAAATGTCCACCTGAGAAAAACACACATGTAAGTAGCTGTGTTTACTGGTAAAACAACAGTAGCTTTAAAAGCACCGACTGAGTTACTGAGTGCACTCACAGTGACAAGAAAAGCTTAAAGCGGTCAAGAAATGTCGCCGAATGTGTATCCTTACCTTGCGCAGAACTCTGTCGAAGCCTGGATTATCTACCATTGCTCTCATTATTTGTTTTAACGAATTTAAAGTGAGCGAAGCCATTTTTGACGCTCATAAAAAGAGCCAATGTCAAATTTCTGTTTACTTCGCACCGGAAACCGCTGCTTTCGATAAATCATCCGGGTGAAACTTGCAGCTAGCCTGCTCTTTTATCTAAATTGCATTTAGACCAGACTTGTTGTTTATAAGGCAAACAGCACCGCAGTGATAACAATATGTGGTGATATTTATTAGTAACTCCACATGTATGGCAGAGTTGTTAACTTTGAATCATTTGCTGTGCTGGAATTTGTTTTGCTTAGCATTAGAAACTAATTCGGAAGCCTTTCACTGGTACACCGGAGATAACTTGCAGACGTAAAAACATGGAATAATATTCGCAGTTAACTTGACTTTTCTTGTGTAATTGTGTAAGTAAATCTAGTTGCTAGACGAGATGGCTTCTACATCCGAGTCGGACAAACCATCAGTTTCTAATGTGGAAGAAAACAGAAGTCGTCTCTGCGACGAGTTTGCTGAAATCACTGGAACTGATAGCGCCGTGGCTCAGTGCTACCTGGCTGAAAATGAATGGGAGATGGAGGTAGAGTAGTCACACCAGCAGAGGCCTCCCAGATGTGACATTACATCGTTAGGTTACTGTTGTGGCCAGAGACAGAATCCTTTAGCTGGTGGCTACCATGACCACACTGGTGCAGCTTATTTCACTGGTTAGGTCAGCCTCTAATGCTTAAAGAACGTGCTGGTAGAAAAAAATGGTCTGGAAATCACGCAGTTTTCCTGTAGTAAATGACCTTTTCTTGTCACTTGTCTTTCAGAGAGCTTTGAATTCATTCTTTGAGGCAGACCTGGAGAAAGTATTTGAAGTAGAAGAATTTCCATGGGGTGATGCCAGCCCTAAAGCCAAGAGGCAGAAAGCTGATGAGAAACAAGCAGTAGACTGGTAAGTCTGTTGTCTTCCCTTGTGTATAATAGAGTTCAAAGTGTTTCACCCAGGGCTCCCTTTGTTGCCATCCATAATTCTGAATTAACAGTCTCTGAAACATTATGCAGCATAGATTTGACTGAAGACAGCCCTGCCTCCACATGCAAACCCTCAGAGGAAGACGACGGTAAACTGTCACTGATCTCCTGGAACGTGGATGGACTTGATACCGACAACCTTGCAGAGCGTGCCAGAGGCCTTTGCTCCTACTTAGTCTTGTGAGCCTGTGATTCCTTACTATTAGTCTTTATTGGTATCACTTGATATTCTAATATATGTTGGGAAGCTGTCAAGTGTTCTTTAAGAAACTCAATTGATTGCAGAGGTTAGCTGCTGAGCAGTGGCCCTGGCGATACAATGTGTAGCTCAGGGGCATAGTGGGAAGCAAACAGTATTTGAAATGTGAATCTTCTTTGGCAGATATACTCCTGACGTGGTGTTCCTGCAGGAGCTCATTCCACCTTATGTCCAGTACTTGAAGAAACGGGCTGTCAGCTATCTAATCATTGAAGGTATATTATTTTCGATAATGCAGGGACTTTCTATTACTACCAGATAGTCCTGGTTGGGATATGACCACAAGACAAGAACACAGAATTTGATACAGCAGTGTCCATGTCTCACATAACTATGACAGGATACAGTAAAATACTAACTACACACACAAAGCGCAGCAGACCTCACAGCTGTACCATACAGAACAGAGGATAACCCGTGGGCAAACCCGATAGTTCAAACTGTCCCTTCTCTTTATTTGTTCTGACCAGGCGGTGATGATGGTTATTTCACTGGGATAATGCTGAAGAGGTCACGAGTCAAACTTTTGGAGAGTGAGACAGTAACTTACCCCACCACGCAGATGATGAGGAATCTTCTTGTAGCTCAGGTTTGTTTGCAGACTGTCATCCAAATACTCCAAATCATTAAATTTGGTTTACCTTACCTTGATGTAAATTTGACCTTTTCTTCCTTAAAAATCAGGTGGATTTCAAAGGCCAGAGGATTTGTCTGATGACATCCCACTTAGAGAGCTGTAAGGGCCACGCAGGGGAGAGGATGAAGCAGCTGCGAGTGGTGATGCAGAGGATGAAAGAGGCGCCTGACAATGTCACCGTCCTGTTTGGAGGAGACACAAACCTGAGGGACACTGAGGTTAGTCGTTGGTCTCTTCAGTCACATGCAGTCAGTGTACTTGAGCTCATAAATGTAATCACAGGTGTTTAACTCATTAGTAATACTTTACTTCATCTCAGGTGGCCAAGGTGGGCTTGCCTTCCAGTGTCTGTGATGTCTGGGAGCAACTTGGCAAGCAGGAGCACTGCCGCTACACATGGGACACCAAAACCAACAACAACAAGACTGTTCCCTATGTCAGTCGCTGTCGCTTTGACCGGGTGTACCTCCGCCCAGCAACCATGGAAGAAGTCCCACGTCTTGTCCCTGACCACATGGCCCTGGTGGGGCTGGAGAAGCTGGACTGTGGACGCTACACTAGTGATCACTGGGGAATCTACTGTAGCTTCTCTGCCAGGTAGAGATACACAGCCGAGCCGGAAGATGCAAGTCAAAGCTTTTGTTTTAGATCAGCTGGTCTAGCTTGAGTGTTTTACAGTGCCAGTGCAGACTTGGCTACCATTGCCACTGGGTTCAGACCATAGAAACACTTTCTCCTTGAAAGGAGATTGCTCTCACCTCAGCTGAGATTGGTTGCCTGTAAATTTTATGTCTCAATTTGATTGATTTTATCTTCTAATGTGTGTTCTAATGAGTCTCTGTGCATTTTTTCCCTTTACTTAATATTCACAGATAAATGTAAAAACCACCAATAAATGTTGAAATGTAAAAGTTGTTGCAGTGAAATTCATTTTTATAGTAGGGTTTGAAAGTTCAGTTTAGACCTGACCTGCCCTGAGTTGGAGCCAATTGATGTTTGAATTTCCATTTTAAGGATGGAAGTGGTGAGATAACTGTTGTTTCCAGATAGTCTGTATTTCAAAATAGAGTCAGTAGCAGGAGGCTTTTGTTGCATAATAGGGATGAAAATGATCAATTTTAATAACTATACTATATCGTACTCTTTTACATTCTGCTCTATAGAATGAAAAACTCCATGTGGACAGCACTGTTTTGGTGAACATGAATGTAATATTGATATGTGGCCACTAGAGGGCAGTACAGAGTCGAAATCTCTCTCTCTATATACATACAGTATGTGCAGGTATACAGCTCAAACAGGAGAGTAAACTGACTGAATTTGTTCATCTATTTGCAACCAGCTTAACCCCTTAAGACTCCTGCAAAATTTGCCAAAAATGCCTGTCAAAAACATACCCAAATTAATAGCTGTTCTTGAGCCCTTAGGAGTACATTCAAAAGTTTGGTCTCTTTGTGAAGGTAACACTCTAAAGTTTTTATTTCAGCAGTCTGATGTACTGTAATTGTAACTGATATGGAGTAAGAGAATATTAAACACACAAAAAAAAATTTTTTCCTTACCTGGATTTTTTTATGTAAAAATGCATCTCTCAAATAACCTGGGCTTGTAGGTATGGATTAGATGATGAAGTAGTGCTTTAGACTGAAGTCATACCCATTCCATGTTCAAATTTCGTAGTAATTGTACAAAAAATGACTGTTTTGCACAGGTTTTTCAGTGGGTATGTCCAGGCGTTCTCAAGAGTGTCCAAAATGGGCACTTTGGATAGCTCTTGGGCATGCCAAAATAAAAAAGTGTTCCCTGTTAATCACGGATGTTACGTTCTAAAAATAACCCGCAATAGGCAAAATCCGCGAAGTAGCTTTATTTTTAGGACCCGAGCACAAAAAACATGGCCCCTGAATGTGCTCGAAAAGTCACCAAACTTTGCCCAAAATTGTCCCCTGATGAAAATTCTTGATTGACACTGTCCGTGCGGCCAAATGGCTCTGAAGCACCCCCTAGAGTGTGAAAATATTCACCGTAAGACGTATGGACTTGAAAATCGGTACACAGATGCATCACGTTGAGATGAGAAAAAAAGCCTCTTGGAGAAAAATTCCACGTTTTTTATGACATTTTGAGGTCATTGTAAAAAATGACTTTTTTTGTCCGATTTTGACGCCTTACTATACTATGACGTTTTTTATGACATTTTGAGGTAAATTTTTTTTTGACTTTTTTTGGCCGATTTTGACGCCTTACTATACTATGACGTTTTTTATGACATTTTGAGGTCAAAAAAAATTTTGACTTTTTTTGGCCGAAAAAATCGCCATACTATACTATGACGTTTTTTATGACATTTTGAGGTAAAAATTTTTTTTGACTTTTTTTGTCCGATTTTGACGCCTTACTATACTATGGCGTTTATTATGACATTTTGAGGTCAAAAAAAATTTTGACTTTTTTTGCCCGAAAAAAACGCCATACTATACTATGACGTTTTTTATGACATTTTGAGGTCAAAAAAAATTTTGACTTTTTTTGGCCGAAAAAAACGCCATACTATACTATGACGTTTTTTATGACATTTTGAGGTCAAAAAAATTTTTGACTTTTTTAGTCCGATTTTGACGCCTTACTATACTATGACGTTTTTTTTGACATTTTGAGGTCAAAAAAAATTTTGACTTTTTTTGGCCGGAAAAATCGTCATACTATACTATGACGTTTTTTATGACATTTTGAGGTAAAAAAATTTTTTGATTTTTTTTGTCCGATTTTGACGCCTTACTATACTATGGCGTTTTTTATGACATTTTGAGGTCAAAAACATTTTTGACTTTTTTTGGCCGAAAAAAACGCCATACTATACTATGATGTTTTTTATGACATTTTGAGGTCAAAAAAAATTTTGACTTTTTTTGTCCGATTTTGACGCCTTACTATACTATGACGTTTTTTATGACATTTTGAGGTCAAAAAAAATTTTGACTTTTTTTGGCCGAAAAAAACGCCATACTATACTATGACGTTTTTTATGACATTTTGAGGTCAAAAAAATTTTTGACTTTTTTTGGCCGAAAAAAACGCCTTACTATACTATGACTTTTTTTATGACATTTTGAGGTCCAAATAAATTTTGACTTTTTTTGTCCGATTTTGACGCCATACTATACTATGACGTTTTTTATGACATTTTGAGGTCAAAAAAAATTTTGACTTTTTTTGGCCGAAAAAAACGCCATACTATACTATGACGTTTTTTATGACATTTTGAGGTCAAAAAAAATTTTGACTTTTTTTGGCCGAAAAAAACGCCATACTATACTATGACGTTTTTTATGACATTTTGAGGTCAAAAAATTTTTTGACTTTTTTTGTCCAATTTTGACGCCTTACTATACTATGACGTTTTTTATGACATTTTGAGGTCAAAAAAATTTTTGACTTTTTTTTGGCCGAAAAAAACGCCATACTATACTATGACGTTTTTTATGACATTTTGAGATCAAAAAAAATTTTGACTTGTTTTGTCCGATTTTGACGCCTTACTATACTATGACGTTTTTTATGACATTTTGAGGTCAAAAATTTTTTTGACTTTTTTTGGCCAAAAAAAACGCCATACTATACTATGACGTTTTTTATGACATTTTGAGGTCAAAAAAATTTTTGACTTTTTTTGGCCGAAAAAAACGCCATACTATACTATGATGTTTTTTATGACATTTTGAGGTCAAAAAAAATTTTGACTTTTTTTGTCCGATTTTGACGCCTTACTATACTATGACGTTTTTTATGACATTTTGAGGTCAAAAAAAATTTTGACTTTTTTTGGCCGAAAAAAACGCCATACTATACTATGACGTTTTTTATGACATTTTGAGGTCAAAAAAAATTTTGACTTTTTTTGGCCGAAAAAAACGCCATACTATACTATGACGTTTTTTATGACATTTTGAGGTCAAAAAAAATTTTGACTTTTTTAGTCCGATTTTGACGCCTTACTATACTATGACGTTTTTTTTGACATTTTGAGGTCAAAAAAAATTTTGACTTTTTTTGGCCGGAAAAATCGTCATACTATACTATGACGTTTTTTATGACATTTTGAGGTAAAAAAATTTTTTGATTTTTTTTGTCCGATTTTGACGCCTTACTATACTATGGCGTTTTTTATGACATTTTGAGGTCAAAAAAATTTTTGACTTTTTTTGGCCGAAAAAAACGCCATACTATACTATGATGTTTTTTATGACATTTTGAGGTCAAAAAAATTTTGACTTTTTTTGTCCGATTTTGACGCCTTACTATACTATGACGTTTTTTATGACATTTTGAGGTCAAAAAAAATTTTGACTTTTTTTGGCCGAAAAAAACGCCATACTATACTATGACGTTTTTTATGACATTTTGAGGTCAAAAAAATTTTTGACTTTTTTTGGCCGAAAAAAACGCCTTACTATACTATGACTTTTTTTATGACATTTTGAGGTCCAAAAAAATTTTGACTTTTTTTGTCCGATTTTGACGCCATACTATACTATGACGTTTTTTATGACATTTTGAGGTCAAAAAAAATTTTGACTTTTTTTGGCCGAAAAAAACGCCATACTATACTATGACGTTTTTTATGACATTTTGAGGTCAAAAAAAATTTTGACTTTTTTTGGCCGAAAAAAACGGCATACTATACTATGACGTTTTTTATGACATTTTGAGGTCAAAAAAATTTTTGACTTTTTTTGTCCAATTTTGACGCCTTACTATACTATGACGTTTTTTATGACATTTTGAGGTCAAAAAAATTTTTGACTTTTTTTTGGCCGAAAAAAACGCCATACTATACTATGACGTTTTTTATGACATTTTGAGATCAAAAAAAATTTTGACTTGTTTTGTCCGATTTTGACGCCTTACTATACTATGACGTTTTTTATGACATTTTGAGGTCAAAAATTTTTTTGACTTTTTTTGGCCAAAAAAAACGCCATACTATACTATGACGTTTTTTATGACATTTTGAGGTCAAAAAAATTTTTGACTTTTTTTGGCCGAAAAAAACGCCATACTATACTATGATGTTTTTTATGACATTTTGAGGTCAAAAAAAATTTTGACTTTTTTTGTCCGATTTTGACGCCTTACTATACTATGACGTTTTTTATGACATTTTGAGGTCAAAAAAAATTTTGACTTTTTTTGGCCGAAAAAAACGCCATACTATACTATGACGTTTTTTATGACATTTTGAGGTCAAAAAAATTTTTGACTTTTTTTGGCCGAAAAAAACGGCATACTATACTATGACGTTTTTTATGACATTTTGAGGTCAAAAAAATTTTTGACTTTTTTTGTCCAATTTTGACGCCTTACTATACTATGACGTTTTTTATGACATTTTGAGGTCAAAAAAATTTTTGACTTTTTTTGGCCGATTTTGACGCCTTACTATACTATGACGTTTTTTATGACATTTTGAGGTCAAAAAAATTTTGACTTTTTTTGGCCGAAAAAATCGTCATACTATACTATGACGTTTTTTATGACATTCTGAGGTAAAAAAATTTTTTGACTTTTTTTGTCCGATTTTGACGCCTTACTATACTATGACGTTTTTTATGACATTTTGAGGTCAAAAATTTTTTTGACTTTTTTTGCCCGAAAAAAACGGCATACTATACTATGACGTTTTTTATGACATTTTGAGGTCAAAAAAATTTTTGACTTTTTTTGGCCGAAAAAAACGCCATACTATACTATGACGTTTTTTATGACTTTTTGAGGCCGAAAAAAATTTTGACTTTTTTTGCCCGAAAAAAACGCCTTACTATACTATGACGTTTTTTATGACTTTTTGAGGCCGAAAAAATTTTTGACTTTTTTTGCCCGAAAAAAACGCCATACTATACTATGACGTTTTTTATGACTTTTTGAGCTAAAAAAAAATTTTGACTTTTTTTGCCCGAAAAAAACGGCATACTATACTATGACGTTTTTTATGACTTTTTGAGGCCGAAAAAATTTTGACTTTTTTTGGCCGAAAAAATCGTCATACTATACTGACGTTTTTTATGACATTTTGAGGTAAAAAAATTTTTTGACTTTTTTTGGCCGAAAAAAACGCCATACTATACTATGACGTTTTTTATGACATTTTGAGGTCAAAAATAAAATTTGACTTTTTTTGCCCGATTTTGACGCCATACTATACTATGACGTTTTTTATGACTTTTTGAGGCCGAAAAACATTTTGACTTTTTTTGCCCGAAAAAAACGCCATACTATACTATGACGTTTTTTATGACTTTTTGAGGCCGAAAAACATTTTGACTTTTTTTGCCCGAAAAAAACGGCATACTATACTATGACGTTTTTTATGACTTTTTGAGGCCGAAAAAATTTTGACTTTTTTTGGCCGAAAAAATCGTCATACTATACTGACGTTTTTTATGACATTTTGAGGTAAAAAAATTTTTGACTTTTTTTGTCCGATTTTGACGCCTTACTATACTATGACGTTTTTTATGACATTTTGAGGTCAAAAAAAATTTTGACTTTTTTTGGCCGAAAAAAACGCCATACTATACTATGACGTTTTTTATGACATTTTGAGGTCAAAAATAAAATTTGACTTTTTTTGGCCGATTTTGACGCCTTACTATACTATGACGTTTTTTATGACATTTTGAGGTCAAAAAAAATTTTGACTTTTTTTGGCCTAAAAAAACGCCATACTATACTATGACGTTTTTTATGACTTTTTGAGGCCGAAAAAATTTTTGACTTTTTTTGCCCGAAAAAAACGCCATACTATACTATGACGTTTTTTATGACTTTTTGAGCTAAAAAAATTTTTTTGACTTTTTTTGCCCGAAAAAAACGCCATACTATACTATGACGTTTTTTATGACTTTTTGAGCTAAAAAAAAATTTTGACTTTTTTTGGCCGAAAAAAACGCCATACTATACTATGATGTTTTTTATGACTTTTTGAGCTAAAAAAAAATTTTGACTTTTTTTGCCCGAAAAAAACGCCATACTATACTATGACGTTTTTTATGACTTTTTGAGCTAAAAAAAATTTTGACATTTTTTGCCCGAAAAAAACGCCCTACTATACTATGACGTTTTTTATGACTTTTTGAGGCCGAAAAACATTTTGACTTTTTTTGGCCGAAAAAAACGCCATACTATACTATGACGTTTTTTATGACATTTTGAGGTAAAAAAATTTTTTGACTTTTTTTGTCCGATTTTGACGCCTTACTATACTATGACGTTTTTTATGACATTTTGAGGTCAAAAAAAATTTTGACTTTTTTTGGCCGAAAAAAACGCCATACTATACTATGACGTTTTTTATGACATTTTGAGGTCAAAAAAAATTTTGACTTTTTTTGGCCGATTTTGACGCCTTACTATACTATGACGTTTTTTATGACATTTTGAGGTCAAAAAAATTTTGACTTTTTTTGGCCGAAAAAATCGTCATACTATACTATGACGTTTTTTATGACATTCTGAGGTAAAAAAAATTTTTGACTTTTTTTGTCCGATTTTGACGCCTTACTATACTATGACGTTTTTTATGACATTTTGAGGTCAAAAAAATTTTTGACTTTTTTTGCCCGAAAAAAACACCATACTATACTATGACGTTTTTTATGACTTTTTGAGGCCGAAAAAATTTTTGACTTTTTTTGCCCGAAAAAAACGCCTTACTATACTATGACGTTTTTTATGACTTTTTGAGGCCGAAAAAATTTTTGACTTTTTTTGCCCGAAAAAAACGCCATACTATACTATGACGTTTTTTATGACTTTTTGAGCTAAAAAAAAATTTTGACTTTTTTTGCCCGAAAAAAACGCCATACTATACTATGACGTTTTTTATGACTTTTTGAGGCCGAAAAAATTTTTGACATTTTTTGGCCGAAAAAAACGCCATACTATACTATGACGTTTTTTATGACTTTTTGAGGCCGAAAAAATTTTTGACTTTTTTTGCCCGATTTTGACGCCTTACTATACTATGACGTTTTTTATGACATTTTGAGGTCAAAAAAATTTTGACTTTTTTTGGCCGAAAAAATCGTCATACTATACTATGACGTTTTTTATGACATTCTGAGGTAAAAAAATTTTTTGACTTTTTTTGTCCGATTTTGACGCCTTACTATACTATGACGTTTTTTATGACATTTTGAGGTCAAAAATTTTTTTGACTTTTTTTGGCCAAAAAAAACGCCATACTATACTATGACGTTTTTTATGACATTTTGAGGTCAAAAAAATTTTTGACTTTTTTTGGCCGAAAAAAATGCCATACTATACTATGACGTTTTTTATGACTTTTTGAGGCCGAAAAAATTTTTGACTTTTTTTGCCCGAAAAAAACGCCATACTATACTATGACGTTTTTTATGACTTTTTGAGCTAAAAAAAATTTTTTGACTTTTTTTGCCCGAAAAAAACGCCATACTATACTATGACGTTTTTTATGACTTTTTGAGCTAAAAAAAAATTTTGACTTTTTTTGCCCGAAAAAAACGCCATACTATACTATGACGTTTTTTATGACTTTTTGAGGCCGAAAAAATTTTTGACTTTTTTTGGCCGAAAAAAACGCCATACTATACTATGACGTTTTTTATGACTTTTTGAGGCCGAAAAAATTTTTGACTTTTTTTGCCCGAAAAAAACGCCATACTATACTATGACGTTTTTTATGACTTTTTGAGCTAAAAAAATTTTTTGACTTTTTTGCCCGAAAAAAACGCCATACTATACTATGACGTTTTTTATGACATTTTGAGGTAAAAAAAAAAAATTTGACTTTTTTTGCCCGATTTTGACGCCTTACTATACTATGACGTTTTTTATGACATTTTGAGGTCAAAAAAAATTTTGACTTTTTTTGGCCGAAAAAAACGCCATACTATACTATGACGTTTTTTATGACATTTTGAGGTCAAAAAAATTTTGACTTTTTTTGGCCGAAAAAATCGTCATACTGTACTATGACGTTTTTTATGACATTTTGAGGTAAAAAAATTTTTTGACTTTTTTCTTCCGATTTTGACGCCTTACTATAATATGACGTTTTTTATGACATTTTGAGGTCAAAAAAAATTTTGACTCATTTTGCCCGAAAAAAACGCCATACTATACTATGACGTTTTTTATGACATTTTGAGGTAAAAAAAATTTTTGACTTTTTTTGGCCGAAAGAAACGCCATACTATACTATGACGTTTTTTATGACATTTTGAGGTCCAAAAAAATTTTTGACTTTTTTTGCCCGAAAAAAACGCCATACTATACTATGACGTTTTTTATGACATTTTGAGGTCAAAAAAATTTTTGACTTTTTTTGGCCGAAAAAAACGCCATACTATACTATGACGTTTTTTACGACATTTTGAGGTCAAAAAAAATTTTGACTTTTTTTGCCCGAAAAAAACGCCATACTATACTATGACGTTTTTTATGACTTTTTGAGGCCGAAAAAATTTTTGACTTTTTTTGCCCGAAAAAAACGCCATACTATACTATGACGTTTTTTATGACTTTTTGAGGCAGAAAAATTTTTTGACTTTTTTTGCCCGAAAAAAACGCCATACTATACTATGACGTTTTTTATGACTTTTTGAGGCCGAAAAAAATTTTGACTTTTTTTGCCCGAAAAAAAACGCCATACTATACTATGACGTTTTTTATGACATTTTGAGGTAAAAAAAAAAAATTTGACTTTTTTTGCCCGATTTTGACGCCTTACTATACTATGACGTTTTTTATGACATTTTGAGGTCAAAAAAAATTTTGACTTTTTTTGGCCGATTTTGACGCCTTACTATACTATGACGTTTTTTATGACATTTTGAGGTAAAAAAAAAAAAATTGACTTTTTTTGCCCGATTTTGACGCCTTACTATACTATGGCGTTTTTTATGACATTTTGAGGTAAAAAAATTTTTTGACTTTTTTTGCCCGAAAAAATCGTCATACTATACTATGACGTTTTTTATGACATTTTGAGGTCAAAAAAAATTTTGACTTTTTTTGTCCGATTTTGACGCCTTACTATACTATGACGTTTTTTATGACATTTTGAGGTCAAAAAAAATTTTGACTTTTTTTGTCCGATTTTGACGCCTAACTATACTATGACGTTTTTTATGACATTTTGAGGTCAAACAAAATTTTGACTTTTTTTGCCCGAAAAAAACACCATACTATACTATGACGTTTTTTATGACATTTTGAGGTCAAAAAAAATTTTGACTTTTTTTGTCCGATTTTGACGCCTTACTATACTATGACGTTTTTTATGACATTTTGAGGTCAAAAAAATTTTTGACTTTTTTTGCCCGAAAAAAAACGCCATACTATACTATGACGTTTTTTATGACATGTTGAGGTCAAAAAAAATTTTGACTTTTTTTGGCCGAAAAAAACGCCATACTATTCTAAGACGTTTTTTATGACATTTTGAGGTCAAAAAAAATTGTGACTTTTTTTGGCCGAAAAAAACGCCATACTATACTATGACGTTTTTTATGACTTTTTGAGCTAAAAAAAAATTTTGACTTTTTTGCCCGAAAAAAACGCCATACTATACTATGACGTTTTTTATGACATTTTGAGGTAAAAAAAAAAAAATTGACTTTTTTTGCTCGATTTTGACGCCTTACTATACTATGATGTTTTTTATGACATTTTGAGGTCAAAAAAATTTTTGACTTTTTTTGGCCGAAAAAAACGCCATACTATAGTAGAAAAAAACGCCATACTATAGTATGACGTTTTTTACGAAATTTTTAGGTCAAAAAAAATTTTGACTTTTTTTGGCCGAAAAAAACGCCATACTATACTATGACGTTTTTTATGACATTTTGAGGTCCAAAAAAATTTTGACTTATTTTGCCCGAAAAAAACGCCATACTATACTATGACGTTTTTTATGACATTTTGAGGTCAAAAAAAATTTTGACTTTTTTTGCCCGAAAAAAACGCCATACTATACTATGACGTTTTTTATGACATTTTGAGGTCAAAAAAATTTTTGACTTTTTTTGGCCCAACAAAACGCCATACTATACTATGACGTTTTTTATGACATTTTGAGGTCAAAAAATTTTTTGACTTTTTTTGTCCAATTTTGACGCCTTACTATACTATGACGTTTTTTATGACAGTTTGAGGTCAAAAAAAATTTTGACTTTTTTTGCCCGAAAAAAACGCCATACTATAGTATGATGTTTTTTATGACATTTTGAGGTCAAAAAATTTTTTGACTTTTTTTGCCCGAAAAAAACGCCATACTATACTATGACGTTTTTTATGACATTTTGAGGTCAAAAAAAATTTTGACTTTTTTTGGTCGTACTATACTATGACGTTTTTTATGATATTTTGAGGTAAAAAAAAAATTTGACTTTTTTTGCCCGAAAAAAACGCCATACTATACTATGACGTTTTTTATGACATTTTGAGGTCAAAAAAAATTTTGACTTTTTTTGGCCGAAAAAAACGCCATACTATACTATGACGTTTTTTATGACATTTTGAGGTCAAAAAAATTTTTGACTTTTTTTGGCCGAAAAAAACGCCATACTATACTATGACGTTTTTTATGACATTTTGAGGTCAAAAAATTTTTTGACTTTTTTTGTCCAATTTTGACGCCTTACTATACTATGACGTTTTTAATGACAGTTTGAGGTCAAAAAAAATTTGACTTTTTTTGGCCGAAAAAAACGCCATACTATACTATGACGTTTTTTATGACATTTTGAGGTCAAAAAAAATTTTGACTTTTTTTGTCCGATTTTGACGCCTTACTATACTATGACGTTTTTTACGACATTTTGAGGTCCAAAAAAATTTTGACTTTTTTTGCCCGAAAAAAACGCCATACTATAGTATGACGTTTTTTATGACATTTTGAGGTCAAAAAAAATTTTGACTTTTTTTGCCCGAAAAAACGCCATACTATACTATGATGTTTTTTATGACATTTTGAGGTCAAAAAAAATTTTGACTTTTTTTGGCCGAAAAAAACGCCATACTATACTATGACGTTTTTTATGACATTTTGAGGTCAAAAAAAATTTTGACTTTTTTTGTCCTTTTTTGACGCCTTACTATACTATGACGTTTTTTATGAAAGTTTGAGGTCAAAAAAAATTTTGACTTTTTTTGGCCGAAAAAAACGCCATACTATACTATGACGTTTTTTATGAAAGTTTGAGGTCAAAAAAAATTTTGACTTTTTTTGGCCGAAAAAAACGCCATACTATACTATGACGTTTTTTATGACATTTTGAGGTAAAAAAAATTTTTGACTTTTTTTGGCCGAAAAAAACGCCATACTATACTATGACGTTTTTTATGACATTTTGAGGTCAAAAAAATTTTTGACTTTTTTTGGCCGAAAAAAACGCCATACTATACTATGACGTTTTTTATGACATTTTGAGGACAAAAAAAATTTTGACTTTTTTTGGCCCAAAAAAACGCCATACTATACTATGACGTTTGTTATGACATTTTGAGGTCAAAAAAAATTTTGACTTTTTTTGGCCGATTTTGACGCCTTACTATACTATGACGTTTTTTATGACATTTTGAGGTCAAAAAAAATTTTGACTTTTTTTGCCCGAAAAAAACGCCATACTATACTATGACGTTTTTTATGACATTTTGAGGTCCAAAAAAATTTTGACTTTTTTTGCCCGAAAAAAACGCCATACTATACTATGACGTTTTTTATGACATTTTGAGGTCAAAAAAATTTTTGACTTTTTTTGGCCGAAAAAAACGCCATACTATAGTATGACGTTTTTTATGACATTTTGAGGTCCAAAAAAATTTTGACTTATTTTGCCCGAAAAAAACGCCATACTATACTATGACGTTTTTTATGACATTTTGAGGTCAAAAAAAATTTTGACTTTTTTTGCCCGAAAAAAACGCCATACTATACTATGACGTTTTTTATGACATTTTGAGGTCAAAAAAAATTTTGACTTTTTTTGCCCGAAAAAAACGCCATACTATACTATGACGTTTTTTATGACATTTTGAGGTCAAAAAAATTTTTGACTTTTTTTGTCCGATTTTGACGCCTTACTATACTATGACGTTTTTTATGACATTTTGAGGTCAAAAAAAATTTTGACTTTTTTTGGCCGAAAAAAACGCCATACTATACTATGACGTTTTTTATGACATTTTGAGGTCAAAAAAAATTTTGACTTATTTTGCCCGAAAAAAACGCCATACTATACTATGACGTTTTTTATGACATTTTGAGGTCAAAAAAAATTTTGACTTTTTTTGCCCGAAAAAAACGCCATACTATACTATGACGTTTTTTATGACATTTTGAGGTCAAAAAAAATTTTGACTTTTTTTGGCCGAAAAAAACGCCATACTATACTATGACGTTTTTTATGACATTTTGAGGTCAAAAAATTTTTTGACTTTTTTTGTCCAATTTTGACGCCTTACTATACTATGACGTTTTTTATGACAGTTTGAGGTCAAAAAAATTTTTGACTTTTTTTGGCCGAAAAAAACGCCATACTATAGTATGATGTTTTTTATGACATTTTGAGGTAAAAAAAATTTTTGACTTTTTTTGGCCGAAAAAAACGCCATACTATACTATGACGTTTTTTATGACATTTTGAGGTCAAAAAAAATTTTGACTTTTTTTGGCCGAAAAAAACGCCATACTATAGTATGACGTTTTTTATGACATTTTGAGGTCAAACAAAATTTTGACTTTTTTTGTCCGATTTTGACGCCTTACTATACTATGACGTTTTTTATGACATTTTGAGGTCAAAAAAAATTTTGACTTTTTTTGGCCGAAAAAAACGCCATACTATACTATGACGTTTTTTATGACATTTTGAGGTCAAACAAAATTTTGACTTTTTTTGTCCGATTTTGACGCCTTACTATACTATGACGTTTTTTATGACATTTTGAGGTCAAAAAAAATTTTGACTTTTTTTGGCCGATTTTGACGCCTTACTATACTATGACGTTTTTTATGACATTTTGAGGTCAAAAAAAATTTTGACTTTTTTTGGTCTTACTATACTATGACGTTTTTTATGACATTTTGAGGTAAAAAAAAAATTTGACTTTTTTTGGCCGAAAAAAACGCCTTACTATACTATGACGTTTTTTATGACATTTTGAGGTCAAAAAAAATTTTGACTTTTTTTGGCCGAAAAAAACGCCATACTATACTATGACGTTTTTTATGACATTTTGAGGTCAAAAAAAATTTTGACTTTTTTTGCCCGATTTTGACGCCTTACTATACTATGACGTTTTTTTATGACATTTTGAGGTCAAAAAAATTTTTTGACTTTTTTTGTCCTAAAAAAACGCCATAGTATACTATGACATTTTTTACGACATTTTGAGGTAAAAAAATTTTTTGACTTTTTTGTCCGATTTTGACGCCTTACTATACTATGACGTTTTTTATGACATTTTGAGGTCAAAAAAAATTTTGACTTTTTTTGGCCGAAAAAAACGCCATACTATAGTATGACATTTTTTATGACATTTTGAGGTCAAAAAAATTTTTGACTTTTTTTGCCCGATTTTGACGCCTTACTATATTATGACGTTTTTTATGACATTTTGAGGTCAAAAAAATTTTTGACTTTTTTTGGCCGAAAAAAACGCCATACTATACTATGACGTTTTTTTTGACATTTTGAGGTCAAAAAAAATTTTGACTTTTTTTGGTCTTACTATACTATGACGTTTTTTATGACATTTTGAGGTCAAAAAAAATTTGACTTTTTTTGGCCGAAAAAAACGCCTTACTATACTATGACGTTTTTTATGACATTTTGAGGTCAAAAAAAATTTTGACTTTTTTTGGCCGAAAAAAACGCCTTACTATACTATGACTTTTTTTTATGACATTTTGAGGTCAAATTTTTTTTTTGACTTTTTTTGTCCGATTTTGACGCCTTACTATACTATGACGTTTTTTATGACATTTTGAGGTCAAATTTTTTTTTGACTTTTTTTGGCTGAAAAAAACGTCTTACTATACTATGACGTTTTTTATGACATTTTGAGGTCAAAAATTTTTTTGACTTTTTTAGCCCGAAAAAAAACGGCTTACTATACTATGACGTTTTTTATGACATTTTGAGGTCAAAAAAATGTTTGACTTTTTTTGTCCGATTTTGACGCCTTATTATACTATGACGTTTTTTATGACATTTTGAGGTCAAAAAAAATTTTGACTTTTTTTGGCCGATTTTGACGCCTTACTATACTATGACGTTTTTTATGACATTTTGAGGTCAAAAAAAATTTTGACTTTTTTTGGTCTTACTATACTATGACGTTTTTTATGACATTTTGAGGTAAAAAAAAAATTTGACTTTTTTTGGCCGAAAAAAACGCCTTACTATACTATGACGTTTTTTATGACATTTTGAGGTCAAAAAAAATTTTGACTTTTTTTGGCCGAAAAAAAAACGCCATACTATACTATGACGTTTTTTATGACATTTTGAGGTCAAAAAAAATTTTGACTTTTTTTGCCCGATTTTGACGCCTTACTATACTATGACGTTTTTTTATGACATTTTGAGGTCAAAAAAATTTTTTGACTTTTTTTGTCCTAAAAAAACGCCATAGTATACTATGACGTTTTTTACGACATTTTGAGGTAAAAAATTTTTTTGACTTTTTTGTCCGATTTTGACGCCTTACTATACTATGACGTTTTTTATGACATTTTGAGGTCAAAAAAAATTTTGACTTTTTTTGGCCGAAAAAAACGCCATACTATAGTATGACATTTTTTATGACATTTTGAGGTCAAAAAAATTTTTGACTTTTTTTGCCCGATTTTGACGCCTTACTATATTATGACGTTTTTTATGACATTTTGAGGTCAAAAAAATTTTTGACTTTTTTTGGCCGAAAAAAAACGCCATACTATACTATGACGTTTTTATGACATTTTGAGGTCAAAAAAAATTTTGACTTTTTTTGGTCTTACTATACTATGACGTTTTTTATGACATTTTGAGGTCAAAAAAAATTTGACTTTTTTTGGCCGAAAAAAACGCCTTACTATACTATGACGTTTTTTATGACATTTTGAGGTCAAAAAAAATTTTGACTTTTTTTGGCCGAAAAAAACGCCTTACTATACTATGACTTTTTTTTATGACATTTTGAGGTCAAATTTTTTTTTTGACTTTTTTTGTCCGATTTTGACGCCTTACTATACTATGACGTTTTTTATGACATTTTGAGGTCAAATTTTTTTTTGACTTTTTTTGGCTGAAAAAAACGTCTTACTATACTATGACGTTTTTTATGACATTTTGAGGTCAAAAATTTTTTTGACTTTTTTAGCCCGAAAAAAAACGGCTTACTATACTATGACGTTTTTTATGACATTTTGAGGTCAAAAAAATGTTTGACTTTTTTTGGCCGATTTTGACGCCTTATTATACTATGACGTTTTTTATGACATTTTGAGGTCAAAAAATTTTTTGGCTATTTTTGTCCGAAAAAAAACGCCTTACTATACTATGACGTTTTTTATGACATTTTGAGGTCAAAAAAATTTTTTACTTTTTTTGCCCGAAAAAAACGACATACTATACTATGACGTTTTTTATGACATTTTGAGCTAAAAAAAATTTTGACTTTTTTTGCCCGAAAAAAACGCCTTACTATATTATGACGTTTTTTATGACATTTTGAGGTCAAAAAATGTTTTTACTTTTTTTGGCCGAAAAAAACGCCTTACTATACTATGACATTTTTTATGACATTTTGAGCTCAAATTTTTTTTTCACTTTTTTTGGCCGATTTTGACGGCTTACTATACCATGACGTTTTTTATGACATTTTCAGGTCATAAAATTTTTGACTTTTTTTGGCCGATTTTGACGCCTTACTAATCTATGACGTTTCTATGACATTTTGAGGATAAAAAATTTTTTGACTTTTTTTGGCCGATTTTGACGCCTTACTATACTATGACCATTTTTATGACAATTTGAGGCCGTTCTAACAAATGACGCCACCCAGAAGAAGAGAAACTGTTCATCATACAAAAGAGAACACAGTGACATGCTTATAATATGCTACACACATACAGCACCTTCTGGGGGAAAAGACATGTCTTTTGTACTTCTGTATGTTTCTGTATATCTGGAGAGCAGATGAGATTAGGGCTATTGGAAAGAATAGAATATAGTGGAGGCATTGGTGCAGTTGAGCTCCTTTTACTTGAAGGCATAAATGTCTATTTATGTCAGTGTGCCATGTGAACTATATAATGGAAATACATTCTACATAGATGTGTTAACATGGAGTTGTCATGACAAGCTGTGTAGATTCAATCTATTAGCAGGGCACTGCAGGGAATTGAACCCCACTCTAGTGTACTAGGCGTACCATAACCAGTGCCTTTTGCTTTTTCAAGTGATGTAAAGGTAAAGCAAGACCTATATTTCAACAGCATTTCTTAAATATTGTGTTATCAACATATCTAGTTAGAATGAGATATGGCATTCGTGGAAATGCTGTTGTAATGAAGGAAAGAAAACCTTACTTTGAATAATGTATATGACATATATGTAGGTATTACTGCTATTGAATCAAAGCATTGATTTATGGCATATAATCTATAATGTGTTATGTATTTTTGCGTTACGTCTGTGGGTAAGTGGTGATGTACATGATTGTATATGATTTGAAATAGTTCTTAATTGTTGAGAAAACAGTAGAGAAAGCAAAAGATTTGGACATGTAAAGAGCACACAAACACACAACAGGCTTCATTAACCTGCTTCATCAACATCTCTCAAACTGAACACTGTGTGAGTTATCCTCTGACAAACTTCATGATACTTTTTCTTAACATGCAACTTTCTTGTAACCACATTACACATGTAGTCACATAAACACAACTCACTCAATGTACAAATGTCCATTAAAGTTCATTTTTTCATATATATATCCACAAATACCAGGATATTTAACCAAGGACATCTTGGTATTCTTAACATACGTGGCTGAAAATAACACCACTGAAATGTCTACACAAACTCGAATGTATACTGCACTGTATGCAATGATTCAATAGCATCTCTGATCTATATTCTACATTTTTACTGTCTCAGTTCTACCCCAAACCAGATGTAACCTTCTCCTTACAGTCCCTGCCAACACATTGTCAAGACTTCAAGTCTGAGAGTGTTTTCATGTTTGCTCGGCGCGCACAGTCACACAGAAGAAAAGCTGACCTTAGGAGAGGACACAGATGTGACTCTTCCCTGGGAGCAGGCGTCATCAGAAAAAGCTTCCCTCCCTTGTTTGTCCCCCCTGCACCCTGGTTCCAGATCAGCAAGGACACATGGACCAAATCTGTCAAGATTTACTGAGTTCACCTAAAGCCTACGATACATAAAGAATGAGCATCCACTTCTTTCCTGTCACAGTGATCATCTCTGGCATAATGTGGATATTTTTTTTTTTGATCACCTTACAGCCAAATGGTTATTTGAAAAGTTTTTTGATGATCAGCAGAAATCAGAGTTCAGTTTATTCCCAAGCTCCTCCAGAGGTGCACTACTTTGCCCTACTTGTGTACTGAGCAGTTTCACACTAAAGCACTGCGGAGGAAAAGAGCAGCAGGTCATAGATGGTACAGATGGAGGCAACAGCTGTCTGGGCCAAGAAAGTGGTCATGTGATCTATCTGCCTTGAGCACGATCCCCCCGCCAGAGGCCTAACAACATTTCCCTCCTCCACAAATCCATAAACATCCACACCATAAGTTTCCCTCTGGAAGGCTGTGTGGACATATTCCAAGATAATTTCCCTCAGCCTGTTTTTTTTTCTTTCATTATTTCACTCTCCGATGCGTTTTCAAGCACCAACAGCCTCGCAGATGTATTTTTGGAGATTTCCCTCCAAAAGCGTAGCCCTCAGTGAGAGCTAGGGCTTTCATTTGAGGCCCGTCAAAATGAATGTTCTTGGTTTTGTGTGGACGTATATGTGTGCTGGCAGGGAAGCTCTGGGACGAGGTTTGTCCTTTGAGGCGGGGTTGGATGATGATGGATCGGACACAGATCTGACCCGAGCCCGGAAGAGATTGGCGGATTGTGTGAAGAAAGGCAGATGAATCTGTGCTGCGGCTCTTGGTTACAGATGCAGCAATAAAATGCAAGAGCAGTCTGGTCTGCTATTGTTCGATTGATAGACTTTGGCTGGGCCCTTTCTGAGGTTTCGTTTCTTTGTTGTTTTTGGGGTGTGCACAGATGGCTATGGGCAACTTTTTTACTCTGTGTGTGTATTTGTGTGTGGTTACATGGGCACAGCACTGTTTACAAGCAGAATCAACCTGAACCATGTCTGTCAGACACCATCCACACAAACACCCACTACCACCCTGTACAGATAGCTTGTCACAGGCAAGGCAAGGGCAAGCATAAGTGGTCCTCCACTCTATATCACCACCGCCACATCCATCACTACTTCACTTCAAAATCACTGTGACAAACTGCCCCAGAAGCCAGCATTATTTCTGGCCTTACAGTGCTGCTGCTGCATATTTGAAGACCAACAGTTATTTAGAGGTTTGCAAGGTAAGGGGAAACCTTCTAAGCAAGAATATTTTGTCTTCCCATCACTTTCAAAGTGTGACAGATGAAGCCAGGTAATATTTAGAGACTTATGCTAGGATTTGGGAGAGGTTATGATGTGCAGGGAAAAGGATTTCATAAAATGCGTGGCATCTTAGAGATAGTGATGAGTTGAAATTTAATCAGAAGTGGAAGCTTTTCAACTCAGTTCTGTGAAAACATCTGTTGAGAAGTCAAGAGTTTCCCACTGATACCAATTACTTTAGGCGGCTTTTCCATCTTAAATATCAAGGTTGACAGAAAGTTTAGTAAAGGCAAGCAAGGACAGGGATTCACTCAGTATTACATAAGGTATCCTGAGCTGTAAAATATTAAAGAAATACAGGAATGGACTAGACGTCTCTGCATTAAAGGGGTACTCCAGTGCTTTTTAGTATTCCACCTCCATGAGGTTGAGGCACTCATAAAAGACAGACAGAAAAAAGAATGGTCAAAACTGATGCAGCAGAGGCTGAGATATCCTGACTTTTGGTATGGGTCAAGCTCCAAGAACACTGGAACATACATTTCCCATAATGCATAAATTCAATATTTGTACTGGGCAGCCCATGTTAAAACTAGGAAAGACAGCTTTATTAGGTTTTATATAGAGAAAAGAATAAATCTGTTATTAAAAAATGTAAGTCAAATAAAAATCTGACCAAACATTTTGTAACAAAGACTGACAGGTTTTATTTTCTCTCTCATAAATAACACTGAACAAGCATCATACAGCGATAAATATCAATATTTATACACTGTAAAATTCTCTGTATTACAAAATACAGTATATGTATAATGCACTTGATACAGATGGGGAAGTATTGCATTTCATAGCACCAAACGCGACCCTTAACTTGCCCCTTTAAGTTAATGATCTCACACTGTACTCACTGTAACACTTCAGGTGTGCAGTTACATCCCAGATTCAGGTCTTGTGTGGGTATCTATGAAATATACTTCCCTTAGGAATCAGTTGTTGCATAACTAAATCTAAGTTAAGTAGAGCCCACCTAGAAAGAACCAAAGCCTTTTGCTGTCAAACTTTTTCCACCATCTTTTTTCAAAATTCCAGTTGAGAGGCTAAATTATGAAGAAGTGCGTCCATGGTGGCCCATCAACTTTTGATGTATTTAATTTTTGCATTAAACATGGCATAAATGTCCACTTCTTTCCCACGTCTGAGCAGAACAGCTACACAATTTACACTTTATTTGGAAAGTAGGAGCACTGCTGTCAGGTGAAAGCCTTGTGTATTTACAACATTGTCTCATCAAAAACAAAAGAAAAACTAATTTCCATGCCTTTAAAAAGTGAGAAAGTGAGAGTAGAGTAGATTTCATAAAGCCCACAGCCATAAAACATACTCAGCTCTCTCTATACGTAAACCTTCAATTCAAGTAAGACACTGGAAATATGTTCACATGTGATTTAGAAGATTTTCATGTGACAGGAGTGAGAGGTTGATCGCTAAACATCAATGAGCGATCAGTAGGTTAAGGGACTCTCCAAAGAAAGTGCTACAGAGCTGAACACGCTGTTCTGATCACAGATGTTGGTGTGCTCCCTTAGGCAACACAGAAATGTCCATCAGAGGCAGAAGGAGGTAAAAGGCAGGTTGAATACTTTAACACAAACCTGGGAATGTTGATACTCAATGTTATAGTGGAACATGGATCGACTAATGACTCAAATGCTGTTTTTTTTTGTTTTTTTTTTGTTTACCTTCGAACGAAAAATACATTTTTTACAAACAGATCTTTCACATTGGATTTGAACAGCTATTCCCAAACACCTGGCTAAAGATCTTATTGGTAGAACTTCTATCTTTTTTTTTCGCTTCTGACTTTCAAACATTATTGCTAAATTCAGACAGGAAGGGGCCCTTTCAACCTACACTTAGTATGAAAATAACTTAACAGCTTTTCAGAGGACTGACAGCATGGAATGTGTTTAGGCAAACACTAAATCTGGCTATGAGAAAAAAAAACATAATAAAAAATAACATAATATTAAGATGAAAAACAAAACGTTGTGCCAGTGATACAAAACAGGCTTTAGTGAACAAATACAGGGACATAGAGATGGATTTTTCATATAGGAGCCCTTATTATTCCTCAATCAGACTTTGTCTGAGGAGCAGCATCACAATAATTCATGTAAAAATAAAAAGTATTATCACATTCATCACTTAGTGTCCATGTTGTGTTTGATTGTCAGCTTCTGAGACACATCTGCTTCACCTCCTGACCAACCAAACCCCTTCCTAGTTTATCTTACCTGTAAGAAAATAATGCTTGTGTGTTGTAGTGGACTGTGCAAACAAACCTACAGCATGAGAGCTTTGTCAATGTATTATTAAGAGCTAAAACACAAAAAAATTGTTCACAGGTAATTTAAATCATTACCAACAACATTAAGTTATAAAATTAAGTAAGTCATAAGTCACATGTAGCCTCAGTTCAGGTGGGGCCTGTGTCATGGCATCTAATAAGCTTTATCAAATTATGGCACATAAAAAATAACAGCCTCTTTATCTTATCTAGCTTACTCATCTATAATGAAAGTTAAACCTAAAAAACCCACAGACTTAGGTTTGTGTTATTTTGTATGCATGTAAGCATTTCTGATTAGTTTGGTTTCAGCACTGAAATATGACATTCATGCCATTTCATCACCGATGTATTGCACAACATTGTCAAAACTATCATCTTAAGCAAGAACTATGTAATAAGCCTAATGGATAATCTCACAGCCAAAAAAAAAACCCAAAATGAATCATAAACATGTACAGGAAAGCTCGATGTCTCAGTGTCAGTTCAGTGTGGGACTCTTTCTGTCACAGAACATGTGGTTGTTCTACCGAGGAGCCGCTCACACTGCACTTCAACTTTCCTGACAGAAACATTCCTGAGTTTCCAGCTCTGAAATCTGCTCTCCTCTCCAGTTGCTCCTCTCAAAACTGCAGAAGCGCTAAAATGATCTACAGGCAGACAAGGCCAATTCAGCTGATGTGGTCGCAAGCAAGCAGAAATCACACGGTTAGAGAGGCCTGTAGTGCTTGCTGAGAGCTTCTCCCCTCACTCAATAGTCCAAAAATAAGACACTTAAAAAAATGAACTGGACTAAAAAGCCAAATCTTTCAAAAATATTAATAATGCCCTTATTATTTATATTGTAAGCACTGGATGTTGACAAACAGACCCTAAAATTTCCTGAACTGAAAAAAGACAAATGTAGTATGAGATAAAGGTGCATAGGCTGGCATTCTTTTGACACTGAAATGGAAAAAAAACAATTCCTTGGTTCTCTAGAAAGCTCCAAATTGCACATTCATAGCGTTAGCAGGCAGTTAAAGCCAAGCTAATTTTTTTTTTTCTGACTCACTCAGCTACTTCTGATGTCTCTAAACATCATCATTTCATTGACATCTCCTGTAACAGAATAAATGTTAAGAAGTACCTTGATGAAAAGAATAATTATAATAAAAAAAATAAACTCCCACACCGCAAACCCATTTTCATCAGCACCGTTTCTTCAAAAGGTGCATGGTCCCACACTTATAGGAAAAAAAAAAGTTCTAACAAAAGACATAAGCTTTCAGGGTTTTTCTCACCTGGGCGACGACATACCACACCATCACCAAGTTTCAGACACTGTCTGTTCAGTCACAGGAGCTACCACCACATGTAGTGATTTGACGTCACACCACATTAATGCAGTTTCCACTGCCGGCTGTCGCCCTCTTGCTGCAGTAGGTGAAGCTGCTGTGATTGGTGGAGGACCCGTTCATGTGCGACGACTTTAGCTCCATCTGGCAGGCGGCGATGGCTGCATTGAGCTCTACCTGAGCCCGGTGCACGACGTAGAACATCAGGCCGATGCTGATGACGATCTGCGCAAGACAGAAGAAACTCATTCTGCTTTGCTTCAACCACAAACTTTTGTCTAAAAAGCTACCAGTCTTTCGTAAGAGCTTCAGATTGACCAAGCAGCTATAAAACTTACCATGAAAAACTGCTTGAATAGAGCTGTGAAACTAGTTTGTTGGGTGGTAAGATACTAACTACAGAACCAGGGCTATCTGCCTATAGGTAGGAATAATCTGATCTAATTTTTTTTCCTTGGCAGGTACTGATTCTAATACCTCAGTTCAGGATATTTGCCAATACCATTAGCTGATTTGATACCAGTACTCTCTTATTCCCAAATTTGAAATCTGTACACCACACTGCATCCAACTCCTTGTGATCATTTCTATTTAAAGCATTAGTTCAACACCACTTTCTTGCCAAGAGTTAGATGAGAAGATTGATACCACTCTCATGTCTGTACAAAAAATATGAAGCCACTGCCAGCAGCTGGTTAGCTTAGCTTAGAACAATGACTGGAAACAGGGGGAAACAGCTTGCCAGACCTATCCTCAAAAGAGAACAAAATCAGCATACCGGCACCTCTAAAGCTCAGTAATTAAGATGTTGATGTCGTTTGTTTAAGCTGCACAAAAACCAAAGTGCAAAAACTACAATTTGCCATTTTAAGGGGGGTCATGAGCCGGGCTGTTTCTCAGCTGGGAGCAGTTGGCAGGAAACCAGTGGAGAATCAAGCAAGTTAATGTTTCCCAAAAGAGTATTTCCCAAAATGTACAACTATTTGTTTAAGGTAACATGAGGGCAGAGCTGCTGTGGTGCTAAAAAAGAGTCTGCAGCCCAACATATTTTAACAAACGTTACAGGTTGTTTCAACTCTGAATGTTACAATAACACTGAAAAAGAAATGTAGTTAACATGCAAAGGTAATAGACCACAAACTGGAAAATACATAAGAGTCAACATTCCTCAAGATTCTTCTGCATCTGTGTGTTTCTCTGTGTTTGCCGTTGAAAAAAGAAATGTTTGTATGTATGATGTGTGTCCTGCTTGGCACACAACAGCAGGAGATAACAGGGCTTTATCAGCTCCTCCAGATGGAGCTTCCCACCATCAGTGTTAAAAAAAAGGCTTCTACGTGATTAAGACCAGTTGTCAATTTGGAGCAAGAGCTTTCGGTTCTGTATGAAACACTGATACCCACTTAATCTTGAACTGACCCTTGACCTCTGTGAACTTTACACAGAAGCCACCGCTGATCCCTGAACACTTGTGATGATTAAATGAAGCTGAACAGGTGTTGAGGATCTGGTAACAGCTTGAAATGATCTTTGAGGCTAGATAGAATTGAGGGCATATTTTGGTTCTCTATATAAGATTTAACATTTGTACTCTAGAGGTTTACGTAAAGACTGGAAGAGGCAGATGTCTTGATTTTTGAACTAGGATACAGTTTGAGAGGACTGGTGGACATGAATTTTGAATGTAAGAGAGAAAAAAAAACAAACAAAAACACAAATAGCTGCCTATCACTTTACTGTTTACTGTTACACAAATATTATCCTCAGAAAGGAGGAACAGGTATGTCACCTGCAGTCTGAATGTGCTCTATGTATTATCACCACCATTAAACCTCAGTGTTTACAAGAGAATACTAAAGCTCTGAAACAACATATTCCACCTGCATTTCTCAGAACTAGACAGTGAGCAGTCTCTTCTGTTTGTGTGGCAGAGGCCATTTGGGTTGTGTCAATAGAGAGCATGTTTTTCCTGTTGCCATCTCAATGCCTTGGTGAACAGTGTGTACAGAGGTGATCCTGAAAATCACCTTTGTACACTTGAGACTGTCTGGCCCCGGTGTGCCACAAGAACTAATTAGGAATTCGCTGTATTCCTAATTGCAGAACATTTGGTGGAAATGTAGCTAGCAATGATGAGTGTGATGCGACAGGCTCTGCTGTGCACCACAATGCTGGTTTTCCATTTTAAAATGTAGAAAACAAAGTTTACGAGTTCAGCCATTTTGATGCAAAATTTCCAAAATTATTTTAATACCCCAAAAAAATGTTGAATGGTGAGAGTGAAGTGTCCACTGCTCTCCTGCCTGCCCTTACTTTGTTATTTTAAGACCATGACAAAGCAAAAAAAAAAAAACCCAGGGTTATTTTAGAACATTAGGAAAATCAGTATCTTCTAACTTATTGTATTATCACCGACAGCTCACCTGCAGGCTGAACACAAAGTAGCCGCTGATGCTCTGCTCAGCGATGACGTCCTCCATGGTGCGGAGCGTGGTGCCCAGGTAGGAGTTGAGAAGCTGGGTGGGCAACAGACCCACAGAGGAGGCCACCAGGTAGTTTGGCAAGGACACGTCTGTGATCTTAAAATGGAAACCGAGATAAGAAACATGTATCAATTTACAATAAAGTAACTTAAAAATTCTGCTTTCTGTCTGTTTTATATTGACATGAAAAACAAGAAAAACAATCCAACATCAATCCTGCATATCATGCATTTTTATTTAGGATTAGGTTTGAGGTTCAACATCATTTCATATTACTGTTTATTATTTGTAGTTTAGAAACTTCATATTCAAAGGACAGAACTCAGACTGAATGACAGTGTGCATGTTCCTTTGCTAAAAGAAGTAAGACAGGTGTGTAGAATCTGTTTACCTGCCCAAGCAGGCAAACAGATTTTACACACCATCTGGTATAATTACCTTGAACTACAACATGCTATCACAAGTCCTGCTCAATGTCTCATTTCATATCTCGGTACCACCTAAATATAAACAAGTGCCTGCGTTGCTGTCACCCTTGATCCCTTGATTAAGTGATGACATAAGCTGATGCGTGTCTGTGTCGGCTGTGTGAGGATGTGACCTTGGCACTGTGTGCACTGTGACTACACTGTGGCTGACAGAGGCACATCGGGGCGCCATGGCGTGTTGCTGCAAGACACTGCCTGTGCCAAAATGTTATCAGGACAGTAAAAGATTTGTGCCAGATCCAGCCCCAGTGTCTCCTCACAGTGATAAATCCTAAACCCTCTCATCACACCACATACTAATAAGACCCAGAGTTACACTTTGATTACAACTAGGCTAATCAAAACCTGGTTAACAGAGCTAATGTTGCTGTCAAGCTGTTTATCCTCTGTATGTCTCATTGAGCATGTTTTCCTCAGTGCAATAATGTAACAGTCATTTTCTCCTTGGAAGACTAGAACCAATGTGTCCACACAATGTGTCAACACAGTCAAAACGCCTGCAGCTGATCTCTGAGACATGGCATGTGAGCCAGTGAAAGCTGCAGAAGAAGAAAAAGGAATACACTGTCTTTCTCTCAGCCATCAACCCCGAGTTGTGAAGCACATGTCCTCTGAAGTCGTTTCCCACTCAGGCATCCGTCGTACGCAGCTGCCTTTTATATGTGACATGGGAAGGGCTAGTCGTTGGTATTTTTATAACCACGTAGAGAATTCCCACTGAACCTCCTACTTGTTTCTGCAAGCCTATATATCAAGATAATGTGCAAATTCAAGTGAAAAAACACCCCATCCTAGGCCTGACCTGATTCATTCAGAGCAGCAGCAATGCAGGCCTAAGATAGTGCTTGTAAACAAAGCAGGACGTAGGGCCTCTTGACTGCATAGTAAATTTCAGGATTTCTACCGTGATGCTGTTCCCCTTTTTATCTGAATGAGCACAGGGCTTACACTTTGTAATAAAGTGTGAAGCAAAGGGTGTGATTAAATGCTGCACAAACACGCTTGACTGTAGTTAGGGTCCTATAAATCACATGGCAAATTCCCAGATTGCTTCATCAGCTCATTATGACAGTAGAGCGATGGAGCCAGGCAAGGCACCAATGTTAAAGGTCATAAAGCCTGAAAGTGCCTACTTCGTCCTCCAAGGATTCACAAACATTTTTCCAGCACTGTCCCACTGTTTTGCTAACTGCTGCAGTCTATGTGTCGTTTTAGGTTACCCGCTATAATGTAGCACATCCACTTCAGCAGAAAGAAGTGGGGGGCACAGTGAAATGTAGCCTCACCCACAGAAAGTGCTTACCAAGGGCAGAGAAGACAACACATAATTCCACCATGAGCCAAAATGTGAGCTGTAGAAGAACCCACCCATGGTTAGTTTCCCCTTTTATTGTTGAGAATAAGACCATAAAGATACAATATCAGCTCAGCTTAGTAACAAGTCTCCAGGTAAGATGTATTACAAGGTGCACAGTTAAGAGTCTGAGCTGGGGTTGAAATCCCACCAAGCCAGGAAGTGAAAATGTACCAGAGGAGGCTGGCGGAGAGAGGGATTCAGCTTATTAGCCTGCTTCTGGCAGGGTCGGCTAAACTCCCTGGTGAAAGCTCCACTCTGCCATTTACCGCTCCAGCTAGAACAAAGGAGTTTCACACTGAGGTTCGTAGGATGAGTCGACGGCCTGATTTTTTCAGTTTATCTGACCTAAACCATTTTCGGTTTGGTTATTAGCTTTCTCATATATATATATATATATATATATATATATATATATATATATATATATATATATATATATATATATATATATATATATATATATATATATATATATATAAAAAGCTTGTTAGTTGCAGATATGTCAGTATCTGGGTGTATGCCAGTCCATAAATTAGAAGAAACTGAAGAAGAGAAATGCAAAAGATATGTTTTGAAACAGTTCCATCATTCTGCTATTTGTCCACCAGAGAGTAGTGACACATTTATTTTTCATCTGTAAATTATCCTGAGCATTTTTTATATGCCTGTAAGTCTGTAAACCTAAAATATGTCAAAGGGAAAAATCTCAGAAATCATGACAGTGAGTCAAATACACCCTCACAAGACTGTCAAACATTACAACAGACAGTGTGACAAACTGAATGAGGGGCAACAATAAGGCCAGTGACAGTGACAGCAGCTGGGCAACACTGTGTAAAAAGTCTGTCCCTTTGACTTTGACACCTCATTTTCACCTCTCCAGAGTGGAACAGTAAGTTCAATGTTGTGACTATGGTTAAAGCTTCAGCCCTGATCCTGGCATGAGAGGGATATTTCAACCTTTGGACACAGAGCTATGTCCTAACCATGGAGTCCAAAGTATGAACCAATGACAAATAGAAGCTGTTTAAGTCATTCAGGCAAAAGAAAACCATCTGCTAGGCTTGTATGTCCTGTTTGAAAAAGAAGTGTTCCTTGCGTGGTACTAATACAAAAGAATTATTCAGTATCTATCCATTTAGCATCACAAAAACTCTCATAATCTTGTAGCTGAAACATTATCCTAAATTTAATTCACAGCAGTTCTTCCAGTGTACTCATCACAATGGCCTGAAAAAACAACTACTGAAAAGTTTCTTTAACCTTCAATTTAAAAAATAGGTAGAGTTGTGATGCCAACATCTTAACAATGGAGGAATACACTCATCTTCAGCCTCATACTCCATTCAAATGGATTTCAAAACAGATCATCACAGATTTTGGAGAGTACCTCAGCTCTCCCCACCTATTTTTCTTGGTTCATGCCAAAATCCCTGCTTCTGTCAGCTCGCTGCTCGACTCTAATGTCACAGCCCAAGCATCTGAATTTGAGATGTTTCTCAAATACCAGCCTGTCAGTTAATATACAGTGCGTCACAAAAGTCTACTGCTGAGAGTTTACTACTCAACACATTTTCCTCTTTACACTAACATAAGAGAAAACAATTTTGGAAAAGGCAGCCAATCATGCTAATGGTCTGCATACTGCAGTTTGTCTGGGGCATCAAAACTCTTCACAGAAATGTGGCGTACATTCAGTGATCAGAAAAAAATAGAAACATCTGCAATCCAATACAAAGCCAGTAATAAATTTACAGGCTTTGTACTGGAACTGAAAGTGTGAGCAGAGAGCTGTTGACTCATCTCATTAGTCATTTTTGAAATCTGTGTGGGGTGTTGTTGTTTTGGGTTAGATTATTTTCAGTGAGATTTCTAATATCTTGCTTCTGCATGTATGTTGATGAGGGCAGACCAGGACAATGGAATAAAATAAAACTCTCTGCGCTGGGTCAATACAGCTCTGACACATCTCAAGATCTAAATGATCATAACAAAGTGGTATTTGTTGTAAGGTGGTTATGTGTGTGCATGCAGAACTGTCACAAACCAAAGCCATGTAACCAATCCCCCCGCAGCCGAGAAATCTCTAAGTACATCAGTCACCCAAGAAAATGTACTGGTTTAGCAGCATGCAATTACTGTGCTCGTGAAACGCACTTGCGTCATCTTCTTTTTCTTTTTCCTTTTCCTGCCTCAGGCCTGTGCACCAACTCCTTCATGCTTTGAGCTATTAATGCCTTTCAAGCTCCCCACTTTGCATCCACGTCTGGATGTTTGTGCAACTGTTTTCCTTCAACACTATTTTGATTCTCTGCTCACCAAACATATTTGCATTGGCACAGTGCAATTTTCAAAACAGTGGAAATTAAGGGTAAAAGAAATGTCACCACCAAAAGAAGAACAATGAAGTACTACATATGTTGACAGCTTCCCATGCATTTTAATCCAGGTGCTTTCTAGCCTGTCAGTAGTTTTAAAATGTAAGTAAAATGGGCAAAATTATGTGTTGTTTAAGTGGGCTAGATTCCACCTTAACTAAAGTAAACTGAACTTTGTTTGACTTTGCTGACTTTATCCATGTTGTGCACTGCATGAAAGTCAATTTGACAGGCCTCATATCTTAACTCAGAACATTTGTTCTTGCATTTAGGTATTGATGAAAACACTGATGCTTGCACACTGACTCTGAACCACAAATTTATTTAGATAGGCAACATTTCATCCCAGTCTAATCTTAATCAGGTCAAAATGTTTGTATATGGATTTATATAGAAATGCCATGTACATTCATTGAATCTCTGCAGTTACTTGTTTATATGCAAAGGATGCAAGCAGCCATCTCCTGATTTAGTTTTCTATTGTGCAAACCTGATACTGTTTCACTTATAGCGCAATGCCAATACATTGTAGTAACAACTGTTTGTAAGACAATTATGTGATGGGAATCGGTCAGAAAATGTAGTACTACTGAGGCACTTCCAGCTCCATGTGAGACATATTGTATAATCTGGTGCAACTGGAGATAGTGATGAGGGCTTTTTTTTGCTGCAGTATGGCTTGTAATACTCTGGAGATCTAAGCCTGAGTGGCTACATAACATCAAGTTCACCCCCAGGTCAGTATTCTTCATTAATCTTTCAATTACAGCTGGCATAACATTTTTCATGTTGCGTGACCCCCCCAGCTCATTTTTTCTACAATATAGTAACTTGTCCCTCAAGGCTTTTTTTTTCCCATTTGGAGGTATCAATGAGTTGACTGTGAAGGGTAATCAGCCAGTATAAATTATTCATGCCATGCATGAAGGTCAAGGGCCTCAGGTTAAGTGTAGGAGTGCAGCTGAGAGCAATATCCTGATACTGCTTAGCTTCATAATTTAGGTCACATGGTGTGTGATGCCTTGGCCAATGACTTTAGACTTACTTTAAAGAAAAATATGTCCATGATTTAGTCTAGATTATATTAACATCACCTGATCATTACTAAGTTCAGAACAAACAATGCTTCAAGTATGAACTTACTCCAAACTATGACTTAAACACATGATACTTATGGTTCAAACTGAAACAAAACTTGATGCCCTTGGGCTACAACAGAATCTGTTTCATAGTAGCCATTCTTCTATCTACAAGAAGAATGAGTTTCCTTTCTCTGGAGACTGACAGACTGGGGACCGGGGACGATACAGGAAATATCACATGTGGAAAAGCTTCTGGATAGATCTGATTTCCCGTGTGGTGGGAAGGCCTAACAATAAGAAAATCATTTTCTTCTAAAATCAAAAAGGTCACAGGTTTGATTCTCATGACTGCAAGTGATTTGCTGAACCGTTCTCCAGTAGGTTAATGAGCTCTGCTCCTATCTGGTCCACTGCAGTGAGTGGACGTGTTTATAATGGATTTTACCTGACTGTCTAATGTGCTTCTAGAGTGAAAAGAAAAAGATGACAATAGTGTTTTCATACTCACCGAGAAAACTGCATTTTGGAGCCCAAAAGGTATGGGGGTGAGTCTCGCTAAGGCCACGACTTTGAGTCCACTTCCTCCCTCCACCACTCGTATGACAGCACTGAGCTGCTCACTGTTCCCAACCTTGTTCAGCACCCAGTCTGTCAATAAGCGTTTGCACACCAGGTGTGCCACAAAGGTCCCTATTAAAACTCCCACCATGACTAGTCCCATACCCAGCACAAACCCATAGAGGTAGCCAGCTGCCACATTAAGAACAATATATCCCCATCCACATGGGAACGACACAATAATCAAACCAACTATAAACAGCAAGGCTCCAACAAGGCTGTCCAAGCTCTCCACCCAAAGCAGAAGGTCCTTGAGGTATTGGCGCACAAGGGCAACCGAGGAGAAGCATACAGCAGTCAGGATGCATGCCAGCAGGGCGCTCTTGAAGCAAAAGGTGGTGATACAGCATGGGTGTCTGAACTCTCCACCACTGGTGAAGGTCATCCCCCCTGTATCACTGATAACCTCAGGGTCTCCATCTGACTTCCCTATGCCAGCCCCTCTCTCGTCAAAGGCGCTGCATATCAGGATGTCAATTTTGTCACACTCATCTGTGGCAGTCCTCTGCAGCCAGCGGTTGAGCTGTATCTGTGCCTTGCCCACTGCATGCTTGACGAGCTTGGTGAAAAGCTGCACAGTTGTGGCCCCTGACATATTGGCCCTCAAATCAGCTGTGGGGACCAGCAGCAGGGCTCAGATGAAGCGTCCAACCTGGAGACAGCTGTGATGTTAGAGGTTTTCAACCAGTCTTTACATCCAGTGCAAGTCCATGTCTCGCAGTGTCAAATTGTTGAGCTTCAACAGAGACAAGTATTCATAAACTTTTAAGACGGCTTCAGCATTGACAACCCATTGTTCTGCAACTTTGAGAGCAACTGTATAGTGAGACATAAAAATGAAATCCGTCACTCTCTTTGGCCATTACATTAATTGTCCGGTTTAACAGTGTTTATCTTGGGTACACGAGCTGAGCAACGTGCCAGTCCAACGACTTAAAAGTGTCAGTTTTGTAGTCTCTGTCTGAAACACTCGCCATATTCAGAGTTGTCACCCCTCAGCTTCAGGACAGCGCAGAGTCAATGGATGGAAGAAGCTGTCAGGATAGCAAAGAGACGGGAACACTGACAAACCAATCCAACACTTATCTCTACTGAGATGTGGCGCAAAATCATTAACTTTTACAAAACCACCAGCTTTCCCATCCAGCTAACGGTAACCCACTAGCATAAATCACTGCGAGGCTAACTTACTCCCGTCGTTAGCTAACTGGCTCGCTGTGTGGATAAAGTCCTCAGCTGCATTTCAGAGACTAATGCTGGTCTTTAGCTCCGCTTCTCCCGGACAACAGAGCGACAGGCGGGACGCAAAAGTCGGATATGAAAACGCAGTTTGTCGTTTCTCCGCTGGCTGGGTGTTGTGTTCCTCTCTTCGCCTTCCCTCCGCGGTGAAAGCCACTGCTATCGCTGCTCGAGCTCTTCACACCGAACAGTGTTTGTGTCCCAGAATGCCAAGTAACCCCAGACCACGTCACCGACTGTTACGCCTCTTCATCCAATCAGAGGTAGCCCACCAAGTTATCGCGAGACTACAGGACAGATTGAGTTTGTTTTGGATCAATTATCTTTTAACGGTGTCTGCGGTCATTCACTGCGCCGCTACACAAGCAGACCTAACTACTATACAACCATGCAATCACGTGTTAATTACTTCATCGTTAGCAGCATATTCGTTGGTGGCTGTGTTGGAGCTTATTTTAACTGCGTTATGTTGTTGGGTCAGCAGTAAATGTTTTTAGTGACATTCTAATACTGGAAATAAGTTATATGGACATCAGTCATCCAGAGAAGTCATATCAAAATGTAATTAACCAGTATCTAATTAAATAAACATTTTTAACATACAGCTTACCTTATACAGAATGCATCAGGGTTTGTATTGATGCATATCTTACACATATCCTTCTGTATTTCTGTGAGCATAGCCTACAGAACAATGTAGTAGCCTGAAGGGAATCTCCCTGCTTGGCAGACTTACCATAAATTCATAATGAGGGGAGTGAAGCAGACAATAAGAGCATTCATGCATCTACCACTGCTCACCCCCGGCTCTCCCAGCTGTGGGTAAGGACAGCTTTTAGGTGGTAGTCCTCAAAAAAACTTTGTGTGGCCACTGCAGTGAGTCTCTCACAAAAGCTTACTCTTTTTCTACAACTTGACATTAAATACTTCACAGTGATTCAAAATGATTCATTTAAGCTGTGTTGAAGTATATTTGTGTGCTCTCATACCACTCCACTAGATGGAAGTGTTACATAGTTTTACAAACAATCCAAGACGCTTGTCTTGTCTTTCACAGTTGAGTTTAAGTTTTGAGATGATCGCTCTGTAATTATGTGGACAAATTAAATATCGACAATCAAATTCATTATGATTGAAAATGAAAACTTCTTTACTGTACATTTGGGGCAAACCATTACAACCAATAGAAGCTGTAATGAACAGACTGAAATGTAATTTAACAACCCTACAAGTGTAACCTCCATGTCCCCATCTTCAAATATATTGTTAGGAAAAAAAAACTAACCATAACTATAATCCTAATTATTATGGTAAACATAAAGGAAAACAGTTATTAAGAGAACAAATAAAGAAAGTGACCAAGCAAGAGCAACCTGAGAGAAACCTGAGACTGGCCTATGATATTTGTAAGGCTGATCTTTATCTTTCACTTAAAAATGTCACAAATGATCCAGATCACATTTTTACAGCTGCCCAGGGGGAAATGTCTAAGGGCATAGAGAGGACATGATGAATGACTCGTTTCATTCAAGCTGAAATGACCTTTTATCAGCCTTTGTGTCTTCTAACAAATAGTTCAGCTATATATAGCACTCTTATCATGGCACATATAGGCCCATATATTATCTGTTACAGAAGATATTTCTCAGTGATCTGAGTGACCAGGTTTGGACTCATCATAGCAGCAGCTGACATATGATAGTGTCAAAACAGACGGATACAGCCAGGAGGCTACATGTCAGGAAGTGTTGTGATTTTTGTGTCAAAATAAAAGCATGTGCATTTCAGTCTGTCGTAGAAAGTGTCGGTGTGTGTGGGACTAATGAAAAGAATACCCTCAAAATTATCCGCAGCATAATGAGATCATATTTGAGTTTGAACACGTTTTGAACACGTGGAGTGAAAGTGTTGCAGAAAGAAGCTATTTGTTAATGTTGCATTTTATAAAGTGAGACAATTAAACGTTAGATTGTGAAACTTTACTTCGGAAGTCGCGTGTTTTATTTTGGCTGCTTTAACAGCAGCACGGAGTCGCTGTTTCTGACCAGTGACAGTGATCAGATTAGAGGCACAAGCGGACACATTCCTCTGCAGTTTACTTCTAAAGCCACATTTTGGATGATGGATTGTTCGGAGGAGGTTCAGCCTGTATCTGAGGAGCCCAGCGCTCAAATGGAGCTAAAAAAAGGAATGTCGATTTTCATTGATGTAAGTAAAAATGTTTAATCCTTACTTACAGAACAAAATACATTTCAAAATATTCACAATTTATGCTTACGCTGGGGCATCCGCACTCTTTTTGAGTTTTGATTAAGTGCAGAAATTTTAGTTTTTATGTAGGGCTATAGTAACATTTAATTGAATTTTACTTAGGTGATTATTAAAATGACTGAAACTTAGATTTGAAGTGTTTCTTTTAAAATAGTTTTACACTGATTTTATTCTGCTACCATAGCCTATAAATTGTTATTTGTTGAAGGTTTTGAATCACCTGAATTAATATGGATCTCTCTAATGTATGCAGGGTACAGAAGGTTCCTTGTTTCATGGAATAGATTAATTTGACAAGCTTGACCTTTAATTTAGCTTCGTGGTATAAGGATTTCAAAGACAGGCCATCCATTTCTGTGCCACTGTTCAAAACCAAATACCAGGCTAATGAAATGCCAGAAGTTTGCTGGTTTTGAGTCTGGGTGATATTCTTGTGGCCCTTAATAAGCTAAATCTAGTTAAATTATGCTAAAATATATATATATTTATATTTTTATTGACATTAGAATATTTATTAACATTAGAATATGAAAAGTTCTAAAAGATCTTTTAGTTCTATGAGTATCATCCGACTAGGATTCCCAAAACTTGCAGATTTCCATTAGATGGTGAGGATTTGATTACTGAAATCCCATATGTATGTACCAGTACAGCAAAGGATCTTCTTCAAGTGCTTCGCTCTCATGAGCTTTCCCTCCCTTGTGTCATGGCACTGCTTTGTGCCTCGGTATCCGCCGCCTAATTATATTCCCCTCATTCCTCCACTTTCATTAAAATGTGATGTCTTAACCATAAACCTGTTGGCTGCCTTCAGTGTTTGAAAGAGACAGGAGAGGATGCACACATGGGAGCCAAGCTTTATTAAAGCTGGGAAGTCGTATCCATCACATCAAATGTCTCACTGATGTTGAACAGGTGCTTTATCTTCTGACACTGACTGACAGGGGATGAAACCACTGCTTGTCTTCCTCAGAGGCGAGATGGTTGACAGAGTGTTGCTTCTGTTATTTCTTGACATCTCCTGTATGATTGTCAGCCTCAGTCTGCTATGTGTCATTACGGCTGCATGCTGGCTCCAAATAGAGATTGCTTCCCTGTACAGTTTGCATGTGTTGTGTTTCAGTGAGGGTTTTTCTTCATCATTTTGATACTGTTGTGGTGCCAGACTTCCACTTTATTAATGGTTCGAACAGAGTAAAAAAAAAAAATCCTTTCCAATTTCTCATTGAAATTAATTAATTTTATTCATGCAAAAGATTAATTAGGATGAGGTGAGATGATGAGACCCAGTTATAAGTTGTTACATGGTTCAAAACGGTGCTGGTGTTATCAGTGTGAGCTGTGTCACGAAATTTCATGCATACTGTACAGTCAGTTAACAATATCAGGAAGAGGTGTAGCCTCTTGCAGAGTATTTGGAGAGCAGACTAAAGTAGCGCTGCAATTAACAGCTTTTTTCATTATCAACTAATCTGCAGATTATCTTCTTGATTTATTGATTCATTATTTGGGCTATAAAATGGAGAAAACTGTGAAAAATACATCATGTTAGCCTCAAGCTTCAGGACATCTCATGAACTGTCTCATCAATGACAGTCCAGAATCCAAAGATATTTTGCTTACTGTAAGCCACTGTAAGGAAAAGTACCTTATTCTCACAATCGTGAAGCTGAAACCATTGGTGTTTTTGCTTGAAAATTGATTTAAACAATGAAACAATTGTTTGCTGATTAATTGTTGCAGTTCTTTAAAAGAAACCTGGACATGTTTGATTTGGAATGAAGATACATAGAAGTGGCAAGTGACTGTTTTAACATCGGTAATTAACCATATTTTTCTCCTTGGCGTTCATTCACTCTTTACTTATCTGCTCAGCAGAATGGCCTTGTAGAGATAAATAAAGTTGTACTGAGTTGAATTAACATATGATGGAAAATAGAGATGGATGAAAGATGAGCAACAGGTAGAACTGAGATAGAGAGGGCAGACCTGTATGGGTATTGGACTGCAAAAGGAGTGACAAAGACTGATTAGCAAGAAAATTTGAAAGAATGATGTAAGTCAAAGACAGGACAGACTGCCAAGAACTAGAAGGAGGTGGGTGTGTTTTTTTAATTTGTGTCTTTAAGCACATAGCCAGATCAACCGTAAGAGGGAAAGTCCATACATTTTTCCCACTTTGGGATTCAATTTAAGATTTAAATCTTGCACATTAGAATTAGAAGAATTATACATGTGATAATGTGTAAATAGACTCAGAGTCTGTTCAGATTCTGCTTCACACATGCAAACATGACAAGAAGAGAAAGCGGGCAATGCTATTTTGAGGTTGGTGGTTCGAGCCTTTTAAAGCTGATGTGGTCATTGCCACTCTGCCTTTCATCTCTTCTGGACTGTGGGGCAGCACTATCAATAATTTAACAACACACTGCTTTTGAGAGTGTGATCAATGAGTCCCTTGCGCGCACGCACACACACTTATTTCAACTCCAATGATGTGAAACCTTTGTTGACAGCCCTCTTTTTCCCTTTCTTATTACAGATTTTACGGAGAGCTGATAAAAACGGTAAGCGTCTCACCATCCAGCTCCTCTCAGACTCACACTAACACACCCTCATCTTTCTTTGGCATTTCTTCAACCCCCTCTTTCTCCTGTGTGAAAACAGATGTACTTTCTCAATGAAATTCTGATCATGACTCTCTGCTGATACTCTTTCAGTTTCCATGGAAACAGGAAACTGACCATGCCCACTGAGGTTCAGTATCAGAGCAATAATGAAGAAAAACATCAAAAATTTGTACCAGTTAGACACTTTTATCATTGCAGACCACATTTAATGACTTAGAGGCATATGACTGGAGGTTCAAGGCAAATTCTGCTGTTGTTTCACCTCCACTATCTTGTGCAGTGTTATCACAGTGTGCAGTGTGAACACGCAAAAACACATAGTTTATTTTGTTGTTAACTAAGGACAGCAGGAGTCTGAATCCAGGTTTCTGCCTGTTCATCCAGCCCCCCTCAATCTAAATACTCTCTAACAAAGCACAAATGCAGGGAATCCAGAAAGAATTGAAATGATACTGTGTCACTGTCTCTGCAGTTTTTATGGCGCACAGGACTTGCATTTTAATTTACTGAGGCTGATTTACACAGTCAACTCAGACTGGTAGACTGTTCTGTTGTTTGTTTTTTTTGCATTAAAGAAATTAAACAAAATTCCTTTGAATTCTAATAAATTTCGATAAATCACAAATATCACTCATACAAGTTTCTTATGCACTTTCCTTCATTTTTGAGAAACACATGCAGTAGGCCTTTGTATACATTATTTAATTAACTAATACTTGAGCTATTATACATCACTGAGATGAAAATAACTTAGCTTAGCTTAGTCTTTGTGCTAAGCTAAGCTAACCAGCTTCTGGCTGTAGCTCATCTCAGCAAGAAAGCAAATAAAAACAACCAAATAATCCCTATTCTAGTTTCTATTTATTTATTCTCTATTTTTGGGGAACATGCACAGGATGTATATATTATTTTAACCTACTCTTTCATTAGCAGCCCAGAAATGCGAATACAAATGAAATATATTCTTAAATTGTACAGTCAGAGATGTTATATGAAGCTATAACAGTAGTGTGCCAAATCTCTCAAATGGACATTTTTCTTCACTGGGTGATGGAAAAAAAAGATGCCTCTATAGATAACCTCTCTCCCCCTCTCTGCTCAAGCCGTTTTTTTTCCCTGAGAAATTAAGTATCCTCTGATGAGGTTTTTTATTTAATAAAGACTGGAATCCCACTGTACAACTATGATTTTAGATCCTGCATCAAAATGCATGTAGCCCATTTATCCGACAGACTGGAGATGATACCACATTTAGTTTGCATAACTGTACACTGTACACTATCATTTTGTGTCAACTAGGACATGCTGTGAAGTGTAACCTTGCTGACACACACTTTCACAGTGAAAATGAAATATTAATAGTTTCATTGCTGGTTTTGATAGTATAGTATAGTATAGTATAGTATCACTGGAGTTTTTAGATAAGGAACGGGAATTAGGGTTTATCTGACATGTTAGCAGACACCCTGACATCACACAGTTCTTCTAGTAACGTAGATTTTGAACATGTTTAAAATAAGTGACCAAAAATAGCTGTTCAGAATTCATTATTCACATAGCATGACGTGCTTCATTATTCATTAAATGCCCGTCCCACGCTGCAAGTGATTTGTCATTCAGCAAGATAATAAGTCATCCCACATGTTTGTGTTTTGTGTTGTGCAAACAGCGGCACTTATATGTTGAGTCTGTTCCAAGATTATTTTTGAGCATGTATGTGTTTGCCTTTGTACGTCCTTCAAAGGGGGCTCTTGCTCCCATCGTCTATAGCGACATGACAGTCATACTGAACATCACCTCCAAAGCAGGTCAGCAGTGCAAATTTGAAGCTCAGCCACTTCATGTCACACAAAGAGAAGGACACTAATGGAGCCAGATCTGTATAAAAGACATGTTGTCAGTGGACAGTTGTCTTCATCCACACACTTGATGCAATCTTTTGCTGATTCAGCCCCTGCATTTTTTAACATGATGCATCCTGTGAGGGCTATCTCAGCCATCCTCATCTGCACAGAGGGTGCACTGAAATTTTTAATTAAATTTTATAATACCAATCTCCTGATGCTGAGGAATGAAGTGTGTGCTACTAACCAGTTTACCCACACACCTGCAGACACTAACCAAACTGCTTATTTGATCTTGATTTGTCTGTGATTTATGGAAAGTTTTGTAAAATGGTAACCTCGCCTCAAAGGATGTTGCGGCCCTGACTGAGCGGTCCTGACATCTTGTTGACAAGTTGCATTTGTGCTCTGTCTCCAGACGATGGGAAACTTTCCTTTGATGAATTCAAAGCTTATTTCTCTGATGGAGTCTTGACAGCTGAGGAGCTGAAGGAGCTCTTCCACACGATCGATACCCATAACACAGAGTAAGTCAATTAAATGCTTTATCTTTTAAATATTTTATTTCATAGAGGACAGAATTGACACATGGGTGATGGAGGAGAGGTTGATTTCGATAAGATGTTTCATACTCATGCTTTTTGGATAAAATAGAAATTCAGTGGCCACTTTAGCCTGCAAAGTATATTAGTTTTAACTTGTGTTTCACTCACACAAGCAGGAAATTTGAGGATATATTTGGAACAAAAAATATTCAGAGGAATTGAGCCACACTCTGATGAGAATTTATTCCTAAAGCTCAGTATTGTGAAGAGCAGCACTCCAGGCAGCATGGTTGTGTTGTTGTCTTTCAGCAAGACACAGGAGACTCATGCCAAACAAATTTCTCTGTGTGCCTGCCTGTCAGCCTGTCACAATTTTATATCGTACACGTAAGGATATATATATTGCAGCATTGTAATACAATATTATTGTTAAACTATATTGTTGTGTACCCTGGTACCACTAATACATGATTTTAATTTCCATGTCCCTACTCATTGATATTCTCCTGATCCGAAGGCTCAATGAGGAGATCCAATCACACACCATCAGTGCTTTGAATTTGATGTGACTTGAATTCAAGGTCTTATTAAAGCAGATAAACTGAGCAAGTGTGAATATTGAATGTGCTTCTTGTGCAGCCTCACTCTGTAGGCAGCCTTTAATACTCACTTTGATACTTGTCGTTTCCGCCTCAGCAGCTGATTCCTACTACCAGCCACATGAAGGAGGCAGGGAGATCACTGTCGTGTCAGGAGAGCAAACACGGGTCAGCAGAAATTAGCTGAGGCGATACAGAAGTGACTAGAACTAAATTAATACCCTGTTACCCGTGAAAAACACTCACTGGGCAATTATTTTGAAGGTAAATAGTAGGCTATCAGCATCCTCATGGAAGAGATGAAAGCCAAACAGTAGGAGAGGGGAATTAGTCTCTGAAGCTGTTGCATGACAGAGGAGGACTAAAAGTCTGCAGCCATGCTACTAGCTATATTAGCATTAACTTCATTGTACAGCTGGGGCAGATGAGAAATCTGTCATTAGTTTTGGACTTGTCTTTGTCCTGAACTTAAATAACACTTAACACAGTCTGAGAATCTTTGCGTTTTCAGTCCACCTCGGCCATGCCTGTTAGGTGTAGTTACAGGTGGAACACACACAAAGTCTGCAAAGATAGATTCTCAGCCAGAGATTGATTTTATTTAGCCATTCAGGCCAGCCTTGTTACTTCTTAATGCACAGTTGTGACTGTGTGACTGTTCAGCACTGTGGCTGTTTCACACAAAAAGTGTGGCATGAGCCAGTTTGTTGTAGTTTTCATGCATCCTTTGAACAATTCCCTGTGGATGCTTTGGTATTGTGATACTGTTTAACTAAGAATATCCTGCCCAAACTAAAACACCACATGGAAATCTTGTGTAACAGCATTACGCAACAGCAGGGTGGCAGGTGACATGCGGTGAGGTGAACAGTTGGGTGAGCACTGGCTGTGAAGAAGGCCACAGATATGCATTTGAAAATATTATAATAATGTATGTGTTAGACTGTGTTCACCCAGTCCTCAGAGATGAATAAAATTAAAAATAAGAAATTTAAAAAAATAATAAAACAGTATCTGTAGGTTTATTTCCTCTATTGTCCTCCTTTGAAAGGGGAGGGGACAAAATAACAGATCTCCAGGGCAGGCAAGACAGATTTAAACTGACAATAAAAACGGAATTAATGATTGACTATTTAATATTAATTCTATATCTGCAGTAAATTGAGAGATTGCACAAAGAACTGCATCCAAACATCTGCTGTATTTTCTGTATTTTTGCACATGAATCTACTAAATTTAAGTAAACCTGACTAATATAACTAAACTTAATGTAAGTTAGGCTAATAGTTACATTTACTTACCTTTTTCAAGACAATCAGTTTACTAGGTGTTTTTAAGATCAACTTGACAGATAGCATTAGTCATGCAACCTTTCATTGCATAATTGTAGCAGTTCTTCTACGGTCTGCTAAAAAATATATTCAGTGTCTGGAATCAGAGTCACATACTGTATGATATGGTCTTTAGTAAACATCTGACACACAAACGGGGAAACCAGTGATACTGCCTGTTTCTCTGTGACTTCTAGTGAAATTCAACAGTCTTCAGTGAAACAAATACCACAGATGTGTTTCACAGAAATAGAGCAGTCACACCAGTTTGCTGAAAAAAGTCACAAATCAAAATACTCTACTCTTAAGGTTGCTGTAGTGAGTGAGAAGCTAGAGGAGGATTTCTCTGTCAGAAAGTTTAAGCTATCCTTGAACCTGTCTTACTCTGCTCAAACAGTCTGTTTCAGTTCTGGGTAAATCTTCTGTTTGGTCAAGCTATTGGCCATTGGCCATAGATCAAGATTAAAGATAAAAAGGCATGCAATGAATACAATAAGGCACAGTAAACAAAAAATTAACAAAATCAAAGCAATAGAGTCTGAAATATTCTGACTTTTTCCAGTCCCTTGTGCAGGTCAGGCATCTTCAACATCAGTTGTTTGATTTTATTAACAATGTTTAAAGAGCATCCTGGTTATAGTCTTCATTAAAATGCTTGTATTTACTCAAGGCTGTGTGTCAGTTGTGATACATCCTTCATTGGTGTATTGAGACAGTATTTTGCAAACAGAGGATGAAGCGCTTTGAGCCACAGCAGCTGAAGAAGCTTTCTAAAGATGGCATTTTCCATTCCCTCTATAACTCGCTACCTGCTGCTGCAAGCACAACCTCATCATATCACTGCAATAAAGGAAAGACTGTAGGATTCACCTAGAGGCTACCTCCTAACACAGGATCAAATATTGATTATTGTATTTTTTTTAATTCAATTTCATTTCATTTTTGCTACAAATACCTGCAGGAAATTTAATTATATGAGCGGGTATGTCTGTGTTTTTTAAACCATCGAAATAATTTGTGATTTTACGGAGGTGAATGCACACTGCTAAAGTGGCACTGACACTGCTAAAGTGGCTCTTTCTCTCACTATTTCCAAAATCAATCTGGAAAATAATCAGCAGCATTAATCCATAATGAAGATAGTCATTAGTTGCAGCCTTGTATGATTAAAAATTAGCTCCATCTTGCTGCAACTGAAAAATGCTGTTTATGCATTTATGCAATACTTTAAGCACATTTACCTGATTATACTTACATACTTGTAACAAGTAACATTTTTAATATTCATCCTATTTCTGATAGTCTTTACGATACAGCTGTCTTCAGCGTTTCACCTGTGTGTGGTCCATTAGTAAATAATATGCCTTAAAATGTCAAAACAGACGATTTTCCAGCAACACAGCTAAGAGCTTTTTAGTCTTTTGCTCGGTTTAGTGTCTAACCTCTGCTTTACCTCCTCTGTTCTTGTCTGGCCTCTGTGGCGCTAAGTGTTTTCTTCTGTTTGGACCAATTGATTGCTGCAGTACTTTCCCCCTTGTGAACAACAGCAACAGCTTGTGTGGAATAGAGTTAAAACCTATGTAATTCCCCAGCCTCGTTCACTGTTACACGGATGTCTCCTTTGTGTCTCTTGAAGATATCTGTACAGAGGATACAATGGCTAATTGTCCACTTTGAAATGTTCTCTTCACCCCATCACCTTTACCCCTTTCTTTCACTCTTTTTTCTATCTGTTTCTGTCTCTCTTTTTCAGACACACAAACACACTCAGAGCTCCCTGAAACACGCTGATGCATGGACGTTGATCACAAACAGCCAAAATGTATCAGGGGTTTTCTGTTGTAAAATTCGCTGTCTGGCCTATAGCCCACTCTGGGGGCAAAAAAAAAAAAATGCGGCTAAATTATTCATGACATTTTTTACTTGCTCCCATTTGTCGTCCTGCAGTGATTCACCAAATCACAGTCCAGGAAAAGTTTTGCAGAGATGAAAGAAAAGTCTGTCACCTCCTTTAACCTTGAAAATTCTTCTTATCTAAATATCTCTCTCATTTTTTTGTCTTTCAGCAACGTGGACACCGATGAACTCTGTGGTAAGTTGAGTGTTCATCTAAACAAATGTAACTTTGAATTTTAGTAATATAAGGCTGCACTCTTCTACTTGCTTTATCTTGGCTTATCCAAGCTCAGAGTCAGGAGCACCACAGACCCAAATGCTATTTGACATTTTCCCAGCATAAGAAAAGAACCATGTTAGACGTGGTCACATGCTCTCTGACCAAACCCCTACAGGCTGTGTGACTGAGGTGTCACACCAGTGCTGCTTCAACAAAACACCTAAAGCCCTGTCCCAACTGGTTAACTCACAAATTCTTTCTTTCTTTTTTTTTTTTTTTGAAGAGTATTTCTCCCAGCACCTCGGCGAATATGAGAATGTTCTTGCTGCCTTAGAAGACCTGAACATGTCCATATTGAAAGCAATGGACAAAACAAAGAAGGTAAGATCTGAATCAGCAGAGAATCCAATGAGCCAAGATAATTATGCAGAACTTTTTAATCGTGGACATTAATGCTTGGTGGACACTGTAGAGTGTCCAGCTGTGACCAGTGTAAAGACTGGGTTAGCAGTGTGTGTATGGTGTGCATGTGTTTCAGTTTGATTAAGTTATGACTCTGAAAACAAGGGCGTGATGTTTGTGACAAACTGGGGAAAAGAATGATTAAAAAACAAAAAAACTGCTTACATTAAGAAGCCTTGAGTATTTGTTCAGAGTTCTCATTCAAACAGTGTATTCATATTCATTTACATTCCTGTGACATACTCATAACACACGCCCACAACTCCGCACAGTGAACATCACACTGACATCTCATGCCGTGCACATACTGATAATAATAAGAGATGTTTGATTTACTCACAGTGTGGCCTGAGTTTCACACAGCAAATCTCTCCCAGCATGCTCCTGTGCTGCCCAGCTGGCTTCCTCAGATCTCCCATTAGTCAGATTTCCATTACAGAGCCAAAAAGGACGAGCCAGGGCTCATTCATGCTACTAATTAAACCCCAGAACAAAACATGTTATGATTCTTTTTGGACTTGTAGCCAACATAGATGAGGAATTAAATGGGTTGTGGCTGCGTTACCAAACAAATACTCCTTTTGATCCTTTATTTTTTTTGTAAAATGCTCTTGATTTTACTGTAGAGCTGTGGTTGAAGCTGAGTACCTTGTACATTATCAGAGAGAAGAAGAAGAATGGTGAGAGTGGCAAAGGAGAAAATATACAAATAGACAGGTACAAGATCAGGGACAACAGAAAGACTGAAGGGACAAATAATAAAGAGAAATGGAGAAAGAATGACGTGGTGGCTTACTAGATCTGTGGGGAGAGCTTATTTTTCTTTCTACCAGAGTAGTGTCTCATCTGACACATATGACACATGCTGTGAAGCTCAAATCGCCCCTCAGATCGGCACTGAAACAGACACAGCTCATTGAGGCTCCTTCAGAAACAGTGTGAGTGTGGGAGTCAAACCGTTCATTTGTCAGGGGTAGTTTTTTATTAGCACAGAAGGAGGTTACACATGTCGACATTCAACTTCAACACCTAAAAACAATGTGGTGACAGATAAAGGTTTTGGTTTTAGTAAATGGTTGGACACTTAATGAACGGAAAAAAGACAACAGTGAGGAGAGATTTTAAGAAAATAGTGTCAAATAATGCAGAATTTCAAGAAATGCTTATAAGACAAAACGGATTCTAAATAAATGTAGTTGCAAAAAACAATTTATACCCTTGAAATAAGTTTTTCACTCCATACAAAAGGTATTTTTCCTTGAAGAAGATTTCACCAAAGCTGGACCTGCAGGAGCACAGCAGTGAATTACACAAGCCTGAAATTCAGCCTTCTTTTCTGCAAAGGCAATGAACAATCCCTTTGCAATCTTTCATAGACCTCAACATGCGCCGAGCTGTGATGAGGTGCGAAAATCAAATTGCACCTCAAATCATTTTCTGTTCTCCAGGAGAATAGTTGAGAGCAGGAAGTGAGACAGCAGGAGAGAAAGGAGGGAAACAGCACAGGCAGAATGGATGTGTATTTTAAGGTCTTGCTGTGGATTTTTTGTAAAGCCTTGAGTCAGCTCTCACAAAGTACACAGGAAAAAATGGGACAAATCCTTTTTTTTTTTTTTTTCGATTTACTGTCTTCAAGTTGCTCCCTCACAGACATATACTCCAAAATGGATATTCGAGCTCAAATGAAAACAAATTATTCTGGACAAATTGAACAGAACTGAGGAGCTATTGACCAAGGCAATAACTTTCAAATGAAATTACTAGGATTACTAGGATTTCACACTGCTGATGTCTCTCAGGAGTCTTTTAAAGTCTTTACTCCTTGAAGCCTAAATCATAGTTTCCTCTTCTACAAAGCGTGTGTGAAGCCACAAAAGATTTCTGTGACCCAAAAATGAGTCATAGTACAAGAAAAGACAGAGAAGAAATATAAAATGCCCTGTATTTCTCTGTCATTTGTCATGTATTGACTGAGTGAGGAGTACAACAGATGCTGCATTAGTCACAGACTAAAGCTCAGTTGTCTCTGTTGAACTGTATATGTATTTGAGTGGGTGGTCTCTGGCTGTGGATGTGTGTGAGGGGGCTGGCTCTATGTGTGTGCGTTGGAAGCTTGTTAGCGTGTGCTCATGAGGTAATTTGTGTATACGTGTGTGTGTGTGTGTGTGTGTGTGTTTTGCGTGCATGCATCAAACATCCATGCACATGTGCGGGGGAGCTGGAACAAGAGTGTGGCTCTAAATCACAGCCAGGCATGTATACGTATTTGTTCGGCTACATTTGAGGTTTAATTTTGCAAAAACAATCATGCCAAAGCTATTTACAGGTTTGCCATGCACAACCTCCTTTCCTAGCGGGTCTCAGGTGTTCATCACCTGCAGATAGAGGCAGTTGACTGAGTACTCACACTGCACCACTACTGTCGAGTTAGAGTTCAACATTTTTTCACAATGGCAAACATTTTGATGCAGGAAAATAATATTTATTGACTACAGTAGGCCCTAAGTCAGTTCAGATTGAGTCTAGTGTGTTTACTAAGCAGCGATTTGCACATCAGTAAACAGGCTCTATCACAGAAACTAGTTCTTACAAATTAGTTGTTTCTAAATTTATTCAGGAAGAAGTTAGGAAGGATAAGTAATTAATTTATGAATAGCTAGTGCAACCCAAGTTCTAGTTCTGCCAAATCACTTCAGGGTATTTCACGTCAAGCAGCTTATTTTTGACTTTTGATGACAATTTGCAATCAGGGTTTGAAAAATCATTTGGCAAAGATAGAGTGAGATATGATTTGTGGAGCAGGTTGGGGAGTATGCAGTCATAGTCCTGACTAAAAGGCTTAAATAGCGTGATTGTGGCAGCAGTGTGGGGTCAGAGTCTGAAGTAGAAAAATGTTGAAAACTACAAGGCACCATCTCCAAAAAAAGCCCCCCTTTGACCTTTTGTACGACTGAAAATGAAAGATGAAGGGAAAGGCACAAAGGAAAGGAAAAAGGCAGACCTTAAGCTGTTTAGAATGGCTGTAGATTGGTGAGGCGCACACGCACACGCGCACACACACACACACACACACACACACACACACACACACACACACACACACACACACACACACACACACACACACAAAGGTACAGATCACAGGAGGTAATCTATGCTCAGATGGTAGAGACTGACCTTTACCAGTTTTGTCATGACTCACTCTCACTCAGTGAATGTGCATGCATGTGCAAGTGTGTGTGCATGAATGCGTGTTTGCTGATCGTGTGTCAGAAGATCAAGCAAACCCTATGACCAATAACGATTCTGGGTTTTTTAAAAGGCAACACTGCAAAAACCAGAGGTTTTGTGCATTTTGTTCTCATGGAAAACAGAGTACAGATTGTTATCTGTCACATTTTAGGACAAGCTGTTCAATCTTTGGTCAAATAGGTTAGGGAGAGGACCGATGGGAGAAGCCTGGGACTAATGATCCTCTCTGTATTCTGGAGAAGAGTTCAGCTCTCTCATGGGAAGACTCCCGCTCAACATACTTTAATTAGAGTGTGTGTGTGTGTGTGTGTGTGTGTGTGTGTGTGTGTGTGTGTGTGTGTGTGTGTGTGTGTGTGTGTGTGTGTGTGTGTGTGTGTGTGTGTGCGTGTGTGTGCTTCAACAGTCTGATAAACACAAGCAGCTTTTAAAATCAAACCATCTTCATTGTACATTTGAAAATGAAGTAATTACAAACAGACAAAAACATTGAAGTCAGTCTATTTCTCTTTCTGTCACACACACACACATACACACACACACACACACACACACACACATTCCTGTTAATGCATTAGTCATTCTCTAATCTAACTCGCATTAGCGTTTCCCTTCAAGTCTCTCATTGTTAGTCGAGTGTACAAACAGTTGCGATGCTGAAAACTGTGTGAGCAGGTGCAAACCGCAAACTCTGTTGTGCCGAGCATCACTCACCCCCCTTTGATTTGATCCAAAACAACACTCAGCCCTCCTGCTCTGGTCCAGGCATAACAAATGATAGCTCTCCAGAATGTCATTCACTCTTTTTCCATCAGCTTTCACTCACAAAATAACATATATTGCTTGGTGTGGAGGAAGTTATTTCTTTGGCATGATTTTGAGTGAAGATCACATATTCGATGTTACTTTTTATTATGTTTTTTTCTCTGATAGAAAGTTAAAATGCATTCTTTAAAGCTGCACTAATCAATATTATCATAGTAACAATGGATTAAATAATTACTTGTATGTGGAGAGTGATGTTACCACTGTGGAAGATATTAAATCTCTCCATCCTATATGGATGTATATGTTTTGCTGTCCTGAAGTGAGCTGACAGATTGCCAACATCAGACTAGCATGACTGACTGAACACATCATAGGAGGTGGATTTTAGCAGATAGGAGATGGAGAATGTGAACACCAAGGATCTGACATCTTCTCCTTCCTCCTCTTCTGTAGCAGGCCTGTGTAATCTTTGCTAAATGAATGATCTTGTAGGCATCTTTTAATTAGCAGGGGAGGTCTGGACGTTGAGTGACTCTTGGTTGGCATGTGAAACTTGTCACAGCTCCTCTTGTTGTACCCTATCATTCTTCCTACTCTAATTCCTCCTCCTTGCCTTGATTGACAGGATTATCAGGAGTCCACCCACCTGGAGCAGTTTGTGACCCGCTTCCTGCTGAAGGAGACAACCAATCAGCTTCATTCGCTTCAAAGCTCACTCGAGTGCGCCATGGAAACCACAGCCGAGCAGACTCGCCAGGAGAAGTAAGAGAAAAGACCTCTCAGGACCCTCACACATACACACACATACACACACACACACACACACACACACACACACACACACACACACACACACACACACAGTTAGTCTTTTAAAACATAGACCAAATGTATTGTATAATGGCAGCCGTAATTACAGTTCTCACAGCTAGTCTAATAATTTTGTCCAAACCACAAGCTCTAATTTATATCTCACATTTTTCACTTAAATGATGCTTTTATCCAAGGTGCCATACAACAAAACAGTTTCTTACGCTGTATTTGTTAAGACCACCTGCTCTTCCCTATAATGCAGCAGATATCTATAATCCTCTCTTTATTTGATCACTGTGTAGATCCCCTTCCTGTGGGGAAATATAAGCAAACGGAGGAAGTAAATTAAAAAGGGATTGTTGAGACTTGAGAGAAATTAAATATGGAGAGTAGCAGAATACACCTGAATACAAGGAGGATGCCACTGGTTATGTGTCAAATCAGAATCAAAACACAGAAAAGCAAAACAAGTTAGGTGTAGGAAAATGCATGTTATCGATGAGTTATTTCAGTCTATTAATCACATTACCCCTACTCCAACTCTGTCTTTAATACAACTAGGATATACTAAGATTTATATATAAGGATTTTACATGACAGTACAACAGTTAGATTATGACCTTAATGTGGTTATGAGTAAATTATTATCATGTTTATCTGTGAACTGACTGATAATGAACACTGACCCACACGCTTTTTATGTTTGAGAGGCAAACCTGAGGCACAGGGGGCTGTGTGTGTGTGTGTGTGTGTGTGGTTGTGTGTGGTTGTGTGTATGGGTGCATGCAGTATTCGATCAGTCTGCTTCTGCATTCAGAATTCAGGCATGCCCCTGGTGTGCTTGGTTCATTAGTGATGATGACTCACCAGTGTACAAGTGCACAAGATTTCATGTACAGTTTTTTTTTTGTGTGTGTGTGTGTGTGTGTGTGTGTGTGTGTGTGTGTGTGTGTGTGTGTGTGTGTGTGTGTGTGTGTGTGTGTGTGTGAGTGTGAGTGTGAGTGTGTGTTTTCATGGTGTATTTAAAGAACAGGTAATGACGCACGGTCCGTTTGCATCCCCTCACCTGTCTGACTTCACAGTCGAGCTGCAGCTTCAACACCTTAGCCACGATTCGCTGCAGACATCTGACAGCCCTACATTCCAGAGAAACAAACTTTGTTATAATCCCTTATCATCATGTTGACCTGTTAGAAAGTAATACATGCAGTTTAATTGGCATTTTGACAGTAAATGCTGCTCTACTTGTTGCCACTGTAATGGAAAAATACTGCTGTAAATATTACTGAAAATGTTACATTGCTTGCTCACTCTATAAATGGGTCTGTATGCTTCAAACAGCTCTTGTCAAATGGCGCAACAGTGTCTGAAATAAAGGTGTACAAATGAATCATTCTCTACAAATCTTCAAAGTGAAATTACTCTATGGATTTACCACAGACCAAGAGCGAACCACACATTTGAAACACATTTGAATGGTGAAAAAAAGTGAGCGAACTGCATCATCAGTAACCACGATTTTTTAAATTGAACTGAACTTTGTAATCTGATTAAAATCAGCCTGGAACTAGTCCACCGCTAGTCTGGAGCCCTTAACTTTCTGAAGCAATCTGACAAACACACCCACTTTACACAGCGATTAGCCTGGTGTAGAGACATGAAAAAAGTGGGCAACTCATCCCTCACTATGACGGCAGGGTTTTTTTGCCCCTCATTTGAGTGTGGACATTCTTAACACTTGTGACTCATCATATGAACTAGTTCATTTCAAGGAAAAACCCTAGCCTTTAGTATCACCGCCTCTGCCTTTGATATGTTTGTCTACATTATATCGACAACTGACAAAATCATGACAAACTATTTCAGCATTTATCAAATGTAACTCTGTTGTAGGACTTCACAACCTCCTTAGCAAGAATACTTGTTTTTTTTTACACATTTTTGCACGAGTTCATCTTAAAAGGATCCCTGTAGGATTTTTTTTTCTTTTTTTGCTCTCCATCATGTCCCTTTTCTCACCATGACCATGATTATACCTGTTCTCACAGGCAGAGAATTCTTGGCTTGCGTAATTGATCATTTGTGTCAGATAGACCATCACATATTCTTCCTTTCCTCCCTCCCTCTTCTCACCTCCTCTAAATGTCTCTTTCTCTCTATTTCCCTCTCTTGTTATTTTCATTTCTCTTTCCCCCTGACTCCCAGAGAAGCTCCTTCTCCTCCAGCATCCATCTCTGAATTGCCGCACTTGAGAAAGTCCCCTGTGCCCCTGAATGCCCAGACATCTAGAGGATCTGACTGTTTCTCTGGTGGCTTTAAATGGGTTTCTGTGGTCAGGTATACATGTGTGAAGAGGCTGTGGACAAATGGAGGCTCATATTCATGGAGGCTCGGCAACACTTGGAAGTTTACAGTGCTATGGGTCATAAAATAAAAACGCCTCACCAAAGCAAAGCTTTATTGTGTGAGGCATTTATAGGTTTGTTGATCAGTGATAAAGCTTCAGTGATTGCTGCTCCTGAAACCGAGAACTGTTGTTCGCCTTTTGCTAATTCTGGCCACAGCTTTCTCTGTAGAGCTAAACCTCCCTTCCAGGGAGGAAGGGGGAGGGAGCTTCCCTGGAAGCTGTGGGTGAACATGACAATGGGAAGGCTACAGATCTTTGCTCTATTACAGGTCTCAAACTGCTTTAGCAATTAAAGTTGCTACGTATGTGAGAATATGACTCACTGGCAAACCAAGAGGGACCCGCCACCAGTTCCTCCTCCTCCTCAATACCTCAAGGATATGAACATGTTTGACTGGAGCCAGTGGATTAATTACAGTGTATTTCTCCCAGATGTGGAAAGGAGCACTGAAAGTCTCTTATGGAGTCATATGAAGCAACCAGACTCTCCCTAACAAAAGGAGATCATTCTTAATGAGCTGAATGGGATTTTAGTATTCGAGAAAAAGCAACTACCTTTAACTAAAAATGTGAGCTATTAAATACTGTTTATGTTAGATATGTAAAGGGTAAGTGATTAAGCTGGAAATGTAGAAAAGATCAGTGTAAGGTCTGAAAATGTTAGAAAGGTTGGAAGAGAGTCTTTTTTCAAGAGCCTTTACACACACACACACACACACACACGCAGACATATAAATATGAGCATGTGAACTCACCTGCACACACACACACACACACATGCATCCCCGCAGACACCCAGAGGTCTTCTCAAAATATGGGGCCAAACAACTTGACAGCAGAAAGATAAATCTTAGGTGATGTCACCCTGCGGCTGCATGTACCTTGTCACTGGCATTAGCATCACTCTCAGACCAACACAACACAAATATAATGAAAGCCAAGACAAAATTTAGGCTTGCTAAATTTATTCTCAGCCAAGACATGTATTCATGAGAGTGTGGGCTTCAGTCACCCATCTGAAGTGTGCCTTCTTAAATTGTTGGAAAAAAAAAAGAACCAAATATTGTCAAGTCCTGAAACATTTCAGTTGTAAATCTCAAACCTACAAAACGCGAGTGATCCCTCTTCTGTTTTTGGTGCAAATGATTACACACAACGAATGCTCGCAAGCAGCACTTGAATCACAAAGTCACAATTTCTTTTTATTTTTGAGATCAGCAGATAGTGGAGACCAAATTCAATTGAATTTTTTTTTAAATTGTGGGGCCCATCTGTTATATGGTGTGTGCAGCGCACCATATAAACCAGCAGAACAAAGGGTCATTTAATGTTCACAGTCACGACCATTTTAAAAAGGAAATATGCTAAAACATGGTATGTCAGAATAATTATTGTCCTCTTTTGTCTCCAGACAGGGCCCACCGAAGCCAGAGGTTTTGTCCATCCAGTGGTCGGGTCGTCGCTCCAATCGGAGACTTCAGAGGAACAGCAGCCTGTCACCCAACAACCCGCTCCTCAGTCTCGTCAATTCAGGTGAGTTTTTATGTTTCTTATGTGTTCATGTGTTTTTTTCATATGTTCTGTTGTGGGTTTACGTAGGTGTGGGAGGGAAAGTATATTGAGGGAGAGACAGAACAGAGCTTGAAGAGGAGGGTCAGGTGCACATGTGTTTTCATGTGTAGGTTTCAAAGCTTCTGAATGCTCTGGCTCTGGCTCAGGTGAAGGTTAGTGGTGTGGGGGGTGGTGAGCTACAATGTTCAGAGAGAGTAAACGGCGTTTGTTGATGACTGTTTGAAGTGGGTACTATTTCATACACAAGTACACTTATTATACAGGCTTCTGCGGCTGCACACTGCCTCAGCAGTCTGTATTGGATAGAGGCACTCTTTCTGAGCACACAAAAGGAAATAGAAAATTAAAGTGGAATAAAAGAATATTGATCAGTAATCCAGAGACTGATCACATTACTTTTTAAGCCTGAACTTTATACCTGAAGCCAGTCACATCACTGCTGCCCATATCCAAGGTGGAATCTGTAATTTCTAATCATAGTATCTGGTCAGCTCCCTACCACTGTGTGTCTTGTAACCTCACCATGTGTGCAAACAGACTAAAGACACAACACAGCAGACTCCTTTGACTTGTCGTAGCAGGAGAAGCACAGGTGAAACAAATTTTGCTCCATCAAGCATCCCAGTAAGTCAGTTCATCAGTTACACCTGTGCTAAAAATGTCTGCCCTGGAAAAGGTTTAATGACTCAGAGCAGAGTTTGCATTAGTAGAGCATTTTAGTTGCTACATAACCATTTTTAAAGTAGCTGTTTATGAATTGACTGACATGCATCAGCACATGTATAATTCTCTGTTAGAAAATAATGGTTAAGTACACTCACTTTTTGTACACTGCCAGCAAAACAGTAAACTAAGAAGATTGATATGTAGTACATACTGTATAGAATTAGTATGGATTTGGGACATGGTGTTAATGTCTCCACATTAACCTAGAAGACTAATGAATTTCCAATTTTTCCAATCTTTTTTGGTCAGTTTTTCATTGATCTTTATTCCCAGCCTGGTTGTTGTATGTATTTAACCATTGTTTGCACACAGTCAGTTTTCCATTAGACCTCCATTATGGCTCCAGCTGTGGTTGCTAGGCGATCTGTGAATCAACTGCAGAGCCTCTATAAACTTCGATTACAGGCCTCAAAGCTTTTTTTATTGACTGGCACTGTCATACGTTGCATAAGATGAAAGGAAACCTTGAAATACCTCCTGGGACACCAGCACTATTTTAGAGTATTCAGTCCAAACAATCAATAGAGGAAAATGTGTTTAAAATAGAGTTGATGTATGCAGCTCCTTTCATCCCTTCATCTTTGTTGTTTACTCTTTCTGTATAAAATCCGTCCTCCTCTCTGTATCTCCTCTAGGTGTTTATGAAGAAGACAGCCAGTGGATGATCCAGGTCAACAGACTGCAGAAGCTTATCGACCGCCTAGAACAAAAGGTGGCTTCCTTTCTTTGAAAATTTCCACGCTCCGTTCTTCTTCTTGCCTTCTTCTTTTCTCTCCAGCTTCGCTCGTTTCTCATCTCCGTCTGTCTTCTCTCGCCATCCCAGGCCATCTGGTCGTTACATCGCTCTCTCAAATTAACAGCAAATTATTGCAAGTGGATTCACAACAATATTAGCTAATTAACTCAACCCAACAACACCCTCCCACGTACAAACACATACACATATGTACAGTATACGGGAAATATCAGCTGCACACAAGCTGATATATTTGCGTGTGCTGACTGTAACGTTACATCTGTTGTAAAGATGTTTTTTAGGGCGTAAAATATGGAGCAGCTTCTTTCTCTACATGTTGACCTGGTGAATCCAGAAAAGGCTTTGACCCCAAACTGATTTATTTTTGCTTATTTCATTCGTCATAGTTCTTCAGCCGTGATGCAAAAGCACATTAACGTAACATCTAAATACAGAGAAAACAAATTTGAAACAACCTACAGAATATAATGTTTATAATGTTTAGATTTTTGCTTTATTTTATTTTCTATTTTATTTAGTCTTTTATTTCTTCTTATTGTATTTCTTTTGTATTTCGACTTAATTATATTTATATTATTTGTACTGATTAATTTAATTTTACTTTAGCTTATTATTCACCTTGCTTCATCCTTTATTCATTTCACAAATATAAATAGAGGACTAACCTTGGGGTCATAACTCCCACAAGGGATCACAAGATACATCTTGAGGGGTTGTGAGATAATTAACAAGAGAGGAAAGTAAAAACCATACAGTAAATCTACTACACAAGATAATATTTACGTATTTAGACTCTCCTGGAATCTTTCCATTTTTCTTGGACCTTTCTAGCCTTTTTCAGCTCATTGTTTTCAGTCACTGATGTGTTTACAGCTTTTCCCTGCTGCCCCCAAGTGAGAAAAAAAAAATCTTTCATTCTAAGTTTTTTTTCCTCTTGTTCTGCAGGAGATTCGTCTGGAGCCTGTTGAGGAGGAGGTCTTGGAGAGCAAATCGGTTAGTTTACCGACTTTCGTCTACTTTTTTGCTGTTTCGCTGCAACGACCACTTTGTGTCACTTGGTTCTCAAACGGTGGAGTAGCACTGAAAGGGAGGCCACACTGACAATAAGCGATCAGCGGTCGTCATAGCAACAGCAAGACTGAAAGTTGTCAGAAGTGTTTTTTTTTTTCAGGTCTTCCTTTGCTCTGTCTGTCTTTATCTTTTATCTTTCTGTTTAAGGCTCAATGTTCAGTTTTTAAGATGAGGCTCGTAGACAGTACATGGAGGTGTGGGGGTGAGAGAGGTAGAGAGACAGAGAAAAAGAGATGGAAAGAGAGTAGTAGCTGACAAACAAACACTGGCGGGAGGATTTCTCTTCAGCTCGAGTGTCTTCCATCACTGACACGTGAGGAAGATGAAGAACATTTATAGCAGAGAGGACGGCCAAAATATGGAATTCAAAACCAGTTATTACCAGTATTATTTATCACTACTAAATATAGTATAGTTCTAAATACTGAGTGACAAATGTAAAGTCACAATAGATAAAAAAAGAAATGTGCAATAAAGGCAGGTTTGACTTGTGTGTGTGTGTTTCTCCCAAATTAGCCACAGAGAGAGAGTCCTGGGGTGTTTTCTCAGTCACACACGCACATCATTAACACACACATGCACCTTAGGCCAACAGGCAGGCCATTCTCTTCCTGTTCCCATCAGTCTTTCTGCCTCTGTCAACAATTCCTCATCAGCCTTAGGAAATGATTAGCAGGCTTTCGACTGGCATGATTATCCAGGTTTCCCTGCTTCTTGTTCCCTGCTGTTCACGCCTTAAGATGGAGATGCTTTTTCTCCTTCAGGTACCAAGATATCAGAAAAGATTTGTTTCTCCATCTTCATGGTCATTTTTTTGTTCACATTGGGACACGTATGTTGGCTAATGTGTAAAGAAATTGCTGCCAGTACATTGGATTATGGATATTTTTAACCAGCTTTCTGGTAACAGACTGAGCCAATGTGAAACTCTGCCAGAAGATTTCTGAATGTCCCTCATCTCTGTCAGACTCTCTCCCCACCAGAAGCAAATTCTGACCTTCTGACTTTTACATATTTGTGTGTGTGTGTGTGTGTGTGTGTGTGTGTGTGTGTGTGTGTGTGTGTGTGTGTGTGTGTGTGTGTGTGTGTGTGTGTGTGTGTGTGTGTGTGTGTGTGTGTGTCTTTACAGCACATCCTGATAGTCCAGAGGCAGCTCTCGGTGCTGGAGGAGGAGCTGGAGGAGTTTCGTTTGGCTCTCAGACAGTACATGGAGTGTGCCTGCGCCCAGACTGGATGTCTACAGTCAGTTTATAATCTCTTTGTTAGCTTTTCAGCTCTTTCTGTTGTTTACATTTTAACAAAAGTCTTTATAAAGCAGGGTCTGTAATCTTTATAAAACTATAGGAGACATTTGTGACATGTCAGTCACAAAAACAGCACATCACAGCTTTGTACTGTTTGTGCATCATAGTCTGAAGGATGATAGCATTTTTGCTTGTAACTCAAAATCTAGATCTATTTGAATCACTCCCTCACATTCCTTAGAATAGTTTTGAGCAGTGCCTTTCTACGTAAATACGAATTTCATCAAGAATCTAGTGTGTTGGTTTATTAAATGGTTAGTTTATGCAATCTCCATTAGAAAAATAGAAACTGGGCAACAGTTGACTCTCATGTCGAAACTTCAGACATCTTCTGGCTTTATCATCACATTCAACCACAACATGTGTCAGTAGGCGAAAGAACATTTGCATTTTTTTCTTCTCCAGCCAGAGATCAAAACTTCCCCGTTCAGTTCTGTCACCCTAATCACTCTGTGGTTAACTTCAGCTTTTTGGCAGAACAAACGAACGACGGCCGCCTAAGGGACGACATGACATTTACAGGCTTTGTCATAACCACTTCTCTAACTATCCAGTCATGTTAACTCATTTTCAAGTCAAAATGAGACTAAAATCTGTGACAAAACACTGACAAATCATAATTTGAGGGTGAAGCCACAAAAGGCTTATTTGACAGATCCACATTGCCTGCATTCAGTCAGAGTGTGGAAAACAATTCAGACAGAGAGGCTGTGTTGGGGGACGTGATGTAGCACACTAATTAGTGCTTGCATGACTTGTGCTCGCTCTTGTTTTGCATTCGGCAGCATTGCAGTTCAGCGGCTGGCAAATGAATCACGCTTCATTCTCTATGAATTCTGGGAGCACAACAATGTGTGGAAGAAGTAAGTATGCACTCGCACCATATGCATCATGACTAACGCACCACGGCCTGTTCACATAAATCCCAAATTGTTCTGTGTGCTCAGCTTGAAGTCACTGAGAGAAGGTTGGGTTCACACTGTGTTTAGTGACACTGAATCTGTGAAGCATTAACAACATTAATGAGGAAAACAGAGGAGGTTACTACAACTGTAACCTCAGCGGGAACAGCGATAAAGGAGGAATCAGTGGTAGAAACCTAAACTGACATACTGTGGAAACTATTATTAATCAGGATTGTTAGTCTGGATGACTGTGGATGAATGTGCTATGTGCTAATATCATGCTATGTCTAGTTTGTTGCCATACATTTAAAATGAAATTAAATGCTTCAAAAACACCGATATACACACATCTTATTGTGAACATACTTAGGCAGACTTAAGGGACTTTAAATTTAATGTAAATGTGAACTGCTGACACTCCCAGTTTGAACTGTTAGATTGGTATTATATTCATGAATGAACTGTTGTGTTTTTAAAACATATGAAGCCATTCATACACTGTCCATGAACTGTGGTTCAGTCTTCTCATTTCTTCTGTCCAGCCACCTGCAGACAAACTACAGTAAAACCTTCCAAAGGGGGAATGTGGACTTTCTGGAAACTCCTGAGAGCTTAACCACCATGCTGGTTCCTGGTAAGAACATTCATTGTAGCTCCTGTCCTGATCCTCACATCACATGACACTCAAACCACATCTAACGGCGCTTTCTTTGATCAAGAACTGTGACATGGATAAATATTGAGCTTGAAGGTTACTTTGGAAACAGCAGTTTGAACAAAAAAAGAAAAAAGAGAGAAAGAATTAATAAAATAAAATTGTCAACACAAGGTACAACTTTTTTGTTTCAGAAGCTTTTAACCACACCTCTCTGCCTTCCTCCTTAGATGGAGCTGATTAGTTCTTGTGGAAAATCATTTTTTAATTGAACACTTTTTTTAACTTAACATTTGTAATATATTAAATTTAAGAGTTTAACAGTAAATTTATAATATAACTTTTGTCATTCTCTATAACTCCAGAGGAGGACTATGCAAAGTGACTGTAAGCTGTGGAAGCTAGCAAATTGGACCTTGCGTTTAATGTATTTGTTTGTTTAGTTTAGTTTTTTGGTGGTTTGTTTGCTTTTGCAAATAGATACTAGATGTAGCTTTAAAGCTAGTCATGTATTGTATAAATACATTTAACAGCCATCTACCTCTTCCAAAACTGCAGTTAAATCAAAAACATCAGACTTTTCACTACTTTACATTCATAACATTTTGTCCATTTTTTGCCATTGTTTTCCAGAACTTATGTCTTAATCAGCTCCCTTTGTTTTCCCTTCTTTATTACAATGAATTGGTCTAACAAGCATTACCTGCTTCACATACCCACCCACAAGGACTCAGAGCAGAGGGCAATGCTGAATAAATTTGTCATAGCTTACTTGGACACACAGATACACAATGTAGGCACACAGAGCGCAGAGTGTGCTCAGTGTCTAATTGATTGGGGTCATTTTGTGTGTCTCCTCCACAGCCTCATGGTGGGTCCTCAACAACAACTGAAAGTAGACAAGCACCCTCCACCGATCGTCACTGCTGGATGCAGAGAGCAAATAGTCACCTGTCAACACATCAGGAAGTTCACAGCGACACACACACACACACACTCAAAAATAAACGCACACACTAACTAAACACAACTCGTGAAGTCATGGTGATTAGTATAGATTTTGTGACCTCCATGTTCCTTCATAGTTAGGTGGTAGCTGATATAGCCCGTGTGTGTGTTTGTTTACACTCACTAGACGACGCTCTGACGTCCTAAAAGCAATGACCTCATCAGACGGAGACCCATCTGATGATCTGACATCATCACTGTGTTTGACGTGACATCATCTGCAGTCTGGAGTAGATCATGAGAGCTGAAGCATGCGTGTGTGTGTGTGTGTGAGAGAGAGAGAGACAGAGAAAGATGGGAGGGGGTATAATTGTATAAATTGTAGCAGCTCTGGGGAGCTCATTAAACCATCATTCTGTTGTTTCTGTATTTAATGTGCCAAATTGAAATAAAAATGTGTTGGGTCATAAATAAAGACGATATATTGTTGTGTACACAGTATGTATCTCTGGCTCACATTTTTACCCCTGTCGTTTGATTTGTTCCTCAGGATATCTCAAAAATAACATGAAATTTTGTTTGACAGAAATGTTTGTGTGACAAACAGGGAATAATTGTTAAGATTTTCACGTGTTCTTTCTGCGTCTTTAAATTTATAGTGATAATAGTGATGTGTTAATTTGTAACAGGAAGGTGATGATTGGCTCATTATCGGGCTCTGTGTGCGCCTACAGCTACTGAAAGCTATGGTGTTAAACTGTGGCACACTTTCAGTGTGTTTGTAATTTCCAGTTGCTGTTTCATTGTGGTGTTATCGTTGCTGAACTTGATAAAACACATGAAACACACTCTCTGACATACCAAGCCTCACGCATGTACGCGTACACACACCTGAAGGCTTGAAGCTCATGTTCATTGGATCCCACGGTTCAAGCTGCAGATCACATAACAAACTGGCCAGCCAAGTCCCAGCCAGCGTGTGTGTGTGTGTGTCTAGAGACCAAGATTCATGTCAGCATCAGTGGCTCACTAATCACAATGAGAGTGCCTAGGGCCAAGCGGATGCCGTGGGTAACGTATGGGCCGGCTAGTGTTACACACAGGGAGCATACAAAGGCAACATCCAAAACCTCTGACACCATCATAGTTCATTCACTGCTGTCAATAAACTAGACACTGGAAACTCAGCTACACTCTGTGCACACAGCGCTGCAGTATATTGACTGGAAAAGCTGTGATTTTAAACTTTGCATAGAGCACCACCTAGTGAACAGAGAGAAGAACTACAGCTGTTAGAGAAAGACTGCTGAGCATTATACTGGTTTTCTCAACAACTTACTCCATATCAGTCATATTAACCAAATAATCATATTTATGCCCCTAAAAGCTTCGATTCAAATCTAAATTCTATTCACAACCAAATCAGAAACTGTGCAGTTAAGTCAGATTTGATTGACAGTAGCCTGGCAGCATAAGCAAACAACCCCACAACTGTCATCGCATTTAGATTCAAATGTTGCTAAACTGGGAGCACCCTGGTGGCCAAAGGGTTAGGGCACTAACCAAGAACCACAGTGTCCCCGCAGTGTGCCCAGCCGGTGACCTTTGTTCGCCACTGTCATTTCCAGTTTTTCTCTCCCATCATTTCCTGTCGGCTATCAAATAAATGCCTAAAAAAAATAACAGGTCAAAAAAAAAAGAAACTGTTTCTGAACTGTGATTGGTGCAGGGAAGTACATAACATCACGTTTTTCCCACTGAGCCCCACCTACTTCAAACCAGTGAGAGGAGCACAGAAAAATAAATGCAGATAAATAAGCAGAATGCCCAGCCGGGCATTCTGTGTTAAAAGCAGATGGATTTCCAGTGGCATAAATAATGTACTAATATAGCATATTATTACATTATTTATATTATTGGATTAGTATTATTTACACATTATTAATGTGTAAGTAATAATAGTCCACACATTATTGATGTGTAAGCACTAAGCAGCATTTTAATGTCGGTCCAGTTGTATATGGAGGAACATGATACAGTGTTCACTGTTGGGAGGTTTATTCTATAGTAATCTATCACATTTTGTGAGATCATGTTTTTGTGAATATTTAATCTCAATAGTAACTATAGCTGTCACATCCATGAGGAGGAATAGAAGTATAAAGTAAGTAAAGTTAAGTATTAAAGAAAAGTGTAAATAGAACTGTTTAAGTGCAGGATTTCCCTCGTGTTCTTGCATGACAAAGGGTAAGTTTATTTAAAGAGAAGCTCTGACATTCTCATTCGTCAAACATTTGCCTGGACAATAAACTTGGTTTTATCATTAAATACTTGGATTGAACCTGAATGTGCACTGCTGTTGTTTTCCATATTTAATGCTTTGACCTCTTTGCACCTTAGTATTACGTTGTTAATAGAGAGATCTTTGCAAAATAATAAGCTATACCAGCAGCAGACAGCCATTCCAATATGAAAATGAATCTCATCCTATTTATTTATTTATTTTGGTATTCCTGTATGTGTCTTTAAATGCGGTATGTCCAAAACTGATCACAGCCAACAAGGCATTTTTTCCATTTTATTGATAAATTATCATTTTTAAAAAGACCCACGAGCCATCGTATCCTTCCACCTCACACTACAGTTTTCCAAATACTGAATTTGAACTATGTACAAAGAGCATTTTTTAATATTATTTTCTGCTTCATCATCATCATTATCATCACCGTCGTTGTCGTCCTCATCACATTCAAAACAAGGTTAGAAGTTTGAACTGCGCCCACTGGTAAAGGTCAAGAGACAGGATGCTGAGTTTGTGTACAGCGACGCTAGCTAGCACAGAGTTCACTGGAGGTCAGAGAGTGGCGATAGAAGCGAGGGGAGGAGGAGGGTTTACATTCTAACGCACAGGCAGAAAGAGCAAAGACGGGAACATCATACGCTTCAGCTACCTCACTGAAACAGAAAAAGATAAAAAATAAAACACCACCTCAGTGACTGAACAAAAACAAGTCCACATGCAAACGTGAGTCACCATGTTTTGGGATCATTTTCTACCAGTGAGAAGGCAACAAATCCGCGGTGAACAACACAGGCAGGCAGAAGAAGGAAGGTTTGAAATAACTCAGACAAAAGGGTTATTGCTGTAGTGAGTTAAAAGCTGAACGGCACAAACAAATAAACAAGCTCCTGTTGATCTGATGCTCTTCTTGACTAATACTGGGCAGCTAAGTTGGCACGCATGGGTATTTAAGGGCGATTTCTTTTAAAAACTGATTATTTCCAGAGTTAAAATCATATAGCAATACTATGTCAGTGTACACAGGCAAGGTAAATGGTTACAATACAGTATGAATATGCAGCTTTCTGTAGCTGGAGTTTAACTAGCAGCAAAACAACACGTACAATTGCATATAATCGTAGTGCAATGGGCAAACTGTTCTTAGGAGGTTGTCTCATTTTGGTCTGGTCAGTAACAAAAGAAATCAAGTGGGTACCATCAGGTCTGTCAGGCTGCTGAAAACCAAAACAAAACAAAAAAGAGGTCCAGAAAGACCAAATCCAGCCAGTTTGCTACACTATCATTTTTTAAATCAGCACAGGAGCCAACACATTGTTGCATTCATCAAGAAAAATCACAGATTTTTTTTCTGTTCTTGATTCTGTATTTTGGAGGATTTCAGCAAAACCAGGGCAGGATTTGAGTCTCTGTGGACCTGCAGGAGGATTGATCGACATACAATACCTTTGTTCAGCGAGTTAAAAACATTCCAGGCACAAACACAACAGGATACATCTCCAACATACACCTCTTCAAACACACACAACAGCTCTTCAATGCACTCTATATATGTTCCACTCTGCTGAACAGGACCGGTTTGAGATCTGAACAAGATGAAAAAAAGGGAAAAAAAAGGGGTTTGTTCTTTCAGCCGTGCAGGGCTGTGCTGAGCTGAGCTGTGCCTGCCCTAAGCGAAGCTGTTCTCCGGGTAGCTCACTTTGATAGCTCCCCAGTAGCAGGCTCGTATGAGACAGATGAGGCCCAGCAGGTAGGCGAATGCCCAGGACACGTAGGTGGCATTGTAACGACTGGCAAAGTCCCGAGTACCAACCTGTTAAAACAGAAGAGAGGAAGATGAGGTGGGTGAAAGACATAGTTATAGGTTTTGAAATCACAGCAACTGCATTTCATTTATTTGCAGTCTTCTACAAAACAGACAAAACTCATTACAATTGCTGTGAAGTACTCTGGTCGACGGAAGATCGAGAAGACAGTTTATAATATCAGTAAGTCAGTCACTGAACCACTTCACCAGATAAATGAGAACACACTGCAACAAGCTCAGTCACACCGAGGTAAAATATCAAAGGGTAAAATCTCATGAGTTCATTATGGAGTGATTACGTTTCTAATATGATTACACCAAGTTGTGAAAGTCTGACAGGACTCTGATATACTGTGGAAAACTGTGAACAATATGTGCTTGTTTGGGCAAAATACAGTTATTGTTTACTGAACAGTTCAGTGGATTAATGGGCCAAAGAGTATTTGGTGAAGTGACACAACAACAGCTACTTTTATCTATTTATATCTTTTTTTTCTCTAATCTATCTACAACTGTGAAGGGTGTGTCCACCCCTTTTCTGTCCAGACTAAATTATCTCAACTGCTGGGCTATGGTCTAATAAAATGCATACAACACAAACAGCACAGAACCATACTTACTGTTAAACCCACTCCAATGAAAATGCAGATCATTCCTATAGTTATATAAGCACAGCAGCGCCTCCTAGGGAGCGCACTGCCAACAGAGGATCTACAGGTAGAGATCAAGGAGAAAATAAATAGAGTTAAGTGTCATTTCATTCTGCTGAAAGTGTATTTTTCTGTGGATGTGGTTAGAACGAGTTAAAATTAAACTGGAATATCATAAAGTCCTGTATGAGTTCAAAGAATCCAACACAGTCTTACAACGAATTCTGCCTTGGTGAACAGTTTAGGTGTTTGTGTTCATTTTTCAAACATTCTGTAGTGAAGTTGAAATGGTTTTTATTACAATGTTCCTCATACTTTCTTTGCCCCACCCTTTTTCCCAGTGATCTCACTCCACATCACCTTGACCAATCTTGAGAGCCAAAAAAAAAAAAAAAAATTCTCTTACTTCCCCTTTTTAAGTTACACATGAAAGCACTGGAGGCCGGTCACATGTGTAGCTCCCAGCAATTTCAGCTCCATCCAGATCCCACACAGACACATTGTACAAGTCAACTGCCCTTCAGCAGCAGACTGGCATAATTTTTTTTTGTTGCTTCACTATTCCTTTACTTTCCTCCCCCTCTCTGCTCTCACATGCTTCTCATGTGATGGGACTCAAGCATTCTTCCGGAATGACTGGTATTCATCTGGATTAGCGGAGCCTGATCACATGATCATCTTACCTTCTCCTTTAAACACTCTCCCCCTGCTTTCGCATGTCCACTTTGCTGTACTCACTGTTTAAATGTATAACATCTGACCTGACCTGATCTCATTCCTTTGACCTGCGACCATAAATGGAGCCTTTTTCTCTTCTTTTTAAGTTGCTAAGTTGGTGGAGGTGTCCTGGACCTCTCCTGGCATTTAAAACAAATAAACACCACTTTCAAAGTAAGAATCCATGAGACATTTCTGTATGTTTACCAGTGCGGTTCGGGGATTTTCCTTGTAAAGGTGCTACCACACCAGAGGTATCAGTTCCTTATAAACATTAAGGTAAAACATCATCACACGACACCAATATACTGCAACCACTGCTGTTCTGACTTCTGCTATGAGGGAGAGAAGGAGGTTTTATGGAGTTAAAAGACAGCGACGAGGAGAAGATTCTGAGAAAATAAAAGTTAGAAGGAGAAGGTGTAAACAGACACTGACGTCTGATTTTTCACAGAAAAATATGTATCTCAAGGCAGAAATGTCTGTGTTTGCAATGCAATGTAATGTTATGTTTTATTTCAACAATGTGACACTGTATATTTGGTGTCTTATAAGTTCATGTGGGCTGGGAGATAAAGATGTGTAGATATAAACAGAGACAAAAGACACAGAAAGACATGGGTAGAGATATAAATAGCAATATTGTCAAAACATAAATTGAAAATAGAATGAAACAGATGGAGAGACATGAGACAGAGACAGAGGCGATGACAACATATTTTTGCTGCAGCTTGTTATTCTGATGCAGGCTGTCTGGTGTCCCAGCATCCCTGCTGCCCCCTGGCCAGCTACTGTTCATATCTTCACTTTCACACACACTTTACAATGTTCTCCCACCACCACCACCACCACCACCACCACTGCTCAATTCTGTCACCCTCCAACCTTATTACCATTACATGAATTGAGGCCAAGCTTTAATTCCTGTCACACATCTAGATTAGCCACCATTACCTCCCCTCTCCTTCCAAGAACTACAAAGTCCAGACCTCTAAAGCTCAGCATCTGACTGCAGTGAGTTTATCCATAAACTAAGCACTCAAAAACTACTCCACAGAAAACAAAAAAAACAAAAAAAACAAACAGACCTGGGCGTTAAAATATTTACATCTATGACAAGCTGAATGATAACAACCCTACGTGGCTGAGTGTTGATGCCAATGCAGAAGTGGAACAAAGGTGATTTTTTCAACACAAAAAAAAAAACAGGATTCTGCTTCCTCTAAAGTGCAGTATGTCCTGACGTCTTGATAAAGGCTTTAAAACTGGATATGTTGGGATATGTTCACCTTAATGTGGCAGGTCTCTAAAGGTTCAGCACTTTGCGGTTCACTAAACCTCAGCTCCACACAAATACTGCCCACATTTAGATTTGTCTGGCTCCGACTACTGACAAGATGGCAGTGAGTGCAAAACCAAAGTTCAGCAACTTTCAGAAAGTGACAGTGACAGTTTTCTAGTCTGTGGCTCACACCCACCCAGTCTCCCCAGCAAGGCTGCAAGGTGTTCAATTTTAGCTTCAAGGCTTAAAAGACCACACCAGAGATTTTGCAGGTTTAAGCCCATTTTCTGCAAATCACTTTATATCACAACCAAACATTTTACAAACCACATTTACTGTGTCTGAGAAAATGTTGCATATGTTGCAGACAAGTTGCAGATGTTCGTAGTGAAGTCTACATGCATGTTTGTTAAAACTTACATTTATAAATATGAGACATTTCACAGCACACGTATTTGATCAACCTGGATGAAATAATGTAACTTTGGGAAAATGCAAACTTTGTATTTACTTGGATGATTGATGATGTTTTCATTTAATTTTGTACACAGTGTCTGTCTAAAGACTGTAAAAGAAATCCCTAAGGAAATTTCAACTGTTGTGAAATTTGCATTTCACACCAATTGAGTAAAGTGTAAAAACACCCAGTGGGAAAAGTAAAATGTGTTTCACCGTGACCTTTGAGTAACGTGTTAAATGGAAGATTGATGGACTCACATTTTTTTGCAGTGGGGACACTTGGCTAGCGTGTTAAACCGAAGCTCCATCCACTGTAAGGAAACATAGATACAGTATTAAGGAGCATACACACGAGAGCACTGAAATGCAACAACAGGCTACAATCCTACTGCACTTTAATCAACAGAGGACTTCACTGGGAATGATTTTACGTGATCAGTTATGATGGTTTGCAACTTGTAAGTCTATTCATTCTTCCTGTATTAGAGGGTTGGAATGCTATATGGCTTTATTAGCACTGTAAATCATTCTTATAATATGTTAGTTCTGGTTGTCAGCATATGATTGTTTCACCAAGGGTTCTGAAGTTAAAAAAGCAGTGTTATGAAAACGTTTCTCCCATCACAGATCAGCATAATAAGAAGGTCCTATTGACACAAGTTAAATATGAGACTTTTGACATCTGGCTTCAGTGAAGGAATGACAATTTAAAATAGTGGCTGCCAAAGTGAAAGCATGCATGACTGAAGACGTTTTATGCATTAAATATCAAACTGTCTTTCTCTGATTGAAGCTCCAGATGTGCACAAAGTCATATTACCACCAGTGTAAATAAGGCCGCAGATTGAATTGGAGTGGTGTTAGGCTGTTGTTAATATGTCCACCAGTATGACCAGCTTTCTCAACCTGTTGTTGTGCTGGGGAAGAGCCATCGCTGGGGAGGCCAGACATTGGCTGGGATGACCTGGCGTCCTCACTGCCCTACAGACGCCGCAAGCAACAATGTGCAAGTTAAGAGGTCAATACCAGTGTCTCGGGGACTCAGCACCCCAGGCTCTGCATCTCTGTTTTTGTAAATAAAAGTCTGAGGTCTCAGTGTGAACATATCACATGTTCAAAGTACTGACAGTATCCTTATCAGGAAGGAAGGAAGGCAGGAAGACAATTTCATTTAAGATGAGACTAATCTTCAATAAGCTGGTATAGCTGCAGGTTAAAGAGATAAAACGTCATTGCTTGTGATATGATGTGGCCTCTCTGTTGTCAAGTGGTGCTTTGATATTTGATGAGTAAGGCAGGGAAAGGAAACATTCAGCAAATGCATGCCAGTCACTTGCAGACACCATATGCTCGTCTGCAGATAAAAGAACAGAAACGTGGCACAAAACTTTATTTGTACTTGGGACTGACTTGAATAAGCTTTTCCCTGATACCAGGTCTGTGCGTATAAGTAAGCTAAGAGACCTGAAACAACCACACAACTTAGGCTACAATTCTTCAGCAAATCCACTGGTATTCTATCACTAAACACACTGATATATGGTGTGGCTCTTGTGATTATTTATATGCACGTACCAACAACAGCACAGCAACAAAATTCTGCATGAACGACTCTGTGAGTGGTTAGGGTGGTCGTCTTGCTGGTTTTACGTACTAGGAAGGTGTTGCCACAGTGACCGCAGACCACCCTCATGCCCTGAGGTTGGATGGGCAGTGCCGGTTGGGCGGGTTGCTCTTCAGGGATCACCATCACTGGGCTCAGGTTAATGATGCGTCTGCTGTCGGTTTCAACACAGCCAGAACAGTGTTATACAAGCTTCTGATGACACTGAACGATAGAAAGGGCTTGAGTTGCCGCATAAATGTTGACCAACATTTTGTCAAAGCCTCAAATTTGGCTTTGGGAAAGAAGTAAACCCACAAGAAATGAGAAGTAAGCAGGTAAAACAGTCTGAACTTGTCTGAACGTTACCTACCAGTTTGGTCGAGGACATCCTATCCTCCTGGACGTGTCTTTACAGATGAGCAGGCAGTTACAGGGACACCTCACATACTTCTTCCCTGTTGGAGGGTTCTTGATGGGCTGGAAGACAACAAATAAAACTCAGCTCTGTAGTAACTACCAGTCTGATACAGAGCATAAAAACAGAGCCAGGGAAGAGGAGAGCAGTTGATTTAAAATACTGCAGAGGTGGCACCATTCAGACCTAACTGGGTGGAAAAGTCTGTGCAGAATCAATAGCTTTGCTTTTAATCTAGGAAATATATATTAGTGCAGCCACAAGCATCAAATGGCCATGTTACGTCCTCTGTCATTCTGTTATTTAAGAAGCATTTCTAAAGCCTCTGAGAGTTACCATCTCACACTTTGAGCTGTTTATGTCTACTGACACTGGGCGGGCCAATGGCACAAACTACTCTGTTTTTCAAAGGACAGTCTGGAATCAAACTCTAGTTACAAATTTTAATTTCATGCACCAAAGCAGGTCACAGAAAGTCAGTGGAAACAGCATTTCCCACTCGAGTGTTTGTAATGACAGCCATTCCTCTTCCCTGCTCTCCTCCTTCCTCTGACAGCTCTATAAAAGCATTTAGGTACTCAGGATGAAACACAGGTGACACATTCAAGTCATATGGAGCACTTATCAGTGCACTGACTGAGAGATATGACAGATGTCTATGTCAGCATCTGGTCGGGCTCTAATGGTGGACATTACAAAGATGAAAAACAGTAAAGGACTTGGTATCTAAAGCAAAGGGTTTCTCTTGTGATTACTGACAAATCACATGTTTTATCACACAAAATGATGCAGCACTATGAAACAGAGATCGACACACAGGCTGCAGCTGTGATTAGATTGCCAGAAAGATGAAAAGTAAATTGAGCATAGCAGACAGGAGAGGAGAGAGGAAGAATGACAGGTAGTTCAACACCAACACTCATTTAAAAAGCTGTCACCAGCCTCAACAATGGCCGCAACTTACTGAAGCTTCATTGCAGACTGTGCACTTGACCACGTGCTGATGCAGCTTTCCATCCAGGTTGATAAGTGACTCGCACACGCGGCAGTTGATGACAGGCACACCGCCGGCGTCGGGGCTGGCGATGGCTGTGTAAGGAGGAGGTAGTTCGGCTTTGAGAAGAGGAAGGCAAAGCACACAACACACAACCAGCTGTTAATCGCATGCATCTAGAAAGATCTGGATTTTGGTATCCTGTGGGAAAAAAGCAACTCTGATAGAGGACAAGTCATTTTTGTGTTTTGAACACAAACACTGCGGGGCACTGTGCCTCAAGGTGCAGCTTTTGCCTTCCAAAGATCTTTGAGAACACGTCATATGAACAAGTTCTTTTCAAACATAACCTCAGCCTCATTCATTCAACCTTTACTTCCAGTCTTTCAGTTCAGTAAATTTAAATAATGAAAACTGAAAACAGAAGTATAACCAAGTGCTCACACAGCCGTAAAATAATGCTTTAATGTCAGAACAGATTAAAGGATGAGGAATAGTCTAATAACAACAAGACAATTTTAGCTGAAGAGTGTAAGATACTGTTGATACCACTTTGGAAATAAACCTTGGGTTAGGTGCAATAATACAAACAATAATTTTTCAATTTTTCAGTCCTCGCCTGGAAACATGGGAGTTGTGTCAAATGATCCTATGTGCACTTGCGCTCCGCACCAGTGTCAGTACTCTTTCTTCATTCATGGCTTTCCAGCTTAACCCCTGCTCATACTGTATGTAAACCCATGACAGCCTGTGTATGGCTCTGATTGCTCAACATGTGACTCTTCTCTCTTTGTCAGGGGCCAAGCTCCGCTCTGTATGTGTAAGACAGAAACAATGGGCCCTTTTAGATACCAAAGTGATGGTGTAAAATCCACTCACTGCCAAGCTGCATACAAAGTTAATATGTAACGCACAATATACTTCTGATTGTGGGGCTATGGGATTTTGAGTCCATATCAATTTAATATAACATCTGGGCTTTATTTGTAAGTAATATGATTCACTTTATATATATGTACATACAGATGTGCTGTATACATTATATAACATCTGTAAAATCATAATTAAACAATGATTAAAAAAAAAAAAACATTAAATAGGCAGATATATAAATCGTGGTTAACATCTACCCATGAGACAGAAAATGGACAATTTGTTCATCACTAAGATGTACTCATTTGTTCAGTTGTTGCATCAGTTGGATGGACTGCTAAATTAAAATGTCTGTGCTAATGAGCCTAATAAAGGCCTGACCATTTCGGCTGAGAAACCTTAACTAGATGGGCCAACAATTAATGTTTTCTGGTCCACAAACAAATGTAAAACATGATCAAGTGGCTGACCTTTACAGACTTTAAGATTTTCTCTGAAAGATGTCTGAAAGAACTACTGTGAACTAACTACAGTACCCACTCAAATGAACTCTGCACTGTCTAATCCCACATTAACCTGGTGTTATTAGTCTACATTCCACATATTTTTCAGGGTTTTAATAAACTTAATCCATAGACTTGCACCAGTCACTACCTTTACTACTACTTCTACAGTATTTGAACATACTTCAGATTCTGAGGGATCCAAAGATTTTCAAGTTAAAATGACATAAAACAGAGAAACGCAGAGAGCATAAAGAAGAGCATATATGAAAAACTGAAACCAGAAAATGGCTAATGTGTTATCAAAATCGCTGACCAGTAATTTCCTATCAATTGACTGAACAATTAATAGACTATTTCAACATGAGAAGACAATAAAGCAATAATTATAGAAAATGCTTTCCTGTGCATGTATAGCAGAGAAATTACTTATTCAAATAATAAAATTTGTATTTGTTTAATTTAGAAACAAAACCATAAGTCTTCATATAATCAGAAACAGATTTACTGCATTGCTCTGTCAGGTCAAATGTAGAGATATATTGTAAAACAGTCTCTTCTGGCACTTCATACTTTAAACTTGTGTCTAAACATACTGTGGACCAATCACAAACAGGCCTCTAAGCTGTGCTGACAAATGACCAATTTCCTTCTTGCCTCACTCTGAAGGAGATAATGGGACGAGTTGATAGGTAAACGAGCTTGGCTCTAAGATTCAGCTACAAACGACCACTTGACGCCACAGGGACAGATGGGACACCCCGTCTACATTTGGGCAAACCTGGCTAGAAATACAACCAGAGAATGCCAAAGACTGGACACTCGTACTGTGTGCAGGCCACACATGGTGCTGCTTATTACACGAAAAACCCAGAGGAATCATCCATCCACCATTAGCTATACCGATAATCCTTTTGAGCATGACAAGGGGGAAGCCAATGCTAGTTGACACTGGGTGAGAGGTGGTTCACACCTGGACCCAAACCCAGAACCTTCTTTCTGTGAGGAGACATTGCTAACCACTGCACCACCATGCCACCTTAACATCAATTAGGTGTCCATTCTGATCCTGACCATATTCTCTTCTTATAACTTCAATTCTTATGTCACAGCAACAAACCAAAATCCTGATCAACACCTTCTCAGCATTTCTCTCTGTTACCAGCCACCACCACTGTTCAGGTCTGCTTCTACTTCGCTTCTCTCCCAGCTGTGTGCACTGGAGTCGACCTAATGCATGGCTGAAACTGAATATAGCAGCTATAGGTTTTCACTAGCTCTCCTCGGAGCCAGGGGTAAGACGAGAAGACGCTTTACTATAACCACAAGCAGCACCACAACATAAAGCCACCATCACGTCCTGCCTAGCTGGTGCCATCGCTGACTGGAGGATTGTGGAAACTGTGGTCTGTGGTGAAGAACTAAGCTTACTGTGAAGCCGGTATGCAGACAACAGCTGTTCGAAGAACATTTCTGTCTTTAATTCTGTTTCAAACGGATGCAATCTTGTTGTAAATCTTTAAAAAGCCAGTCACATATTTAAATTCCCACCTGAACAACAACTTGAATAATTAACCTTAAAGCACACATTCGACGTGTTGACGAGCGATCAATCATCGTGGCCTCCGCTAAATCAGATTGTGAACATCTTGTCAGTTCTGTTAAAGATGATGGCATGTGCAGACGAGATGAGATTTTGCTGTTTCATTGTTGGTTTTGGTCTTTGAATGGGATTTGTTGACAGTTAGAAAGAAAAAAACAGAAACAACAAACATGAACAAGAAATAAAATATCACCAGACTTATACTTCAATATATTTGGATAACAAGGTCTCCTGTCACTGCAGCACAGTGGGGTTTTTGACTCCACCCTTGAATAACTTTGCCCTCTGCAACCATCTCTGGTTTTAAAACTGGCCAAAACATTTATAGTTTGACAGTATTCTGTATGTCAGTAAACCACAGTCTTTGAGTGACAGTAAAACTGAGGAGCTCATTTATCGCTGTCAAGATTAAAAGAGCCCCACGCGGCCTTTTGTTGCAGTCAATTTTCTCTGCCATTCAAGCGCAAGATGTCAAGCAAGTACCAGCAAAACCCAAGCAGAGCGCCTTGAAGCAGCCAAGGTCATTGTTCTCCGCCCCTCACCAACACCACACTGTGTACACTGGAGGAAAATACAGCAAACAGGGAATCTCTACCTGTTACTGCTGAAAAAAAAACCTGACTGTGAGCACTCCTGATTCGTCACTGTTGTGTCTGAAACAGAAAATACTGTGGAAATCAATACAGTAGAGATTGCAGTCACTTTCACAAATAACAGCTTTTACTCGGTTCTAATCAAAGCTCACATTCACACAGTTTCCTAAATGTAGCTTATAGGCAGTAAAAGCACCATCATAGTCATTACATTTCAGGAAAACATCTCGGTTTAGGCATCTTTGGCTCAAATTAATCCATCTTACAAATTGGCTGATCGAAGGATTGTCGACCAACAAACCCAAAGAAACTGGAATTAGCCATAATCCAGACGGCAGAGACAGAGAGGGAGGGAGAAACTAGGCCATGAAACATACTGACTTTCATTCAAGCTTTCAGCCGGTTATTGCTGTAACATCCAAACAGGCCGTCAGTTTACAGGTTATTACAGTCCAGAGTTAAAGTCTTTATGATTAATCCGATGGTGAAGTATGAATTCTGCAAGATTAGACTGCAAAATGCTCATTTTCAACATTCGCTTGCTTGATATTAGCTGTTTGTCCTCAAATGCTCCTAAAAGAGTATTAAACAGTCAAAGAATCCATTCATTTACAGCAGAACGACCTGAGAAAAGAGATGATGTTTGGATAAGCCCATAACAAAAAGGGCACAATCAGAGGTAAACCGGTCCCAAAGTGTGTGGAGCTAAATTTACTTCAGATTTTATGTTAATGTTAGCTCCAAATGAGAAATCCATTCAGCTGCTAAAACAAGACAAGAAAAAAAAATATAATCCTCTGACATGAGAATCAGATGTTTGATGTTTGTGTAGAAACTCTAAGAGGGAACTTTTCTAAAGCGAAGCCTCCGGTAAAAAAACACAATCAGTGTGTGTGATCATGTACGTCTCCAGCTTCAAAATGGAATTTGGTCTTCTGCGACATAAATCCAGAATTCGATCAGACTAAATTCAGTGCAAAGGCCAGTCCTGACAGCAGCGTCTAAACTCAGTGGTTAAGGGATTTATGAGCTGTAATTGCCTGGGTCATTCAGCCCCCACATGCATTATGGTACTGTAACCTACATTCAGCTGTTTACTAAGCAAAAATATGGACACTGTGTGAGTTCAATAAATAAGCATTTTTGTTAACCGTATGCAGGAAGCCAAACATGGAAGAATATTCAAGTTGGCTTTACAAAATCAAGATCAAATATTTGTTGTTTCCAGTCCCATATTCATGCAAATGAGCAAATTGGCAGCAAATACATAAAACAATATTACATCTAGATCATGTCGTGCTATTGATTTGGCCCCATCCACAAAGGGCACATCTGGGCATTTGGCTGATTTGCAGCTGGGACAAAAGGCTGTTCGCCTGCCTTCATCTGCAGTGGGTCATTTCTCCCCCGTCAATCAACAACCCATAAGAAAAAAAAGCCCACACTGAGTGAGGCCTTGCAGCCAATGCCTCATCACGACCGGTATCATTTCTTTTTTGGGTGAAGACCCAAAGCATTACAGGCCCCGATGAGTCGTGATGGAAGATTTTCTGCAGTTAAGAAAACAACAACAACAACAAACAAACAAACAAAAAAACAGACAGGCTGGTGTTATTGTAGGCCCCTCTTCTCTAACCCACTGCTCCAGTTCTCACAGTGGAAGCTCCACCTTTTTCTCAGCTGCCGACTGATTTCCCACCGATGCCCTTGCCCTGCATTGCTTAGCCTTGCTGCAGTGTTTTATTTACGCACTTGCACGAACTCGATACGCCCAAAAATGATTCAGCATGCAGTCAGCCGGGGTTTCTACATGTCGTGTGTTTACCTCGGGGACTTGAATCCTGCAGGTACGGGGGAGCAGTGGGAGTCACATTCCCGGAGTTGGGGCCCGACAGCAGCGGAGATCGCTCGTCCATGCCGTCGGAGGCCATGTCGTTTACAGAGAGAAATGACGGGCGGGGAGGCTCCTGGCTGCACCGAGTCTTCACTCAGCACGGAGGAGCAACCAGCGGCTGGTTGTTGATGCCGAGTTGCTCCGGTCCAGCAGCCCCGGTGACGGCAGACTGGAGGAGGAGGAGCTCCGAGGCGCTCCCCGCCCCTCACTGACATGGCCCCGGGCATGGGCAGTGCTCATGCACTGTGATTATGGAGCTAAAAACTCCACACATGGGACACTGTGATGGAATTTAAATAGGCCTCGTAAAAACATTTCACTAAATTTACAGCAATCTGTGCATGTAAGACAACTGCTCTGGGCACAGACATGTAAAAGGCCCCTAATCCCTCCTTAAAGCAGCAAAGCAACCAAACTGACAGAAATACAAAACTACAGATGACAAATCTGTCTGTAGTTGTTTAACATATTTTTGCAGTCATTTTGTGTTGATTGTGATTGTGATCATTTTGTATTTTATTTTGTCATTTTGTTCTTCTCTGTGGTGATTTTATGTCTTTGTGAGGTAATATTGAGTCTCTTTGGGGGTTATTTAACATACCTTTCCACAGTCACTTCAAATAAAGGCTCTGGCTCAGGGGCCCACTGACCCTTTGGACCCCGGAGCATGTACCCAGCAGGCCCGTTCAGTAATCCCTCCATGAGCCTGTAAACACATGCACACAATGATTTATAAAATTATGTGGATATTTGGATTTTAGCTTCTAAATCATCAGCAGAAACAGTATAAAATCCTGCTCAGATTCCAAACAAACAGATCAAACTTCAGTGTCTTCGATGATAGTGGAACTCAGTTGTAAAAAAGCAGTAAAGCAACAATTTCCAGTGTTTGCCACTAGATGTCCATGTAGGATAAAGTGAGGTCCAGGCCTCTGAAGTCCAGAAATATTTGGTCCATAATTTACAATCTAGAGGAAGAGGCTGTGTACTGCAGCACATTGAATTTGAACTGAATGAGCCAGGTATGATATTCGGGGGGAGAAATGCTAAAGTCTTAATCTATTTATTATTTTATTAACCATAATGAATAATTATCTAATTATGCAAGCAACAGTTCGCAACATTTACTATGAGTATGTTTTAAATCATCAAATGTAAAGTCTCCCAAGGTTTTGAAACACCCCCCAGTTGACTGACATAAAAAAGAAAAATACAGAGGGTATGACTTCAGTGTCCTCAGGGTGCAGATATTGTCTTGCAGACAAACATGACCATACAGCTGAATAGTCTTGGCCAAGTCAGTCACCTTCACACAAACAGGGGACTAAAAAGATCTAGTTCCTTACTTTATTACATGAAGCTAAAACTTTCATCCTCATGACCCTCAGTCTTCATGTGATACTGCGAGATGAGCAGTGGTGGGACAACAGTCATGGATAGTCACGAAGCTGCCTTTTCTGTTTTATAAATACACGTTATCTACTAAATATTGTGAATCTGTCATTTTACTGCTGCTGCTTCTGTCTACTCTATACATACGAAATGTTTTGCACAGACTGGATGAAGGATCTGTTCTCGGTTTCTCTCTCTGTGACAACTGTAAGCCAGACTGTACGGCATGTGACTATTTTTCTAGCTTTTCCACCTGAAATATTTCACAACTGAGTCAAAACATTACTCAAAGACCTTCGTCTGAATGAAAACGGTTTACCCTTTGTTCTCCAAATGGTTTGAAAATCATTACCAGGACTTGAAAACCACATCTGGTTACCACCACCAGCTAAGTAGCCTACGTGTGTGGACCAGTCTGTAGTGATCTGATACAAGATTACAGCACAGAGTTCCACCCTTCTTTGGCCTAACTTAGTTTATGTACGTCAGTTCATACTGAGATTAACTGTACATGTTTGAAGGTTGGTGTTGTGTGCCTCATGTCCATTCCTCCGCTACAATTACAACACCCTCACTTGTTTGTGCCAAAAATATGTCTCCCATTCCTTCTTGCTTATGTCAAGGAGTAAGCCACAAAAATTCATTCCCTGGCCATTCAAAAGCCAAACTTGTGAATTAATCACCAGTTCCTCAGCTTTGACAAAACAAGTCTGTTTACATTTATGCCTTTGTTCTTAAAACAACGAGATCGAACAATGTTAACATGTAAATCTGTGTAATGTGTAAAACACAGCTATGATTTCAGGATGTTTAGAGGATTTTGTGTTAAAAATTGGGCCAAGTTCAAGCCTGAATGGTCCCTGTTTAGGACATTGTAAAATGGCTCATAAATACCAGGAGCATCACACCTCCTGCTTCCACACCAACCACTCCATTCACTGGAGTCTTGGCTTGTAGTCTTTAGAGGAACAAAAAGCTGCAAAATAATACTTTAACTGAAAAAAGTGCAATCCTTAATTCACATTTTCAGTAGGAATAGGTTACAAAAATACCTGCAGACAGTGTCTCTTTCCAGCAATTAAATTAATTTTCCCTCATTTCCTTCATAGACTCTAAGGGAAAATCCTTGCTCCTGACTCTGCTGTTACCGGGCCAGTAAATAGTGATTCAGATCGCATGTAACAGGCTGCAGTCAACGACTCATTTTTTCCGACGACTTCAGGCACCAGAGGAGCGTCGCAGCTCGCACAGACTGCTTCGTCGCTGGCGTTTCTTTGCAAGGTATAGTCACTTATGTACACCAGACAAACCTGAGCGTATTGTAGAATTATTCGCAAAATTATGTTTCCTTAATTGGGCCTGGTTGTTGTTGTAGGGATTAAAAATTGAGGATTGAATGTTTTTGCTCCGTTATTTTCCAAATTTTCTGTGCTTGCAAACTATTGTGAAGTAGCCAAAGTGAAACTAAAACTTCCGGTAACAAAATAAGCAACAAAACCTAAATTTATGCTGCAGCCTTTTAGAGATGTTCAAGTTACTGTTACTAAAATAACGTTCTTGATGGAGAAATAAATACACACTGTAATTAACCGTTTAATTCTATTATCTAGTTCATAATTTATACTTTTATTTTGAAGGTAAAATCACATTTTGTCTTCACTGACTCAGTTTTATGCCAGAGAAAAATCTCACTGCTGCTCTTAACTCTGAAAATGCAGTAGTCTCTGTTTTGTGTTGGTACGAGGAGAGAAAAGATCTGTTGTGTGAATAAAACAATAGCTTTGTTACAGAAAAAGACCACACTGGAAAAACTGTTAAGTGGATGAGGTCTGTCCTGTTGCCAACAAAAGACTTTTCCAGCCATTACAGCTGCGTGTGGTATGAATCTGCTCTATCTTCTTGCAAGTCTAATCAAGCTTAATACTTTTTGTTTTGGCCAGTTTAGAGATGCTTCAGGGGGCAGTGACCAAGGCTGTGCTCTGCCTGTCCTGCTGCCTCCTGTTGGGGGTCTGCTTACCAGCAGAGGGTGCAGAACCAGCAGGTCCTCTTCCTACATTTCCGCCTGAACAAGAGTCAGGGGAACCAGACCTTGAGGACTGGGAGTGGGGCTCTGGATCATCTCTTCTGCACCTGCTCCACAGTTTCCCTGCTGACAGCCCCTTCATAACAGAGACCCCAGGAAAACCAGTTAACTGCACCCAGCGCTTCTGGTTACCACCATCCTCTGCAATCTGCTGGGAAAACATAGCCGGACCCGAGGAGTTTGCAAAGTCCCGTTTGCTTGTTCTGCAAAACAGGGCTGCCCTGCAGGCTGTGTCTACCTCCAGTGGCGTGGAGGAAGGAGGGATCTCCTATGACTACCAAGCCAGAGAGGAGGTCCAGGGGATCCGCTCAGACCACCTGAGTGTGGTAGAAACTATGCAGACAATGGAAAAGGTGTTTGTCTCATTGGAGGAGAAGAGGAAAGAGGGGAAGGAGCAGAGGACCCTCACAGGGTAAGAAACAGAAATCCATGGACCATTTACCAATCATCTCTGTGGCTTGAATAATCACAGGCCTCATAGGTGCCAAAATTAATTAAAAAAGCAACAAACTCACCAGCAATATTAATATTTTCTACTAATATGGAATATAAAAAGGTTTAGTAGCTTATCCCTCAATATCCCAAAATAATATACTGAGAGCAAATTTAAGAAAAAGGTAAATATTCCAGCCACTCTGGTTTTTTGTTTTATAAAAATTATGACGTTATAGCCAAATATCTGTGATGTTTGGCAGTTACATGATGCTGAAGACATTTCCCCTAGATGTCTGCTCCAAACAGTGCTGCAGTATGTTTTAAACTGTGGCGCAGTGAGTGAAGAGACTGGTGTGATGTCAATATGGCCCCCGGTTGCCTCATACTCCTATTTACATACACGCTTTAAAACCATGTTTTGCAGAGACCAGTTACACAGCTTTCAGCCTCACTGTACAAAAGTGATTACATTTCCAGCAAATACTGATCCAAGACCAGCTGTAGAGCTAGTCATAAATTATTATTATTAGTGAGGTAATCAGGAACCCTAGATCAGTGGTTCTTGTTTGGCCCAAACATAACACTGACTGAATGCCAAAGAAGACAGAGTGGAAACATTGTCCAGACAAGCCGCTGAGTCATTTCCAGTGTTTTCCAACAGTCATCTGTCAGAACATCTGGCTGAGACAAGGCTCTGGCTCTAAAACAGTTGTAAAGCATTAGCATTCAGCTCAGTGCTTTCTCTCTATTAGATGAGAGAGAACAAATTCATAACTCATGGATTTATGAAATTGTTCTCAATCTCATGCAAAGCAGTGTGTGTATGTGTAAATGCATCAAAAACCCTCAGACATTAACCTGTGGTCGTCGTCCCTTTCAGCATGAAGGAGCATCTTGCCAACACAAGGGACAACATCGATGGCAGAGAGCACATGGCAAACCACCTGGAGAAGCAGTTTTCTACTTTAGAGAATACTCTGCTTAACATGCAGATTCGGCTCAACAAACTCATCCAGCAGTGACAGTGTCATGTACCCACTGCATCTTTTTTTCTTCCCTTATTTGAACTGTATTTATATATTCATGTATTGTACAACAATGTAGTAAACGCATGCATGCTCAGGATTATCTAAGTCTGTAGTAAGACGACAAAACACGCTTTAAATGTACCTTGTTATGTCATTAACACACCAACAAAAGTAAAACATGTAACTTGGAGTTTGCAGAGATGAATAAACCTCACATTATCAGGGAGATTTGATGAACAGGTAGCAGTTAAATCCAGTTTTATATCGCCAGTTTGCAAACACCTTCCATATGGAGATTTCATGGTCTCATTAATAGCCTCTAGTAAAACCGCAAGACACTTGTGAAGCTTGGAACAGAATAAGTGACTTGTTTAACTTGGTTTATTTCAATATCAAATCTAAACAACAAATTTGCAAATATATGAGGAAGATTCCTTGAAAGGTGGTCAGCTGTTATATACACGAAAATATTCACATCTGTTCGGCGGAGTGTGAATTTTCATTTGGAAAAGACACAGCATGTTCAGCTGCTTTGTAATTAAGCTGGAAAACAGAGGTATTTGTACTTTCCATTAGTTTAGATAACTTTCAAGTATTTATGATTATCTACTCACAACTCAAACATGAAAAAACAAAACACAGAATCAGTATCATCAGCACATTTCACTTGGAAATCGATGTTTGACAGCTTCTCTAAAATAGAGTGTTCACCGAATCATATTTTAAAGGCAATAATAAGTCAGGAGCTGAGACATCTGTGCTCCAGCTGTGTGTGGAATTGATTCTTGGTCTGTAGCGTGAGAGAAGCCTGCAAGTTGTTAAGTAAAACCAATTCATTCTTCCTAATAGCTGTACAAGCAAAACAAAATTTATAATTCTTTGTGATCAGAAAACCTTCCAATGATAGTCTAGGAATGCTGACCACATGCAAAATCGCTCTGAAATCCTAAAAACATTCAAGTGTAACAACACTATTTTCGCCTACCAAGAAAATATTGTCTTTGTAGAGGTAATCAATTCTACAGAAAACTCAGGGGATGATTGCATTATGATTCATCTGAGGCTGCTTTGTTTAGGCCATTAATACAAATTTAGCTTGCTGGCATCAATTATTTATCATAAATATACAGTACAACTTCTAGTTTTCTCTAAGACTCTGCGCGTTGTTGTGTTTAAAGTTGATCTCTGAGTCTTCATTTCACATTAGCCCTGCGTGGCTTTTTCCACAAGCCCTAAAACTGAACTCGGTCAGTGTATTCTGAAGCACTGAGAAATTTCAGGCTGCGTCCTCTGCCAGTCACTTGCATGGCAGGACGTGTACATTTGATCTGTCCACACGTGAAATGCAGCCGGTGCAGTGTCCTTTTTAAAAGTCAGCATCCTCTTCTTGCATTTGCTCCAATGACTTGAGGTAATCTCGCGCCAAGATCTTCTTAGGCAGAATATCTATCAGTTAAAGACAGAATATTATACTGTGTTACACTCATTACTACATTCACTACTTGTCTTCTTAGCGTAGATATACAATGCCATCCCTGTTACTGGGGGAGAGTATTAACATTAGGCCCATTTCAGCTCTCAGAACTTATCATGCCAGGACGATGATGATGATGACGAGCATGATGAAACTCTGTTTACAGCTTCTGACAGTGATTCCAAGGTTGATGTCTGGATGTGGAGCTAGGTTTATTACACTCAAATACTAAATACATACAGAGGCCTGCTGTTGTAGCTTAATGGCTGGAATAGGAGAATACAAGTTTACAGTTACAGTAAAGAACTAGTTTGACTCTTAGTAGTTGAGGTCAATATACACCTTACAATGAAGTGGTAGTAAATGAGGAGAAGGAGTGGGAGATAAAGTATGGATAAGATCCTCTATCATGATAATTTTATAATGGAATATCAATATACAACATGATATAGAACATTTCCTGGAAAATAAGTCACTAATCTATTATATTAAAACAGACCATAATATAAAAAACACAGCGGTATTATAAACCAAAATATTTGAACAGTTAAATCCTCCCTTCATGAATGTTATAATGTTTAAGCAGAAACTGTTTCAGTGAGGTGCTAATTCGACATTATGTTAATACACAGCGCAGTTTTTAGGCCACATTAGTTTTTGGCTAAGTGTACCTAATAAACTGGCAAATAACTATATACTACGACCAAAGAACACTATTTAACTAAGTTCAGAAAGATTCAAGGTTACATTAATGTTTCAGTGGTAAAGGGTCAGTACATGCCTCAGGTAGTCCCTGTGGGTCTGTCAGACTGTGGCTGAGTCTCACCTGTTAGGAAGTGGAAAGTCTCGGTCGCCTCCGCGGTGTTGGCCAGGTCGCTGTAGGACAAGGTGTTAGTTTCCTTTCCGGATCCGTTGTTGAATGAGGAGAGAGCCAGGTGCTGGACAAACAGCTCCTTCAACAACAACAGCGACAACAAAACAACACAAGTCAGCGAAAGATAAATTCACACAAAGTACCAAGGGCTCTTAAGTTCAAACAGAAACCGGAGCAGCTGCATTTACAGTTTTTCGAGAAGCTAACGGTGCTAACGCCTGTTAGCAGCCGCGGCAGCAGCAGCAGGTGGATGAGCTGATCACTGAGCTAGCACAGCTCAGTGAACCGATCATTTAGCATCAAACTGTAGCTTACTGTCGCCTTGGTGGTGAGGAAAAGAGCGTCCTGGTTGATGCTGGAGACATCCGGGGAGCTCTTCATGATCAACCTCACTCTGGATATCGGGAGGGAGATTGTCTTTTTGTTGCTAGACGCCTGGTCGTCTTTGTCGGGATTATTTTGAGACATCTTCATGAGGACGAGGCGCCAGACAGACGGAACTTCAAGTATTGTTTTGAACGCTGACGCAGTTCTTCTTCTTCAAACTAACGGTGGTTACTAGCTGTTGATCCGGATTACTGCCACCTGCTGGACCGGAGACACTTCACCTGAAAAACATTATTGCGGCTGTTACTGTCAAGCATGTTCAAATATCATCATTATATCTTTTTCTGTAACGACTATAGTTTCATAAAGTTCAGTTTGACAGGGATGTTGGATTGTATTGCTTTTTGTGTCCACAATATCTTCTTTTTTTCTTCGTGTTTCCTGTTGTATTGGATTGTACTATTTGATCAGGTTTTGTATTGTGTTTATATTGTACCCAACAGTAAGTTTATATAAAAGATGCATATATTGTACAGCAGCTTTTTGCAGTATGATATTAACATTTATCTGCTGTAAGGTCACGACCACTGCGTCCTCGAGTCCAGAGGTGGCGCTTGACTACGTGCCCAAATCCTAACCACAGAAGAAGAGCTGATGCTAGCGATCAGCGCAGAAGAAGAAGCTGTGGCGGATAGTAATGGCGGCGATTTGGCTACACAAATAAACAATCCAGTTTTCAGTTTAAAGCTGTCGTTATAATCCTAAGAAGGCTCATGTCATAGCTGGCTGTCTTAAGTCTATATGTAGCAGAAAGGACACATCTGTCACTATATTGTTGTCATTTGCTGGAGTCGCATCTGTCTGATATAGATGTTAGCAGGGCCCGACTGTGCAGCTTCTTCTCATTGTTGAACATTGAGCTAATTTCTTCGTACCCTGGCGTCGTTTTGTGACCATTAACGATGCCTCTGGGTTTGAAACCATGCTGCGCCGTTTGCAAGACAAACTCTTCGTCCATGTGGAAGAAGGGAAACCAGGGAGAAATCCTGTGTAACAACTGCACGGGAAAGAGCAGCAGCGGCGGAGTGTCAGGACCCTCCATGTCCTCCAGCACACAGCCCAGCAATGGCGGAGGCAAGCAGGTTAGTTACTCTGTGCAAGCGTGTTTGCAACATGAGCTGTTTGTCCGGACTTTGTAGTGTTTTTTAAAGGTAACCCTCTAAAATAAAATCCACAGATGATGGTACTTCTGGTCTTATTGTTCTTCGCAGTTATTGGACTTTGATCAGTAAGAGACTGTAATGTAGTGATGATAATAAAACCTAGAGCTGTTCCAGAGACGATGAATACAGATCTGTGAACTATGTTCCAGGACAAAAAAAAGTTATCACCCCTGGTGACTTCACTGGGAAATGTTTTTTTTTTTCATTCAAATGATAGAGCTCTGATGTCTTTATGTTTCTGATATTATAGTAAAGAAAATCAAATTACACTGGACTGTATCTAAATGCCTGATACATGTTATTTTTAATCTTTAGTCCAAGCAGGAGATTCACAGGAGGTCTGCACGGCTGAGAAGTACCAAATACAAAGCTCCTGCATCTGAGAAGAAGGTGTCCACAAAGGGAAAGGGAAGAAGACACATATTTAAACTAAAAAATGTAAGCTAGCAGTGGGTTTAATCAGTCAGTGTTGTTATTTCTTCTGTTCCACTGTGCTGCAAGTTTATACATCTAACTGCTGTGCGTGTTTTCTTCCTTTCTTCAGCCAATCAAAGCACCAGAATCTGTTGCAACAATCATCACGTCAGAATCCGTATTTTATAAGGTGTGGTGTTTATTCTTATCAAGCAAAACTAATCTTATATTTCTGTTCATTGTCAGAAATGATCACCTTTACAATTAGTATTTCTTCATCTAATTGCGACTTTAACCACTGCACTGTTGTACTGAACTTTCATCCTGTGAGAAGGAGCCAGACTCTGGTCATACTCAGTTTCTCTGTTTGTGCCGACAGGGTGTTTACTACCAGACAGGAGACGTGATCAAGGTAACGGATGAAGAGGACGGGAAGCCGTATTATGCTCAGATTCGAGGGTTTGTTCAGGACCAGTATTGTGAAAAGAGTGCAGCGTTGACCTGGTTAATCCCCACCCAGGCCAGCCCAAAGGACCAATTTGATCCAGGGACATACATTGTTGGTGAGTAATGAGAAATGAAAACTGTGTGTTGTTTTTTTTTTTTTTTGTTCTTTATGCCTTTTGTTTGACTTGTTTTGGGAACTGTCTGTTTTATATATATCTGCTTTGTATTCCAGGTCCAGAGGAGGATCTGCCCAGAAAGATGGAGTACCTGGAGTTTGTGTGTCACGCCCCCTCTGAATATTTCAAGTCACGGAGCTCTCCGTTCCCCACCATCCCCGTCCGACCTGAAAAAGGCTACATCTGGACCCATATAGGACCCACACCAGCCCTTACTATCAAAGAGTCTGCCAGTGGCAGCAGTTAACAGGACCTCTGATATGGACTCACTCTGTTGCTTTTAAACAGACATTTGTATATTTATGTAATATAATAAAAAACAAAAATGGTTGTTGACTACAGCCATTACTTCAGATTGAAGACGAGCTGTAATTTGACATAGAGGAGACCAGATGTAACCACACTTCAAAAAAAAGTTGTTTACACATGTGCAGCATTGGAATATTACTTTTGTATTCACAAATAAACAAAAAATTTGTTTCCATTATTCTTTTTGTCTGTGTTGTTTAAAAAATAATTTGAGCTGACGCGTGGGCAATGGATGGACCAACATGACATTTTTCCCCTCTCCCCTTTTTATTTCATATATTTTCCCTTTTTTGTGTATTATAAACAATAGAAGTTACAATGAAAGAAACAGCCAACAACTGTTTCTTGCCTCAGCTTCATCTAATTTACAGCTGACTTGTGTAATGATGCTCTGCAGTGGAGTCTGTTATTGAAAAATAAGTCTCATGGGCTACATTTTTAAAGGTTGGCTGGTGGACATCTTTGTGTAAATGTACACACAGAGGATGAATACATTTATATTTTAGATATCATTATTATTATCATTATCACATTACTCAAACATAGACAAAACTCTACATATTTCCAGCACAAGCTGTTTTACAAATTTATAGTTAAGTCACGTCTCATTTCCCGTCGTTGTCCACCAAAAACACAGCCGTCAATTCAGCCTCACCGAGTGTTGCCGAAGAAGGAAGTGCGCTGAAGTGAAGCCTCTCGCTCTGCCTTCACACTCTTGGATAAACATCCCAGTCTAACTAACAAGCTTCACCTCGTCTGTGCGAAAGAAAGTCTCTTGGTGCTCCAGCAGGGAAATGGATGTTCCACTAGCGTCAGATTTATTTTTCCCTCATGGGCTGGACGTGATTATTTTTTTCTTGATCTAAAGAAAAGGCAGGAGTATGGGCAAATTCCAGTCCAAACTCGGTGAGATATTACTTTAAATTAGCCTAAATGAAATGCTGTAGCTTGTCACATGTCGCGTTGACTTTTCTCTCTTTATTTGGACAGCTTTAAAACGCAGACAGAGTCCCGAAGGTGAGACAGTCACATTCAACTACTGTCCGGTGCACTTACGACATGCATGTGTTTGTACATGTGTTAACATATTTACTCTTTTGTTGTGCAGGTGGTAGTCTGGCTTCCAATGTGGTGACTTGTCAGGGGGAAGTGGAGCGCATTCACGTTCTCAAAAGCAAACTGACAGAGGTAGAAATTTTTGATTGATTGATTGATTGCACTTATAATTTCTGGACTAGCACGTATATAGACTCAGGTAAAAATAAACTCGGGGGGCCTCCACATCAGGTATTTAAAAATCAATTTAATTATGTAGTGATCTGGCATTGATAGGTTACAGCATAGGCCGGTCACATGAGGATTACAGCCAGGGGTTAGATATTTGATTTATAACTTAATTAACTTAGACTCTGAAGCTCTATGTTATCATAGAGGTTTTGAGGAGTGCTTTTGTTTTTCTGAATCAATCAATATGTACATTTTAGGCTGTGCTAATGAAAATGACTTGACATGACCTCAAATTGATTGTATGTAAAACCAAATGAATACCTGAAGGCAGAGTTCTCAGGCAGAACATCCCCATAAATGTGTAAGAGCTGTACATGAACCCCACAGAAGCTCTGTTCTCGTACCACAGAAAAACAAGCAACAGGCGAAAAACACTGCCATTCACAGCCTCTTATTCATACTGGTTTATTGCAGTGCCAGCAGCTTCATCTCAGTGAAGCCAGTTTTGGGACAAACAGTATTTGCTCACATCACATCCAAGAGACATAAAAGGTGTTTTGGAGGTAGTCGTATGTTTATTCTTCCGCCCTTCCTCCTCCATCCCTATAAAGAGACTTCCAAGTCTGTGAAGTGCAGCATAGCCACCCACTCCAAACAGCAAGGTCTTTATACAGGACTGCACTGAAAAAAAAAAAAATCTCCACATCTGGTACTGCTTTCCATCTCTAGCCAGACAGAATGTGATTTGGGGGGTGAAATGTGGGGAGGGGTGGGTGTTTGATTGCGCAAATGGCATCACATGTAGATTGTTAGTGTTAATGAAGCAGTCACATTTTGGTTTGGATATTGAATAAATAATCTTATCATCTGGGGAAGATGTCCTCCTTATTTTGATTTTATTCACAGAAGACTGTAAAAACTGCTGACAGTCACATACCCTCCTAATAACTATAGACGCTGATTTAATCTGTGTAACCAGATTTTGTGGTGAAAGTAAACACATTTTATGTGCTTTCAAAGATCACAGGATTGCTTGTAGGAACAGTAAATTCACTTATGCACCAACTTCAAGTTAAAAATGATAAACAGCCAAGATGCCATTTTCACTTTTCTTGGTTCATATTCTAACAACATCTGCGGAAGTCATGAGATTTGATGTGTGTCATCACCACTTTTTTCCCTTTTTTTGAGGTTTATGAAGTGTTAGAGGCTGGGGATAAATTTGTACCATGCTATATGAAAGTTCTGGGAAGTTGTACAGTTTGGAAAAAAGACAACTCTGCCAAGTTGTTTAAAGGTTTGCGGTGGAGTTTCTGTGCTTGTTAATTGTAGAGTTCTTCCAGCGATTAGATTTTCCAGCCTAATATATTTTGATTCTCCATGACACTACTGCTGGAAACTGGAAACAGCAAAGACATTTCAGTGGATGGCACTTCTCATTGTTTTCTGGCAGCTTTCGGTGTCACATGAACTCTGTTTTTGCATCCTTGGGATTAAGTCTGGCCCTTAATGTTATAGTAAACTAATTTTCCACACAGAGTTTCACAGTTTTCAAAAAGTTGGCATAGTCATATGGTAAAAAATAAGTAAAATGGTTTTAAAAGGTAATAGTCTTAAAACTTTGATGTAATACTGTATAATGTGTACAATACACAAATGATTTAGCAGTGACATTTTTTGTGTGTAAAAATGTGGGTAAAAACTGAATACACACACACACACACTTACACTTTAACTGTTTACATATTTACCTCTCAGATAGTAGTGACTCAGGCTCGGGTGTTGATAACTTCACTTACTGCAGAAACACAAACATGTTTGTTTTGTTGTGATCACTGTATTGAACGAGTGTGTGCATGTGTGTGTGCAACAGAGGATGACTTACAGTCTAAGTGTTCATAACCACAAAGTAAATATTGTAACACTGGAGAGCAAACACCATGAGCAGGGTTTTAATCTCCTCACGTGTCAGCTTCATATTGTGTGACATAACTAACGACTATAGGAGTGGCTGGTTTGATTTCTGCGCGCTAAGAAAAACGTTCCCCTTGTTATTTGTTGCTTGGAGAGGGAATGCACCCTTCAGTCCCAGTCAACACAAGTGTGCTATGTGTTTGACGTTCGTTTGTTTTTCTAAGTGTTCAGGAAACCTGGTTTGTCCAGGTACATCTTTCTTTGATGTGAAAACCTGGAGAATTTGCAGTGTTTTTTGTTGATGTGTCAAATCTTTGCATCTCACCACTGGTTTTTATATAAACAGTTTCATATTTCTATGAGAGCAGGTACTGTTCTGCTCATCAAATGGGTCTGAAATTCCCATTTCTATCTAATGTAATAAAGTAATGTATAAAGTGAGTTAACAGTCATTAACTGGTGATTCAGTCATAAACTAACCACATAAACTCGCACTGACTTGATCATTTGTAATTGGTGAGAACAGACAACAGAAATTCATAACATTCTGGATTAATTCATTTAATTAGTTACACATTAATTACACATCCAGTTATGATACAAATACTATCTTCATTATGAGCTTTAGCTTTTCTTTAGTGTTGATTCATAATTCATGAACATTTATGTGGTCATTTTGAAAATTTGGACCTCCTAGTTATCACATGCTTTTAGACCTAGTTTTCGAATGGCACGCATTGACAAAAGTGTGGCTTGGTTTCAATGCATCGTTGCACATAAAAACCAAAGTTCATGCAGCTTAATGATATTAAGATAAGCGACCTAAAGCAGAAGTAACGAGGGCATCGTCTCTCCATACTGCAACCCCATCCTCCCTTTCAGTGAAACCTCCTTTCCAGGTATCTGATTATCAGAAAAAAGTGTTACACAGCCTTGCTGAGACAAAGGCAGCCACTGTTCTACCTAACACTTGAAACTTTGTGATGTCAGGATGGGTGCGTGAATGGATGTTGTGTAATGAGGGTTGTACAAAAGAGAAGGAAGCAGAAGACGGCAGGATTCTTCCAGCCGCACACCTTTCTGCTACCTGCATCGTTACTCCCACACCTCCCACCCTCTTTCACTGGAAATCAAAGCTGGCTTCAAAGTTTCACAGCAGGCAGAGCGTGGCGGGTGTGGTGAGAGCTCGGCTGTGTTGTGTGTATGTGGGTGTGAGGGTGTGCACTCATCTTATCGTTCCTTTTGTTACTCATCTGCATCTGCTCGAACATCAGTGTGATGTGTTGTTGTGTTGTTGTGTTGAGAGATAAGAAATGTGCTTTCAGTCTTCTATTGCTTTACGGTGCAAAAAGCAGATACAATATATATGATCAGATGTCATAGAACTGTATATAAATTCCCATTATCTGTTATATCTAAATCTGTAACGTTCACTACTTGACAAAGATGTGAGTGCAGTTTATGCCATTTTGGATGTTAACCCCTAAAAATCCTGTATCTTTTTCCAAAGATTGGTGCGTCCCAGTGGCTGGTGTTTAATGTTCCTAGCAAATCTCACTTTACGACTTTACATTTAACAGAACATATGAAAGTTCTGGCACAAGTATGTCACATGTGATCAGGAGAGAAAGGTCAAGTTTAAATCAGATAGGGTTTAAAATGTCCAAACTGACATGGACCTTTCTCCCTTGCTGTCTCATTTGTTTTAATGTGTGTATTTCAGAAATATGCATATCACTACTTTCATCTGATATTAAACGGACGGATATTAGATGGTCAGAATTGATGTTGATTATATAAAGTGGTGTTGGTGACAGTTTCCTAGAAAGATCTATACAAAAAACACAGATGTTCCAGGATTGTTCAGCTTTGCTCACATCTGGAGATCCATCCCAACACTCTTGGGACATGAAAATCACGTAATTGCTTCCTCTCCTCTTTCCCTCTGCCTCCGTCACATGTGTGCTCTCTGTTAATTTACACACTGTGTCACTTTTCTCACAGAACTTGTATGTAGAATTGAGGGAAAACAAGTCCAACCATAACAGCAACCTCAAGGGTAAGTACATGCGTCACAATGACATCGTTCACTCTCTCTTAGTTATGAAGGGCTTAATTCTCTGTGTCGATTTAATGCATTACCAGTTTTGATGCAGACACGTTAACATGTTACACCACCTTGCTTTCCCAGGAAAAAAAAGAAACAGTGAGATTAAACACATCTGTTTTTTTGTTTGTATGGGAAAGCTTGGAGCTTTGGATGTACAACTTTCAGCTAGCTTTTAGTTTCCTCTCTGGTGCCAAACAGTAATTGAAAACAGAGCTTTTAACAGGGAATAAAAAATGAATTACAAAAGCACAGCATGTTAACACAATAATGATCACTGCTACCCTCAAACTGTGTGTCTGCTGAACATTGTTATTGACAGTCCAGTTCTGTGTGTTGTTCAGTGGTTTTACCACCAAAGAAGACACCAGACAGGGAGAAAAGCATCCACTTCCAAGTTGATAAACAGACAAAGAAGAAGAAAAGCCATGCTGATGTGAGTGTTTATGTTTCTGGCAGATTGTGGGTCAAACAACATTTGCAAATCTTTTATGTAATTATACTGTATTTATGGTACTGATTATTGTACGTTTTGTTTTTGTGTTTAAGAATTACATTGCAAATTAGTGAGCTAGAGATGCTGAACTATTCCTCTAAATGTTTATTACAGCTGCACTGAGCTTGTTATTTTAACACTGTGCAGACACAGGACTCGCAGTGTGACACGGTGCTTGAGGAGGACTCTCGGCAGGAGTGGGTCTTCACACTGTACAATTTTGACAACAGTGGCAAGGTCACAAAGGAGGTAGTTTGTTTTCTTGTTTTATTGTTTAGATAATTCAAATTCAGATTTAAAGTGTTACTGTACACAGTGTGTATGTGTGTTCTGCAGGATATGTCCAGTCTGATACACTCCATGTACGAGGTTCTAGAGGCATCAGTCAAGCAGCTTTGCAGTGATAACACACCCCTGAAGATCAAGCTGGCTGTTACTCCCTCAGCTTGCCCAGACAAGACCTCACAAACAGGTAAAATGACATTTTTATTGTGGCTCTAGTAACTATTGATATCATTAGTGGATCAAATGTGTCACTGTGCCAAAACAGTTCAGAGAAAAACTGGTTCAGAAAAGTGAAACTAAGACTACAACAACAAATTCATCTTTTGATGATTTTGTCCATCTCTCATTGAAAACAGCCCCAGAGAAGGAGCAGAGTGCAGCTCAGGGGGTAGGATGCCCAGTAAGGAAACTTTATTGTGTGGATGAAAACATAGAACGCAGAAACCACTACCTGGATTTGGCTGGTATTGAAAACTACACCTCCAAATTTGACAATACAGGTATATAAACTCCTCTTTTATTGTTATGGTTTGCACAGAGCAGTATACAAACATTTCACTTCAGGAACATGTATATTTTTTCATTGGGAAATTGAAGCGGTTTTGGTCTCTGTTTTTTTCCAGAGTCACCCTGTCAGGAATCCAGACAGCACATACACTATGCTCTTCGGCACCACACAGTGGTAGGAAGAGAGAGCTGCATCCCGTCTGAGTCCCCCAGAAGTCTCTCTGTCCTTCATTCCCCAAAAAGCAAGCCCACCTCATTGGGGAAAGACAGGAGCAGAGGAGAGGGTAAACCCTGCAGGTTGCATGGCCAACATCCTGCTTCATGGTGCCATCCTACCCAGGCTCACCTTCCATTAAATTGTGTCCTGCAACGTACCCACAGCAAGAGGCTTCGCTCCAGGGTACAAGATTCTCCTGCAGCCCTGAGACATGCTGGCTCCCAGGTCCAGCCCGGGTGGGACAGGGAGATATTAAATAAACTTCAGCCCTCCTCTGGGGCCCCTCTGGCCCAGAGACATGAGCACCATCACCACCATGAGCACCACCATCATCACCATCACCACTACCACCCTTCATAAATGCATTTAAAACACTGGATTCAAGCTCAGGTGAGAGGAGGTAGTCAGATGAACTCATAACTATATGGGTAGTTTGGGAGGTCAAATGCAACTCAGCATGTCCTTGTATCACCTGCATGGTGGAAGCAGGCTACAACACTGTTATCTAATGCAAACAAAGACCTGTAAGATTACACACGCTCCATCCTGGAAGGTCAGTTCATTTTTGTCTTAATGACATTTTTATAGCGCTCTAGATTGACAGTTTCCTCTCAGGTAGATTACCACTTCAGCTGTAAAAATTTAAAAGCACACTGTGCGCTGTTATATGATGCCTGTATTTTGAGCTCCACCCAGCACTGCTTATTTACAACATGTCTTTTCTGTTTGAAGATGCTAACAAAATGCAAATTCAATTGCAAGTTAATACTTAGTATGTCGTCATGGTAACAAATTTACTTTCTGACCAAATGTGGGTGAACAAATATTTATTGACAGTGAATGAAGTCCATCATTTGTTTTCTCTTCTTGTTGGTTGACAGCCTATACTATTAGTGAGCAACAGATTCAGGGGAGATAAGCATCCCTTGAATAGAAAAATAACTGTTTGCAGTATATTTCTTCATTTGTAATAATCTCTTTCCATATCACTAGCACAATACAAAAAGGCCAAAAGGAAAAGGAAAGTGGTAAAAGCTATTCTTTGTAAAACAGGAGAAAAAAATAGATGGATCAAAAAATAAATTGTAACACTTCTTGGCAAAGATTTAATCTTCGTCCTAAAGGATGGATTATTCCTGTATTGTTGTTCTATTTCTGCTCTCACAACATTGTTTTATTTGGTCATTCAAGTTCTTGTGTGAAGTGGAAGCCTCCCAAAGAGGTGCTGTGAATAGTGACAGGTTTCTCGGCAGCTTTCAAATGCTCTTCCTACTTATCTCTCTGGCAAAAGTTGCAAATAGACACCATGCCCCAACGAAGGACGTGAGACAGCTGTTTCTATAAATACCCTCAACCCTCTTACCTACCACGAGACCCTCGTGCCTCGTCCCTGGCTCACCAGAGTAAGCCCCGTCCCAGACTAATGCACAACACCTAGACAGACAGCAACAGAGGATATCAACAAAGCAGCAAACAGAAGAGGAGAAACACTGACACGCAGAGCTGTTTGACAGCAGCTCCCGCCAAGAAACTGATCTGTTGGTACAACAAGCAGGGAGAAAACTTAGAAACATGAAGTCCCTGCGATTCCTTGCCGCTGAGGGTTTCATCCAGACTGGTCCAACGGCTCTGGGGAACCTCAGCTGTGTGTCTTTTAATCTTTACCCACTTATCTTCAAGGCCTGCTACCTCCACGAGCAGGCTGACTTGCTACACGCACTGGTCCAGACGTGGCCTCTTCCTGAGCTCAACCTACAAAGGCTCCTGGGAAAGACCATCGACTGCCAGTTGGATCTCACCTCACGCACCTGCCGACTTTGTCTGCAGGCGATTCTAACTGGATTAAAGGTACCTAAATGTCCTTGAATATGACATGAGTACACCATATCATATTCATGTCATAGGTTATCCTTGCTCTATAATTCAGATCCTTTTCAGAACCTAAGTGTAAGTTCTCAGTCAGTTGGCCTAAATACACGTTTGTGTTGACTTGTTAATAGCTTTCAATGATCATAAATTGTGATTAGTGGACCAGATAATCCCTTCAAGAGATTTCACCACAATTTTGTCTTGTTATCTGAAGGAATATGTGCTGTCTCCTCCACGAACTTATGCCAAGTGCCTCCGTGTGGTGGACCTCACTGCCCTAAAAGACATTGAGCACCAGCACTGCCCCTGCCGGTCCACCCTGGGTCGATGGGCAAGAACCCAGCTCCTGACCCAAATGTGCTATGAGACCATGGTGGCCATGCAAGCCAGCAGTGTGTCCCAATCTGCCTTCGAAACATCTATTGATGTCCATCTGAACGGTTTTGTCACGGGCCGCAGCTATGAGTTGGTGGCTCAGGCCTTCCTCCTCCTCCGCTACTGTCCACTGAAGCTTCGTTTTGTTAGTTTTCGTGCTGATTCCCTCGCTCTCAAGCAGCTCTTCTATGTTCTTCGACTAGCAGAACCCGAGTCCATCACAAAGCTGGAGGTGGTCCACAATGTTCCCCTGGAGGCCACACACCTGGAGGTGCTGCTATCCAGAGTGGAATTTCCTAAACTGCAGTCTCTGACCCTGCCCACTGGGGCGTTGGATGTTAGGAGGTTGGGTTCTGATGATGATGACCTGCTGGCCACCATCGGCAATCTGCTGGCACAGCTGAGCAGTCTGACTGAGCTCTGTGTGGGATTCTCCACTCTTACTGGACACCTACGAAGACTGCTGAAGTGAGTAAACAAGGTGTCCTTGTATGTCTGCTTATTCCTGTGAATGAGGTGATGGATACTGATGATGAGTGGCTCTGACATCCGTCTTACATCCACATTGCAGTATCAAGAGCTTTAATATAGCACATAATAATCACCTTTAACCAATACCACAGTACATTCCAGCTTTGAGGCTGTGGTTTGTGAATGGGAATTATTTTGCTGTTAAAATTGTTGACATAATGCCAGTGTGAGGACAAACAGCTACACCTGGCCACAGCTGCAGGTCAGATATACTTCACAGTTCTATGGAAATAGAGCAGGAGCATAAACCCTAAAGAATGGAGCTGTCAATCACAAACTGACATATAGTTTTAACTATTTGAATTTAGAAAAACAAGCAAAATGTCACAAAATAAAAACATAAGCTATTAGTAGCTATTCACTAGATAAAAAAAAAAATCTGTGTTGTAAAAGTGTTCAGGCCCAGTTATTTATCGTAACACTGACATTTCATTCCACAGCAACTGATTTCCATTTATCTGTTTTCTTTATCCAGCCCTCTCAACACTCCTCTGCAGTGCTTGGAATTGGCCTACTGCTGCCTGAACCGCGTGGACATGACTTACCTGTCCAACAGCCTCCACAGCGAGGCCTTGGTCCGCCTGGACATCAGTGGACACAACATCTTTGGCTCTTTCTCCACGTCTTTCCACAAACTGCTCGGCCGTTGTTCAGCCACATTGGCCACCCTTGTCCTCGAAGAATGTAACATCGAGGACGAGCACATGGATGCCTTCATTAATGCTCTTGCTTGCTGTCAGGTACTGGAAGAGCTCAAAATCCTGGCAAATCCTCTGACCTCTGCAGCCTTGCGGAGGTTATTCTCCGTGCTTTCTCAAAGCTTTCCTAAGTTAAGATACATAGAGGTACCAGTTCCCCGTGAGTGTTACTCTGAGGATGTTACTTATCCTCTTGATGATTCTGTCCTACTGTGTTACAACAGGGAGCTGTTTCAGGAGGTCAGGGGCCAGCTGGTGGGCATCCTGGAGGGAGCTGGTAGGGGGAGTGTGGAGGTGTGCACCCCACTCATGGGGGCCTATGATCCGGACATTAATGAAACCAGCAATGAGCTAGGAGTTTCTATGTTGAAGTCTTTTAACAGTGTCATTGGGAACTTTATAGGAACCATAACTAATGTTGACAACAGGAGATCACTGGCTCAGAAAGATAATTAATGAGGTTGCTTGTAGAGGGATCAAGTGAACTGATGGAAAAGGTTCATATTAGTTATACTGCTAGTACAGTTTGCTAGAAAACTGTCATCACTGCCAACACTGAAAATAGATCTAGTGAACGAGATTTGACTATATATTAACATCATCAAAAAGGAAAGAAGCAAAGAATCATTATTTTTATTTTCTTCCTAGAACCTCCTTCAGTCTTTCAGCTACACAGGTGTGCAGTGCAGATACATGTAGCTACTGCAGTGGTTATGGTAGATACTTGAAGTTTGTCTAAGATATTTTGTTACCTCTATCTATTGTACATGTTCATATGTCTATAATCTGATTTAAAGGATGTATATAACTGGATGTGTATCGGTAAACATTACAAATTTGCAACATGGAGCAGATCCCATTTTAACAAGTGTCAGTACCCATGACTGTTTCATTCTGTCATACCAATAAAATCCAATATTAAAACAGCCTGCCATACATTACATAAAAAGTGACACTTGAAAAACTTCCAAAATGTACATTTATTTGATGAGCACTGTCTTATATAGGTTACATTTCATTTTAAATATTACACCAGAGGGACAACCATGCACCGACTGAAGACTAGGATTAACAGCTTTGATCAGGAACCATCTATTTTTTCATCCACTCCTCTCTTTCTTTCCGCTCACGGATCACTTCATTCAGGTATGGTGACAGGTACCTGACATCCTAAAGGGAAAACATTTTTGGTGAGTTTGGTGAGTGAGGGAGACATTTGATTATTGCAAATCCACCAAAACCTTCATTTTATTGTTCCTCTTCTCTTTACCAAGATTTAACTTTTACTGTCTTACATTTTCTCCTGATCCATTTTTCTACCTCGTAGCATCTGGCTATTGACAAGGTAAGTGCAACATAAGCATGCGATGTGAAATGACTATTAAAAATAATACTTCATTTTCCCTATGTATTATTTAAAACTCCATACCATTGCCAACATTATGCCTTCACATTAAATCCTATTTCCACCCTGAACAATGTTAAACTGTATCAGTCTACCTCTTCATATTTCGTCCACTGTTCTTTAGGGAGAATCTGCTGCTTCATGGACAGATCCAGGGCTCTCTTGATCCTGAACATCCTTTCGTTGTACACAGTCTCGGGAAGCCTCCTCAGGGCCTCTTTCACATCGGAATCCTCATAGAGCGTGTCATCACGCACTAAACCTGACATAGAAAACAAGTTATGCTGAAGATGCTTTATAGAACATCATCAACAATACTGGTAGTCTTGTATTGGTAGTCTTGTCATGCAGCAACTGCAGCATTGTTGGGTTGTAAATTCTGTATGTTTTGACCAACACATTGTTCTTTGGCCTTACCAAGCTTGTTGAAGCCACACAAGTTGTAATACCATTTGCGGAATCCAAGCAATAGCCTGCCTGTCGATGCTGTGAACATAAGAAAGACACACAGACAGGATCAGTAAGGCAGCACAACCTGATTTTGGGGACAAATGTTAAGAGTTACCAATAGATATGGGGAGGAAGGAGTAAACAGTGACACAGTATTACTACTACTTGAGTACAAATGGATTTTTTCTGCCTTAACCTTGACACTTTGGTATTTTAAGTAGGAATTTTAATGCAAGGTACAGTATGTACTACCTGAAATATTAAACTAAATCCTGACAACTTCTGTTATGTACAAAACCTCAGGTGACTCAGTATCTCAAATCCTGTACAGTTTTGAAAGGCAGTCACCTTTCAGATCATATTATCTGATCTGACTATCGGACCTTAAATCCTGAATGGTAAACAGGAGTTAACCTGCCCATCTGAAATCATATTGCTAACATCATCAACTGAATTAGAAAGACAGTTAAAACAACATAACACTGGCTAAAACGCTGAGTAGCTAACATTAGAGGACAACCGAGGATAGACGTTGTTTCACAACACCAAGCACGAACAACAAAATCTGTTTGGCAGACTCTTCTTCGCTAAAAGGGATGAGATAGCGACTATCTGGTTGTAGCATAACTAACTACTGTTTATTTTACAGTGATCAGCACCAGCGGCTAATGCTAAGCTAGCGTTAGCTGACGGGCACCCTTAGCATCGGTTAGCACGGGGACACTAAAGGACACACACAAGTAAAACGCGCCAAAAGACATACTCAGCAAGACAAAGTGAACAAAATGATCAAATGTGATACATTATGTCATGTGTCACGCTAGACTAGTAAAGGAAAAGTCCAAACACTTAATTTAAAATTAGAAATATCAGAAAGGAGCGCTGCTGATTTACCTGGTGCTCTCGACGCCATGTTTGCCTCTGAGAACGAGCGCAGTGCATCATGGGTAAAAAAGTATTGAGGTCATTGCGCAACTTTAGATTAGATTTACAAATTAGTTATTATACATTTATTATGGCGAGAAAGTAACGTTATCCAACGTTCTCTGAACAAATCATAGTCAAACAAAACCTACCATGTCAAAAAACAGGTGTCTTTAACCTCTGATCTTGACTCATTTCATATAATGATTGAGCAATCACAGTCAAGTCCTTGAAAAAGATGACGCTGAAGACCGTTTATGATTTGACAGCTAAAGGGGAGAGTTAAGGGAAACCAGTTCTCTGGGATAATCTAGTCCAGACCTATGTAGAAGTAATTACAGCAAAATGTAGTATTAAAGTTACTAATTATGAAGTGGACTGGCCCCTTCCAGTGTTATGTTTTATTAGGCTGTATATCAGTATTCCCGATGCTGTCACAAGTAAACAGTATTTTTAAATGCCTTACAGCAGTTTTACTGGGTAGTTTCAAAACAATGCATATAAATGTAACTGAGTAAAAAATACATATTGTATTTTTTCATTATTATTTCAAATATTGTATTATATTTGAAATAATAGTGGAGCAAAAGTATTAAGTGGCAAAAGGAATGGAAATGCTCATGTAAATTGCAAGTACTCTGAATGTGTAATTAAGTTCAGTCCTTGAACAAATGCACTTAAAACAGCAGTATTCCACCACTGATCAAGTGAGACCTGATCCTTTTCCCAACATTGAAAATTAAAATTTACTCTCATGACAGATTTTAATACATCACAGGGGATAAATCTATATACAGTCACTCAACTGAAGCAAATATTTTTGTCCAGGTACTGGACAAAACAGATCTTTCAGCACGTGTGGTCTTTTTAGATGGTCATGTTAAATGAGAGCAGTATTTCAGGCAGAAGAGCTGATATACAGTTTACATTTATTAAGCTTTTTAAACATTTATCTCTAAAGACTCATGTCTGCATGTGTCTGACATTATAGTATGTATTCTGTACATTCTGCTTGCTGTACCACTTCTTTTATGAAGTCCACTTTTATGTCCCCTCATGAAGAATCAAATTGTCTTTTGGAACAAATAAAAATCTTCAATTGTGGCCGAGGCCAGCTCAGTGCAAAAAGTCTCATCTGGCAAGGAAACAAAGCGGTCCAGGGAGATGTAGTTGGGCAGGGTTGGATCATACTGAGCTTTTCCGAGGTACTCGAGAAACAGGTGGCGCTCTCTGACACGCAAGTATCTTGCATTCAGGACCTGTGGGAGGAAATATGCTCAAGGTATAATTCAGAATATAGATGTAACACAAATTAATTCAAATTGACCCTAAATTGGTTAAACAGCTAAAATTCAGTAGTTCAATGTACCTGTGGGAACTTGGTGATCAGGTGGTGGGGCACCTTCATGGTGTTGTGGAGGAAGTCAAATATTTGGATCAGCTTCCTTTTATTGGCAGTCAGGACTTTTGGGACAGCAATTACTATGTGCTGGATCTCATTTTCCTTAAAGCCGAGCTCTATTTCACACACCTAAGTGGATCACATCGGTACAGAGACCCATACACAAAAAGAATCCAAATATTAAAACACAGTATCTCAGGAGGTCACTCAAACAATAGATGCTAATGATGTGTTTTGTCATTTCAGTACCTTCAGATTTTCTTTAACAGGCTCCAAACTTCTACACAGTAATCTAGGTAGACGAGCTACGATGTTCCGGGTCTGGAAATAGAGAAACAAAACCAGCTATAATTAGTTATCCTTATTTCTGCTATCAACAAATTGACTATTTTTTGTGTATAAATTACAACACACTGTGATAAGACTTGCAGAAAGATGCTTACATTAGAGGCACTGAGGTTGAGTTGTTGCTGATAAAATCCCAGTCTGTTGTCCAGCCTCTTCACACTGAAGTTTAGCAGATATGGAGCTCTAGATACCATGGACGCAACAGTCTCAGAGCTGAACTTCTTTGACTTGAGATAGTTCACTCTTTACAAACAACAAAAAAAAGAACGTTATTAAGAGAACCCTGACCTGACATGTCTCTACTACAATATACAACATATAGGGTTTCATAGTTTTGTGTGACTTATCTCAGTAGACTGATTTCATTCATAATAGGGAAATTTGGCATAAAGACATCTAATGTTTCTGTTTCTGGGATCCCTTCATGTTACCTGGCCTGCAGGTTTTCCAAACTCTCAGTGAGAATGAAGGGGTTGTGTGTGATGATATGGCCAAAGCGAGAGTCCTCCACCCCGATCTCTTTGAGAAACAGCAGCCTCGGAGCCACGTCTGTGTTGAAATCGAGCCTTAGCAGCATGGAGCCCACGTTGGGCCTTTGTTCAAGCTTCCACAGATTCACACCTGCAATGAGAGAAAGAGGTTGAATGATCATAAAAAATACTAAAGGGATCTGGAACTATTGCCTTCACCATTACAGTTCTAAATGTACTTCCAAACTGTTTAATATGATTAGAACATTCTCAAAATCTCAAAGTTTATATGCAATTTGATTACCTAATTGTACCAGCTTGCAGAGTGTCTCAGACTTGTCAACGTAGTCTCTAAGAGAGGTGGAGGCTGGAGGCAAGGCTACAGGTACAGATATACTAACAGCCTTTTCATCACTTATCTCCTCCAATGCAGAAAGTTCAGAAGCAGCATCCAGATCTGATTAATAGAGAAAATACAGACTGAATGAATTCAACACCCATGAGAAAAAGAATAAAGCTGAAATATAATTATAAATATAGATGTTCAGTGAATATGCTTATATGGTCAACAACAGCAAACCAGCATGTACCTAATGGTTTCTGGATTTCATTCACTGGCACAGCATCACTAAGAGGCAACAGGGGGCTCCCGAAAGCCACATCAGTTTTTGACAACTCTTCTGTGAACTTGTCTTCCTTAGCTTCAGTTGCCAGATGTTTGGCCATTAAATCACTGTAACAGAACATCTGTCGTTTCCATCTCTGTCTTGTCTGTGTTGAGCACTGATTCCCTGTGAAAAATGAGGATCCATTTTGGATTTTGGTGGCTACCCTTGCAACTGTTGTGCAATAATGAACTTGAGTGGCATGCTGCCAAGTAGTAGCCACTGTCTTGGAGCAAAGAAGACTTCTACATCTCAGACACAGCTGTGCACAAGATGAAGCCATTTTTTTTTCACTCTGCAGAGAAAAAAAAACATGGCATGTTGGTTTGGTTTGATTTTGTCTTAAGGTAACCTACACATCACACACTTATCCACACATTCAATAAGATGACACATTCAACAACATGAAACATAAGACAGCAGTATTCAGTCTGCAGTGTTTTTACTTGTGAGATAATACAAAGACAATGGAGAATAAAGATACCCTTAATTCTGATCATGTGCATACTATCGTATAATGTGTATTTACACTATAATATATACGCTGATACAGTGAGTTGAAGTGGTACTTAAGTATTATTTCACAGGTTATTATTGATTGTTATTGATACAAACAGGTAAGATGTAAACCAGATGAAAATCCGAGACTGAATCGTTGCCCTACAAGAAGCCAGCTATTGCCAGATTTAGATCCTAGCAAGCTAGCAGGACAACAGACATCTGTATGCCTTGTAAAAGCATAAACGAGACAAAGCCAACACGTCAGTTTAGATTGAGTTATTTTTGAAGGTAACTTTCTACTCACAGTCTGAGAATCAAAGTATTGTATCTTCAAATCATTCACCAACGTGCCGCGCAATGTCAAATGTTTTCATGCGCTCATTTACGGAAGGACTTAACGGAAATGGGACAGTTTGGAATGTACCACAGCGGTGCACGTGTGGGTAATACTAATGCCTTTAACACACAGGAGGGTGAAGAATTTTGAAAGAGTTGAGTATTTGAATAATAAATTGCTAAGCCAAATGCTTTATTAAAAATTACCGTTAGAGTTTCTGCTTTTTGTTTTGATGAATGAAACTTGAACACATTTTTTTTTTACAACTGCCACCGCCATTAGTTCGGTAGTTCAGTCCATCTTCAGGGTTCCTTATGTGTGGCTGTAGTTGTATCGTCTTCTTGTGTCTCTTACAACTTCTTAGTTTTAGCTGTTAAAGTGAAATCAATAAAATTCAGAAAGCAGCCCACAACTGCGATATGGCATCCGCCGCGACTACCCGAGCACCGCGGAAGGATGATACCAACTATAAGTTACATTTCCGAATGATAAACGAGCAACAAGTGGATGATATCTGTATTGACTACTTCTATAAGCCACACACCATTACACTGCTGACAGTTACTGTGCTCAGCTTGATGTACTTTGCTTTTACCAGGTAAATAACAGTGTGGAATTTGTATTTTTTCTGTTAGGTCTTGTTAAATATTACTTTTAAAGGCTATGTTCCCGCCTTATAGTCAACAGTCAGAGTTAAACCGCTCCTTTTCCACCTGTAGCTGCCTGTAACTGAATGTAATACAGTGTTGAGTGTCCAGCAACATAGTCTTCCCTTTGTTAACATGTGATACTGCTCTGTGACAGGGATGATGAGCACTCAGACAACAATCTCCGAGTTGGCCTTATAGTAGTTGTTTCCTTCTTCTTGGTCATCAGTGTCCTGGCCTTTCCTAATGGTAAGCTATGTAATTAAACTCACATTGGCTCCATCGTGCACTGGTATGTGATTAAGTCCCAGTCCGCACTGTCTTCTTTTCTTGTATTGTCCAGTGTAGTTCTGAAATAGCCAGTCAGTTGACATAATAGTTTAAGTCATTTTTCAAGCACAAATACAAAAATATTATCTGCTTACAGGTTCTCAGATTTGGGAATTTGCTGAGCTCTACATTAATGTTTTTATGAAAGTATGATTAGCATGTTTCACCATTTATCGACATTGTATACACCAAAAAGTTAAACACTTACTTACTACAAAAAATAAACATTTGTCCTGATTAAACATGAAAGTTAATTCTTTACCTTGGCAACAGTTTTCCAAAAAAGAAAAAAAAAAGAAAACAACCTTAGCTCAACGTCCACCTACCAACACCTCAGCAGATGCAGTTTGCTTAGTTGTCATGGAGACAGCTCAGTTGTCAATTATGAAACTTTGGGCATGTTGCTTTCTTTATCAGGACCTTTTACCAGGCCACACCCTGCAATATGGCGAATGGTGTTTGGTAAGTGTTTGCCTACATCTTTTGTACTCACTATGCATCAAATTCAAAGTACTCTAACTTTTCTGATAAGATCCATTTTTTTATTTGTCTTCAACCTTACTGATTTTCTCCTGTCATGGGTAGGTCTCAGTGTACTCTACTTCCTGTTTCTGGTCTTCCTCATCTTCCTCAACTGGGACCAAGTGAAGACTCTTCTGTACTGGCTGGACCCAAATCTGCGATATGCCAAACGGGAAGCTGATGTTATGGTAGGGATTTTTTTTTAAATTTAGAATTAGTTTTCCTCTGAACCATCAGAGCAAGTTCATATCAAATCTAATATGTTGAATGATGACAGAATGAGGAATAGAGGTAGTACGAAGCCTTGTCTTTGTTAGATCCTCGTCATTCCCAGGCAAATTTGCTTGCTACTGTGTGGGTGTGAAGAATCAAAGGTTACAAGCTCTATATTGAGAGTTTACACACATACACAATATAAATGCAAAATTGATCCTATTTAAAGAGCAAACAGGTCATGACGACTGTGGAAAAAAGCATTCATTTGTGTTTTTTTGAGACAAACTTGTGATTTTGGCTTATTCAAATAAAATTGTCTTAATTTGACTGGATTTGAGTTTCCCTGGTGGCCTAATCCCCATTTCAGCCTTGTCTAAATATAGCAGATTTAACGCACAGGATCTAAAATATTTTCAGCTCTAAAACTAATCAGCTAAAGGTGCTGTATAAAAACTCTTATTACTTGTAGTAACAAGAGGGCTTGTTTTTGTTGTTTTCTAGTTCAAACAGTTGCAATAAAGCAACCATTGTTTCTACAATAGCCTAAAATGTGTTGTTAAGGCTAAATCCTTTTAAATATGACTATATGAGAACATAAGTTCTTAGTACAATGTAGCTCCCGTTAATGGAGGCCATGAGCCCATAGAGTCTGTAGTTCAGTAGAGTGATATAAACAAAGAGTTCAATAAACAGAGACCTTTTAGAAGAAAAGATCAACATGATTGTGAACATTTTTGTTTTAAGATGAGAAATGAGAGATTTTCTTTTTTTGGTGACTATTGTGATTTTAAAATTCGGTTACCTTACTTTTCTATTCAACAGGAATATGCAGTGAACTGTACAGTGATAACGTGGGAGCGCATCCTGAGCCACTTCGACATCTTTGCATTCGGCCACTTTGCAGGCTGGGCCATGAAGGCTCTGCTCATCCGCAGCTACGGCCTCTGTTGGACCATCAGCATCACCTGGGAACTCACTGAGGTAGCATGCATATTTGTGTGTACATGTGTTCAAGATCTATCTACATGAAAATATGTGGCATGAGTCATGCACAAATTTATGTAAAGTCTCAGGACCTAGACAACATTCATCCCCGAGGAAAATGGAGTGACCCAGCTCACGCAAGAGAATAACATTGCTTCAGCTCAGTCTCTGCACGCAACAGAGATTGATTGTTTGGGAGAACCCCATCATAACAAAACAGTAGTATCAGCTTGAGTTTCTGTACACGACAAGAGCTGTTGACTTGACTGCTGCCAATTGTTGACTGGAGGGATTAGATTACAGGATTTAGCCTAATACCAGATTTACTCATCACAGAGTTGACTGCATCACAGAACCTATGGTCAAACAAGGTGCAACTGTCATTCAGATAGCACACAAACTAAATTCAAATTTTTTAGATTAAGTATTTTCCAGCAGATACCTAGCCCCCTTGATTGGAAAAATTCTGATATAACTTCTCGTCACTTAAATATATAAAAATTTTTGCTGTTTACAGCTGTTTTTCATGCACCTTCTGCCAAACTTTGCTGAGTGCTGGTGGGATCAGGTGATACTGGACATACTTTTGTGTAACGGAGGAGGCATTTGGCTGGGTATGACCGTCTGCCGGTTTTTGGAGATGAGGACGTACCGCTGGGCTAGTATCAAGTCAGTCAAACCTTTTCTTCTCTGCATTTTTTCTAAAATTCTGTACAAATCCTTAAGAATTTTTTCTCAGTCCATACTCCCAAAACACATAGCTAATAGAACTTTTAATCAGATAGTGAGGAAACCTACTAACAAAAGGAGACAAGTAAAAATCTATTGAAATCACATCAGTAGGAACATGAACTGTAACATTCTTTTCATGCATGTTTTCATTAGTTTAATTCCTGGCCACACAAAAGACACAAGGCTGCTGTGAGACTGCATGTGTGTGATTTATCTCAGTCTCAAAGGTCCACATACTGTGTCTGTTCAGGGAAATCCACACCACCACTGGAAAAATAAAGCGAGCTGTCCTCCAGTTCACCCCAGCTAGCTGGACGTATGTGCGCTGGTTTGATCCAATGTCATCCTTCCAGAGGCTAGCAGGGATCTACCTCTTCATGATCTTATGGCAGGTAGGCTTTGGCAGTCGGCCCAGAAATTGTTCTAAGATCTTCAAACTACTTGGGCTGTAAGGAACAGTAATTTCACTATTAATTTTTTTCAATGAATCACATATCCAACATCAGCTCCCCTGCTCACCATGCCATCCATTTATCTCTAGTCCTTTATTTGTCAGCAAATGCATCCATGGAGAGTCTTATTAAATCCTCTTTGTCCTGCATCTCTCATCTTCACAGCTGACAGAGCTGAACACATTCTTCCTCAAGCACATCTTCGTCTTCCAGGCATCTCACCCACTCAGCTGGTGCCGTATCCTCCTTGTTGGAGTCATCACTGCGCCCACTGTACGGTAAGTTTGCTCCTCAAAATAACATATTAACACACCACCTATGAGTAACAGGAATTGTGATATAGTGAAATTAAATACTACCTAAAACTAATTGTGAGTGTTTCAAATGCTTTCTGATCTGTGTGGAAACCTGCATGTTTGCTTTGTTCCTATAAAGCAAAAAATTCAAATCACCTTTTTCCTTGAAACTTTTTCAGGCAATATTATGCATACCTGACAGACACTCAGTGTAAACGAGTTGGCACACAGTGTTGGGTGTTTGGGTAAGTATCTTTTGTCCTTTCAGTTGATGGTTTTTAGTGGCCTGGAAACAAGTTTGGAAGCTGTATTAATGATAGTCTTTGAAACTTGGTGTGTCCCTACTAGAAATTCTTTTGAGGATTATCGTAATAATCTCAGTTTATTTTTCTTTTAATTTCATTTGCAATGTTTTGGGTAGAAATTGCTTTTATCTGCCTGTCATTTAAATCAAAACACTTTAGCTGTGATAAGAGCAGTCTGGTAAGCAAACTGACCTGACATTGAACTTTGTCCAGACTTTGTCTGGTAGGTTTTCATTGATCTTGTCGGCAACTGTGTATCACAGTGAAGGGGCTGTCCCCACTCTGGCTGGATTTCCTTGTCTTTAATCAATCAAATCAAATGGGAACTTCTACTTTGACTACACCATGAATCAACAGTGACACATGTTCATCTCTTCATGTCTATAGGTGAAATGTGTTGACAGGCAAGGGATTTTGTAGATTCAAATATGACAACCAATCAGTTTGTTCACACAGTTGCAACTGTGAATGGAGATGGACCTCCAGCCAGTGGCAACAGTTCAGCCAAACTAATAACAGTCCCCACTGTTTTGCTGGCAACATGAAAAGTTTATTGCATTACAAGTGTATTTAAACGATAAATGAGCAACATTTTTAACAAGGTAGAAAACAAACACAAATCAGAGATACCTGCAAGTTTCTTATTTGGGTTTAATGTGTTAAAATCCATTTAGTCTTAAATGTTTAGTTTTAGAGTAGCTTTATTTAGATTCAGATTTCTAATTGGGTTTTTTTCTCTAGTCAATTGAAATTCATAACATTATGTAGTTATTGACCTCATCTCAGACACAAAGCTGCTGATGCCCTCAGTCTGCTCCAGTTTCTATAGCAACGAGACAGGCTCTTTCCGTCTGCTCGAAATACTGAATACAGAGGCCGCTCTCTTGTCTGAGGTCTACCCCTGCAGTGTAACCTTTACCACTGAAAAAAGTTCCCACTGCAGTGTAGCAAATGAGTTTTACTAATGTGCTCAACTGGCTGGGAAGCAACAACATACAGTACAAACGATAATATTGTACTTAAATGCTACAAGTGTTGTGCATCCATAGAGAAGTTTCATTGCAATGAAATTGCATTGCCTGGAGAGGGGGCCATTGTTAAATAGAACAGCCTGTGTTTAAAATTTCCAGAGCAGCAAAACCATCTAACTAATTGTCCTCTTATATTTCTCCTCAGAGCCATTGCTTTCCTGGAGGCTCTTGCTTGTGTGAAATTTGGGCACGACTTGTTTTCCAAGACACAAATTCGCTATGTACTCCTCTGGCTGCTCTGTCTGGTAAGAAAGGACAAGTGTGTGTGTGTGTGTGTGTGTGTGTGTGTGTGTGTGTGTGTGTGTGTGTGCGTGTGCGTGTGTGTGCGTGCGCGTGCGCGTGGGTGGGTGGGAGTGTGTGTTTGGACGTGTCTCACTTCAGTGAGTCCAGTAATATTGCATGAGAATTGCATGATCATAGTTCTTGTGGAGATATAATAACACTGCAGTGACCTTATGTTGAAAAACCAGTGAAATGCCTTTTTAATTGCAACACAACTTCATGAGTTTAACAGTTATATGCTTTTTTTTCTATGCACCGTGCTGTTGTGGTCATTCTGATGCTTATTGGCATGTTTGAAAATCTTAATAACTCCACTGATTTAGCAAGCCTGCCCTCCCAGCACCCACTATGATGCTTTGATGAGTTTTATGAGTCTATTAGATCATGCTTCAAGCCCATTCTTGGTAGTTTGTTACTGTTAACACTCAAATCGGAGTGCGGAAACAATGTTATGTAGCAAAACTGCACATATGCAACTTTAAAGGTTAGATGACTCTGCAGGTGCAGGATTTCTGTTTTTCTGGTCACTTAGTGTATTTTCTGGCATGTTAAAAAAAATAATTACAGTGTTGAAGCTGACTCCATTTCAATTTTGGATCATCTTTTCTTCTCGTTTTCTTTAGGCACTCATCACACTTCTGTGTTTATATGGGATGGTGTGGTATGAGCAAAATAAAATGAAGGTAAGGGTTTCTGATTGAAAGCTTCCATGAAATTTGGATGTCTGTTTTAAGAGAGACTTTAAACAGATTAAAATCTTGTTTTTCTGACCTGCTGTTGTTTGTAACAGCAGACATTTTGAGAAAAGCACAGGTGTTGCTAACATCACTGACAATACCACTCTTGATACTGTAACCACTAAATGGCATCTTATTGGTGTTCGTCAGAAATGACACTGACTCTGAGCTTTCCTCTGTTTACAGAGCATTTCTGTGCAAAGTGAGGACTGTGATGACAGCAGTGTTGTCGACTCATGTGGTTTCGTCCCAGATGGTGTTACAGGTCAGTCTCATAACAGGCAGACTGGTGACAACTCTCTGCTAAACTCCCAACTAAATGTCGTCTTACGTCTTTTCCCTCCATAGGTCAGAGCGCGTCCTTGAGAAGTTCACAGCCTACTAAACGGAAGAGAGCCTCTGGGAGGAACAGATTTGTGAATGGCCATGGAGGAAAGAGACAATAAATAACACTAATGCTGAGTCTTCACATCCTCTATGAAGGAGATAAGTGATGGATTGACTCAATCTCTCATCTCCTAGAAGGTAGCCAACAATAGGAGATACATTATGCAATTAATTTGAATTGTTGTGGTTAGATTTGCATCAAAGGTTGAATGAATCTTAGAGACCAGAAGGGAGACTCCAAAACATATGACAAAAAGCCTTGATATGCTATTGCAACTTATCAAGTTATAATGGCTGTGGGAGTCAGAGGCAGAACACAACAGCGAGCTGAAAGCTTGACAGACCTGCAGGGGTGGGGATTCTCTGTGGAATCTGCAGTACTAGCAAACCTTATACGACAAGGGCAAATTTGATAGATATATGAAGATATTTCTAAATATGCACTGGGATATACACTGGATTTTGAAAGAGAAGATTTATTTGGACTATAAACACTAGCATGCCAGCCTCAACATCACCTACGCTCAACATTTTCTTCTTAATTTTATCTTGAATTGGTGAATATTGTTTCAATGTTTTGCACTGTGGGACATGTACGTACCTGTATGTCCGGTCACGGATGTGCCAGCTTTATCAGTGTGGTCTGGTTTGCAAACCAGTCCACACCATCACCTTGAGTTTATATATGCTATAGGCACTTGGACTTGTTTGCACCTAATCTTTTTGATGGTTCTGTTTTTTAATATTCCCGTGTATTTTTTAGCTTTACTAGAAAAACTAAAGACCAAGATGATTATACTGTATGTTAACTCTGCTGATTTGATGTATTTGTGTTGATATAAAAAATGCCAAAAGTGACCACATTCTGCACTAGAAAAAACAGTAAATTACTAGTGTATATTGTACTTTCTGCTTTTCCTTAATCAAAATAGCATTATCAAGAAAAATATTTTTTCTGCTTCATTTGAGAGGAACAACCAAGTGCTACTGAACCATCTATAGCCTTTACGTCTTTTACATTCTTACCCTTTTAAGCTTTCATCAGTTTGATTATTGGAACTGTTCAGATGGATGCTATTTTTGCAATTTTGTGTTTCTGATTTGGGAGAGAAGAAAGCAGTGTGTGTGTGTGTGTATGGTGTACCGACATAAAACTGTGACATTCGATTCAATAGCACTGTGGTGACATTCAACTGCAGAGGATAATCATGTGTGTGAAATTATCCTTTTCAGGGGCAGTATTTTTGAGGTTTTTTTTGTGACTTTTGTTTTAGTGATCCAAATTAATAAAATGTGATGTTAATATAACAGTAATGTAAATAAGTGACTGGCCCATATAAGCTGTTCTTAATGTCATTGAATGATGTACTATAGTTTCATGTTTAGTGTTACAATGTGTTTTACAACATCCCATCAGTTTGACCAATGCTATTAAGTTAATGTCTGCTTACTGAATTTGTATTGACATAATTTGAATGAAACTTTCTTAAGCCTGTTGCAGTAATTCCAATGTTTTGAGTATCTACAATGCATTAATTGTCAGGCCACACTGTGTTTAATATAAAATGTCTAAAATTTGTTATTTGTAACCTCCAATGCACTACTTGGTTTTACAGACACTTGTTTTTACATGGTTGGGTTTGGTTGTTTTTGTACACATTATTAAATGACCACATATCATGAATTTGTTTTTAATTGTGTCTGTGCTTGAAGATATTTTATTGTCCTTGTCCTAGAGGTGTCTGCACTAACAGACTGATTTACATTTATTTTACCATCTTGATTTCAGTTTCACACCTCGAAAATAATAAGGAATAATTTAAAGTATTTTCTTGGGACAGATCCAAGAAATAATTCCCATGGTAGTTAGATGGAAATGTTCCTGGGGTATAGGTTTTATATTATTACAAAAAGCATTATAACACAGACAATACAACACAAAACAAAACATGATGTATAATCATTTAAGCATATCATAACCACATCTCAACCACATTGCATTTCAGTAGTGCCATTGGAATGCCAAATTCCATGGTAATGTATATACACATTTTACCCATATCTTGTTTTGTGTGTTATTTATATTTTGTGTCGTATTTATATTTATATATTTTTATTTGAATCCCATATTAGAGCCATGTGGTACGAAGTCCTGCCAAACCTCTTTGTTATCTTCAGCTACTACATTTCCCATGATGCCCCTGTTCGTGGCCGCTGTGCTGGATGACAGCTATCCGGCGCCGAAACACCGATAGACGCTCAGACGAAAGAGCCATGGCGGCCACGGGTGGAGGGAAAATTAGAAGCAGGAGATATCACATCGCCTCTAAACCTTACGCCAAGAGTAAACAGGTAAATCGAGTGGAGGTTTTCATGTTAGAAGCCCGTGTCGAGAACGTTACGATAACCGCAGTGTCACTAACTCTCATCTCTTGTTATTGTTTTGTTGGAGACATTTTACGGCCTGCTGTTAACGCTCGTGGCCTCCACGCGCTGCTAGCATGTCCTGGAAATGCTAGTGAACTAGCAAGCTGGCTTATAGGTTAGCAAAATCAGACGGACTTGACAGGTCAAATCACGGCACAGCGAGTCGTTCAGACTCGTTAACCAGTATTTTTAAAGTACAAGCTCACGCGTTAGATGTTGCGATAACTAGCCTTAGCACTATTAGGAAGTTCTTAGCTGCTAGCGAAGTTAGCAGAAAGCAAGGAAGTAGAATTCCACATATTAGCTTGTGTAGCTAGTGCTAGTTAGCGGGCTAGCACTGGCGAGCAACGCATTGTTGTCTTCGGTTCTTAAGTTTGGAGGCTTCACACCGTTGCCGGTAGAAGTGACATGGTCGTTTGGGTCCAGTTTACACTTGTCCATAGTTGCGTGTGACCAGCGTTCACGCAAATGATTATTAAGATTGTGCTGCTGGCGTGTCGGGAAACATTTTGGATGTTAGGATGGCTAACATTAGCCAAATCTCAGCCAGTTGGATTGCGCAGGAAGCTCCGGCTCGTTGGGAACCCACATGGTTGCCTGAGCGGAGTCTCTTGCCGCTTGGAGATCAGTTAATGTTGGTTTTAAAACCACTCCACAATGCAATCAGTGAACATGATGTGTCTTCACACATGGAAGATTCATTGACCTATTTTGTCAGTCGTACAATATTCCACTGAACTACAAATCAGGTAGTTTGTTTATATGAAAGTCAGGTTGCCAGTGTGTACTCTGACTGCACAGGCCATTCATCTACTGTAAAATTATACCATCGAGTTTCTATGACAACAGTGTGAATATTGTTTCATCGATCAGTCATCATTGCTTATGGCAAACAGCAGTTCCACATTTGTGCGAACTTACACCAATTTGTATTGTTTACAGTTTAGCCAGACATATAGTTACGAGTCACAAGATGTAACCCTAATGGCAACAATTATACAGTGATTAATCCAACTAAATATTCAATTCAATTTATTGTACTTGGTGGACATTGTTGGTTTTGGCATGAATGCACCATTTGTGTCATACTTTTCACTGTCCACCTTCATTGCGATAAATGGAGTGAAGAAATACTAGACATGCCTTTTAGTATTACGCAATACAATTCAGCACCACCACAAACTACCACCTCCAAAATAACCATAAAGCTGATTCAGCACCTGTCTAAAACTGTTTGAACAAAAACTGAACATTATATTATACAGCCCCCAGGTCTGTAAGTATAGGCCTGGGGACAAACGACATGTAATTTCTCTTATAAGTGACACCATATCTGTCTTCACCAACAGCAAAACTTTCAATCATTAGATGTTGCCCCTACTGTATTTTCTGTTGTTTATACACAGTGTTGAAATGGTAACTGGAATGATATTTTGCCAACAACAAACAAATGTAATAACTGACCAGCTTGAATTTGAAATATTTAGTTTGAATAAATGCAAATATAAGTTGAGCAGTGCCTTCATGCCCTATAGAAGTCGTGGTTACAGCTTTAAATGCTCTAATATGTGACTAAACAACAAATAGTGCAGAAGTGTTTGAAGTTCATATGAATGCTTATGGACTGAAGTCAGCCAAAAACAATGATTATCCAATTCTTGTGTACAGTTAGCCTTGAAAGATGGGTTGAGCTTTTCTGCAATAGGTGGGTTTACACAAATCTGCTGGTTAAAAAGCAGAAGAAGCATGATAAGACATGCAGCGTTTGCTGCCTCACCTTGATTCATCTCACAAGTTCTGCGATTCCTTGCAATTCATAGCAGTGGGAGTCTTTCTCAACTGCCCTTACTGTATGTCTTCACATGGCATAAATTAAACAATCTAAATGATCTTATTAGGTATAAAGGTACATGTTCATTATATGAATTTATGTGAAATTTTAGCTTGAGAGGCTAGATGCACTCATCTGCTCAGGAACAGGCATATTCAAAGTTAGGCATGAGACATTCCCAAGAGAGCTGAGTCGGTTGACCACAGGTCAGCTAGTTACATGACCCTGTCCACACCAGAAATGTGACACATAAATCCATATAACAGTGTATGTAGCACTAAGTAAACGTGCAGTTTGGTGTTATTACACTCTTGACTTTTCAAAGTTCTGTGTATTTGTGCAAAGGTTAAAGTGCAGGGTGGCCCACAGGTGTATTTCAAAGATAAGCAGGAAGCAGGAGGCACATATGGCTCTTATCAGGAGTTTTCAGCTACCAGGGGCTACACAGCATATTCATGAAGAGATGCACCAGCTAACTAGCTCCTTTGTTTAACTTTTCCCCTTTCTATCTGGTATCTGGACACTAAAATGTGGGAGAGCTTTGCTTTATCAAAAGACAACCAGATACAATCATCATACCAATCTATTAGCTAAATAAATATTAGGTATGAAACTGGCGCATTAAAGAGCACCAAATATGAGTTTTGCACAGCCTTATTCATAGCTCTCCAAAACACCCTTCCCTTTAATAGGTCATTGCATTCATGTTCATAGATTTTGTTAGGTTTTGTTGTCCTTTGTACTGCAACTCCAAAACTCTCAGTGCGGTGAGGACATCATTCATGAAACACACCTCGAGTCACAGAGAATATATATTCCAGTTAGCCAGTTAAGACCTAGAAAGTGCCCTTAATTTAAAATATGTTCTTTCACTAAGTTGGTATGGATTTGCTATATATTTTACAGGAGAGAGCCTTCTATAGATTTAAATCTTGGAAATGCAGTTGTTCTCTGTATGTGGTGTAGGAGTCAAAACTCATTCCTATTGATTAGAATTCATCCAGTATTACACCTCAGTACAGTGCAGACCAGCGTCACTCGCTCACTGCTTCATAGAAGCGTACACAGTGCCTGACCCAGTTTCCGTCTTACTGAGCTTGTGTTTTGCTTTGCACTGGGGAGGACGAATGGCTTCTCATTGCAAGTGGGGCTGTGCAGCTGATTCAAATAATAAAATGCAGTGTTGATTGCTGTATTTTGCAAATCAAAGAGTCCAGCAACTGTTTTATAGCATTCAAAGGCCTCAAATACAAATTAAGGGGAATTGTCTTGCCACAGATTCGTTTTTGATTTTGAACATCATAAATACAAGCAGTTGAAAAATAAATCCACAAGATTCAGCTAGCCAAGCATTTTTTAAAAACATTTTTACCTGCTGTTTTGTTTTACATGCACAGAATTTTATGCAATGCTGATCATCAAATAAAGTTTATGGTTCTTTGTTTTGTCTGTATGCTTTAGTCTCTGCCTCTCACTCATTTCATTCCCCTGCTCATGGCCTCCTCTCCCTTGCTCATGTTTTTATCAGCAGCAGTCAGGCCTCATCAGTCGAGTGACAGACACAGTAAAGAGCATCGTTCCTTACTGGCTGCAGAAATACTTCAAGAATGAAGATACTTCTGAAGGAGGGGGGTCTGTACAAGGGACAGAGCAGAATTGCCAGCCTCCTCCTCCTCCTCCCCCAAATGGCAGCGAAGAGGGCCCTCCTCCCCTTGATGGACGTGACTCCCCGGAGCCTAGCACAAGTAACACAGGTGAGGGATCCATCCAGTCTCTTACGTCATCCTAGATTATCTAGGAGATATTAAATCCCTTTCGTAATAGTTGCAGTTTTGCATTTTCCGTTGTTCCACCATGCTCACCTGTACCTTTCCTCACTCTCTCAGAGCCCTCAACCAGTCGGGCATCCCTGAACTTTCAGGAGTATGTGCTTTCTCGACCTCCTCTAAGCCGCTCCCACCTCCATTTTCCTCCACTGGATGCCTCCTCCCCAACTCTGGCGGCTTCCAGCAGCCTGTTCTCTCAGCCCTCCACCTCCTCAGCCCCTGGACCCTTTTCCACAGGTTTCTCCTTAGTCAAAGAAATCAAGGACAACCTCTCGCAGCACGAGGATGATAACATCTCCACCACGAGTGGGTTCTCTTCCCGCGCCTCTGACAAAGGTAAGGGCAAAGTGTTTGCATGAAAGATGTCACTCCACCCACTGATTAGCACACCTTTGTATAGACGGGAGGTCACCTGCTGAGGTGATTGATTGGAATGAAAACCTGCAGTCTGTTAACTCTCCTTGGATCACAGTTAGCTACCTTTCTGCAATAATGGCAGAAAACACACACATCTTGATTTTAGCTTTAAGGAATAATTGATCAACATTACAGATTACTAGTGTTGCAGCAGGTAGAGGCTAATGTCTTATGTATGAATGTATGGTTGGCTCAGATCTGAAATAGAGAGACTAAGCTAGATTTCTGCAGAATGGTCTGAGATGATTCTCTTCTTTTCAGATGTCCCCACTTCCAAAACGGCATCACTTCCCCAGCTTTGGTCCCCAGAGATGGACAGAACAAACTCCGGGCCTCAGCCTTCCCAGTCCAGTCTGAAAAAGCCTGCTTTCAACCTGTCTGTCTTTGGAACGTCTTCCAATGTGAGTATCTGGTTGTCTGTCCATCAGTATAGAGAGCCTGTCAGTGTGTGGTAGTTGGGGGGAAAAAGTTTGCCAAAAGTAAAGGTCTGTGTCGCAAAGCTCCATATTGTGTCTCAGGGTTTGATCTAGTCTGCGTCATTATTGCAGTGACCCACATAAATATAAAATGACTCTCTGAAGTTTGGTTGGTGCACCCAGCTTTTCAAAGTCAGGTGTACTAACCATTGTTTTTAAATGCAATATTACTGTAACTCTGCTCAAAGCCAGACAGTGTCTTGATTTGTTGCATTCAGTCTCCCTTGTGTCACCAACGTGTTGGACATCTACTTTCATGAGCATGGCAGCGTGCCAGACACCACAACTCAATCTAGCCAACGCATAAGAACTAGTCTGCTCCGGTGTGCAGTCTGACTCAGATCTCAACAAGGACAGAAAAAAAGTGGTGCTGACGAAATAAAAGCAAAATTCACTGTGACACTTTGTACAAGTCTGAGCTTGTTGCTTCACATATTTGTAAGAGCACTCGGACACCACAGACAGAATTCTTCCATATTAAACCACATGGGATGGTAATGTATTCACACCGTCCACTGAAAATATTTGACTGAACTTCATTAGCAGAAGCAAATATTTGGCTTTTTACAAGTTACAAGAAGTTAAGATATAAATGAATTTGATTGAATATTGAAAATATTATAGGGCGTATTTGCAGTTTTACTCATTACATTGTTTTGTTTAGCTACTTAAGTCTATTTTCTATTTCATGCGTAGCAAAACCTTTTAGTTTCATTTAAAATGGATGAGTTTATGTTTGAGAATGCCACTGATCAGTAATAAAACGAAGTTGTATCACTTAAAGCTGATATTTAACTTAACCTTCCTCTTTCAGTCGACATTAAACAGCACAGCGCTGAACTCCAGCCAGCTTGGGGATTCACCCTTCTACCCTGGGAAGACCACATATGGTGGGGCAGCAGCAGTCAGGAGCTCTCGCACTCGTCCTGGAACACCGTACCAGGTGAGCTAGTGAGAACAACGCAGACAAGAAACCGAAACTCGTATTAAGAGCCAAACAATTATTTTTAATTCATTTTGTGCATTTCTTACAGTCACTCTCATGTGCATTTAGTGTTCTGGATGTTAAAGTTTATTAGCCCTTAGTTGGTGAGCAGTTACTTTTGTGTGAATATTATTAATTTAATTGGAGACTAAATTAACTCATCTGCTCCGTAGGCCCCGGTGAGGAGACAGATCAAGGCCAAGCCTGCTGGTGCTCAGCCCTGTGGGGTGACCAGTGCCACAGCCAGACGCATCCTGCAGTCTTTGGAGCGCATGTCGAGCCCTCTGGCTGTGAGTACACACAAACACACAAACACAATCTCAAAGTGCATCAATGGTATGACTCTTGATGTGTCGTTAATGACCATGTTAAAGTAAACTGTGTCCTAATATTTTAGCACTTGGTAGTTATATTTTTCTAAAATAGATGCATTTTGATTTTTTTCTCATCCACAGGATGCCAAGAGGATCCCAGCAGCAGCAGCATCTTCCCCCCTGTCACCTGTAAGTGGTTTTAATATACATACGTATTACGCATATAAGTTTATTCAAAGTATCCTGATACTGTAAAACAACCTGAACACAAGTTTTTTTCTTTTTAGTCCATGGATGCCACAAATCTAGATATTTCACATTTCCAGTCGAAAAAGAAACGGGTACGTACAGATTTTGACATTTCTGTGACCATATTTCTCCACATCTGGTCCCTTCAAAATTTGCATTTGTGAGAAGTTCTGATTTTATAATAACTGTATGGAATATGTCCCCTTATAACTTTAAGCTTGTGTATACACATTAGCAAACAAACTTCACTTGTGTCTTCATTTGGAGTGTTTGTACAAGGCTCACAAGGCGCAGTGATGTGAATGAAACAGGGATGTCATTGTACAAACTCAGCAGCACTTGTTGTGGTTTGTCTTCCTGTCATTTCCTGACCCGCTGCCTGTTGGCCTTCTTCACAGTAGTTAACAGGATTCTCCTCGGCTGAAACACAGCTGTTCACCGCTGTGTGTTTCCTTTACATGTGCACGTACACGCAAGCGCTTGTGAGCAAAGGTCTTACCAGACTGCATGTTGTATTCTGCTCATGAAAGTGTGTGTATGTGCTGTGTGTGACGTGTGGTCCATTGTTAATTTGTGCCAGCTCTGGACTGGACTTGTCCTCAGTAATAACCGTCAGGCATTCCCATCTGCGACAGCTGCTTTGTAAAGGCCAACAATGGCGTATTGACCCTCACAGGCCCAAAACAAGAAAGTCCACTATAAAGGAGTCCAAAATACAGCCTGACCAGTACTAGAGTTCTGAGCCAATACAAACACTGATATTTGGGACATACAAAAAATAAAATATTAACTTTTTTTAAACAGTCTTGAAACAGATGGTTAGATTTTACAGCAGGACATTTCACAATCAAAAAATCAGCATTGTTTCAAAATTTCCTCATATCTACCACACTAATACTAATATACCTGCAAGAGAAAAACATCACTTAGTAATCGTTATAGATCAAGTTCAGAATTAAAGGATAATGCTGAGATGTTACTGTTCACATTCTTAGTAGCGGTTTCATTTTTGACAAGTTGAGAAGAATAAACTACTCTGGTTATGTTGAAGCTACATTATATCTAAATATCACTGACTTCTGTGGCAGGGAGCCAAGAGCTATATGACACACATTTAAATGAAGAAGCACCTTTGTTCATTATGGGTCTAAATTTTGTCCATATTTGAACACCATGTCTTTTATTCAGATGGATACTACTCTCCCACCGGTGCAGAAGCTGGTGGTTCCTGCTGCAGCCTCAGTGTCAGGAAACCGCTCCGTGTCCTTCAGGCCTACTTTGACTCCTGGAGGACTGAACCGAACTCTGGACAGGACCCCAAGAGAGACGGTCAGAAACACAGTGCAACATTATTATACACAAGCACAACATTGTTCCACTATATTATATGCAGCTAATTGGTGTCTGACCCCTGGATTCCACTGGAGGCGGCAGTGTCGTGTTTGGGCTGCAAGCTGATCAGGGCCACCCGAGATAATGCTAGTGATTCCACCAGATGCGCCACAGCACGTTTCAGAAGCTACTCTACGCTCTGCCCCACTAAAAATACACGCCTAGTCTATTTTTGACAGAAGCCGCGCCAAGCTGCACAGAACAGATCGAGATGGCCAGGAAATCAGACACAGGATCGGTGCATTCAGTCATTTTCAAAATGAAACACCCTGTGCAGACTCACAATCGTATATCACATTGCTACATCAACATCAAAACAAGTGGCACCAGGCCAGAAGTTCTAACCTGGATTTTCACCATGGACCCAGCAATATTGAACAGACAAAACCCTCAGCTTCAGATATGCTCCTGGTGGTATATAAATCCAGGCAGAGGACAGTGCAAAAACCCGTCCATGTCATAGCCATGTGCCCGGTGGAATCCAGGGGTAATTCATACTCTCATGCTCAATATATTCTTGTATTATTTCCACAGCCCACAAGACAATCACCGAAACTACCTAAAGCAAACCCAGGTCCATCTCAAAGGTAACAACACAAGACTATTATACATGCTATGTTTGATGGGATACCAGTAAGTCTAAATTCATTACGAAAACTCAAAATCATGAATCATGGTTAATTAAATAGCTGTAGATTGTCTTGCTGTATGTTGTAAGTCTCTTAAGATTTCTGTGGTGAAAAGAGGTTTAAGGAATATTCTGAGGGGAAACTTTTCCATTTAGTTGGATTTATTTAAAAACAGTTTCATACGCTTTACTTTGAGTAACAAAGCAAGAAAATCCCAACATCCCTGATTAATTAAACTTTTTTTGAGGATGCCTCGCTTTCCTCTGTATGGTGCTTAGTTGATTTTACTTACTATATCTGTATTAATCTTTTACTAGCACAATGGGTTCCAGTGGCCCGACCTATCCTCTGTCCAGCACGCCTGCAGCCAGCAGCGTCAGCTCTGGAGGAGGCAAGATGAAGAGAGAGAGGACCAGTGCACGACCCTCCACCAAACGCCCTGAGGAAGATGAGGTGAGGCTTTGGATCCAAAACCACAAGGCTGCAAGACTGATGATGCATTTCAAATAAACCATTATTTTATTTACTATTTACATCTTACCTCTAGGTTCTCTTTTTCTGGTGCTTATCAATTTGACACACAAACAATTTTTGCATGAAAGTGGAAACAGGTGAAAGATCAGATCATTTGCCTAAACTGCACAGTGATACTCATACTCGTTTCTGATTCTAGGTGGCCGAGGTACCCGACCTTCCAGCCATTTCACTTCCCATCAGCACCTCTGCCTTGCCCACCTTCAGCTTCTCCTCCCCTGTTCCACCTCTCACCACCTCCACCACCATCAGCACCGCCTCCAGCGCCACGGCCGTCACTCCTGCTAAGGAGACGATCTCAAACAAGGTTGGTCTTAAAACTGTCTCATCCTACCACAGTGTGACTACAAGTCTGATGGTAAACAACATTTTGCTAATTTTCTTGTTTCTTCCAGGAGCCTCCAACAGCCTCAACAACACCCCCCTGTGTACCTTTCACATTTTCCTCCCCTATTGTCAAAGCAACTGCTGCTAGCCCACCTTCCTTTTCCCCTTCAGTACGTAAATGGTTTATTTCTTAATAAGCACATCATCAGTGAATTCTTATATTTCTGTAACTTAAAACAGCGACATTGTTAACAAGTGATTTTGTCTTTCCCCTCCTTTGTTAGGCTGGATTTACTTTTAGTGCACCTGTAGCTAAGTTAGGTCCCTCCATGTCAAACGGGAAGCTGGCCACTCCCATAGCAGCAACAGGTAAGAGAGTTTTCTCACAGCTGGCCTGATCCTGATTTCTTCCCCTAACTGAGAAAACTTGAATTTCAATTTTGATCTTTGTGTTTTCGTGTTTTCTACAGTGAAGCCAGCAGCAAACAAAAGCACAGAGGATTTTGAAGGACCCTTTAAACCAGCCAAGGTCCTGAAGCAGGGCAGCGTGCTGGATCTTCTCAAAACACCTGGTTGGAATCACTGTTACTTAATCTACAATCTTCTTGGTCATACACTTTTACAAGATTGTAAATGGAAGTTCATTGTTTTAATTCTTCTTCCATTTTCCCTAGGCTTTGCCTCACCTGTTGCTCGGACTTCCCCTGGCCCAGACAGTGCTCCCCAGCAGACCTCCGCACAATCCACCGCCCCCTCCTCCACCTCCACAACCACCTCCTCCATCTCCTCTTCAGCCGGGTTTGGTGATTTGTTCAAAGCCCCGCTAAACTGGAGCTGTGATGTCTGCTTGGTGCAGAACAAGCCATCAGATGCAAAGTGTGTTTGCTGTATGGCCCCGCAGCCCAACTCCTCCTCATCAAAATCTACGGACAGTAAGCCTTCACCCACAACCTCGGCTGGGCTGGAGAGCAACAGCAGCAGCACAAACACCACCTCCACCACTACAACCACCACAGGTTTTGGCACAATGTTTTCCAAACCTGCCGGAACCTGGGACTGTGATACGTGTCTTGTTCTAAACAAACCTGATGCAGTAAAGTGTGTGGCCTGCGAAACGGCCAAACCCGGGACGGGACTTAAACCCTCACTGACTCTTCCTTCTGCCTTCTCAGCTGTTAAGACTGTACCCACACCCACAGCCCCCGTTTCCACAGGGCTCATAGGATTTGGAGACAAGTTCAAAAAACCTGAGGGTGCATGGGAATGTGATACGTGTTGCGTAGTGAACAAGGCGGAGGACACAAAGTGTGTGGCCTGCATGAGCGCTAAACCAGGTAATGCAAGCATAATATATTGTATTATTGGTATTTGATGTTTTACAAAGACTTGGGTTTTGTTTTCCATGAAAGCAGAATTCTAGTAGCTGTGTCACTGACTATAATGTATTTTTATAAAGGCAGTTGTTAGTTTAATAAAGTATCTTCCTTTCCTCCTCAACACTGCAGGATCATCAGCAGGAACGTCAGCTGGAGCCTCAGCAGGATCCTCAGCAGGATCCTCTTCATCAGCCAGCACTGCTCCAGTGTTTGGGCTGGGAGATAAATTCAAGAAACCAGAGGGTGCCTGGGAGTGTGATGTCTGTCTTGTACAGAATAAGGCTGCTGATGTACAGTGTGTTGCTTGTCAGGCAGCCAAACCTGGAGCTAATGTGGAGCCCAAAGGTAAAAATAAAATGGATGGAGCAAGTGTGTGAGCGCCAAATGTTTCTTGATGCATAATATTTATATGTGGTCTGATTTTTATGCATCAAGGGAATATAATATTGATGCACATGGATATGTGGCTGAACCTTTTGGCATCATATTAAACTACCAAGATAACCAATCCAGGCTAGTGAAAATACTGGGTTTTGAGAAGCTCAAGACTTGAAGTGTAAAACTGAACCTAATCCTCACTTTTCACCTCATCCTTTGTTTCTCTTCAGCCTTCGGATCGACTTTTGGTTCATCTGCTGGTGGGACTTCAGGCTCCGCTACGTTTGGCTCCTCTACCTCTAGTTCTGGAGGTTTTAAGTTTGGCACATCAGACAGTACCTCGGGGTCCGGATCTGGAGGTTTCAAGTTTGGGGGCTCATTTTCAGAGTCCTCCTCCTCTTCATCATCGGGTGGATTCAAATTTGGAATCCCATTTGGAAGCTCCTCATCAGAAACCACTTCTAAAGACACTACTGCCTCTTCAGGGTTCAAATTCGGCAGCTCATCTGAGGGCTTTAAATTCGGGGCTGCCTCTAGTGATGACAAAAAGTCAGACCAACCAGCCGCAGGTTCTGGGTTTAAGTTCGGAGCCAGTGGTGGGATAGTGTTTGGAACTGGATCATCTAGCACAGAAAGCAGCTCTTCTAAGGGTGGCTTCACCTTTGGACTGTCGAAACCTGAAGAGAAAACATCGGACACCACCACCACCACCTCATCCTCTGTTAGTTTCACTCCTCCCATTTCCTCTCAAGAAAAGAGTGAGAGTGCTGCATCATCCAATGACACCACATCAACAAACACCAAGGCAACCACCACCTCAACCGCCAGCACTGGATCCGTTTTTGCGAGACTGGGAGAGCCAAGTTTGGCGACCACCACACCACAAGTGGGCTCCGTGTTTGGATCCTTACAGGCAGACAAAGAGCCGGCTGCTCCCACGTTTACCTTTGGGAAGCCAGAGGAAAAGAAGGAAGCCGCTGCCTCTTCAGCTCCATCTGCCTTCCTCTTCGGTGCTGCTAGTAAAGATGCAGACGCTACACCAGCACCGGCCGCTTCAGGTGGCTTTTCTTTCGGCAAGCCCAATGCTCCAACAGAACAACCTCCTCCCACATTCACCTTTGGCAAGCCAGCAGACAAGAGCGAAACATCTGATGCAGAGCCCCCGAAGCCTTCCTTCGCCTTTGGACAAAGTGCTGCAGGTTCATTTGTGAATGGTACGCTTTTAGTAAACTTTTGATATTTAATGACTTCCACGATTTAAAAATTAAAAAGATTTAAAAATTGTTAAAGGAATAATTGAACATTTTCAGAAGGAGGTTTGCTTTCTTACTAAGAGTCATTTTTTATCATTGCTTTTGAAACGTTGTGTACACAAGTAGAGTAAATATGTTTGTAAGTCAAAAAAACGTCATCTACTAACAAAAATTACAAAAATATGATTTGGGTCGTAGTCAAAATAATTCAGCAATTTTCTCACTGTAGTTTACGACCCACCATAAGCAGCACTTTCTTCTTCCCAACAGATTCTGCTGCTGCTCCAAAACCAGCATTTTCCTTTATGGCAAGTAATCCCACCAACACCACCAACTCCACCACGTCATCCTCGACCCCAACCCCAAGTCTATTCGGCAACAGCAGCGGCAACAGCAGCACCACCCAGGCTCCAGATCCTTCTGCTCCCAGCACTTTCATTTTCGGGCAGCCTGCTGCAGCCTCCAGTGATGGTCCTCCAGCCAAAGCCTTCGTCTTTGGCCAGAACCAGGACAGCCAGCCGCCTGCTCCATCAGCTGCTCCTCTGAACTCTGCTCCAGCCCCAGCTCCAGCTCAACCCTTCATCTTCGGTGCTTCTGCCAACGCTGCTCCTCCTGCTGCTGCTCCATCCTTTAGTTTTGGAGCAGCAGCGCCCTCTGCTGCCTCATCTTCAGGTCTGCATCTGCTCTTGGTGGTTGATGGGGGCCTGAGCGACAACTATGGAACATATGTTTATAATCTGTACATGTATTAATAGTTTCTGCCTTTCTCTTTTTCACTGACAGCTCCGTCTGCAGCTCCCTCTCCCTTTGTGTTCAGCTCAGCCCCCACTGGCGGGTTTGGGGCCAACCAGACTCCTTCATTTGGCTCATCCTTCGGATCCCCTTTCACAGCCACGCCCTCCCAGAGCCCGGCCTTTGGCGCCAAACCCAACGCCGCCCCTGTATTTGGACAGCAGGCTAACTCCACACCTGTATTTGGGGCAGCTGGTAACGCTGCACCAGGTGGGTGACTGAAATCCTCAGTTTTCCTCTTGGGTTGCCTGTAGTACGATGTGCTGGTGATCCTCACAATATGAAGTCATATTTATCACGTGTAAGTGAAATCATAGTTGCCTTTAAACGTGTAAATGTGTGTTATATTTATCAGGTGGAGGCTTTCAGTTTGGAGGAGCCGGTGCATTCGGAGCCACAAACAACACTTCGGGTGTGTTTACTTTTGGAGTGGGTTCGACAGCTTCTCCCGCCCCCTCTGCCAACCCCTCCATCGCACCTCAGCCAGGAGCACCTGGAGGTGGATTCAACTTCTCACAACCCCCTGCATTCAATATTGGGTACGTTGCACCTTCTTAGTTTCCTTGCAAGTATATTTTGAAAACGTGCATCTTCTGGTCCAGTGAT